>NC_083591.1:37675122-38348455 GCF_027579695.1 Neoarius graeffei
TGTAAGCAATAATGAATCTGCCCAGCAAGTCCCTAAGAATGTCGTTTATGAGGCACTGGAACACACTGGGCACTGAAGCTAGGCCACATTGCATGACCCTGTACTCGAAGTGACCAGTAGTGGTGCTGAATGCAGTCTTCCACTCATCTTCCTCCCTGATCCGGATCAGACTGCAGGCACTTCGTAGGTCGAGCTTGCTAAAGAGCTTGGCACAGCAAAGTTGTTCAAGAACAGCAGGAACCAGGGGCAGGAGATACAGATACTTAACCGATACCTGATTGAGTCCTCTATAGTCAATGCACGGATGAAGCCCTCGTCCTCGTTTCTTCATGAAAAAGAACCCAGCAGAAGCGGGAGATCTTGAGGGACAGATGTATCCTTGTTTGAGGGCTTCTTGAATGTATTCCTCCATGGCAACATGCTCCTTCTGAGACAATGGGTAGATTCTGCCTCTAGGAGGTGACATCCCTGGCAGCAGGTCTATGGCACAGTTGTAGGGTCTGTGAGGTGGTAAACCACAGGCCTTTCCCTTGCTGAAGACCTCTTTGAGATCCGAGTAGTGCTCAGTAACATGTTCCATGGAGTCATCCACCGAAGTGGATGAGATCTGTAACTGTGGCAGAGAGAGAGAGACAATGCTGAAAACAGGTGTCTGACCATTGAAGGATCTCCTTGTTCCGCCACGAGATGAGTGGATCATGGAGTTGCAGTCAGGGGTACCCAAGAATGATGTCATGGTTGACAGTGTGAGTGCCATACAGTGAGATGAGTTCAGAACATAAGGCTCCCACCTGAAGTTGGACTGGAGCAGTGTGTGTGGAGACTATGCCGTCTCCGATGGGTCCTCCATCAATGGCACAGATGCTGAGCTTTGTAACGGTGTAGTGGGCAGGTTGAGCTTCTGAGTGGCCCAGAGGCTGATGAAGTTGCCCTCTGCCCCCGAGTCAATCAAGGCAGACAAGATGTGTGCGGAGGAAGCGAATTTTAGTAGCACTGGAACTTCGAAAGATTTAGAATTAAACTTTCTTACCGGACTCACCGTGCGAGCTGGTACTTCAGCTGGGCTAGCACAGCATGGCCGGATGGGACAGTCACACATCAGATGTTCTGAATCTCCACAATAAAAACATAAGCCCTCCTTACGGCGACGTTCACGCTCTGAGTGCTTTAACTTGGTGCGGGTGATATCCGTGGGTTCATCGGTTGTGCGATTGAAAAGGCTGTTTTCCTCTAACGAGGGTCGATGAGTCAGAAGCTGGTCTATGCAGATGGCCATATCAATCAGCACATCGAGTGTAACCTGTTCATCTTGGAATGCCAGATCTCGCAGGACCTCAGACCGCAGTCCCTGACAAAACACTGCTTTGAGAGCTGGTTCGTTCCATCCACTGGCCGCAGCCATTGTTCTGAACTCCAGGGCATAGTACACTACACCTCTTGACCCTTGGCAAAGGGAGACCAAACTCTCGCCGACTTCTACTCCTTGGGGCTTGTGATCAAAAATTCAAGAGAACGTGGAGAGAAATCGCTCATAGGATGTAGTGTACTCACCGCCTATCCTCCAAACTGCGCTGGCCCATCGTAATGCTTTGCCAGAAAGGATGGACAACAGCTGAGAGATCTTCTGCTTGACAGAGAGATGAGGGACAGAGTAAAACTACAGGGAACACTGAAGCAGAAATCCCTTACATGCACACGGATTCCCAGTGTATTTCTCAGGAGGCAGAAGTGGCAGCAGGGAGTGAGCAGACGACTCAGGGCGTGTTTGGATGTTAGTTGGGCCATCCTGGTGTTGAGATCGGCTAACATATGCTGATGTTCTCCTAACAATCGCCCCGGAGAGTTCAGAGCAGTCTGATTAGTTCCTTCCACTACATCCATGTTACGGCGATGTATCCTGTCAGGTTGCAGGCACTTATGGACGTATGTGCAGAAAGAGATTGAAGAGCAAACTGCAAACAATACCAAATCATGTGATGAGAGACGTAATCGGCAACCAGGCGAGGGTCGATCGATCATGCAAACAACACAAAGTAGGCGAGGCAAAAGACGAGAGAGAAATAATAGCAGGGGTCAGAATAACGAGATAGCAGGCAGACAATGGAAACGCTTGGTCGTACTGGTCGGAACACAGAACGGTACTTCGCAATGAAGGTGTGGAACTGGCATGGCTTTTTGGGAGACTACTGATGTGTGTGATGATTGTCAGCTGACTTCAATAGGCCGGTGCCAGAGGGCGCTGTGTGTTCTGGGATGTGTAGTTCTGGTAGTCCATGTTTGTAGCTTGCTTAGTGACTGCGTTTTCCATGGGAATAATGACAGCCCGATTGCCTGGGGCAAGTGAAACATGCATTTCGGCAAGTGGGATATGTCCCCGGCATGCACCAGCGGGCAAGTTGAAATGAGCATACGGTATATTACGAACTAGCACCACATAAAATAGGCTTTTTGATCTTTTATTTCAATTCCTACAAGCGTCCCTCATTATATCTGCCAATATGTCTTGGCTGTTTTCTTAGTCTCCGTTTCATTTACTGCTTTGCAAGTTATTTTATATACTGTTTACAGACCCCTTGTGCTTGATGTCACGCATCAGTGATAATTACAGCTGGGGTCAGACAGACACCGTCTTTCATGCAAGCAAAGCTTAATCTGTCTTCAATGTGGTTCATTTTTCCACTGTTTTTGCTTGTTCAAACAGAGAAATAGGTAAAAGGCATTACGTCTTCCCGCTATCAAGAAAAATGTTAAAAAATAGAAGCAAATGCTTCAAGAACAACGGGGAAATGAGTGGTTAAAGAATACAAGGAGAGGAGCTCAGCCTGAAAACTCCAGAGAAATTCACAATTGTATTTAAAATGTATTTTACAAAAACAGAAGGTCGGAAGTGAGTATGGAAGAGTTTGCTTAAGAATCTCGTTTTTGTTTTTTTTTTTTTTCTGCTTGAATTTGAGTTAGCTCCTTTATGAAAGTGTTTGATTTTCTTACAGGTGAAGCACCTTCCTTATTCGACACAGAAAACCCAGATTGGTTTCAAACAAATCAGGCCTATAAAAAAAAATATATATATATATATATATATATATATATATATATATATATATATATATATATATATATATATTCTCAAACACAGTATTGTTCAAAAGTCTTGGCATCCTATTGTTTTCTTCATACAAACTTTGTTATAGATTTCTATTTGATGATTTCTTCATTATCGAATAATGAACCAACAGTCTGAGAGTGTTCTACACAAACACACTGAACTTTACAACAGCTGTATGCATGTGAAATGGAAATAAATCGACTAAGGCAGGAAAAACTATTTTGTATAAAACTATTATTGTCCGTTACAAGTAAAAAGTAATCAATCACCAAACTTGATAATAAACTTAATCAATAACCAAACTTCAACTCAATGTGTGAGCTTCATTTTATGTTGCAATTCACAACTATTCTATGGTTTTCCTAAAAAAAATGGAGTATTCACAAAATAAGGGGCAAGTGATACTATTGGGGACAAGTGGGAGTAAAAGTTAATGTCAAGCCCTGTTAGGGGTTGCAACAGAGGATCAGTTCCACATATTTGATTTGGCATAGGTTTTACACCTCATACCCTTCCTGACACAACCCTCCACAATCTGTCTGGGCTTGGGACTGGCACTAAGGATGCTCTGGCTTGTACAGCTCCAGTGGGTGGGTATTTTACCTAATCTGCATGTCTTAGGACTGTGGGGGAAACCGGAGCACTCAGAGGAAACCAACACAGACACTGGGAGAACATGCAAACTCCAAACAGAAAGGCCCCCGTCGGCTGGGAGGTTCAAACCTGTAACCTTCTTGCTGTGAGATGACAGTACTAACCACTGCACCACGATGTTTTAGTCGTTTTGAGGTTATTACTTTTATGAATTCCCCTTTATTTGTGCACACATTTTTGAGTTCTCTCCCTGTGCTTTTTGTTTACATTTCAACAGATTTGTTATCTAATGTGCACTACTTATGCCCGTCTGTTCCTTTGTTTGCAAAGTCTTATCGTGCACTTGTCTTAATAGGTCCAAGTAATATTCTCAAGTTTATGTCTTTGTATGTCCTAATTTGAACCTAGCCTTTTTCCCCCATGTTTATGTTTTCTGTTTATCCAGGATGATACTTATTGATTTTTTGCCAAGCTGTTCTGGCACTTGCTTCCTGACTCATCTTCTACAGTACCTGTACATGATAGTTACTGAGGGCATTATCATAGAAATATGAAGATTTTGTTTTAAAACAAACTGAAGCCATGTGAACTCACCACTCATCAACATCAAGGCAAGAACCAGAGTCAGGACCAGAATCTTCATTTTTCTGGAGCATAAAGTGGGATTCAAAAAAAATTAATTTATTAAAAATCACTTTTGGTTAATTGCAACAATGCTCATGGAAAAAGGTTTGGCTGTTACACAGTAGCGACATATAAACTATAAAATCTGACTGAAATAAATTTTTATAAGTATATTGAAAGAAAAACAATTCATTCAGCAACTCCATTCGAATGATATTTTTCCATGTATAATAGATCTTACCTTCAATGTTCAAGAGGGCAGTAAAGGAGAAAGTAGTCTCGGAGATTTTACTGTGTACCAGCTCCGAGTAACACCAGTTTACCTTTCCTCCTTTAAATAAATCTCATATGCAACTTACATGTTTTTACATGCTTGCTGCTCTTCTGACACCAAGAACATAAGCTGAATTGTATTAAAATATTCATATGACGCACGTATAGGTTTCTTTGTGTATGTGTGCGCATATAAGATGTTTTTAAAAGAAATTAAAACTACCATTTTTATTTCTGTTTCTTTGCCATTGAGGTGTGGGAGTTAAAAACGTATTAATATTAGAAATATAAGATATACATATTTACATGCATACATATTGACATCAATACATTGTGCCCTACTTTATCACAACCATGTATAAATTTGAATTACTATTAATTTATAATATTCATTATACTAAAAAAAAAGTCATAAATGCACGCTATCCTACTGTTAAACACTGATACTTTTAACAACAATCAGACAAATAAACATACAGACTGTTTTTTTTTTATAATTGGTATAACTGCTTTATTCTAATATTATTATTATTATTATTATTATTATTATTAAATTAATGATTATGTACGAGTCTCGGGAAAAAATACTTACCACATATACTTACCACACATTTAATGATGAATATGTGGTGATGAATGTGAGGCGTGAGGGTTACACCGGTAGCTCACTCATAAATAATAAGATCGTTCTAGTCTAGAATTGGGATGGGCCTCCTGATGAAGCCTCCTCAAGCTATTAATCAGTCAAGAGTCAAATGTTGCCTTCGACGAGGAGGGGCTTCTTCATCGTTATCTTCTTCATCCCTCCTCCTCCTTATCCCATGGCATCGGACAGGATTCCTCATACTGCTGATAGGAACCAGCACATAGGGGGACAGGTCCAATGAAGGTACTGGCACACTCAAAGGGGGTGGGATGCACATGTGGAATGGGGTCCTCAAAGGGAACAGGTTCCCGAAAGGTGATGGGGTGCTCAGAGAGGACGGGTTTCTGAAGGGGAATGGAGTCCCAAAGGAGGAGGGGGTCATCTGAGGGAACGGATTCCTGAAGGGGGATGGGCTGCTCAGAGAGGACGGGTGCCGTAAGATCAATGGGATCTCTAAGGGGGACGGGATCCTCAGAGAGGACGGGTTCCCGAAGGGGGATGGGGTGGTCAGAGGGGTCGGGGTACTCAAAGGGACAGGATTCCATTTGGGGGTCGGGGTCCTCAGTGGGGTCCGAATCCTCAGAGGGGAAGAGTTCTTCAATTGAGTTGGAATCCTAATGGGGTTTGGGGTTCTCAAAAGCATTGGAATCCAAATGGGGGTCGGGGCCCTCAAAATGGTTGGAGCCCAAATGGGGGTCGGTTCCTTCAACTGGGATGGGGTCGGGTTACCAAAAGGGGACAGGTTCAATAAAGGGGACAGTGTCTGGTTTCCTGAAAGGGAGGGGGTCACAACAGGGACGGGGTCCAGTTCCCAAAAGGGAACTGGTTCAATCATGGGGACAGAGTCCAAAAAGGGGGCCGGTTCTTTAAGGGTGGTGGGGTCCTTGTTGGGGTCCATAAAGAGGATGGGGTCTGGTTCCCTGAAGAGGGAGGGGGTCCTCACCGGGGATTGGGTACGGTTCCCAAAAGGGGACTGGTCCAATAAGGGGGACAGGGACCCAAAAGGGGACAGGTTCCGTAAGGGGGACGGGGTCCTGGTAGGGGTCCATAAAGGGGATGGGGTCTGGTTACCTGAAGGGGAAGGGGTCCTCACTGGGGCTTGGGTCCCATTCCCAAAAGGGGACTGGTCCAATAAGGGGGACAGGGACCCAAAAGGCGACAGGTTCCGTAACGGGGACGGGGTCCTGGTAGGGGTCCATAAAGGGGATGGGGTCTGGTTACCTGAAGACGAGGGGGTCCTCACTGGGGATTGGGTACGGTTCCCAAAAGGGGACTGGTCCAATAAGGGGGACAGGGACCCAAAAGGGGACAGGTTCCGTAACGGGGATGGGGTCCTTGTAGGGGTCCATAAAGGGGATGGGGTCTGGTTACCTGAAGGGGAGGGGGTACTCACCGGGGATTGGGTATGGTTCCCAAAAGGGGACTGGTCAAATAAGGGGGACAGGAACCCAAAAGGGGACAGGTTCCGTAACGGTGATGGGGTCCTTGTAGGGGTCCATAAAGGGGACGGGGTCTGGTTACCTGAAGGGGAGGGGGTCCTCAGAATTACCTCACACTCATCACCATCTTCTTGCACATTCCATTCAGGCCTGTGGTTTTCATTCTTGTCATCTCTCTCCTCTGTGCTGTGGTCAAGCTGACTGACAGTATACGTCCTTCCTGTGTCCAAAGAGATGAAGAGACAGTGAGACACATCTGCATGTCTTGTCAAATGAATCAGAAACCTTTCCTTTTATAACAGAGAGTTTCTTTGGTTCAGCAGGAAATCCTCACTCCAAACATCCTTTACACCAGACACACTGACACAAGTGATGCTACTGTGAACTCAGAAAATTAAACAATACGTGAATTTCATCTTTTTTCTTTCCTTTTGTGAAAAATACATAAAGATGTGCAAAGACAATTCTGTACAGAGAATCTGTAATCAACATTCCCTTCAGTTTTCACCACAAGCCTGTTTGTTTTTTAAACCGATTAAATACCATGATCCCCTCAATAAACCCATGAAAACATTTTTACACTTAGTTATCACACAGTGGAAACTTCTAAAAATGTTTTACGAAATGTTTTAACTCTTTCACCTGTCGTAAAACTGTTTATAATCTCATTTCTGCTCACTTGCACAGAGTTTGGGACTACTGCACTTTAGCGGGCGCTAAAATACGCAAAAAGTCATGTGAAATCTGTGTATTATATAAAGAGCATGCGCGAACGGGCAAAAAATGGTGAAAATGAGGTCAAAATGGAAAAATAATGCCAAATTTGGATAGAGCGCATTAAATTAGAGGCAGAACAAAGAAAATTAACCCTTTGTTGACGATTTTAATGAATGAAATTCCATTGTCATCACGTTACTATGCAGGGGCTGATGGGTATTTTGTTATGCATATTTCTATTGGTTGAAGGATTTGTCCGGCATTTTCATTGGTTATCAGGTAAGGAGAATGAGATTGATAGTAAAATGATAGTAAAATCAGCTGTTCAATGCAAGCAATGAATTATGATGATGTTTACGAGTTGTGCAAGGATCAAATTCAGTTAAAGGAACAGTCCACCATACTTCCATAATGAAATGTGTTCTTCTCTGAATTGAGACGAGCTGATCCGTACCTCTCCGAGCTTTGCGCGACCTCACAGTCAGTCAGACGCGCTGTCACTCCTGTTAGCAATGTAGCTAGGTTCAGTATGGCCAATGGTATTTTTTGGGGATGTAGTTAGATGCGACCAAACTCTTCCGCGTTTTTCCTGTTTACATAGGTTTATATGACCAGTGACATGAAACAAAGTTCAGTTACACAAATTGAAACGTGGCGATTTTCTATGCTATGGAAAGTCCGCACTATAATGACAGGCGTACTAACACCTTCTGCGCACTTCGACAGCGCATTGATACGGAGCTCAGGAGTGAAGGTATCAATGCGCTGTCGAAGCGCGCAGAAATTGTTGAATTGGATGTGAGAAGGCAGAGATGCTTCTTTTTGTTAAGAAAAATCTCCCACTGTTGCCCTCAGCTAGCAAATAGAAAAGACAATGTAGACATTAGACAGAGTGACATGTAAAAAGATAGTTTGGGGGGAGGTTAAGAAATGTTGAGTAGAAAGTGGAAATCATTTGAAGTTTTTTATTATTATTTTTGAACTAATGCAATCAAAGCATTAATACTTCTGTAAACCTTGATGATGATTCACTTTATTTTTGAGGATGCAGTTTCTTTTATTTATTTGATTTGATTTTTTGAAGTTGAGGTTGACACATCAATGCATATAATTTTGTATTTGAAACTTAACTCCACAAATACCTACCTCATCCTCATGCACTTCAGGTTGAATAGATGTATTGCTTATGCATAAATAGTTGAATATGAATTTTGTTATTTGCAGATAAACCAGTCATAGTTCTGTTAAACAATTTTTGACTGATGCATTTTTTTTGTTTTAATTGTGTAATTATTTGATATGTCAGTGCATTTGATTTATTCATTTCATATGGTAAATGTTTGGCCTGTGAGTGTCTTTTGCTGCTGTTATTGTTATTTACAGCAAATGACCACAAATATTTGTGACAATAAAAAAAATAATAACATTTGAAGAGCCAAAACTTTTGTTTGCTGTTATAGATATGCCAGAGCTACTAAAATATCAGTATTTCATCACTGAAAACTGCAAATCATATGAAGATTATATTAAATATGAAAATATTAACTTACCGGTTATCGGTATCGGTTGAAATTTTTCATATCGTGCATCACTAACTAACACCATAGAGAGCACCTGGCACGCCGTGAAGAACAGTCTGCCAAGGACTGGCACTGTAAAAGCTCGCTATGACTCATATTTCTGTGAGTACTGTATTAGAAAGAAATATTTAACAGACTCCAGTGACAAATTTCTGAGCTAAAGTGCAAACTATCTCACACTTTTCTTTCCTATTAGTTCTACAGCAGTTTGCTGAACCACACCAGTGAATAACTCAATAATAAACTCCAACACTTTTCATCTTATTGAAAGCATTTTATCTGTTTTAACTCGGCGATTATTTTACGAAGGGTCTCACTGTTTTACAGCCCAATAAAAATACAAATAAAACCCTGAACACTGAAAAACAGTCATTTAGTGTCATTAACTATGTTAACTAGCCAGCTAGCTGATCTTAGCTTCGCTCCTCAGAGTAACTCTTGACTTTTAATAAACTTTAAATAAACTGTCGGACTTTTGTAATAAACTACAGAACACAAATTAACACTTGGTTAGATAAATTATTCTCCTTATTATTTTTTATGATTATCTTAAACCTTTAGCCGAATGGTTCATTTCTGCCCAGGTTAACATTTCTGAAAACATGAACACTGTTTTTCTTTTCTGTTCGTTTCCGGTTTATACTTTAACACATTTAATGACATTTTTCAGCGCGTCTGTCTGTGTTTGACAACCATAAAATTATCTGCAGCGTTTGTATCCGTTATAGATTTAATACTCAAACAGTAACGTGCTAATGCTGACAGCTAGTTAGCTTAGCAACCTGATCCACCTTTTCTGAGAAGCTGCTAACTTTAGGCTAATTAGCATGAATGTAAACCGATTAGCCAAACAATCAGGAACAGGTCGCTTTGACCAGAAACCCTCTTAACGCTCTTCACTATATTCCTGATCGTGTTTCCGGGTTTGTTTGTTTTGTTTTTTGTAATAACGCGGTGTTGAAGCCGAGAAAACCGGGTAACTCGCCTTTCCGGGGGTCGGTCAGTCCGCTCCATTTTGGCTGCCGCTCTTCCTCCTGGATCTTCAGCAGGTCTTCTCCTCTGAACCTCATCCTGAGGACGCAGGAATAAATCGCAGGTGGTGCAGGAATAAATCCAAAGCTGTGTCCAGTGGGTTTGCAGTAATAATCGCTGAGTAAAAGTGTTCCGTGTGATCCGCAGCTTGTCAGTTCCACAAATGAGCGTTTTGGAAAGAAATGATCCCAGAGATTCAAACCCAAACATTCCAAAGAGCGGCCGCATCTTTCCTTTTTTGGTGTGGGGTGGGCGGGGACATAATTAATATTCATATGAGGAATGAAAGGAAAGCGGAACCCTGGCCGGTGAAGCTCTTTGTTTCACCGCGTTGCTACACGAGGAAATGATGCTTTTTCTTCAAATCCATCAGTCCGAGTTCTATAATCAAGGGCGTAACCATGGTATAAATATTGGGGGGGTCCAAATTTGAGCCCTTCCCAAAATATTTTTAAGTGCATTTCGCGCAATTTTCATATGGGCCTATTGATAAAGATGTGCTTATCTAGAACATTGTTTTGATGAATACAATTACCAATGAACATGTTAACATTTATATCTTGTTTTTTTTTATTGTGTATCAGGCAAAAAACTAAACAGAATGTGCAACTGCAAAACATGTAATGCAATACAACATACAAAAAACATGTAAAACATTGCATGAAAATCTGTCACACCAGAGCTAGTCACACACACACACACAAACGCACACACACATTTCAAACAAATGCAGAAATGCCAAATTGCTACAAAAAAATGGCTACCAAAGCAATAGAAAGGAGCATTACCCTGGTTAATAGGTCAAAACAACATAGAACTTTGTAGAAAATATATTGACTTTATCTAAATAAATGGCCCAAAAATATGGAGGCGTTCAAGAATAGAGGGCTACTGCATGACGTCACCGTACCGCGAGATTTTGTTAGGGCGCCATATTGGAAGACCTCAAGTATATACATACAAAACAAACTACGAGCGAGAGTGAAGTGACACGATGGCTGATAAGTCTGGTTATGTGAGTACATTACCAGCTGCAGAAAGGGCACGGTATGTAGAGAAACTGGCTGTGATTGATGGGTTTGACCCATATGATAAGACTCGGGGCAAGGGAGAATGGAAACATAAGGAGGACCTGACACCAATTCTGCCATCTGTTTGCTACCCAGACATTGTAAACTATTTGTTGTTTACACCCAGTGCCTACACTGCTGATGACTTGAAGGCCTACAAAGGGCTACAGGCTTACAATTATGTTGTTAGTGGCTTGGTTCATGATATTACAGCTGTTGTTAAGAATAACCTACATATAGTTATGGCCAAGGTAATCTTGTTGATATTTATCTTTTAATAATATATCTTTTCAGTTGAAAAATTAATACTTTTTGCTACTATTAAGGTATCCATAATTTAGGTTAATTTATCCAAATCATACATATGTATTTATGATATATGCCTACACAACAACTATGCTTTATTTATATAATAGGAGGGAGAGCAAGCCCCAAACCATCCTAAATTATTATTATTATTATTATTATTATTATTAAATTGTAGAAGTCTGGGAGGCTTGCTCCTCATACAGTTATCAACTTGGGGCCAGTTTAGCATGTTTTAAATCTGAATTTCTTGCGTTTGCTTACCTCAAAGTGTCCGCAGATCATGCACAGACTTATTCATTATATCCACAGTTTTTTGCCAAGTCTCACACAGGTTTCTTTCAAGTCTACTGTTGGGCCAATAAATCATAAATAAAACAGCTCAGATTTGTTTAAGTTGTTTGCCACTCCACTTTATTCTCGTGGGTTCACATACCGCTGCCGTTATTTCCCCCTAATCACGAGTTTGTTGGTCTTCCAATATGGCGCAGGGTCTGTTTACTTCCGGTTTCGGGTGACGTCAGTGAAATCCCTCTATAATGACTGACCAAAATCTCATCTCATCTCATTATCTCTAGCCGCTTTATCCTTCTACAGGGTCGCAGGCAAGCTGGAGCCTATCCCAGCTGACTACGAGCGAAAGGCGGGGTACACCCTGGACAAGTTGCCAGGTTATCACAGGGCTGACACATAGACACAGACAACCATTCACACTCACATTCACACCTACGCTCAATTTAGAGTCACCAGTTAACCTAACCTGCATGTCTTTGGACTGTGGGGGAAACCGGAGCACCCGGAGGAAACACACGCGGACACGGGGAGAACATGCAAACTCCGCACAGAAGGGCCCTCGCCGGCCCCGGGGCTCGAACCCAGGACCTTCTTGCTGTGAGGCGACAGCGCTAACCACTACACCACCGTGCCGCCCCGACTGACCAAAATGATAATTTTATTTAATTTATTTACATTTAATTAAAGGACAGTATTCTCTTATTACTAGCCTACTGATGACATGCAGCCTATGATGAGGTTAAAAATAAAGTTGTTTTAAGGACTCGTAATACAATGCTCTTTACCAGTTCATCTTCAGAGCAGGTCTCTGTCTGTTCCCTTCCTCCATCATGCCTGTGACTCTCTGTGACAGACTCATCATGTCTGTGACTCGTCTGGAAAAAAAGGCGAATGTCAGCCCGTTGGTCCTTCCAAGGGCGTAAAAACGGTGTTGATATTGGTGGGGACATAATTTGGCCAAGCGCCCCAGTGCGCCATGGTTGTTGCACGAAATGTGGCCTACACTGTACAAATGATTGGTTGTCCATTCCTTTGTGTTATTTTGATTTTTAGCACCAGGTACACTCAGTCTTAGGCTAACATCTGCATGTATACGGGCAATACATTATCACACAGAGAAAGCGGACATTGAAGTTGCTGTGAATTTCGCTGTAGTGGATGACCTACCCAAACTACAACAACACAATCAATCAAAATTATGTGCTGCTGCTTCATTTTCACACAACTTTTACTATTTTCACACATTTGAAACATCATGTGCTTCCTTTTGAGTTACTGCAATTTCAGAATCTGGAAGTAATGTAGGTATGGGTGGTAGAAGTGTGAAGAGTTTTGGTAGTTGTAGTGCATTTTGCAAAAATGTTTATTCATTAAGTTGAAAGGGTTAAGTGACAATTGTTTCACATTTTTATATTTTATTGCAGAGGTTACATACATACGCATATACACATGCATATATACATATGCATATACATGCAAACAATGAGCAAGAAAAAAGTAAATATAAGTAAACATTTAGCATTACCTACAAGCATTTATTAGTGTGTGTGTGTGTGTGTGTGTGTGTGTGTGTGTGTGAGTGAGAGAGAGAGAGATTGCAAACAGAAACTCCTTGCTGTTACAGTAAATATAAGTAAACATTCAGCATTACCTACAAGCATTTGTGTGTGTGTGTGTGTGAGAGAGAGAGAGAGAGAGAGAGAGATTGCAAACAGAAACTCCTTGCTGTTACAGTAAATATAAGTAAACATTTAGCATTACCGGGCGGCACGGTGGTGTAGTGGTTAGCGCTGTCGCCTCACAGCAAGAAGGTCCGGGTTCGAGCCCCGTGGCCAGCGAGGGCCTTTCTGTGTGGAGTTTGCATGTTCTCCCCGTGTCCGCATGGGTTTCCTCCGGGTGCTCCGGTTTCCCCCACAGTCCAAAGACATGCAGGTTAGGTTAACTGGTGACTCTAAATTGACCGTAGGTGTGAATGTGAGTGTGAATGGTTGTATGTGTCTATGTGTCAGCCCTGTGATGACCTGGCGACTTGTCCAGGGTGTACCCCGCCTTTCGCCCGTAGTCAGCTGGGATAGGCTCCAGCTTGCCTGCGACCCTGTAGAACAGGATAAAGCGGCTACAGATAATGAGATGAGATTTAGCATTACCTACAAGCATTTATTAGTGTGTGTGAGAGAGAGAGAGAGAGAGAGACATAGAGAGAGAGATTGCAAACAGAAACTCCTTGCTGTTACAGGATCATATGACAAAAATGTCATATTATGTCCTCCTTACGTTTTCTTTTATTGCCCGACATCACTGCCTGTGTGCTGTTTTGCTGTAGCAGCGAGCTGGATGCTGATTTTACCGCTTGCTACTGCTTACAGCCAATGACAACAAAAAACCATAGCAACGTCAAGGTAACGGGAGGTAGGCCAATCAAAAACCATAGCAACGTCAGGGCAACGGGAGGTGGGCCAATCAAAAACCATAGCAACGTCAAGGCAACGGGAGGTGGGCCAATCAAAAACCATAGCAACGTCAAGGCAACGGGAGGTGGGCCAATCAAAAACCATAGCAACGTCAAGGCAACGGGAGGTGGGCCAATCAAAGCTTCATAAAGCTTTTTTACCTGCTGTCCCCACCAATAGTCAGCCGTCTTTGAGAGGTCTGTTCACAACTGAAAATCAGCTGGAAGTGATACCGCGTTTCCCGCATCGCGGCTTCTCCATTCAAAAATGGTATGGACATTTTAAACTCAGCTGAATATTGGTATGGACGCGTCCATACGCATTTTTACGCCCATGGGTCCTTCCTTTTCTTTGCGGCTACCGCCATTTGAATGTGTCCACCAGCAGCCTATCTGACAGTCTGACTGAGTGGATTTTCAAACCAACGAACCACATGGGCTGACCCAAGTGCACAATCATAGGGGGTGGTCGCAAAGGTTTTTTGTTGTTGTTGTTGTTGTTTCTCTGTGCTTCCTAAATTGAAAGTAAATCGGACATAACAAGTGAAGGATTCATTATATAGCCATGGCTCAGGATGGCATATTATTTGTCTCATATTGATTTAATACGCCAAATATTGGGGGGGACAGATTGGTACTTTCCCAATATTGGGGGGGACATGTCCCCCCCAGTGCCTATGGTGGTTATGCCCATGGTTGTTGGCATAAACGGCATTAAACAGGCTCCAAAAATTCGTATCGAGGTAGCTTAAAGCCTTAAGCATGATGACTGTCAAATGAAAGCCAATATTTCTCCGAGGCTCATTCAGTCTCAAGCAAATCAGGATAAACCTGTAGTGCACCTCGTTTACATGTTGCCTTAGTGATGTTTCACAAAGATTGTCAAATTTCACCCAAGTATTTCTCTTTGAATGACGAATGCATGACACCGATGTCTTCCAGATGTCTTCTCGTCTTCCAGACCGACCGAAAAATCTGTTAGTCAGCGCAGCGGTGTCAAATGAAAGCCAGTCCGAAGAGAGGCATTCTAGCGAACCAGAGGCGAATATAGCTGGTGGCAGCATCGTCCTGGAATTCGCAACATTGCCACCGGCGCTACACGCAAAGATCCAGAAAGCTAGCATAGCTAACGGCTGCTTCATAACACATTTCCACCTCTCAAACGAAAACATTTTAAACCCCTCTTTAAAATGATAGTAGGCCCTAGTAGACTTTATTCTGTGCAGTGTATGGCGACGGATTCGCTCTAAATTATCTCCGACCGCCAAGTTCACTAATGTTCTGTCTGCCTTGCCTACCAGGCAAACAGAGCGGTCAGTATATTGCTAGCTGTGGTCAGACTGCAAAGTATGAATCATGAAAGAGTGTCTCTGAGGGAGTCCCGCTTAATTAATGGACGTCACTGTGTGGCATATATCCGGGCGAACGGATCAAACAAATGGGGGGAATAAGTAGCAAATTACCACAGGTCCCCTGGTCTCTTACTTCATTGTAAATATAAATCTAGCAAGATTGTAGTTCAATGCTAATAATAAGCTAATCTGGATTGTTCGAGGAAGGCATCTAGCTATCTACTCTCACTAGCAATGACCAGTGAAGGACTGGCAGCTATATTACTACGATGAAAGTAGAGTGGTGGAGTACTTTTTTTTTATCAATCTCAAAGTATGTGAAACAAACAAACAAACAAAAAAAAAAAAATACCTTTACACTTTCCCTCAGCAGCGGCAAAGAATGCAGCCATCTCGTCGATATCGGAGTCGATTGATGCTCTGGGTGGGTTCCCGGGTTCCCCAGTGTATCGTGGTAACGGTGTGAGGGGCGGGAAGCCAGACAGGTAGTCACAACGGCAAGCTTGTGGTGGCTCTCTGTGCTGTGATATCAGTTCTAAATCTCTACAGTGTATGCCTATACGTCTCTATTGTGTTACTACTAGTGTGTACAGTTGATCATGTTTGTGTCACTTTTCTTGTAGCTCATGATGTGGATAAACCCATTATTTGATGTACACAATTCTTAGTGGCTCAGCCAAATTTTATTAGATAGCGGCTCAAATTGGCTTACAAAATTATTGGCTGGCGGCGGCTCAAATTCTAAATGGCGGTTTTAGCGGCGGCTTCGGGGTCTAGTCCTCATCCAATGTCAGTGCCAAACTGTACTCATGCTCTTGTGGCTGACTAAACAGAAATCCTCACAGCCATGCCCCAAAATATAGTGCAAAATCTAGCATGGTGTATCAAGTGACTCTTGTGAGGACTATGCACATGGGACTTGGTTATCCATGATATAACTTATACCTGATTTCTCTCCCATATTATTTATGTGTTTGTTTGTTTGTTTGTTTGTTTGTTTAAATTTGTGGTGCAAGATTTCCCATCGTTTATATTACACTATTCTCTTTGCTCTTACCTATGCCTTTATTTTTTTGATAATTGTGGCTCACAATTGGGTTATGACAACAAAAAGATCTGTTCAAGAGTGTTCAGTGAAACATTCATAGCCCCATTCATTTCATTTCAGGTTGACAGTGGCCGCAATTTACTACAGGGAAAGATTTACTACACATTACTTACAAAGAAAAATCCACATCTCTGGCATCATATTTACAGTGTGTGGTGGGAAAATAATGAGGCCTGAGTCCGAACGAGAATCAGAATAAAGGAAATTTATTGTGAGTATTCTCTATGCATGCAGAAGACTGGTGCGCTCTACTCAGCCCGAAGGTATTTCGGGAGAGCCCACGAAGGTATTTAGGGACAGACCCCATATGGTAATGTGTGTGTGTTGGTACCACACAGAGCCGTCTCCTCATCTAGTATGCAAGGATAAACTAGTTTAGCAGAGAGGAGAACAAAAGGCATTTTTTGTCATATACTTCAATTATCTTCACAAAAAACACATGCTACTAGTCAACAGATTCAACGGTTATACAAACATACCTGGATAAATGAGGCTATGGTTTAACACAAGTGTTAGCATTAATGTTATGATGAATATTTTCCCAAGACAAGTGTCATTTTATATTATATAAAAGTATATTCAAAGTATATTATAACACTGTCTAGATTATGAAAAAGAAAATAAAAAACCCGAGTAATGAGTGAGAGAGATGTGGCGTTATTGGGAAATCATCTGCAGAAACTCAGGTTAGCGTTGACGCACATTTCTCTACCGATAATTGATTATTTTCCAAATACAGCATGCCCATGTTGTGTTTTCTTCTTTCATAATATTTTCATGCTTGTAAAGCAGCTGATGGCTGAGCACCTGTAAATTAATTTCATGCCATGAAGAGTGCTCAGTCCAATGTAGAAGAACATCAAAATTGATTCAGTTAATATAGTAACTCTAGAAATACTGTATGTAATATAGTCAGGTTGCTTTTGTCTTCCTGCTCCACCACCTTGTAAATCCTGACAGAAGTAAATTAAAATATCAAACTTGCTGCAGGAAAGACTATTTAAAATGCATTTTTAAGTACAGTTTTTTTAGGCTTTGTTTAAGTGAAAATAAACCCAGATAAAGAACCGAAGATCCTGCTGATGTTGCTGAATATATAATTGAAAAGTAAAATGGACAGAAAATAACAGGAATAGTGAACAGATCAAGTTTTAAGATTAAGCATGTTCATGGGCCAGCAGTGTCCTAATTGAAGAAGTCCCTCTGACAGCATCGGGCTTTAAAGTGAGGACTGGTCTGGAGAATCAAGCAATCTGCCAAATAAGTGCATCTCCTGAACTAGGTACCTACGGAGAGAAAGAACATTTAGCAGTCAGTACAAGTCCCTGTGAACAACGTGATATACCGTAAAATACCAAATAATAGCCCGGGCTATTATTTGTCTCAATCACGTAAGAGACCCGGCGCGTATTAGAGACTAGGCGGCTATTTGGAACAGGCGATTAATTCCTTCTTCACAAACACCTTCCCCAAAATCTACCTCAAAACGGGGAAAAAATCATTCTCAGATAGGCCTACTTTTAACCAGTATAACTTACAGTTTGTTTAGAGTTAGATTACAGATAGCACGGTGCCGACTTCGGGGAATTTTGAAGACGCGCAGAATGCATCTTCGCATGGCACAGTCGGGGTGGATAAAGGATAAATCACACACCTTTTCCTGTTAATGACTAGTTAAGTGCATGCTTTACAAAATAATCAAGAAACCACACCATTGTCTGTGCGCAGCACTGTGATTTAATTACTCTGCAAAGTTATGGTCACTTGCTATCACCCTCACCCATGCAGCCGCCACCCTTTGCGCTTCGCGATGTCTGTCAATCTGAAATTGCATGGAGGGCGCGACGTTGAAGCAACATAATTAGGGTGCGAAGTGTCAAACCAAAAGGTTTTTCTTATGCTGAAAAATAAGTGACCTGCAGTGGCTACATACTGTCATCTTGCATTCTCACGTTTCTCTCCAAGACGTCTCCCTATTTGGCCGATATGAGCCTATTCCCCGAGTGAGTTGGTACGGTGGCTCGACCCCGTAGAAAACTTAAAGTTCGGATGAAAGTTAGTTGAATAGGTTACTGACTTGTAGGCCTACATGTTGCCTGCCTGACGCGCGCTTCTGCCCAACTTGCACGACAGATTACTTGTTGAAAAGGCCCCTTGGATTAGATTGGCCGCGAGCAGACTGAAATGCATGTTAGAACGCTCTCACCTTTTTTGTAAAGCGTCTTCCAGATCCGAATGGGTAAGGGCAAGTGAAATGGTATAAGGTCCTTAATAAAACTCAGTGTGTGCTTTAACGCATGCATTCGGCAATTTAGGTTGTTTAACAGAAGCAGCAGTCCAACCTTGGAAACCCGCAGTCCTCAATGTCACCACACACGCTGGCTTTCGTTGGGTATACCCAAAGGGGTATTCCTCATTCGATGACGTAAGTGATATCCCACACACCCATGTCAAACGTAATTGGCTAAGACATCTGTCAAAAGTTACGGAGTTGCATTCCTCAAGAAATATTACGGTAGACCAAGATTATAACATTGAAATGGCATGTTTATTATCACGTAAGTTACGTGTAAGTTACGTGTCATTCTGAGATGCACAGATAGACAGTAAAGGGAATTCCGAATTCCCTTTACTGTCTATCTGCGCATCTCAGAATGACACAGGACAATGGGCGAACTAGATTTTTTTTTTTTTCCCCAGCCACGGCGTGCCGGAACGCTATCACCCCTGCGTAACAAAATGTTGTAAACAGTATTATAGAAATAATTTCATTTTTCATTCATTCATTCATTCATTCATATTGTTTCGGTAGAAAACTATGCAATGCAAAATCGTTTAAACACCAGAAAACCAGAAAAGTGCTGGGCCTCAAGATTCTAGATAGAACGTTCGGACGCTTTTTTTTTTTTTTTTTAGACCCCGGCGAGTATTCGGAACCGGCCTTTATTTGTCACAACACACGCGTACACCCGGCCGTTAAAGGGAACTCGGCGGTTAATTGGAACTCGGCTATTATTTGGTATTTTACGGTAATTAGCATGCTTTCAGTTGTAGCAGGTGTGGGCGTGGTTTAGTGAGGATGTGCAGTGGGAGGTGTTTTGGGAGCTAGGGGTTATTATTAACACAATACGTACATGCGAGTCGTGTGTGTGTGTTTGTGAGGTTGGGGGTGCATGTGCAGAGAAAAGCCAAAGCTCTTATCCTGAATGTGCCATGTTTTCTAAACAGTGTACTACAGAGATTGTTAAATTGTTTTATATTTAAGATCCGCAGTGCTGTTATGTTATATTAACAATCTCAGGGATGCAATGATCATAAAGATGCACAAAAAGAGACATACCGGGGTCCAAGGTGAAGTGAGCAGAGACACAGGCATCTTCCTTATAGCCGTAGGTTTCGACGGTGGTAATACAGCTGCCAACGCGACGTGGAACACAACGGCGGCATTTCAGAGCAGAACCTGTAACCAAAGTGGAAATTCATTCATTCATTTTTAAATCAGCCTAATGGACTGTTTTTGATCATTTTAATATCTGTTGTATTCTCCTTTCAGCATAACAGCAGCACCAGTCAAACATCATCAATAGATATAATTGGCATGCTTTCAGTTGTAGCAGATGTGGGCATGGTTTAGTGAGGATGTGCAGTGGGAGGTGTTTTGGGAGCTAGGGGGTTATTATTAACGTGATCCATGTGAGTCGTGTGTGTGTGTGTGTGTGTGTGTGTGTGTGTGTGTGTGAGGTTCGGGGTGCATGAGTAGAGAAAAGCCAAAGCGCTTATCCTGAATGTGCAATGTTTTCTAAACAGTGTACTACAGAGATTGTTAAATTGAATTTTACATTTAAGATCTGCAGTGGTGTTATGTTATATTAACAATCTCAAGGGTGCAATGATCATAAAGAAACACAAAAAGAAACATACAGGGGTCCAAGGTAACGTGAGCAGCGACACAGGCGTCTTCCTTATAGCCGTAGGTTTCAACGGTGGTAATATAACTGCCAACGCGACGTGGAACACAATGGCGGCATTTCAGAGCAGAACCTGTAACCAAAGTGGAAATTCATTCATTCATTCAATTCTAAATCAGCCTCATGGACTGTTTTTGATCATTTTAATATCTGTTGTTTTCTCCTTTCGCCATAACAGCAACACCAGTCAAGCATCATCAAGTCTGCCATTGCATCTTTTTGAAATAGGACGGCCAACTGTGACTATGCTAATATGATTAAGTAGATGCCCTGACTGCTATCTTTCCTTCGCTCATATTCTAGGTCAGTATGACTGCTGAAATACAGTACTAGTCAAAAGTTTGGACACCTCTACTCTACTCATTCAGAGGTTTTTCTGTATTTTGTATTTTCGACATTGTAGAACAATACTGAAGACATCAAAACTATGAAATAACCTATGGAACACATATGGAATTATGCAGCAAACAAAAAAGTGTTAAAAAACAAAATATGTTTCATATTTTAGATTCAAGGGCGGCATGGTGGTGTAGTGGTTCGCGCTGTCACCTCACAGCAAGAAGGTCCGGGTTCGAGCCCAATGGCCGGCGAAGGCCTTTCTGTGCGGAGTTTGCATGTTCTCCCCGTGTCCGCGTGGGTTTCCTCCGGGTGCTCCGGTTTCCCCCACAGTCCAAAGACATGCAGGTTAGGTTAACTGGTGACTCTAAATTGACCTTTGGTGTGAATGTGAGTGTGAATGGTTGTCTGTGTCTATGTGTCAGCCCTGTGATGACCTGGCGACTTGTCCAGGGTGTACCCCGCCTTTCGCCTGTAGTCAGCTGGGATAGGCTCCAGCTTGCCTGCGACCCTGTAGAACAGGATAAAGCGGCTACAGATAATGAGATGAGAGATTTTAGATTCTTCAAAGTAGCCACCATTTATCTTGATGCTTTCCACACTATTGGCATTATCTTAACCAGCTTCATCAGGTAGTCACCTGGAAAACTTTTCAATTAACAGGTGTGCCTTGTCAAAAGTTATAGTGGATCAGTTTCTTGCCTTCTTAATGCATTTAAGATCAAACAGTAAATAATAAAAATACAATAAATAGCCCTATTCCACAACTGTAATAATCCATGTTATGTCAAGAACCGCTCAACTAAGTAAAGAGAAATGATATCCATCATTACTTTAAGACGTGAAGTAACTTTTAATTCCTAAAAATAAATAAAAGAACCATTAAATTAGCAGGTGTGTTCAAACTTTTATTTGTGACTAAATGTATTCTAACTTTATACGTCTTTTAGACTGGATTAATATTTTTACTTTTATACCACAGTGGAAGGAGACGACTGGGTCTTTGTGCTTGAGGTTTCTGTATATGTTATATTATGCACACAACTTCTATTTCTTCTTCCTCTTTCGGCTGCTCCCGTTCATTAGGCAGGGCTCAACATTGAGCACTGCCCGTGTCAGGTTACAGGCACTTACGGATGTATGTGCATCGAGAGATTAAGAAGCAGACTGCAAACAAAGCCAAATTGTGTGACGAGAGACGTAGTCAGTAACCAGGCGAGGGTCGATCGATCATGCAAACAACACAAAGTAGGCGAGGCAAAAGACGAGAGAGAAATACTAGCAGGGATCAGAATAACGAGATAGCAGGCAGACAATGGAAAGGCTCGGTAGTACTGGTCGGAACACAAAACGATACTTCGCAATGAAGGTGTGGAACTGGCGTGGTTATATGGGAAGACTACCAATGTGTGTGATGATTGTCAGCTGAGTTCAATAGGCCAGTGACAGAGAGCGCTGTGTGTTCTGGGATGTGTCGTTCTGGGAGTCCATGTTTGTAGTTTGGTTAGTGACTGCTTTTTCCATGGGGATACTGACAGAACTCCCCCACCCTACCCCACCCCACCCCAAGGAGCTCCCACCGGGAGCTCTATTCTTTCTGGGCTGACCTCTCCCTCTAGGTGCAGGCTTGTCTGGATGCTGAGCATGGAATTCTTGTTTGAGCAGAGAGTCCAGGATGTCCTTGGCTTCTACCCAGCTCTGTTTCTCCAGACCATAACCCTCCCAGTCTACCAGGTACTCACTACGCCCTCTTCTGCGTCTCGAGTCCAGTATCTTATTTACCTGGGAGATGGGTTCTCCTTCCAGTTCCAGAGCTGGGTGTTCCTGTGTCGGTGGGTTGGACGACAAAGGACCTGGGATGGCAGGTTTCAGGCATGAGACATGAAACATGGGGGACATTCTGCTGAGTGTGGGGAGTTCCAGTCTATATGAGACTTTGTTGATGCGTTTGATGACATTGAACAGTCCGATGTAGCATGGTTGAAGCTTCTTACGTGTGTTGGGTTCACACAGATGTTTCGTGGAGACCAAGAACCTGTCGCCTGGGAAAAAAATCCAGGTTCAGGCCACTGCGCTTGTCTGTGTACTCCTTGTACTTGGCATTAACAGATTCTAAGCTTTGGTGTACCTCCTCCCATACTTCTTGGCTGCACTTGAACCAGTCCTCTACTGATTGTACCTGGGCTGGGGTGTCATCCCAGGGGAACAGGGACTGTTCGTAGCCAAGTATGCATTGAAAAGGTGTTGACTGTGTTGCTGAATGTTTAGGGAGTTTTGTGCATACTCGACCCAGGGGAGGAACTGCGCTCAGTTCCCCTGGTTACACCTACAGAAGATTCTCAGGAAGCAGCCTACTTCCTGATGGGCTCTTTCAACTTGACCAGTAGACTGCGGGTGATAACTGGATGTGAGGCTGACTGATACTCCCAGGCGTCCCATGAAGCACGACCAGAAGCATGACATAAACTGTGGACCCTGGTCGCTGACGATGTCTTCTGGGATGCCAAAGTACCTGAAGATATTGTGAAACATGAGTTCTGCCATTTGAGATGCTGTGGGAAGGCCTGGTAGAGGAATAAGCTTAAGTGACTTGGAGAACCTGTGGATGATTACCAGGATGGTGGTGTTACCTTGAGATGGTGGAAGATCTGTGATGAAGTCCATAGCAAGATGCAACCAGGGTTATCGTGGTGTGGAAAGAGGACACAGCTTTCCTGCTGGCGGTGTCCTGGGAACCTTGGCCTGTGCACACTCTGAGCATGATGTGATGAACCGGGTGATTTCCATCAGCATGTTCTCCCACCAGTACTTGTTTTTCAGCATCCGGTAGGTTCTGTGACTACGTGGATGTCCAGTCGCTGGGGACATGTGAGCCCAGGTGATAAGGCGCCCTCGGAGTGACCTTGGTACATAAAGAAGGCCAGGTGGAAGCTCCTCAGGTGTGGATCTGGGCTGTGCTCCTCTGATCTCTTGAGCTAGAGCCTAGGTGATAGACTGGACAAAACACTTGGCGCGTATAATGCGGTGGTCTGAAGAATCAGGCTGTACAGGGCTAAAGTTGCAAGACAGGGCATCAGCTTTGGTGTTCTTGGAACCTGGACGAAATGCTCTTGTGAAACCAAATCTGGTAAAAAATAGTACCCATCTTGCTTGGTGGGGGTTCAACCTCTTAGCTTTCTTTAGGTACTCAAGAGTCTTGTGATCAGTGAGAATCGTGAATGGATGTGTTGCTCCCTCCAGCCAGTGTCTCCACTCCTCCAGTGGCAACTTGATGGCTAACAGTTTTCGGTTTCCCACATCAAAATTCCTTTCTGCGGAAGTGAGCTTCTTTGAGAAGTATGCTACGGAGTGGAGTTTGTTCTTCTCACCGAAATGTTGGGAGGGGATACCACCTACTCCGGTGTTGGATGCAACTACTTCTACTCTGAAAGTTTTGGTGGGATCCGGATGCTGTAGAATCGGAGCAGAGACAAAGGCTTTCTTGAGCTTGTTGAAGGCCTCCTCAGCTGCTGGGTTCCAGCTGATCTTCTTGGGGCCCTTCTTTAGCAAGGTGGTGAGTGGAGATGCAATGGAACTGAAGTTCCTGATGAAACGACGGTAGACAAACGCAAGGAAACGTTGCAGATCCTTGACGGAGGTGGGAACTGGCCTTTCAGTAACCACAGAGACCTTGTTGGAGTCCATGCTAATGCCCTCAGCGCTGATGATGTAGCCCAAGAACAAGATGTGCTGTTGATGGAACTCACATTTCTCTGCCTTGACGTACAGGTGGTTGTCCAGCAGACACTGCAGGACCGTGCGCATGTGGTGAATGTGGCTCTCCTCATCTGGAGAGTAAATGAGGATATTGTTGATGTAAGCAATAATGAATCTGCCCAGCAAGTCCCTAAGAATGTCGTTTATGAGGCACTGGAACACACTGGGCACTGAAGCTAGGCCACATTGCATGACCCTGTACTCGAAGTGACCAGTAGTGGTGCTGAATGCAGTCTTCCACTCATCTTCCTCCCTGATCCGGATCAGACTGCAGGCACTTCGTAGGTCGAGCTTGCTAAAGAGCTTGGCACAGCAAAGTTGTTCAAGAACAGCAGGAACCAGGGGCAGGAGATACAGATACTTAACCGATACCTGATTGAGTCCTCTATAGTCAATGCACGGATGAAGCCCTCGTCCTCGTTTCTTCATGAAAAAGAACCCAGCAGAAGCGGGAGATCTTGAGGGAGAGATGTATCCTTGTTTGAGGGCTTCTTGAATGTATTCCTCCATGGCAACATGCTCCTTCTGAGACAATGGGTAGATTCTGCCTCTAGGAGGTGACATCCCTGGCAGCAGGTCTATGGCACAGTTGTAGGGTCTGTGAGGTGGTAAACCACAGGCCTTTCCCTTGCTGAAGACCTCTTTGAGATCCGAGTAGTGCTCAGTAACATGTTCCATGGAGTCATCCACCGAAGTGGATGAGATCTGTAACTGTGGCAGAGAGAGAGAGACAATGCTGAAAACAGGTGTCTGACCATTGAAGGATCTCCTTGTTCCGCCACGAGATGAGTGGATCATGGAGTTGCAGTCAGGGGTACCCAAGAATGATGTCATGGTTGACAGTGTGAGTGCCATACAGTGAGATGAGTTCAGAACATAAGGCTCCCACCTGAAGTTGGACTGGAGCAGTGTGTGTGGAGACTATGCCGTCTCCGATGGGTCCTCCATCAATGGCACAGATGCTGAGCTTTGTAACGGTGTAGTGGGCAGGTTGAGCTTCTGAGTGGCCCAGAGGCTGATGAAGTTGCCCTCTGCCCCCGAGTCAATCAAGGCAGACAAGATGTGTGCGGAGGAAGCGAATTTTAGTAGCACTGGAACTTCGAAAGATTTAGAATTAAACTTTCTTACCGGACTCACCGTGCGAGCTGGTACTTCAGCTGGGCTAGCACAGCATGGCCGGATGGGACAGTCACACATCAGATGTTCTGAATCTCCACAATAAAAACATAAGCCCTCCTTACGGCGACGTTCACGCTCTGAGTGCTTTAACTTGGTGCGGGTGATATCCGTGGGTTCATCGGTTGTGCGATTGAAAAGGCTGTTTTCCTCTAACGAGGGTCGATGAGTCAGAAGCTGGTCTATGCAGATGGCCATATCAATCAGCACATCGAGTGTAACCTGTTCATCTTGGAATGCCAGATCTCGCAGGACCTCAGACCGCAGTCCCTGACAAAACACTGCTTTGAGAGCTGGTTCGTTCCGTCCACTGGCCGCAGCCATTGTTCTGAACTCCAGGGCATAGTACACTACACCTCTTGACCCTTGGCAAAGGGAGACCAAACTCTCGCCGACTTCTACTCCTTGGGGCTTGTGATCAAAAATTCAAGAGAACGTGGAGAGAAATCGCTCATAGGATGTAGTGTACTCACCGCCTATCCTCCAAACTGCGCTGGCCCATCGTAATGCTTTGCCAGAAAGGATGGACAACAGCTGAGAGATCTTCTGCTTGACAGAGAGATGAGGGACAGAGTAAAACTACAGGGAACACTGAAGCAGAAATCCCTTACATGCACACGGATTCCCAGTGTATTTCTCAGGAGGCAGAAGTGGCAGCAGGGAGTGAGCAGACGACTCAGGGCGTGTTTGGATGTTAGTTGGGCCATCCTGGTGTTGAGATCGGCTAACATATGCTGATGTTCTCCTAACAATCGCCCCGGAGAGTTCAGAGCAGTCTGATTAGTTCCTTCCACTACATCCATGTTACGGCGATGTATCCTGTCAGGTTGCAGGCACTTATGGACGTATGTGCAGAAAGAGATTGAAGAGCAAACTGCAAACAATACCAAATCATGTGATGAGAGACGTAATCGGCAACCAGGCGAGGGTCGATCGATCATGCAAACAACACAAAGTAGGCGAGGCAAAAGACGAGAGAGAAATAATAGCAGGGGTCAGAATAACGAGATAGCAGGCAGACAATGGAAACGCTTGGTCGTACTGGTCGGAACACAGAACGGTACTTCGCAATGAAGGTGTGGAACTGGCATGGCTTTTTGGGAGACTACTGATGTGTGTGATGATTGTCAGCTGACTTCAATAGGCCGGTGCCAGAGGGCGCTGTGTGTTCTGGGATGTGTAGTTCTGGTAGTCCATGTTTGTAGCTTGCTTAGTGACTGCGTTTTCCATGGGAATAATGACAGCCCGATTGCCTGGGGCAAGTGAAACATGCATTTCGGCAAGTGGGATATGTCCCCGGCATGCACCAGCGGGCAAGTTGAAATGAGCATACGGTATATTACGAACTAGCACCACATAAAATAGGCTTTTTGATCTTTTATTTCAATTCCTACAAGCGTCCCTCATTATATCTGCCAATATGTCTTGGCTGTTTTCTTAGTCTCCGTTTCATTTACTGCTTTGCAAGTTATTTTATATACTGTTTACAGACCCCTTGTGCTTGATGTCACGCATCAGTGATAATTACAGCTGGGGTCAGACAGACACCGTCTTTCATGCAAGCAAAGCTTAATCTGTCTTCAATGTGGTTCATTTTTCCACTGTTTTTGCTTGTTCAAACAGAGAAATAGGTAAAAGGCATTACGTCTCCCCGCTATCAAGAAAAATGTTAAAAAATAGAAGCAAATGCTTCAAGAACAACGGGGAAATGAGTGGTTAAAGAATACAAGGAGAGGAGCTCAGCCTGAAAACTCCAGAGAAATTCACAATTGTATTTAAAATGTATTTTACAAAAACAGAAGGTCGGAAGTGAGTATGGAAGAGTTTGCTTAAGAATCTCGTTTTTTTTTTTTTTTTTTCTGCTTGAATTTGAGTTAGCTCCTTTATGAAAGTGTTTGATTTTCTTACAGGTGAAGCACCTTCCTTATTCGACACAGAAAACCCAGATTGGTTTCAAACAAATCAGGCATATAAAAAAAAAAAAAAATATATATATATATATATATATATATATATATATATATATATATATATATATATATATATATTCTCAAACACAGTATTGTTCAAAAGTCTTGGCATCCTATTGTTTTCTTCATACAAACTTTGTTATAGATTTCTATTTGATGATTTCTTCATTATCGAATAATGAACCAACAGTCTGAGAGTGTTCTACACAAACACACTGAACTTTACAACAGCTGTATGCATGTGAAATGGAAATAAATCGACTAAGGCAGGAAAAACTATTTTGTATAAAACTATTATTGTCCGTTACAAGTAAAAAGTAATCAATCACCAAACTTGATAATAAACTTAATCAATAACCAAACTTCAACTCAATGTGTGAGCTTCATTTTATGTTGCAATTCACAACTATTCTATGGTTTTCCTAAAAAAAATGGAGTATTCACAAAATAAGGGGCAAGTGATACTATTGGGGACAAGTGGGAGTAAAAGTTAATGTCAAGCCCTGTTAGGGGTTGCAACAGAGGATCAGTTCCACATATTTGATTTGGCATAGGTTTTACACCTCATACCCTTCCTGACACAACCCTCCACAATCTGTCTGGGCTTGGGACTGGCACTAAGGATGCTCTGGCTTGTACAGCTCCAGTGGGTGGGTATTTTACCTAATCTGCATGTCTTAGGACTGTGGGGGAAACCGGAGCACTCAGAGGAAACCAACACAGACACTGGGAGAACATGCAAACTCCAAACAGAAAGGCCCCCGTCGGCTGGGAGGTTCAAACCTGTAACCTTCTTGCTGTGAGATGACAGTACTAACCACTGCACCACGATGTTTTAGTCGTTTTGAGGTTATTACTTTTATGAATTCCCCTTTATTTGTGCACACATTTTTGAGTTCTCTCCCTGTGCTTTTTGTTTACATTTCAACAGATTTGTTATCTAATGTGCACTACTTATGCCCGTCTGTTCCTTTGTTTGCAAAGTCTTATCGTGCACTTGTCTTAATAGGTCCAAGTAATATTCTCAAGTTTATGTCTTTGTATGTCCTAATTTGAACCTAGCCTTTTTCCCCCATGTTTATGTTTTCTGTTTATCCAGGATGATACTTATTGATTTTTTGCCAAGCTGTTCTGGCACTTGCTTCCTGACTCATCTTCTACAGTACCTGTACATGATAGTTACTGAGGGCATTATCATAGAAATATGAAGATTTTGTTTTAAAACAAACTGAAGCCATGTGAACTCACCACTCATCAACATCAAGGCAAGAACCAGAGTCAGGACCAGAATCTTCATTTTTCTGGAGCATAAAGTGGGATTCAAAAAAAAATAATTTATTAAAAATCACTTTTGGTTAATTGCAACAATGCTCATGGAAAAAGGTTTGGCTGTTACACAGTAGCGACATATAAACTATAAAATCTGACTGAAATTAATTTTTATAAGTATATTGAAAGAAAAACAATTCATTCAGCAACTCCATTCGAATGATATTTTTCCATGTATAATAGATCTTACCTTCAATGTTCAAGAGGGCAGTAAAGGAGAAAGTAGTCTCGGAGATTTTACTGTGTACCAGCTCCGAGTAACACCAGTTTACCTTTCCTCCTTTAAATAAATCTCATATGCAACTTACATGTTTTTACATGCTTGCTGCTCTTCTGACACCAAGAACATAAGCTGAATTGTATTAAAATATTCATATGACGCACGTATAGGTTTCTTTGTGTATGTGTGCGCATATAAGATGTTTTTAAAAGAAATTAAAACTACCATTTTTATTTCTGTTTCTTTGCCATTGAGGTGTGGGAGTTAAAAACGTATTAATATTAGAAATATAAGATATACATATTTACATGCATACATATTGACATCAATACATTGTGCCCTACTTTATCACAACCATGTATAAATTTGAATTACTATTAATTTATAATATTCATTATACTAAAAAAAAAGTCATAAATGCACGCTATCCTACTGTTAAACACTGATACTTTTAACAACAATCAGACAAATAAACATACAGACTGTTTTTTTTTTATAATTGGTATAACTGCTTTATTCTAATATTATTATTATTATTATTATTATTATTATTAAATTAATGATTATGTACGAGTCTCGGGAAAAAATACTTACCACATATACTTACCACACATTTAATGATGAATATGTGGTGATGAATGTGAGGCGTGAGGGTTACACCGGTAGCTCACTCATAAATAATAAGATCGTTCTAGTCTAGAATTGGGATGGGCCTCCTGATGAAGCCTCCTCAAGCTATTAATCAGTCAAGAGTCAAATGTTGCCTTCGACGAGGAGGGGCTTCTTCATTGTTATCTTCTTCATCCCTCCTCCTCCTTATCCCATGGCATCGGACAGGATTCCTCATACTGCTGATAGGAACCAGCACATAGGGGGACAGGTCCAATGAAGGTACTGGCACACTCAAAGGGGGTGGGATGCACATGTGGAATGGGGTCCTCAAAGGGAACAGGTTCCCGAAAGGTGATGGGGTGCTCAGAGAGGACGGGTTTCTGAAGGGGAATGGAGTCCCAAAGGAGGAGGGGGTCATCTGAGGGAACGGATTCCTGAAGGGGGATGGGCTGCTCAGAGAGGACGGGTGCCGTAAGATCAATGGGATCTCTAAGGGGGACGGGATCCTCAGAGAGGACGGGTTCCCGAAGGGGGATGGGGTGGTCAGAGGGGTCGGGGTACTCAAAGGGACAGGATTCCATTTGGGGGTCGGGGTCCTCAGTGGGGTCCGAATCCTCAGAGGGGAAGAGTTCTTCAATTGAGTTGGAATCCTAATGGGGTTTGGGGTTCTCAAAAGCATTGGAATCCAAATGGGGGTCGGGGCCCTCAAAATGGTTGGAGCCCAAATGGGGGTCGGTTCCTTCAACTGGGATGGGGTCGGGTTACCAAAAGGGGACAGGTTCAATAAAGGGGACAGTGTCTGGTTTCCTGAAAGGGAGGGGGTCACAACAGGGACGGGGACCAGTTCCCAAAAGGGAACTGGTTCAATCATGGGGACAGAGTCCAAAAAGCAAAAAGCAGGAAATCCTCACTCCAAACATCCTTTACACCAGACACACTGACACAAGTGATGCTACTGTGAACTCAGAAAATTAAACAATACGTGAATTTCATCTTTTTTCTTTCCTTTTGTGAAAAATACATAAAGATGTGCAAAGACAATTCTGTACAGAGAATCTGTAATCAACATTCCCTTCAGTTTTCACCACAAGCCTGTTTGTTTTTTAAACCGATTAAATACCATGATCCCCTCAATAAACCCATGAAAACATTTTTACACTTAGTTATCACACGGTGGAAACTTCTAAAAATGTTTTACGAAATGTTTTAACTCTTTCACCTGTCGTAAAACTGTTTATAATCTCATTTCTGCTCACTTGCACAGAGTTTGTGTTAGGACTAGGACTGTTTTGGCCTCTAGAGGCCGCTGTTATTTCCTTTTCATGTCGTGTTTATTTTGGCCTCTAGAGGCCGCCACTGTTCCTGTGTTTTGTGTTTGTGTTAATTGCCTAATTATCTTCACCTGTGTCCTTAATTAGTTTGTCTATTTATACCCCTGAGTTCAGTCCTCTTGTCACGGAGTCTTTGTGCTGTTATGTTTATCTCCAGTTTCCTTTGTACTGTGTTTTTTGATCTTCTTAGCTTTTGAATTTTTGCACTTTGCTTTTCTTTTGTATTATACTCTTTGGGTTTTTTTGTCTTTTGTTTTGCCCTGTATATAGTGTATATAGTTTAAATAAACCTTTTTATTCTTTTTCTACTTCCGCCTCACGCCTCTGCATTTGAGTCATCCCCCCGGTGGCCTAGTGGGGGTTTGCTGGATTATCACACCAACGAACCAGGTTCGAATCCCAGCAAAACCCTAACAGAAAGACTCCGTCATGACCGACTCAGCAGAGGCTGCTTCAACTGTCTACCCGGCCAACCTTCAGGGAATTATGGCAGCTTTGACACGCTTCGGAGCGACCATGGACGCTCATGGACGTACGCTCACCAGCCAACGTGAGGCCCTTGCTCGCCACGAGGAACTGCTTCAGCAAATTGGGAAAACCCTGGCACAGCTGACATCTCTGCCTGCATCTCCTGCTCCTGATCCAGTTCCTGCTCCTGATCCAGCTCCCACTCCTGATCCAGCTCCCACTCCTGCTCCAGTGCCTCCTGCAATGCTGCCTTCTTCACCTCGCGAACTCAGCCTTCCTGCACCACAGAGGTATGACGGCAAGCACAGTGAGTGCCGAGAGTTCCTTACCCAGTGTCAACTCACCTTTGAGCTTCAGCCTACCACCTACACTACGGATCGCCGCAAGATTGCCTTTGTGATCACCTTATTAGCTGGTAAGGCGCGAGCCTGGGCTACTGCTATCTGGCAAAGACAGGGACCTGAGTGCTTTGATTTCCAGCTGTTTTCTGAAGAGATGCTTCGGGTCTTCGATCAGGCAGACATCAGTACCGACGCAGCCCGAAAGCTCATGTCCATCCGGCAAGGAGGAAGCGTCGCAGATTACGCCATCTCGTTCCGAACACTCGCAGCAGTAAGTGGATGGAACGAGACTGCCCTGGTGTCAGCCTTCCACCATGGTCTGTCTGACCCCATCAAGGACGGTCTGGCCTCTATTGGATGCCCAAGTGACCTCGAAACCCTCATCTCACATGCTATTCGTCTGGACAACAGGATGAGAGAACGCCACCAAGCCTTGAGCCCCCCCAGCCTCCCTACCTCTACCTGGAGACCGTCTACCTCCTTCAGTGACTGTCCAGAACCCATGCAAGTGGGTCGTACTCGCCTCTCCGCATCTGAGAGGGAGCGCAGAAGGAGGGACAAGTGCTGCATCTACTGTGGCAAGCCTGGTCACTTCCGAGCATCATGTCCCGAACTCTTGGGAAAAGGACCGCCCCGTCCAGCCGAGGGAGGGTTGTGACGGGGCCTACCCTCTCTCCCGGACTCCCTGGTCAAGGAATCTACATCCCGGTCTCCATCTCCTGGGGTGAGTCTGTCCACTCTTGTCAAGCTTTGATAGACTCAGGGGCGGCTGGGAACTTTATGGATATTCACTTCGCCCAAAGCATCAATATACCTACTGCACCTCTTGAAGTCCCACTGTCTGTGTCTGCCCTCGATGGCCAAGCGTTAGGTGATGGAAGAGTCACCCAAGTTACTTCTCCAGTCTTCCTTCAGTCTCAAGGTCACAAGGAAGAAATATCCCTGCACCTGATTCCTTCACCTGAGTTCCCAGTTATTCTAGGCCTTCCTTGGCTTATTCGCCACAACCCTCGCATAGACTGGGTAACAAGCCAGGTTGTGGAATGGGGCCCTGCATGCCATGCCTCTTGTCTGCTCTCTAGCTCTCCTGTGTCTCCTGCCGAGCCCCCTGATCTCACCGAGTTATCTCAAGTTCCCACAGAGTACTGGGATCTCAAGGAGGTATTCAGCAAGAGCAGGGCCGCCGTTCTTCCTCCGCACCGGGCCTACGACTGTGCCATCGACTTGCTCCCTGGGACTACCCCTCCTCGTGGCAGACTGTTTTCACTCTCTCAGCCAGAACGCAAGGCCATGGAGGAATACCTCAAAGATGCCCTGGTCTCTGGGTTTATTCGACCCTCCACTTCACCTGCTGGAGCCGGCTTCTTCTTTGTCGGCAAGAAGGATGGGGGGCTCCGACCATGTATTGATTACAGGGGCCTGAATAAGATCACTGTGCGCAACCGATATCCCCTTCCGCTGATGTCCACAGCTTTCGACCTGCTCCAAGGCGCCACCGTCTTCACCAAGTTGGACCTACGGAACGCATACCACCTCATCCGTATCCGACAGGGAGACGAGTGGAAGACTGCCTTTAACACCCCGTCTGGGCACTACGAATACCAGGTGATGCCCTTCGGACTCACCAACGCACCAGCTGTTTTTCAGGCCCTAATCAACGACGTCTTAAGGGACATGATTAACCTATACGTTTTTGTCTACCTCGACGACATCCTTATCTTTTCCAAGACCGTGCAGGAGCACCGCCACCATGTCCGCCAGGTTCTCCAGAGGCTGCTACAGAACAATCTGTTCGCCAAGGCCCAGAAATGCGAATTTCATGTTCCCGAGGTCTCCTTTCTGGGATTTATTGTACGGACAGGCCAACTCCAAATGGACCCTGCCAAGACCCTGGCCGTCCGGGATTGGCCTACTCCCAAGTCCGTTAAGGAGGTTCAGCGGTTCTTAGGATTCGCTAACTTCTACCGCAAGTTCATCAGGAACTTCAGTTCTGTGGCAGCACCCATGTCTGACCTCACCAAAGGGACAGGTGGATCTTATGGCTGGTCTCCTCAGGCAGAAAAGGCGTTCAAAGACCTCAAGGACCGCTTCTGCACGGCACCCATTCTGGTTCTCCCGGACACCTCCCAACCATTCATCGTGGAGGTGGACGCCTCGGACAGTGGTGTCGGCGCGGTGCTCTCTCAACGTTCGGAAGGAAAGCTGCACCCCTGCGCTTACTTCTCCCACCGCCTGAGTCCTGCTGAGTCCCGGTACGATGTGGGGGATCGAGAACTGCTAGCGGTCAAACTGGCCCTTGAGGAGTGGAGGCACTGGCTGGAGGGAGCACAACATCCATTCCTGGTTTGGACTGACCACAAGAACCTGGAGTACCTCCAGCAAGCCAAGAGACTGAACCCTCGACAGGCTAGGTGGGCCCTGTTTTTCAGTCGGTTTGACTTCACCCTCTCATACCGCCCCGGCTCCAAGAACACCAAACCTGACGCACTGTCCAGACTGTTCTCTGCCACTAACAGGGAGAATGAAGTCGGGCCTATTATCCCTGTGTCCCGGATTGTGGCCCCTGTCCGCTGGGGTATTGAGGAGGCTGTCCGACGAGCCCAACGCCAGGACCCCGGTCCTGGGACGGGGCCACCAGGCCTCTTGTACGTCCCACATCAAGCCCGGGCCAAGGTTCTCCAGTGGGGTCACTCTTCCCCTCTCACCGCCCACCCGGGAGCTCGGAGGACCCTGGACTTCCTGAAAAGACGCTTCTGGTGGCCTAACATGGAGAAGGAAGTAAGGTCATTTGTCCTGTCCTGTGAGGTTTGCACCAGAACCAAGAACCCACGACAGCGTCCCCAGGGTCTCCTGCATCCTCTGACCATTCCCCGGCGTCCCTGGTCCCACGTGGCAGTCGACTTTATCACGGGTCTCCCTGAGTCACAAGGTAACACGGTCATTTTGGTCTTAGTTGACAGATTCTCTAAGGCCTGCCGCTTCATACCACTGTGCAAACTCCCCTCTGCTCTTGAAACTGCGAAACTTTTGTTTAATCATGTCTTCCGAGTCTTTGGTCTTCCACAGGACATCGTCTCAGACCGAGGGCCCCAGTTCTCCTCCCGAGTGTGGCACGGGTTCTGCAAGGTCATCGGAGCCACTGCCAGCCTCTCCTCTGGGTTTCACCCACAGTCCAATGGTCAGACGGAGAGGCTCAACCAGGACCTGGAAACCACCCTGCGAGGCCTGGCTATGGATAACCCGACATCGTGGAGCACCTGGCTGCCATGGGCGGAGTACGCCCACAACACCCTGCAGTCATCGGCCACCAAGCTGTCGCCATTCCAGTGCCAATTCGGGTTCCAGCCACCTCTGTTCCCGGACCAGGAGGAGGACGCGGGGGTGCCCTCGGTCAACCAATATGTGAGACGGTGTCGCAAGACCTGGAGCAAGGTCAGGAAGACCCTCATACAGACCTCCAGAACCAACCAGACTCAGGCCAACCGCCATAGAAGACCTGCACACGCTTTCCGCCCTGGGCAGCGTGTTTGGCTGTCCACTAAGGACCTTCCACTGCGGGTGGAGAACCGCAAGCTTGCTCCTCGCTACATTGGCCCCTTCAAGGTGGTGCGCAGGGTGAACCCTGTCTCCTACCGGCTCCAGTTGCCCCGGACTCTGAGGATCAACCCCACTTTCCATGTTTCCCTGTTACGGCCCGTACTGACGTCTACGTATGCCCCTGCCCCTAGGAACCCCCCACCCCCCCGCATCTTCCAGGGGCAGACTGTGTTCACAGTGAATCGCCTGCTTGACTCCCGCCGGGTCCGCGGCGGGTTGCAATATCTGGTGGACTGGGAGGGCTATGGTCCTGAGGAGCGCTGCTGGGTTCCTGCTCGGGATGTCCTTGATAAAGAACTATGTCGGGACTTCCATTCGGCCCATCCGGATCGCCCTGGGAACGTCAGGAGACGCTCCTAGAGGGGGGGGTCCTGTTAGGACTAGGACTGTTTTGGCCTCTAGAGGCCGCTGTTATTTCCTTTTCATGTCGTGTTTATTTTGGCCTCTAGAGGCCGCCACTGTTCCTGTGTTTTGTGTTTGTGTTAATTGCCTAATTATCTTCACCTGTGTCCTTAATTAGTTTGTCTATTTATACCCCTGAGTTCAGTCCTCTTGTCACGGAGTCTTTGTGCTGTTATGTTTATCTCCAGTTTCCTTTGTACTGTGTTTTTTGATCTTCTTAGCTTTTGAATTTTTGCACTTTGCTTTTCTTTTGTATTATACTCTTTGGTTTTTTTTGTCTTTTGTTTTGCCCTGTATATAGTGTATATAGTTTAAATAAACCTTTTTATTCTTTTTCTACTTCCGCCTCACGCCTCTGCATTTGAGTCATCCCCCCGGTGGCCTAGTGGGGGTTTGCTGGATTATCACACCAACGAACCAGGTTCGAATCCCAGCAAAACCCTAACAGTTTGGGACTACTGCACTTTAGCGGGCGCTAAAATACGCAAAAAGTCATGTGAAATCTGTGTATTATATAAAGAGCATGCGCGAACGGGCAAAAAATGGTGAAAATGAGGTCAAAATGGAAAAATAATGCCAAATTTGGATAGAGCGCATTAAATTAGAGGCAGAACAAAGAAAATTAACCCTTTGTTGACGATTTTAATGAATGAAATTCCATTGTCATCACGTTACTATGCAGGGGCTGATGGGTATTTTGTTATGCATATTTCTATTGGTTGAAGGATTTGTCCGGCATTTTCATTGGTTATCAGGTAAGGAGAATGAGATTGATAGTAAAATGATAGTAAAATCAGCTGTTCAATGCAAGCAATGAATTATGATGATGTTTACGAGTTGTGCAAGGATCAAATTCAGTTAAAGGAACAGTCCACCATACTTCCATAATGAAATGTGTTCTTCTCTGAATTGAGACGAGCTGATCCGTACCTCTCCGAGCTTTGCGCGACCTCACAGTCAGTCAGACGCGCTGTCACTCCTGTTAGCAATGTAGCTAGGTTCAGTATGGCCAATGGTATTTTTTGGGGATGTAGTTAGATGCGACCAAACTCTTCCGCGTTTTTCCTGTTTACATAGGTTTATATGACCAGTGACATGAAACAAAGTTCAGTTACACAAATTGAAACGTGGCGATTTTCTATGCTATGGAAAGTCCGCACTATAATGACAGGCGTACTAACACCTTCTGCGCACTTCGACAGCGCATTGATACGGAGCTCAGGAGTGAAGGTATCAATGCGCTGTCGAAGCGCGCAGAAATTGTTGAATTGGATGTGAGAAGGCAGAGATGCTTCTTTTTGTTAAGAAAAATCTCCCACTGTTGCCCTCAGCTAGCAAATAGAAAAGACAATGTAGACATTAGACAGAGTGACATGTAAAAAGATAGTTTGGGGGGAGGTTAAGAAATGTTGAGTAGAAAGTGGAAATCATTTGAAGTTTTTTATTATTATTTTTGAACTAATGCAATCAAAGCATTAATACTTCTGTAAACCTTGATGATGATTCACTTTATTTTTGAGGATGCAGTTTCTTTTATTTATTTGATTTGATTTTTTGAAGTTGAGGTTGACACATCAATGCATATAATTTTGTATTTGAAACTTAACTCCACAAATACCTACCTCATCCTCATGCACTTCAGGTTGAATAGATGTATTGCTTATGCATAAATAGTTGAATATGAATTTTGTTATTTGCAGATAAACCAGTCATAGTTCTGTTAAACAATTTTTGACTGATGCATTTTTTTTGTTTTAATTGTGTAATTATTTGATATGTCAGTGCATTTGATTTATTCATTTCATATGGTAAATGTTTGGCCTGTGAGTGTCTTTTGCTGCTGTTATTGTTATTTACAGCAAATGACCACAAATATTTGTGACAATAAAAAAAATAATAACATTTGAAGAGCCAAAACTTTTGTTTGCTGTTATAGATATGCCAGAGCTACTAAAATATCAGTATTTCATCACTGAAAACTGCAAATCATATGAAGATTATATTAAATATGAAAATATTAACTTACCGGTTATCGGTATCGGTTGAAATTTTTCATATCGTGCATCACTAACTAACACCATAGAGAGCACCTGGCACGCCGTGAAGAACAGTCTGCCAAGGACTGGCACTGTAAAAGCTCGCTATGACTCATATTTCTGTGAGTACTGTATTAGAAAGAAATATTTAACAGACTCCAGTGACAAATTTCTGAGCTAAAGTGCAAACTATCTCACACTTTTCTTTCCTATTAGTTCTACAGCAGTTTGCTGAACCACACCAGTGAATAACTCAATAATAAACTCCAACACTTTTCATCTTATTGAAAGCATTTTATCTGTTTTAACTCGGCAATTATTTTACGAAGGGTCTCACTGTTTTACAGCCCAATAAAAATACAAATAAAACCCTGAACACTGAAAAACAGTCATTTAGTGTCATTAACTATGTTAACTAGCCAGCTAGCTGATCTTAGCTTCGCTCCTCAGAGTAACTCTTGACTTTTAATAAACTTTAAATAAACTGTCGGACTTTTGTAATAAACTACAGAACACAAATTAACACTTGGTTAGATAAATTATTCTCCTTATTATTTTTTATGATTATCTTAAACCTTTAGCCGAATGGTTCATTTCTGCCCAGGTTAACATTTCTGAAAACATGAACACTGTTTTTCTTTTCTGTTCGTTTCCGGTTTATACTTTAACACATTTAATGACATTTTTCAGCGCGTCTGTCTGTGTTTGACAACCATAAAATTATCTGCAGCGTTTGTATCCATTATAGATTTAATACTCAAACAGTAACGTGCTAATGCTGACAGCTAGTTAGCTTAGCAACCTGATCCACCTTTTCTGAGAAGCTGCTAACTTTAGGCTAATTAGCATGAATGTAAACCGATTAGCCAAACAATCAGGAACAGGTCGCTTTGACCAGAAACCCCCTTAACGCTCTTCACTATATTCCTGATCGTGTTTCCGGGTTTGTTTGTTTTGTTTTTTGTAATAACGCGGTGTTGAAGCCGAGAAAACCGGGTAACTCGCCTTTCCGGGGGTCGGTCAGTCCGCTCCATTTTGGCTGCCGCTCTTCCTCCTGGATCTTCAGCAGGTCTTCTCCTCTGAACCTCATCCTGAGGACGCAGGAATAAATCGCAGGTGGTGCAGGAATAAATCCAAAGCTGTGTCCAGTGGGTTTGCAGTAATAATCGCTGAGTAAAAGTGTTCCGTGTGATCCGCAGCTTGTCAGTTCCACAAATGAGCGTTTTGGAAAGAAATGATCCCAGAGATTCAAACCCAAACATTCCAAAGAGCGGCCGCATCTTTCCTTTTTTGGTGTGGGGTGGGCGGGGACATAATTAATATTCATATGAGGAATGAAAGGAAAGCGGAACCCTGGCCGGTGAAGCTCTTTGTTTCACCGCGTTGCTACACGAGGAAATGATGCTTTTTCTTCAAATCCATCAGTCCGAGTTCTATAATCAAGGGCGTAACCATGGTATAAATATTGGGGGGGTCCAAATTTGAGCCCTTCCCAAAATATTTTTAAGTGCATTTCGCGCAATTTTCATATGGGCCTATTGATAAAGATGTGCTTATCTAGAACATTGTTTTGATGAATACAATTACCAATGAACATGTTAACATTTATATCTTGTTTTTTTTTATTGTGTATCAGGCAAAAAACTAAACAGAATGTGCAACTGCAAAACATGTAATGCAATACAACATACAAAAAACATGTAAAACATTGCATGAAAATCTGTCACACCAGAGCTAGTCACACACACACACAAACGCACACACACATTTCAAACAAATGCAGAAATGCCAAATTGCTACAAAAAAATGGCTACCAAAGCAATAGAAAGGAGCATTACCCTGGTTAATAGGTCAAAACAACATAGAACTTTGTAGAAAATATATTGACTTTATCTAAATAAATGGCCCAAAAATATGGAGGCGTTCAAGAATAGAGGGCTACTGCATGACGTCACCGTACCGCGAGATTTTGTTAGGGCGCCATATTGGAAGACCTCAAGTATATACATACAAAACAAACTACGAGCGAGAGTGAAGTGACACGATGGCTGATAAGTCTGGTTATGTGAGTACATTACCAGCTGCAGAAAGGGCACGGTATGTAGAGAAACTGGCTGTGATTGATGGGTTTGACCCATATGATAAGACTCGGGGCAAGGGAGAATGGAAACATAAGGAGGACCTGACACCAATTCTGCCATCTGTTTGCTACCCAGACATTGTAAACTATTTGTTGTTTACACCCAGTGCCTACACTGCTGATGACTTGAAGGCCTACAAAGGGCTACAGGCTTACAATTATGTTGTTAGTGGCTTGGTTCATGATATTACAGCTGTTGTTAAGAATAACCTACATATAGTTATGGCCAAGGTAATCTTGTTGATATTTATCTTTTAATAATATATCTTTTCAGTTGAAAAATTAATACTTTTTGCTACTATTAAGGTATCCATAATTTAGGTTAATTTATCCAAATCATACATATGTATTTATGATATATGCCTACACAACAACTATGCTTTATTTATATAATAGGAGGGAGAGCAAGCCCCAAACCATCCTAAATTATTATTATTATTATTATTATTATTATTATTATTATTATTAAATTGTAGAAGTCTGGGAGGCTTGCTCCTCATACAGTTATCAACTTGGGGCCAGTTTAGCATGTTTTAAATCTGAATTTCTTGCGTTTGCTTACCTCAAAGTGTCCGCAGATCATGCACAGACTTATTCATTATATCCACAGTTTTTTGCCAAGTCTCACACAGGTTTCTTTCAAGTCTACTGTTGGGCCAATAAATCATAAATAAAACAGCTCAGATTTGTTTAAGTTGTTTGCCACTCCACTTTATTCTCGTGGGTTCACATACCGCTGCCGTTATTTCCCCCTAATCACGAGTTTGTTGGTCTTCCAATATGGCGCAGGGTCTGTTTACTTCCGGTTTCGGGTGACGTCAGTGAAATCCCTCTATAATGACTGACCAAAATCTCATCTCATCTCATTATCTCTAGCCGCTTTATCCTTCTACAGGGTCGCAGGCAAGCTGGAGCCTATCCCAGCTGACTACGAGCGAAAGGCGGGGTACACCCTGGACAAGTTGCCAGGTTATCACAGGGCTGACACATAGACACAGACAACCATTCACACTCACATTCACACCTACGCTCAATTTAGAGTCACCAGTTAACCTAACCTGCATGTCTTTGGACTGTGGGGGAAACCGGAGCACCCGGAGGAAACCCACGCGGACACGGGGAGAACATGCAAACTCCGCACAGAAGGGCCCTCGCCGGCCCCGGGGCTCGAACCCAGGACCTTCTTGCTGTGAGGCGACAGCGCTAACCACTACACCACCGTGCCGCCCCAACTGACCAAAATGATAATTTTATTTAATTTATTTACATTTAATTAAAGGACAGTATTCTCTTATTACTAGCCTACTGATGACATGCAGCCTATGATGAGGTTAAAAATAAAGTTGTTTTAAGGACTCGTAATACAATGCTCTTTACCAGTTCATCTTCAGAGCAGGTCTCTGTCTGTTCCCTTCCTCCATCATGCCTGTGACTCTCTGTGACAGACTCATCATGTCTGTGACTCGTCTGGAAAAAAAGGCGAATGTCAGCCCGTTGGTCCTTCCAAGGGCGTAAAAACGGTGTTGATATTGGTGGGGACATAATTTGGCCAAGCGCCCCAGTGCGCCATGGTTGTTGCACGAAATGTGGCCTACACTGTACAAATGATTGGTTGTCCATTCCTTTGTGTTATTTTGATTTTTAGCACCAGGTACACTCAGTCTTAGGCTAACATCTGCATGTATACGGGCAATACATTATCACACAGAGAAAGCGGACATTGAAGTTGCTGTGAATTTCGCTGTAGTGGATGACCTACCCAAACTACAACAACACAATCAATCAAAATTATGTGCTGCTGCTTCATTTTCACACAACTTTTACTATTTTCACACATTTGAAACATCATGTGCTTCCTTTTGAGTTACTGCAATTTCAGAATCTGGAAGTAATGTAGGTATGGGTGGTAGAAGTGTGAAGAGTTTTGGTAGTTGTAGTGCATTTTGCAAAAATGTTTATTCATTAAGTTGAAAGGGTTAAGTGACAATTGTTTCACATTTTTATATTTTATTGCAGAGGTTACATACATACGCATATACACATGCATATATACATATGCATATACATGCAAACAATGAGCAAGAAAAAAGTAAATATAAGTAAACATTTAGCATTACCTACAAGCATTTATTAGTGTGTGTGTGTGTGTGTGTGTGTGTGTGTGTGTGTGTGAGTGAGAGAGAGAGAGATTGCAAACAGAAACTCCTTGCTGTTACAGTAAATATAAGTAAACATTCAGCATTACCTACAAGCATTTGTGTGTGTGTGTGTGTGAGAGAGAGAGAGAGAGAGAGATTGCAAACAGAAACTCCTTGCTGTTACAGTAAATATAAGTAAACATTTAGCATTACCGGGCGGCACGGTGGTGTAGTGGTTAGCGCTGTCGCCTCACAGCAAGAAGGTCCGGGTTCGAGCCCCGTGGCCAGCGAGGGCCTTTCTGTGTGGAGTTTGCATGTTCTCCCCGTGTCCGCATGGGTTTCCTCCGGGTGCTCCGGTTTCCCCCACAGTCCAAAGACATGCAGGTTAGGTTAACTGGTGACTCTAAATTGACCGTAGGTGTGAATGTGAGTGTGAATGGTTGTATGTGTCTATGTGTCAGCCCTGTGATGACCTGGCGACTTGTCCAGGGTGTACCCCGCCTTTCGCCCGTAGTCAGCTGGGATAGGCTCCAGCTTGCCTGCGACCCTGTAGAACAGGATAAAGCGGCTACAGATAATGAGATGAGATTTAGCATTACCTACAAGCATTTATTAGTGTGTGTGAGAGAGAGAGAGAGAGAGAGAGAGACATAGAGAGAGAGATTGCAAACAGAAACTCCTTGCTGTTACAGGATCATATGACAAAAATGTCATATTATGTCCTCCTTACGTTTTCTTTTATTGCCCGACATCACTGCCTGTGTGCTGTTTTGCTGTAGCAGCGAGCTGGATGCTGATTTTACCGCTTGCTACTGCTTACAGCCAATGACAACAAAAAACCATAGCAACGTCAAGGTAACGGGAGGTAGGCCAATCAAAAACCATAGCAACGTCAGGGCAACGGGAGGTGGGCCAATCAAAAACCATAGCAACGTCAAGGCAACGGGAGGTGGGCCAATCAAAAACCATAGCAACGTCAAGGCAACGGGAGGTGGGCCAATCAAAAACCATAGCAACGTCAAGGCAACGGGAGGTGGGCCAATCAAAGCTTCATAAAGCTTTTTTACCTGCTGTCCCCACCAATAGTCAGCCGTCTTTGAGAGGTCTGTTCACAACTGAAAATCAGCTGGAAGTGATACCGCGTTTCCCGCATCGCGGCTTCTCCATTCAAAAATGGTATGGACATTTTAAACTCAGCTGAATATTGGTATGGACGCGTCCATACGCATTTTTACGCCCATGGGTCCTTCCTTTTCTTTGCGGCTACCGCCATTTGAATGTGTCCACCAGCAGCCTATCTGACAGTCTGACTGAGTGGATTTTCAAACCAACGAACCACATGGGCTGACCCAAGTGCACAATCATAGGGGGTGGTCGCAAAGGTTTTTTGTTGTTGTTGTTGTTGTTGTTGTTTCTCTGTGCTTCCTAAATTGAAAGTAAATCGGACATAACAAGTGAAGGATTCATTATATAGCCATGGCTCAGGATGGCATATTATTTGTCTCATATTGATTTAATACGCCAAATATTGGGGGGGACAGATTGGTACTTTCCCAATATTGGGGGGGACATGTCCCCCCCAGTGCCTATGGTGGTTACGCCCATGTCTATAATTATGCTATGATCAGGAAAAAGGAGCACAGAATTTACTGCGATTGGCTTCAAATGCATTTTGTTGTGATCCATGGATTATTATCCGTGAAACATTGAAAGGTGGACTTTTTTAATTAAAGGAGTAAAATAAAATACATGTACAAAACACATGGTTATAGAGCAGCACAACATGATGTAATAATTCATTTACTGTTTTTGATCCATTCCTATAATTATCCTATGATCAGGAGAAGGAGCACAGAATTTAATTTCAAATACTTATAATTTCATTTTCACTCAAGATTTATGCAGGTGAGGATCTTTTTTTATTCCATATTTACGTATCATAAACATAATAATGTTATAACAAATGATTTAATGAGTCTGATTTTTGACTTTGACTTTTGAGTTACGAACACACCTAAGATCAATGAGTCACAAATAGATAGATAGATAGATAGATAGATAGATAGATAGATAGATAGATAGATAGATAGATAGATAAGAACATAGTGTATATGAAATGCAATTTTAAGAAACTAATAAAGGTTTAGCAAAAATGTAAACATTTGGAATGGAATGGAATTCATGATCCCTTTTCTAGTTATCTGCCTAAAGATCTGTCATATTGATTCACATTTTTTTCCCTTTTAAACATTTTAATTCAAATCAACTTCTTTAAGCGTCAGATAGAAAAACATCCTGTACTGATGGCTTCATCAGGGGGAAATGGGCGAACTGTCCTTCAGCTGCTTCGCTACATCAACTAAATTATGATTTAATGCTGAGGCCTAAATACAGACAGACAATAGTAGTCTTTAAACACGAGAAGAGAACTTCTGTACTGATTCATAGATCAAATATGCACTGTCCCAGATCCACACACCAGTATAAAACTGAACGGAATGAGCTAAGCAGAGTGAAGTCTCTTTCAGCTTTAGAGCAACTTTCCCTTCCTTAGTCTTTCATCTGTCTTGGACCTGTGACTCTTCATTTCTGGATAGAGAAAGAGGAAAAGAGATTATACAAACGTGACATAAAGAACAATTTCATATATAATTATGATGATGATGATGATGATGATGATGATGGATGGTTAACAGGAAGATGGCTATCTTATATTTCTAATAAATCAGGATTAGTCTGAGACTCTGATGGAAACATTGCAGAACTTCATGTTCTCTGTGCTCACCTTCTTCCCACGTGATTTTCCCTTCCACATGTCCTCCAAACGCACACGTAGCTGTGAACCCAAACTGGATATCTGGTCGTTGGCCTCCTAAAAATCATGAAACATTAAAAAAGAGATCAAATTCAAACAATCATTCAACAAGGTTCTCTGGATGATCGAAATTCTAGCTTTCTAAGCATGGCTCCAGTTTTTTTTTTTTTTTTTAACAAAAGCTCACACTGTAGGGATACATCTGAAGATCTCTGCTTTAGGGATCCCTGAGAAGAACAAACTAAAGAACACTTAAGGTTGCTAGATGAAAATGTTTCCCCCTTGAAGGGATATGGTGGATATTTTGTCTTTGGCAACCTAAAAAAAAAAAGAAGAAATTGAGTAAGGATTAAAAAAAAAAGCTTTATTTATTAAAGACGAATGTGTCATGTGTTTTCTCAATTTATACCTACATTGAATGTTCTGGGACATCCATGAAACAAGCTAGTTCCTGTTATTACTTATGTTACAAAGCAGATATAAACACACATTCCCTCACTAGTCTCTTTTTTATGTTACCAAGAGACCCAAAAAGTGTAAAGTTCTCGGTCCTGAAGGTTTTCTCATGTCAGACTTGCCTTGGCCAGAGAGGCAGCGTGCTGTGGGTAGAACATGGAGGAGCTCAGAGTCATCAATCCAATGCGGTGATGGCACTTTAGTCCTTTTGTCTGTCCAGCTCTCACAGCTCCTCAGCTGTTCCTTCTGCTCAAACACATTGTAGATCATCTTGCAAAGCTTCACCTTTCATTCTAATACCAACGCCAATGCCATCGCACTCACCATGTCACAGATCGCTAACTAGCCGAGTCTCTGCTCTAACTCAGTCTGCACAACTCCTTCAAAGAGCTGCATTGCATTCTGAGATTTTGAGTCCAGTGTCTCCATGATACCCTTCTACACTGGACTTCCCCAAACTGTTGCCACAATGTTGGAAGCACACAACTGTATAGAATGCCTTTGTTTGCAGGAGCTTTACTATTTCCCTTCAGTGGAACTATGAGGCTCAAACTTGTTTCATTTGTTGCACAAATCAAGCTCCATGAAAATATGGTGTGTTAAGAAAGGTTGGAGTAGAAGAACTCAAGTGTCCTGCACAGAGCCCTGACCTCAACCCCACTGAAGACTTTTGGGATGAACTGGAACACGACTGGGGATATGGATACTTAACCGATACCTGAATGAGTCCTCTATAGTCAATGCACAGACGAAGCCCTCCTCCTAGTTTCTCCATGAAAAAGAACCCAGCAGAAGTGGGAGATCTTGAGGGACGGATATATCCTTGTTTGAGGGCCTCTTGAATGTATTCCTCCATGGCAACATGCTCCTTCTGAGACAACGGGTAGATTTTGCTTCTAGGAGGTGACATCCCTGGCAGCAGGTCTATGGCACAGTTGTCGGGTCTGTCGGTTCAAACTTCACAGGTTATTGATTATGATGGTTATGATGATATCCACATGCCTAGAGTGATGCTCTGGTGTCAAGTCACCATTGGGCAACAAAAACAGTAACTTTTTCACCCATTTCAGATCTATTGCTCCTCGACGATTCATTGGACTCCTGTCAGACTTGCTATATTTATTGGTTATGATGGTTATGATGATACCCACATTCCCAGAGTGACTCCCTTCTATAGCACCACCATCTGGCAATATAAAGAGTGGCTTTTTCACCCATGTCAGCTATACTGCTCTGAGACGGTTCTTCAGATTCACATCAAATTTGGGATACATTATGGCAAGATGATCTCATCTCATCTCTCATTATCTCTAGCCGCTTTATCCTTCTACAGGGTCGCAGGCAAGCTGGAGCCTATCCCAGCTGACTACGGGCGAAAGGCGGGGTACACCCTGGACAAGTCGCCAGGTCATCACAGGGCTGACACATAGACACAGACAACCATTCACACTCACATTCACACCTACGGTCAATTTAGAGTCACCAGTTAATCTAACCTGCATGTCTTTGGACTGTGGGGGAAACCGGAGCACCCGGAGGAAACCCACACGGACACGAGGAGAACATGCAAACTCTGCACAGAAAGGCCCTCGCTGGCCACGGGGCTCGAACCCGGACCCTCTTGCTGTGAGGCGACAGCGCTAACCACTACACCACCGTGCCGCCCTGGCAAGATGATGCTGATGTTAAATTGCAAATGGATTTTTGATATCTTGTAAGGTGTTGAAATGGCAACATGAAAAATTTATATGACAGGAAAAAGAAACGCCTGATAGATTTTCCATGCATTGCTTTATATGGTTCAAACTTTACAAGTTATTGGAAATAATAATTCTGATCATATACATATGCCCAGATTGACACTCTGACATAGTGCCACCATCTGGCAACAGAAAGAGTAACTTTTTCACTCATCTTGGTGATATTGCTTCGAGAAACTAATTCAGATTCATGTCAGATTTGCTATATTTATTGGTTATGATGCTTATGATGGCATCCACATGCCCAGAGTTACTCTCTAGTATCACGTTGGACTCTGAGCAAATTTGCAATTTGCACTGTACAATTTAATTTAACTTATGTTGTTCTAGAAGGTACAGTATGTGTATATTTTCTTTTTTCTCTCAACTGTCAAAGACGAGAAACTAACTACATGCAAAATTCACAGAAGCCACATGTCCCAAGCACAACCACATCTTTCTTTCACAACTCAGTGCTGCATGGTGTTGTTTGTCACACATACAGTTGCAGTTTTTCATTCTGTCCTGCACAAAATAAGACTGTTAGACTTATAAACCTCATGTCAAGCTGGATTTTTTTGTTATAACTGCACAGACACAGACGAGATAAAAAATGTCTTTAAACAGTTTCATTCAACTGAGGCTTTTCATTCATTCAGAGGCGTTTGTGAAACATTACATGAAGGGAAAAAAAACTACAATTATGTGTTATGCATGACAGTGAATGTTAAGTGAACCTCTCCCTCACTTTCCACTTTCTGCCGCCCCTCAGGCTGCATGAGAAAGCGGTTCAAAAAGATGCAGCTGACTGACTTCATGGTAGCTGTCGTGTGATGGAGGAAAGCTGTCTAATGGGTGAGAATTGGCCATGACTAAAAGAAGAAGTCAGAGGTGGGGAGAGACAAAACAAAATCAACCAGTTGTGTATAAACTTACTTTATCTGTGTTTCTGGAAAGATTGGAGGAGTAACATTAGCTAGTTTGTTTGTTCGTTTTTCCTCACGGGTTCCTTGTAGAGCAGAAATAAATGTGTCTGTCACATCCAGCTCCACCACTGATCCAGAAGCTACTGCTCTCCAATCCGCTCTGCATCCAGCACAGACTTTATAATGAACTAATTCACCTCAACACGAACCCACCTGTTTCCTGATTTCAGTCATGATACAGAGTAGCTATTGAAGATGCGCATTTTCACTTACTCTTTGCTATGATTTGTTTTCTTAGCAAATTCATTTCTCAGTGTTTTTCAGGTTTATTTTTCTGGCTTTTATTTGACCATGTTCATTTCCTGGTTAATGATTCTGTTTTGCTTTATACTACCTGTCTTATGACCTTTGCCTGCCTGAAGGTGATGACCAATGATTAAATTTGAATGTAAATCTATCCATGTGATGGAATTAGTCACATTGTCCTTTTCCTTCTATGATTTTTTTTTCCTGACAGGCGATTTATATTTGTGTTTGATCTGGCTGTTGATTTCGCTGTAAAAACAGAAAATGAAGTGTCTCCTTGTATTGTCACAGTTAAGGAGTCAAATATCACAAACGCTTTGGCTAAACTGTAAATGTGAGCACCTTTGACGCCATAATGTAAAAATTTAACTTTTTTTCCTTTGGCCTGTTTCTATTATTATTAGGGTCTGCTGCACAATACTGTGGTATTTCACTATATACACTGTATACAGATGGGTGACAAATGAATGAAAAATAATTAAAGAAAAACATAAATTGTCTTTGTAATGTGTTGGGCTATGATGGACCATGGCATAGATTCTACACATCTCTAGAGCTGTACTTAGGGTTTGTTTGAGAGAGCTCTGTCCAAAAACTGTCATAGGTGTTCAGCTGGGTTGAGATCTGGTGAAGGCATTCAGACATTCTGCTAAAGCCTCCTTTGTTGTAGCTCCCAGAAATGTCTCATCTCATTATCTCTAGCCGCTTTATCCTGTTCTACAGGGTCACAGGAGCCTATCCCAGCTGACTACAGGCGAAAGGCGGGGCACACCCTGGACAAGTCGCCAGGTTATCACAGGGCCGACACATAGACACAGACAACCATTCACACTCACATTCACACCTACGCTCAATTTAGAGTCACCAGTTAACCTAACCTGCATGTCTTTGGACTGTGGGGGAAACCGGAGGACCCGGAGGAAACCCACGCGGACACGGGGAGAACATGCAAACTCTGCACAGAAAGGCCCTCGCCGGCCACGGGGCTCAAACCCGGACCTTCTTGTTGTGAGGCGACAGTGCTAACCACTACACCACCGTGCCGCCTCCCAGAAATGTCTCATCTCATCTCATTATCTCTAGCCGCTTTATCCTGTTCTACAGGGTCTCAGGCAAGCTGGAGCTTATCCCAGCTGACTACGGGCGAAAGGCGGGGTACACCCTGGACAAGTCGCCAGGTCATCACAGGGCTGACACATGGACACAGACAACCATTCACACTCACATTCACACCTACGGTCAATTTAGAGTCACCAGTTAACCTAACCTGCATGTCTTTGGAATGTGGGGGAAACCGGAGCACGCAGAGGAAACCCATGCGGACACGGGGAGAACATGCAAACTCCGCACAGAAAGGCCCTCGCCGGCCACGGGGCTCGAACCCGGACCTTCTTGTTGTGAGGCGACAGCCTCCCAGAAATGTAACTTCACTAAAATAGTTTGCAGTCGATTTCTCAACGCAAATAGTGTTGCTGTGTGTTTACATTAGATATAAATACAGTAATAAACAACAAATGAATCTCTATATGAGTGGATGACACAGTGCCATTTATTCTTACTGTACAGTTTTGAAGCTTTTTTCTTTCTTTCTTTTCATAAAAATAGGAGTCACCAGCTTGTGAAAATTGGAGCCAGAGTCTGTGCAGTAGAAACCTTCAAGCGAGAGCACACACAGTAGATGGGTTCACCTCTCACCTGCCCATATCAGTGATGGACACTGTACAGGAACACGCATGCTGTGAGACATCACATGAAGTGCAACTTAAGATGGTCCATTGACTAATTCAGAGGAGAAAGTACAGAGTTATTAATTAATATAATATATTGAAGTGGAGTTGTACAATTTGCACAGATATGATTTTACTGTTGCCAGGTAAAGATTTGCGCTTTGAGTCATGACTGACTGAGTTACCATTTATTAGCTAGCCGAGATTATCCATTATTTTAATCAAAGTCATGAAAGTATCAGTAATTAATTTAAGGTACCTAATGAAAACATACTGGTAAACAGCAGTCAGCATTAATATTGAACACAGCCTAATTTTTTAAACTAAATTGCAGCGCTCCTTGATTTTCATCTTGCAGTAATTGATCCATCTGAATGGAGAAGTGCTTTCTTATGATCTGTTCATTCTTTAGGTGGAGTTCATTTAAAAAGACTGACTGACTGACTGACTGACTGACTGACTGGTTAACGTTATGAAGTCTTCACGGGTGTTTTCTAAGGTCATACAGTCAATCTATCCATTCACTATATATTATCTGTCAGGGTCACAGGGAAGCAGCAGCCAATCCCAGCTGACTTTGGGTGAGAGGCGGGGTACACCCTGGGCAGGTCGTCAATCTATTGCAGGGCAAACACAGAAACGAACAACCATTCACTCTCACATTCACACCTAGCAGTGTTTCCCACACATTGACGAGACTATGGTGCCCCGCCATAGTCTAATTTGGGCCGCCATAGTCTCAGTCCGCGCCCGCACGCACACATGCACAGTGACACTGACGCACCCGGCCTGACATTGCGTACATTGCCTATCTGAGACAGCGTGAGGAGACAACTCTGATAAGCTACATCCTGTCTGCATCTACATGTTAAGGTAAGTTTATACAACTTTATGTAGCCTTTGACACGATTGAGAAGGTGACATTTAGGCTACGCTATTGTGCTTTATAGGCGTATGGAGAGCGCATTGATGGATGATGTTAAGTGTATTGTTTCAGTAAAATTACTTTGTCCATTTCGTACTGGCAAACGTACCTTTTCTGTAAGGCAACAGTAGGCTATTTTGAGGCAATATTAGTTAGCCCTACGTAATTATCTAATTCGTCAAATTAACTTTATCATCCTACCAGGATCAGGTTGTTTCCAAATTCACCGGCAAAGTGCTTCCCGCTTGACATTGTATGTGCGCAGTCTATCCAAGTGATGGAGACGTGAAGTGACAGCAGTGATAAACTAATCTAGGTCTGCATGTACATGTTAAAAGGGAAAAGTAGTCTATTCTAACAGAGAGCGAACTTCGATGCCACTTTTGAGAATTAGTGCTAGTAGCCTGAATGCGATTTGTTACTGGTGAGACGGAAGACGTTAAATTATTTTTTAGCCTTTTCAAATAGGCTACCTTCTAAAGTTGAAGCTATTAGGCCACATAATTAAGGGAATGTAATGTTAGTTACCTACTTAATTAAATTAACTTCTTGACTCGAATTTGATCGTTTTTGACTGATGTGATGTGAATCTCAATTGATGATCGTTTTTGATTCAACAGTGATGTGAATTTCAATTTACATTTACCCATTGTTTTTATGCTCAAATTCCACCAAAGTTCAATCTCACTTTCACTTCATTAAATATTTCAGAGTGAGCTCTACAATCACATGACTCATTGTAGTAACAAGTTGTTTGCCATTTTAGGTCAAAACAGACCTTCGTAACAGACTGCAAGGAGAGCACCTGGCCGCCTGCTTGAGGATTTCCATTAACGGGCCACAACCAGAAGATATAAATTATGAAAGGGCACTCGAACTCTTTTTTTTCTCAACGCCAAGAAAAATCAAATGCACAAGTGCAGGGTGTGGTCTTTGTAAATAGGCCAGGCATTTGTCAGGGTCACTTTTGACATACAGCAGAGCTAGAAGTCCTTGTTTTGTAGGACTTTTTGTAGGAGTTCAGGGTGTGAAGTATTGTAGGATTTTTGGTTTGGTTTGGTTGCTACCTGTAATATGTTCTTCTTGTAGGACTGCCCTCTGTAGCAACATGCTAAAATAAAATACAAGGTGCATGACCAATACCAATGAATTTGTTCTTTGTTAGTCTTAGTTTAGTAGTATTAGTAGGCTAAACAACCCCCGCACACCCCTGCAATTCAAACGGACACGCGCGCCACGCCCCCCCCCCCCCCCCCCCCCCCTCCATGGGCTGCCCCCATAGTCTCCAAAATTTCTGTGGGAAACACTGCCTATGGACAATTTAGTGTTGCCAGTTGACAGAATCCGCATGTCCTTGGACTATCAGATGAAACTGGAGCACCCCAAAGAAACCCATGCAGGCACAAGAAAACATGTAAAATCCTCACAGAATGGCCCCAGTCAGCCGCGAGGTTCAAATCCAGAATCTTCTTGCTGTGACGTGATGGTACTAACACAATCATAAATTATTTTAAAAGATAGCTCATGTTAGCTGCCATGATTTATACAATCCCCTTGAGCAAAACTATCAATCACCTCATCAACCAGGCCATTTTTATTTTTCACAAAATAACGTCTATTAAAAACATTTATCATAAGGAAAAATATTGTGGGTGTCATCCAGGTCAACTGAACTTGTAAAAATTACCTTTCTGAAAATAATTTTGTGGAGATGTACTGTAACATTAAATGGAAGTTTACTACGTTTCCCATTCACGAACACAGAATGGTTGGGTTTAAAAAATTTACTGCATCCAGCCACTACATGGCCTCAGAGACATTTTGGCTTCCCTTCAGTCATTGTAAACATCTGATTATTTAAGTAAGAAACAAACAAAATGGCTTCGCACATGTGAAAAACATGAAACGGTGAAAACACAATTGGGCTTCGACAGCTTATTGCCAGTTTTTTCTCAGGTGCTCCACCACAGAGACCGATCTACTGAAATTGCAGAAAGTGTAACAATAAACCTAATGTACAACAGTAATATGTGTGTGTTGTATTATATTTTAATCAGCTGTGTGCCATGTCTACCACATGTAGTTTTTTACTGTATTTCTTTGAAATGCTGAACTTGTGATCCTAAATGCACTTTAAAAAATGCGACAGTTTTTTTTTTTTTCAGTTCAGTGTGGAAACAAGCATAACTTCCTGAATCTAAAGAGGAGGCAGACCATACATGATGGCGGTGATGATACAGCTCGTCTCCTTTCTCTCCCTCTTTGTCTCCATTACAGGTAAGTAATTCTTTCAATTAAAACGTTCTGACTGAAGAGGCTATAGTGATATACTATACAGTGTCCTTCTGATTACGGAAGGATTAGAGGTTACTTCAGTCCATCGATGATGCAATCAATATTAAATAATTATTGAAAAATATTCCTGTGTTCTGATATTCCTCAGCAAATTCTTTCAGATAGACTGGTAATGTTGGTACACTGTAAAAAATGATTTGTTGTTTTAACTTAAAAAAGTTAGTACCCGGGCTTGCCTTAAAATTTTGAGTTCATTGAAATTCATATAGTAAGTTAAATTGTTCACCTCGTTGTGTTAACTTACTTTATTAATTTCAATGAAGTCGAAATTTTAAGGCAAGCCTGGGTACTAACTTTTTTAAGTTAAAACAACAAATCATTTTTTACAGTGTAAATTTTTAATAAAATTTCTGAGTGGAAACTTTATAAGTTTCAGTGACACTTTATTTGTATAGTCCCCTTGAAAAACTCAATAGTCAACAAAGTACAGGATCTATAGACTGTCAGATGACTGTCATGAATAAGTCTATTAAAAATTCTCAGCAGTTTATAGTTATTTATACAGTATTTAGGTTTTATGGTTGCTGAAATTGGGATATAATTTCACACAGTATCTTACAATAGGGAGTTATTAAGTCAATGTATAATTTTTCACTGCAACCTGAGTCCTTTTACACCAGCATGGGAAAACTGTAACACCACTCAAAAAGTGTGATTTTGTACATTCGGAAAAACATCAATGTTAATCCATCATACATTCATTAATGTGACCTCTATCCCTGTAGCTATGAGTGCACTCCATACTCATAAAGATTTACAGTGGTGTAGCTTAATTGATTGATGATGCAGAGGTTATGAACATGTTCTCCTGAACTTTATCTTTTTCTTATCATTGTAACCATGGTAAAACTATTACTAAATCAAAGTAGCCACAATAACAATGGTCACTGTAGTTTTGAAAAAAAAAGCATAATATATTTCATATCTCCAGTAATTGTATTTAATCTTTCATTCTTTCTGTCTCAGTGCTACCAGCTTCATTACTCTTAATAGTCTGATACACTTCTGAAGCAGGATGTTACACCATTATAACAGATGCTATATTTGCACTGCAGGCCGCACCCATGCTTTTTCACAGTAATGTATGCACTGAACGAACATTCTTGGTGTCATTACTCTTTTGACATACAATTTAGTGTCCAACCCTGGATTTAGCAAAAGAAATATTCACTCATCTATAATTTCATCAACAGGGTCATTGATGTTAATGCTGAGACACGCCATGTTAACAATAACACAGTGCTACAATGATTTGCCAATGCATGACTCGTTCTGCCTGTTGGATGGATATTTATTTTGGTCACTTTCAATTCCTGTGGTATAAAACAAAATCATAATACAAGTCATCACAACATAACTAAGTAGCTGATCTTTGCTCCTTCCCTACAGTATCTGATGAGATATTTAAACTGGTTAGCAGTTCTGTTCAACTGGATGTACAGACAAAAGATTATGAGTTCATCGACTTCACATGGTCATTCAACAAAAGTAAAAACATTGTGAAATACATTAAAAATTCTCCAAGTATAGCATTCCCTGTTTAAAAAAACAGAGCGGAGGTGAATAGTAATTCCACGATTGGAGGTAATTCCACAAATAAATGACAATGTGTGCATGGTTGTGCATTTCAAATTATTTCTGAGCTATTTTTTAATTAATTGCAAAAATATCCATGCATCTCCTTTTATTTATTTGTGGATCAGACTTTGTGTATTTGTGGATCTTTTTTTTTTATTTTTGAGAAATTCATGTTATTTAAGTGCAAATTACACAAGAAAAATACCACGATAGTCCATTTGCCTTGAATCCTAAGCAGTCTAGTGTTATTATTATCTTCTTCTTCATCCCATAGCCGGTAAGGGCTGTAGGGGCACCACTGATGACATTTTAACGGTCCATTAATGGTGTGTCTTGGGCAGTTATACTTGGTGGAGCCCATCCCTTTCCAAGCTTGATCAATGGATAATTTAGAGTAGCCAGTTAACCTAACTGCATGTCTTTGGACTGTGGGGGAAACCAGAGCACCCAGAGGAAACCCACGCAGGCACAGGGAGAACATGCAAACTCCACACAGAAAGGCCCCCGTCAGTCACTGGGCTGGAACCCAGAACCTTCTTGCTGTGAGGTGACAGTGCTAACCACTGCCCCACTGTGCCACCCCTGTTATTACTATACTATAGCAGTAAATTGGTTGAATTGTCACATTGTGTGTGTCAGTTGTAGCGCCACTCAAAAACTTGTACACCAGGAAAAAAGTCACACATTCATTAGTCTGTGATATAAATTATGACATGAGAAGTGATAATAAATCTTTGGATGTCTATTACACACGTGGAGAAGTGCACATAAAACAATCACGAAATTAAAGGCTGGTTTCATAAAAAAATTGGAAGACAAGAAAGTCTGTTGTATAGCAGCTGCTGTAGTCTGTAAATCTGGTAGCATTTTGATAGAAAATACATGCAGCCATTAATTTCCACACTTAAGATGTACTAAAGATGCACTGTAACCTCCCTGATTAATGGTGAAGACATTATAGATTTTATTTGTTTTAATCTTTTCCTTTTTTTCCCCCGATCATACTAGCCATGATGACCATGATTGCTAAAGCATTAAGGTTTAACGTTAAATCTTGGATTGAAACGACAAAATAATAATAATAATAATAATAATAATAATAATAATAATAATAATAATAAGTCCAAAGACATGCAGGTAAGGTTAACTGGTGACTCTAAATTGACCGTAGGTGTGAATGTGAGTGTGAATGGTTGTCTGTGTCTATGTGTCAGCCCTGTGATGACCTGGCGACTTGTCCAGGGTGTACCCCGCCTTTCGCCCATAGTCAGCTGGGATAGGCTCCAGCTTGCCTGCGACCCTGTAGAACAGGATAAAGCGGCTAGAGTTAATGAGATGAGATGAGATAATAATAATAATAATAATAATAATAATAATAATAATAATAATCCATTTCCTGCACCCCTGCTTTCACACACTCTTACAAAGAGTTGGTGTCTTTACATTTTGGTCAAACTACTTAGTGTACAGTATACAGTTAGGGATACGGCCCTGTAGTTCTACTGAATGCAGCCAAAGGAAATTAAGTTTGTCTATAATTTCACCAGAAGTATCTTTATGTTGTCAATGCTGAGACATGTCATGTTAAAATAATGTACAACTAAATGGAGTTGCCAATGCACAGTTTGTTCTGCCTTGGATTCTGTATTTATTTTGTTTATTTATAAACAAATTGTGACATAAAATACACAACATAATGCAAGTAATTAAAACATAACAAAATTGTTTATTTTTGCTTTTTCCCTACAGTGTCTGATGGGATTTTTAAACTGGTTAACAGTTCTGTTCAACTGGATGCACAGACAAAAGATGATGAGTTTGACGACTTCACGTGGACATTTAACAAAAGTAAAAACATTGTGAAATACTATAAAAATTCTCCAAATAAAGTATACCTAGAGTATAAAAACAGAGTGGAGGTGAATGAGAAAACCCAAAGTCTGACACTGAAGAACTTGCAGAAGACTGATAGTGGACTCTATGAAGCAGCAGCATCTGGTGAACAAAAACAAATTGTGGCCGAGTACCAATTAACTGTGTTGGGTAAGTCTTATTAAAATTGCAGCACTGATACAGTAATCTTGTCAGTCTGAGATAAGAAGCCCTTCTTTTGTTCAATTCTGCATCTTGTTCTGTAAAATCTGATGATTTAATGAAGCAATATCTCTGTTGTTGTCATGTTTGAGGTCAGTTAGTTTTGTCTTTACTAAGATAAATGCACTGCTGCATGTAGAAACCAGCAATTGTGTGTATTGCCTAGCAGTACAGTACTGTGTGTGTGTGTGTGTGTGTGTGTGTGTGTGTGTGTGTGTGTGTGTGTGTGTGTGTGTGTGTGTGTGTGTTCCAGATCCAGTGGAGAAACCAGTCCTGAATGTCTCTTCCCAGCAAAGCAATGGCATCTGTAATGTGACTCTCAGCTGTGAAGCTCAGAAACTCTCAGTCACCGCTCACTGCTACAGTGACAGATGTGATATGAAGGAAAATGAAAAGGCTGTAGATGGGTTCCATTCCCTCTCACTGTATGTCAGTAACAGCATCATTATTTGTAATCATAGCAACCCAGTCAGCTGGAAAAATGCAACCATAAAGATGGAAGAATTGAAAAAACGTTGCCCTTCTAATGGTGTAAGCATGCACACATACTGCATGGGGTAAATTTAAATGTAAGAAAAATGTCCATTCTTTATTAATTTGCTTTCAATAATCAATATTTGTGGTCTTACTAAATGATTAGAATTGAACATATTTTTCAACTTGTGTTTTTCTTAATTATATTTTCTTCTTTTAAAAAATGTAGTTTTGTGATCTTCACATAAACAAATAAATTAGAGTCAGTGTTGTGCTGCCTGTGAGTTTTTCCTGCAGTTCTGTTTATAATTTGCTGCCCACAGTCTAATGTTCACCTGCAGTTCAGATACAGAGGAACAGATTAATATCCCCTTAGAGTCTGGGGCACCAGTGCAATATTGTGGACCATCAGCGGCACCTCATGTGAATTACTAAATCCTGTCCAAATATCAAACCTGCTCAACTTTTGCATCCCTACTCTCTCTGTTATAGTGGAATATAATTTTCTCATTTTTTATCTTGAAAAAAGTGGCACCAGAAAGAGAAAGAAAAACAAACATTCTGCATTTTGGATTTATACAGTTCTCCATTTTATTTCCATGAGAAAGCGGAACATACAGGTTTCTTGTAACAGCTATTTCACAGCACATCCTTCCAGTGACATGGTCAGCTGCTTCTGTCATGTCTGTGTCTGGTTACACTCAAGACTCCACTTCCCAGAATTCACAGTGGCCTTTAAATATGGCCACCACAGACTCCAACACCCCTTATGCACCACACCGTTCACAGTCCCCTGAGTTCTAATCACACACACACACACACACACACCTGTCCCTGATCACAGCCACAATCAGAATTCGACTATTTAAGGACTCTCAGGTCCCACGTTCATTGTGAAGTAAATGTTCAGTTACCAAGGACAGATCCAGGAAAATAGGAAGGGGGCATCAACCCAGTAAGGCTGGGGGTCTGGGGGCCACCAGAGGCTCCTGGAAGCTCTGCAGTTTTTACATGCCCGGAGATGTTGTAAATGAAATCTCTTACCCGGACCTTCTTGCTGTGAGGCAACAGCGCTAACCGCTACACCACCGTGCCGCCCCAAGACAGTGAATATACCCAGGTAAACTGGGGGAATGTCAGTGGCCACTTAAGACAGAGCTTAATACCGAGATAACTATAAACAAAGACTGCAAGAGTTGCATGTCTATAATATAAAGTCAGTAACTGCAAGTCCGATAAGAAGTCTTAGTTCCCAAGACTCGGGATTTCAAACAGATTTTCTTTAGAGCCATTGCAAAAATCAATGAAAACATCTTTCACAGACCAATCTAGCCGCTGTCGTAAAAATCGAAGTGAGGCTCACACCAAACAGCACGTGTACCATGTACATACACAGGGTATAGTGAGTACAGGGATACCCTACTAATGAATATGAGCAGTAGCCAGACAGCCTACTGCAGAATCTTATCATTTTGCCTTGTGAACATGTGTGTTAACAATACCATAAGCATAAAAGAATGGCACACACCCTGTACATGTAGTCTATAGTGCAGTCCGGGAATACAGTATGTTATTGTGTAGATGCATAAAGTTCTGGCATCTTGGTAAAATCCAGAAGGACTCGCCCAGCTTGCTTTTCACTGCATTCATGTCACGAGTGAAAAAAAAAAACCTAAGCTAGGACTGACTATATAAATTTATAGCGGAGCTTCGGCCCACGCGAGCGGAGCGCCATACTTAAGAAAATATGGAAACCCATTGAGTTGATTTTTCATGGACACACAGGGATCCCAGCCATGTACGTCCGTTTGTCCCCACCCCTCGCGATTCTGATTGGCTGTTTGATTTTGGCTGGAACTAGAAGAGCGAGCACGCCTACATAACTTATTTTTGTCTAAAGATAATTTCATATTTATTGGGTTTTTCCACTGAGAACAACTCAAACAGCGCAACAAAATAATAATCATTTTTACAAACTTTAATACAAACTTTAAAAAGATGTCAGAACAAGTTAACCAAGGAGAGAAAGATGAAGTAAAAACCGGGAAGAGAAAGAGAGTTTTGACAGAGGAAGAAAAGGAAAGAAGAAGTGAAAGAGCTAGAGAAAGGCGAAGAAATCTTTCACAAGAAAAGCGACAAGCTGAAAGAGAAAGAAAACGTGTAAAAAATGAATGAATAGAAATGATGAGTTGTAGGAATTTAATTCTAAATAGTGATGTTGATTTTGAAATCACTGCGAAATCCTTCGGGATCTGACAAGTTGACCTGAATCCACTCAGTGTTTTCATGAATCGTGTATCTTTTGTTTTCAAAACATTTTGCTATAAATCCCTAACGCACACTGTAGTTTATAGTAATACAAAGAATAATATACATGTGAGTTTGGAGAAATTTATCTTCTCATGATAAAATTGAAATTGAAACACATCAAAGTACATCATCTGTTGCATGTTTGTTTTCATTTGAATGGAAACTCCGCTATTAGGTAGGACCGAATTTTATATTACCATAAACTCTTCAGCTCAATCCCACATAATTTATTTTGTGTTTTTTTAACTTCTAATCTCATCTCATCTCATTATCTCTAGCCGCTTTATCCTTCTACAGGGTCGCAGGCAAGCTGGAGCCTATCCCAGCTGACTACGGGCGAAAGGCGGGGTACACCCTGGACAAGTCGCCAGGTCATCACAGGGCTGACACATAGACACAGACAACCATTCACACTCACATTCACACCTACGGTCAATTTAGAGTCACCAGTTAACCTAACCTGCATGTCTTTGGACTGTGGGGGAAACCGGAGCACCCGGAGGAAACCCACGCGGACACGGGGAGAACATGCAAACTCCGCACAGAAAGGCCCTCGCCGGCCACGGGGCTCGAACCTGGACCTTCTTGCTGTGAGGCGACAGCGCTAACCACTACACCACCGTGCCGCCCGTTTTTTTAACTTATTAATTAAAAATGGTGGACATATATCGAATTCTGCAATATGTTACACACTGAATGTCGAAAATTTTCATCGAGGTGTCAGATGATTTTATTGTACTGAAACACACAGCAAAAAGACAGTCTACAGGGCTCGACATTAAGGATTGCCCGATTGCCCTGGGCAAGTGAAACATGCATTCGGGCAAGTGGGATATGTACCCAACATGCCCGACTGAGCAAGTTGGAATGAGTATATATTACGAACTAGCACCACAAAAATTATGCTTTTTGATCTTTTATTTCAGTTCCTAAAAGCGGCCCTCGCTACGTATCCACCATTATGTCTTGGCTGTTTTCTTAGTCTAGGTTTCATGTGCTGCTTTGCAAGTTATTTTATATTCCCCCACTGTACGCATACTGTTTATAGACCCCTTGTGCATGACGTCACGCATCACGTGATAATTACAGCTGCGGTCAGACAGACACCGTCTTTCATGCAAGCAAAGCTTAATCTGTCTTCAATATGGTTTATTTTTGCGCTGTTTTTGCTTGTTCAAACAGAGAAATAGGTAAAAGGCATTGCCGTCTCCCCGCTATCAAGAAAAATGTTAATAAATAGAAGCAAATGCTTCAAGAACAACAGGGAAGTGAGTGGTTAAAGAATACGAGGTGAGGAGCTCAGCCTGAAAACTCCAGAGAAATTCACGGTTGTATTTAAAATGTATTTTACAAAAACAGAAAGTCGGAAGTGAGTCTGGAAGAGTTTGCTTAAGAATCTCATTTTAATTTTTTCTGCTTTCATTCGAGTTAGCTCCTTCATGTAAATGTTGGATTTTCTTACAGGTGAAGCCGCGTCCTTCTTCAACACAGAAAACCCAGATTGATTTCAGACAACTCGGGCATAAAACACTCAACAAGGAGCGACATGCGCGATAAATCCTGAAAGAACAGAACAGATTAAGAGCAGAGAGAGCTGGAGCTTTGTTTCTCTTATCAGAGGAACACAGTCCTGTGCAAAATATATATCTATCAGTCTTTTTTTTAATCATCCACCTCTAGGTTTATTTAAAAAAAAAACATGCTGCGTCATGACGGGCCGGTGTTCTGATAAACTGTCCTACACGTCAATGCGTCCTACAAAGCACCACTGCGCATGCGCAGAGCACAAAACGTCTCATCTCATCTCATTATCACTAGACGCTTTATCCTGTTCTACAGGGTCGCAGGCTATCCCAGCTGACTACGGGCGAAAGGCGGGGTACACCCTGGACAAGTCGCCAGGTCATCACAGGGCTGACACATAGACACAGACAACCATTCACACTCACACCTACGGTCAATTTAGAGTCACCAGTTAACCTAACCTGCATGTCTTTGGACTGTGGGGGAAACCGGAGCACCCGGAGGAAACCCACACGGACACGGGGAGAACATGCAAACTCCACAGAGAAAGGCCCTCGCCGGCCACGGGGCTCGAACCAGGACCTTCTTGCTGTGAGGCGACAGCGCTAACCACTACACCACCGTGCCGCCCCAGCACAAAACGTAATTTCTTGGCATTTGAACAGATGTAGGACCGTTTATCAGAACACTGGCTGCACTGATTCAGTTGCAGGTTGCCAGGTCTGTATAAAACACCCACAACTTACACACTAAACAATTTTAAACTCAAACATTATCCTGTCTGTCATTACGGTACGTGGCGCAGGTTTTTTGTTGTTGTTGTTTTGTTTTGTTTTGAACCTAGAGGTGGAGAATATAACAAAAAAAAACACAATATATAAATATTCTCAAACACAGTACTGTTCAAAAGTCTTGGCACCCTATTGTTTTCTTCATACAAACATTGTTATAGATTTCTATTTTATGATTTCTACATTATGGAGTAATGAACCTACAGTCTGAGAGAGTTCTACTCAAACACACTGAACATCACAACAGCTGCATGCGTGTGAAATGGAAATAAATCAACTAAGGTAGGAAAAACTATTTTGGATAAAATTTTTATTGTCCGTTTCAAGTAAAAAGTAACCAATAACCAAACTTAATCATAAACTTAATCGATAACCAAACTTCAACTCAATATGTGAGCTTCATTTTATGTTGCAATTCACAACTATTCTCTGGCTTTCCTAAAAAAAAAAAAAGAAAAAAGTAGTACTGGCAAAATAGTGGGCAGATGATAATACTGGGGGGCAAGTGGGGGTAAAAGTTAATGTCGAGCCCTGGTCTAGCATTAGTATTATCTCCCATTGCTGCTACTCTGACTGTCTTCACGACGACTGGGCTGACTTCCCTCAACAATAAACAAAGATTACAGCTGAAAATAACTAAATAAACAATGTCAATACACCTGTCCATGTGAATACAAACGAAAGGAATGAATCATCAGACAGAATTCAGTGTGCAGCCAGTTCACTAACTTAAACACTGCTTGCTGCTAAGCTGGGATAGGCTCCAGCTTGCCTGCGACCCTGTAGAACATGATAAAGCGGCTACAGATAATGGATGGATGCTAATATGGACTGAAACCGGCATTTTGTTTTATACATCAGCTTACATAAGAACAATACCATTATATTGTCATGTCAGAAACATTACCATAAGAACACACAACTAGCGGCCTCAACATGCGAACAGGAATGGCTAAAGCACATTTTAGTTAGCTGCCTTTTCCTTAAACCGTTCATCACTTCCCTCGAACATAAAATGTAATGACACAACTGTGAGTAAACTTAACCTGAAGATATACAGTGGTGCTTAAAAGTTTGTGAACCCTTTAGAATTTTCTATATTTCTGCATAAATATGACCTAAAACATCATCAGATTTTCACACAAGTCCTAAAAGTAGATAAAGAGAACCCAGTTAAACAAATTAGGCAAAAATATTATACTTGGTCATTTATGTATTGAGGAAAATGATCCAATATTACATATATGTGAGTGGCAAAAGTATGTGAACCTTTGCTTTCAGTATCTGGTGTGACCCCCTTGTGCAGCAATAACTGCAACTAAACGTTTGCGGTAACTGTTGATCAGTCCTGCACACTGGCTTGGAGGAATTTTAGCCCATTCCTCCGTACAGAACAGCTTCAACTCTGGGATGTTGGTGGGTTTCCTCACATGAACTGCTCGCTTCAGGTCCTTCCACGACATTTCAATTGGATTAAGGTCAGGACTTTGACTTGGCCATTCCAAAACATTAACTTTATTCTTCTTTAACCATTCTTTGGTAGAATGACTTGTGTGCTTTGGGTCGTTGTCTTGAGATTCAGATTCACCTTCTCTTGAGATTCAGTTCATGGACAGATGTCCTGACATTTTCCTTTAGAATTCGCTGGTATAATTCAGAATTCATTGTTCCATCAATGATGGCAAGCCGTCCTGGCCCAGATGCAGCAAAACAGGCCCAAACCACGATACTACCACCACCATGTTTCATAGATGGGATAAGGTTCTTATACTGGAATGCAGTGTTCTCCTTTCTCCAAACATAACTCTTCTTATTTAAACCAAAAAGTTCTATTTTGGTCTCATCCATCCACAAAGTGTTTTTCCAATAGCCTTCCAATAGTCCACGTGATCTTTAGCAAACTGCAGACGAGCAGCAATGTTCTTTTTGGAGAGCAGTGGCTTTCTCCTTGCAACCCTGCCATGCACACCATTGTTGTTCAGTGTTCTCCTGATGGTGGACTCATGAACATTAACATTAGCCAATGTGAGTGAGGCCTTCAGTCGCTTAGACATTACCCTGGGGTCCTTTGTGACCTTGCTGGCTATTACACACCTTGCTCTTGGAGTGATCTTTGTTGGTCAACCACTCCTGGGGAGGGTCACAATGGTCTTGAATTTCCTCCATTTGTACACAGTCTGTCTGACTGTGGATTGGTGGAGTCCAAACTCTTTAGAGATGGTTTTGTAACCTTTTCCAGCCTGATGAGCATCAACAACGCTTTTTCTGAGGTCCTCAGAAATCTCCTTTGTTCATGCCATGATACACTTCCACAAACATGTGTTGTGAAGATCAGACTTTGATAGATCTCTGTTCTTTCAATAAAACAGGGTGCCCACTCACACCTGATTGTCATCCCATTGATTGAAAACACCTGACTCTAATTTCACCTTCAAATTAACTGCTAATCCTAGAGTTTCACATACTTTTGCCACTCACAGATATGTAATATTGGATCATTTTCCTCAATAAATAAATGACCAAGTATAATATTTTTGTCTTATTTGTTTAACTGGGTTCTCTTTATCTGCTTTTAAGACTTGTGTGAAAATCTGATCATGTTTTAGGTCATATTTTTGCAGAAATATAGAAAATTCTAAAGGGTTCACAAACTTTCAAGCACCACTGTATGTGGCGCTTGTGCACTTATCTCACCTGAAACGCACAGCAAAAAGACAGTCTAGCATTAGTATTATCTCCCGTTGCCACTGCTCTGACTGTCTTCACTCCGACTGGGCTGACTTCCCTCAACAATAGGATTACAGCGCCAGTCACTAACACAACACAGCCGCTACCACCTTCTTCTGCAGAAGGGGAATATTGCTCAACAAATGCTAATAGAGAAATCAGGTGAGTTTTCTTCTGCTTAAAAGTAACACAAGCATTTTAAATAATAATCACCAGAAAAATAATGATTGGGGGGACCAAGGTGATGACACAAGTTAATACAATATGAGTTCTGTATATAATCTTAGCCCCTAAAATGTCCAGGATGCCACAAATACAGTCAAGTCACAATTCCAAGTAGCCATGTACAAAATTTTTTTTGTTTTGTTTTTTTGATGGGTGCCAGGTTACGGTTGGTCTGACTTTATCAAGCCTTTGAGCTCCAGCACTGTTCTTCTCGTTTTGACTTTGTTTGTATTGTTGGATTTTGCTCTTTTGCCTCTGCCTTTGATTTCCTGTTTGTTCCTCGCCTGACCATTGCCTGTTTTTGACTCTACATTTTGCTGAATGATTTGGATTTGTCTGCCAGTTTGTCTTATTTAACTCCTTTCTGCTTTTACTTCTGTCTCTCGCCTGAATACCTGACAACTTCAACAGCTCATTCATAAACTGGACCAGCTGGGACTCAACACCTCCCTGTACAACAGGCTGCTGGACTTCCTGACGGGGAGACCACACCATCACATTGAACACGGGGGCCCCCCAAGGATGTGTGCTGAGCCCCCTCCACTTCACTCAGCTGACCTACGACTGCACACCAACATCCAGCTCCAACCTCTTCATTAAGTTTGCGGATGACACGACTGTGGTGGGTCTCATCAACAATGGTGATGAGACAATCTACAGGAGTGAGGTGAGCCGCTTGGCCATGTGGTGCAAGGACAACAATCTCCACCTGAAAGTGGAGAAGATGAAGGAGATTGCTGTGGACTTCAGGAGAGCGCACACCCAGCATGCTCCACTAACTATCAATGGTGCTGCAGTGGAGAGGGTGAGCAGCACCAAGTTTCTGGGTGTGCACATCTCTGAAGACCTGTCCTGGAGCAACAACACCGCATCACTGGTCAAAAAAGCCCAACAGCGTCTGTACTTCCTCCGCAAACTGAGGAGAGCAGAGCCCGGCCCCCATCATGCACACATTCTACAGAGGCACCATCGAGAACATCCTGACCAGCTGCATCACCATGTGGTACGGCGCCTGCACCATGTCCTGCTGCAAGACTCTGCAGCGCATCGTGAGAGCAGCTGAGAGGATCATTGGTGTCTCTCTCCCTTCTCTTATGGAAATCTATAACTCCCGCCTCACCCGCAAAGCCATCAGGATTGCAGGTGACCCCACCCACCCATCTCACAGCCTCTTCAGCCTGCTGCCATCAGGGAGGAGACTGCAGAGTCTCCGGGCCAAAACCAGCAGGCTCAAGGACAGTTTCTTTCACCAGGCGGTCAGGAGGCTCAACTCCCTCCCTGTTCTGCCCCTCCTCCCCCCTCTGCCCCCTGCCACAGATTCTGCCTGCACACCTCCCTTCCCCCCCTTCAGCATCTGACATCATGTCACCCTCACAGTCCCCCCCCCAACACACACACACACACACACACACTCTCAACATTCATTCGCACACTGAACTCAGGGACTGCACATTTCACTTTACCTCGCTCATTTGCACTATTCTGCACTACCTCACCTTAACAGCTATTAGTTTATTGTTTAGACTGGTTATTTCATGTTTACCTGCTATACCTCAAGTGCCCTTGACTGTTTATTTTATGTCCTGTTGCTCCAATTTTATACACACACACACACACACACACACACACACACACACATATATATATATATATATATATATATATATATATATATATATATATATATATATGTGTGTGTGTGTGTGTGTGTGTGTGTGTGTGTGTTGTGTGTGTATATATATATATATGAGTGTTTAGTCTATGTCTATTTCTTATCTAGAGTGTTTATACTGTTTATATTGTTTATTTCAATTATTCTATTTTTTATTTATTGCATTGCCTGTTTGCACCATGGGTCAGAGAGGACTGAAATTTCATCTGTGCTGTATGTCGAGCATGTATAGCATATTTGACAATAAAGTTGACTTGACTTGACTTGACTTGACAAAGGAAATGGATAGACATACTGTATGTACTACATACTTCCAGATATGAAAGGCAAAAGAAATGAAACTGTTTTTTATGAATGAGTACAAAAGTAATAAGTACAAAAAATAAGCAATAAGTACAAAAGTAGTGCTTTCTAATCTTGACAGTATAAAACTGTAAAAATTCAGAATGAACAGATTAAGCAAAAATCACAACAGAAAACCACCACTAAATGGTCATTTATTTATGGCAACAGTAGGATATGACATGGTTTTAAAATAATAATAAAAATAAACAGTCTCAATCTGTAAAATTACAATACACCAAGTAAAAAAAAAATCTCTGCATACTAAGGAGTCAGCCTAAGTTACATTACTCCTTAAAATGTTTCATGAAAACACAAGTTAATGCACATAAAATCCAAAAATGTACCATGTGACTATTGTTGTGGGGTGTTTATGGATCATGTGACACAATTCATTGTGATGCAAACATGTGACAATATGCATCATGGGAATGTGTGACATCAGCATTCTCTTCATGATGCATTTCATGCAGTTGCACTGTTTGAACACCAGGGGGCCAAAGAGCCTGCAGTTTCTGCACCTGAGAATTGACCCATAACCTCAAAACTCTGGTTTGCAATGACCAACACACATTATATGTTACACAGTTACACAACCCCATTAAAGTAGTTAAAAAGAGGACTTCAGTAGCTTTCAAACACCACCATCCATATCTGTGAGCTACGGTTCCTCAGAAAGACGCATTTTAGCTGCCTTTGGAGCTCTGTTTCTGCTCCCAAGCTCGTTATGTTTCAGGTGATTATTTTTAAAGTCCCCAGGTCAGATACTTTCTTTATTCAGTCAAAAATTTAGGGAGAAATTATCAATTTATTTATTTATTTTTAAGATATGGTTAACCTGTTGGACATTTTGTGTATAATATTCAACCTCTTTGTAGGAAATTTGAAAATCTTTAGTTTCATACAAACAAAAATGCACATAGTTTGACATTGTTTATTAAACATAAATTTTTCTTCATTGAAATTTTGTTCAAATTTTCTAAGAATCGAATAAAATGAAATTGTGAAAGTTGTAGCTTCAATTGAATTGAATAGGTGTAATGATGCACAGCAAATAAGACATGATAGCAATCTATTCTCAGCTTTGAAGGACAAGTTTCCTGGAGCTCTGAGTTTGTTTGTTTGTTTGTTTGTTTGTTTGTTTGTTTGTTTGGTTGGTTGGTTGGTTGGTTGGTTGGTTCCATGTTATGCCAAGAAAAGGAAATGTCAGGAAGGTGGTTTCATGTCATAATTTGAAGAACTCTTATTCATGGGCTACATTTCACATCAGCCTTTTAAAACATAGTCTCATAATAATAAGACGACCCACTCAACTGTCCCTTTATATGGAACCTGAAACCAAGGGAGCAGCAGTGACTGAGGATCACAGTTGCACTCGTTACTATGAGATCTTGAAAGCTACCAAATGAAACTGATGAAATTGGCCTATTTCTGTTTCTTGTTTTTATCTTCAAAGTAATAAATTAAAATGTGTAGAGATTATAAATAACAACTGTAATGTGTTTGAGGTACAGTGTCTCTGCTGCTGTCTGTCCACTGAACACAGTGCCGTGTTTTGTAGCTGTGTTTTTTTAAACTGTGTTTTACTTCTTAGATTTTTTTAACAGCTTGTATCTGACTCTGAGCAAATTTGCCATTTGCACAGGACAATTTAATGTAACTTGTGTTGTTTTAGAAGGTTCAGTATATATGTGGGGTTTTTTTTCTCTCTCAGCTGTCAAAGACAAAAAACAAGCTACATGCAAGTGGAAAAGTCACAGAAACCACATGTCCCAACTCAACCACATCTTTCCTTTCAGACCTCAGTGCTGCATGGTGTTGCTTGCCACACATACAACAGCACAGTTTTTCATTCTGTCCTGCACAAAATAAAACTGTTAGACTTACAAACCAAATGTAAAGCTGGATTTATTGTAAAAACTGCACAGACACAGACGAGATCAAACATGTCTTTGAACAGTTTCATTAAATTCTTTAGGCATTTCTGAAACATTAAAAAAAACCTTAAATTATATATAACTGTAGCGAGAATAGCGTGTGGGTGGAGCACAGAGGATGGCAGGACAGAGATCAAGGTTCTCCAAAAGGCTTTATTGCCAAACTTTTCAGTCTAACACTGTTTAATCTACACAGGCAGAGACACACACACACACTCTGTCGGCTCTGCCGGAGGAAGCAGCTCTCCGCTCTCCCTTTCCCTCCTTAAGTAGGGCAGTTTACTGGGGAGAACACACACAAAACACAGGTTAATGACACTCAGGTGAAGCGATTCTGCCACTTACCTTCCCCAACTCCGCCCTCCTGTCACAGACCGGCGCTTGACCACACCCCCGCTGCCACATACCCCCACCGCCCAACTCAGGCCGGGCGCCCGTCCAGCCCGCAGCCGACTCCCCCCCCCCTTGACGGGAGAGGAAGTCCGCCACGACCATCTGCGCCCCCGGCCTGTGGACCACCTTGAAGTTGAAAGGTTGGAGCACCAGATACCAACGGGTGATCCGCGCGTTGGCATCCTTCATGCGGTGGAGCCACTGGAGGGGCGCGTGGTCCGAACAGAGGGTGAAAGAGCGCCCCAGCAGGTAGTAACGGAGGGCGAGGACCGCCCACTTGATGGCCAGGCACTCTTTCTCGATAGTGCTGTAGCGCCCCTCACGCACTGACAGCTTCCGGCTGATGTATAACACTGGGCGGTCCTCTCCCCCCACCTGCTGGGACAAAACGGCCCCCAGCCCTCTGTCCGACGCATCCGTCTGTAACAAAAAAGGGAGAGAGAAGTCAGGGGAGTGCAAAAGTGGCCCCCCACACAGTGCAGCCTTTACCTCAGAGAAAGCCCGCTGGCACTGCTCCGTCCACTGGACCGGATCTGGCGCCCCCTTTTTAGTGAGGTCAGTCAGCGGGCTGGTGACGTCCGAATAATTAGGTATAAACCTACGATAATAGCCAGCCAGCCCCAGGAACTGCCTCACCCCCTTTTTGGTCTTGGGTCTCGGGCAGGCCGCAATCGCTGCTGTCTTATTAATTTGGGGACGCACCTGTCCGTTACCCAAGTGGAAGCCCAGATACCGTACTTCCACCCGCCCAATCGCACACTTCTTCGGGTTGGCAGTGAGCCCCGCCCGCCTCAGCGACCTAAGGACGGCCCTCAGGTGTTGCAGGTGCCGCTGCCAGTCATTACTATAATTAATAATGTCGTCTAGGTAAGCGGCCGCGTAGGTGGCGTGGGGCCGGAGGACCCGGTCCATCAGCCGCTGAAACGTAGCAGGCGCCCCAAACAGCCCAAACGGAAGTGTGACGAACTGGTGTAAGCCGAACGGTGTGGAAAAGGCCGTTTTCTCCCGGGATAATGGAGTCAAGGGGATCTGCCAATATCCCTTCGTCAAATCCAGTGTCGAGTAAAAGCGAGAAGTGCCTAGTCGATCGAGCAGCTCGTCAATACGAGGCATTGGGTACGCGTCGAATTTAGACACCGCATTGACTTTTCTATAGTCCACACAGAACCGGACCGAGCCGTCGGCCTTAGGAACTAAGACCACCGGGCTGCTCCAGTCACTGTGGGACTCCTCGACGATGCCCATTTCGAGCATGGCCTGAAGTTCTTCCCGAACTACCTTTTTTTTGTGTTCGGGTAATCTATAAGGACGGCTGCGCACTACCACCCCCGGGGGCGTCTCTATGTGGTGTTCTATGAGGTTAGTGCGACCGGGCAGGGGCAAGAACACATCCGAAAACTCGGCCTGCAACTGGGCGACCTCCGTGAGTTGGGTCGGGGAGAGGTGGTCTCCACAGGGGACCGGAGAGGTACGAGATGCCAATGTCCCTTTTTGGACCTCCGGCCCCAGCTCCGCCTTCTCCGGAACTACCGACACCAACGCCACGGGGACCTCCTCTTTCCAGAGTTTTAACAGATTGAGGTGGTAGATCTGTAGTGCCCCCTCCCTGTCCGTTCGCCTAACCTCATAGTCGACGTCCCCGACTCGCCGTGTGACCTCAAAGGGTCCTTGCCACTTGGCGATTAATTTGGAGCTCGACGTGGGCAACAGGACGAGTACCTTATCTCCCGGAGTGAACTCTCTAAGGCGCGTGCCCTTGTTGTACAGGTGGGTTTGCCATTCCTGGGCCTGGCGCAAATTCTCTTGAGTTAGGTGGGTGAGCGTGTGGAGTTTTGCGTGCAGATCCATAACGTACTGAATTTTGTTTTTGCTCTGTGAAGGTCCCTCCTCCCAATTTTCCCGCAGTACATCTAAGATGCCGCGCGGCTTACGCCCATATAATAATTCAAATGGGGAGAACCCCGTGGAGGCTTGGGGGACCTCTCGCACTGCAAACAGCAAGGGTTCGAGTCACTTATCCCAGTTACGTGCATCCTCACTTACGAATTTTTTGATAATATTCTTGAGGGTGTGATTGAACCGTTCAACTAAACCGTCCGTCTGTGGGTGATAAACGCTGGTGCGGATTGGCTTAATACCCAGTAGCCCATACAGTTCGCTCAGTGTTCATGACATAAACGAGGTGCCCTGGTCAGTCAGAATCTCTTTCGGGATTCCAACCCGGGAGATGATGTGGAAGAGGGCCTCTGCAATACTGCGTGCTGAGATATTGCGAAGAGGCACCGCTTCTGGGTATCGCGTTGCATAGTCCACCAGAACCAATATAAAGCGGTACCCTCGTGTTGACCGGTCTAATGGCCCGACGAGATCCATCCCAATTCTTTCGAACGGGGTCTCGATTAATGGTAGGGGGCGCAAGGGCGCTCTTGGAATGGCCGCTGGATTTACTAACTGGCATTCGTGGCACGCCGTACACCACTTACGGACGTCGCCGCGAATCCCCGGCCAATAGAATCGGGCCATTATCCGGGCGAGTGTCTTATCCTGCCAGAGGTGTCCAGCCATGGGATTAAAGTGAGCCGCCTGGAATACCAATTCCCGGCGGCTCTTTGGAATTAACAACTGGGTGACCCGCTCTTTCGTCTGAGTGTCCTGCGTCACTCGGTATAACCTATCCTTTAAAATAGAAAAATAGGGGAAGGCCGGGGTGGCGTTCGGCGGGAGCGTTTGACCATCGATTACTCTCACTTGGTCAAACACGTGTCGCAGAGTCTCGTCTCGCGATTGTTCCAGTGGGAAATCCGCGAGGGATTCCCCAATAGAAAGAGGAGGGGCCGGGGGCTCCTCACTCTGTCGCGGAGGTGACGTAGACGGCTCTGCGACCGCCGCTCCAGCCAAAGCGACACCGGGACCCTTCCCTATCAACCGGCAGGACCCACTCTGTACTAGGCGTGCCATCAAACCCCGAAATCCCGGCCAATCAGTCCCCAAGATCAAAGAGTGGGTAAGGCGAGGATTAACCGCCGCCTTCACTATTGATTTTTCCCCTCTGAAATATATGTGGACCGACACCAACGGGTGGCTGTGAATATCCCCGTGCACACACAACACCTTCACCCCTTGTGCTCCCCCCAATGCCTCGTCTTGCACCAGGCTTTGGCGGATTGAGGTCTAATTGCAGCCTGAATCCACCAACGCCTGATATGTAGCCCCTTGTACACTTACCGGTATGCAATACGCTCCGGCCCGATCGAGGGCAGCCTCTGGCGCGTCGGGGATCCGCACCACCGCCCCCACCTCCATCGCTGCACACTGTTGCTGCAGGTGGCCCGGTTCCCCGCAGCGCCAGCAAACCGGCCCAGGCCTTCCCTCTGCAGCTGTGTTCTGAGGCTCACTCACCTGAGGGGGGGGAGAGACAGACACAGCAGGGAGAAACGGGAGGACACCACGGGTGCGGCGGGCCGGCTGGGGTGGAGCTGGCCCCCGCCTCCGTGGTGGGGGAATGGGGCGAGGACGAGACACGGGAGGAGGGGGGAGAGGAAGAGAGAGAGAAGAGGAGAGAGAAGACGAGGTCGGTGGTTGTCCTGCCGCCGGAACAGCCGCCAGATGATCCTCTGCCAGTCCCACGGCCTGATCCAGCGACGCCGGGCGGTGGCACTGGACCCGCTCCGTGGTTCCGGCTGGTAAGCGGGCGATGAACTGTTCCAGCGCCACCTGGTCGATGATTCCCTCGGCGTCGCGATCTTCGGCCCTCAGCCACCGCCAGCAGGCGTCCCGGAGCTGCTGGCCAAACGCGAACGGGCTGCCGACTTCCTCCATTCGCAGCGCACGGAAGCGCTGGCGCTGCTGCTCCGGCGTGCGCCCCACGCGCTGGAGGACAGCCCGGCGAAGGTCGGCATAGGCCAGCCGGCGATCGGCGGGGAGCTTTAGTGCGGCCAGCTGCGCCTCTCCCGTCAGGAGGGGGAGGAGGCGCGCCGCACGCTGCTCCATCAGCCACCCCGAGGCTTCTGCGACCTGCTCGAACAACGTGATGAAAGCCTCGGGGTCGTCCTGCGGGCCCATCTTAGTTAAGGTGAGGGGAGACGGGCCCGCGGCCGGGGCGCTGGTGGACCCCGCCGACGCGAGGAGACGCCGGAACGCCTCTCGATCTTCCTGTTGAGCCAGTACCAGGGCTTCGAAGCGGCGCTCCTGCTCCTTCCGGAGCGTGACGATTGCCTGGTGCTGGCTCTGCTGAGCCGTGGCGAGGGCGTGGACCAAGTCCGCAAACGGGGAGGATTCCATGGGGCTGCAGGACTGATGCTCCACCTTGTCCTGGGTTTCGGCACCACTGTAGCGAGAATAGCGTGTGGGTGGAGCACAGAGGACGGCAGGACAGAGATCAAGGTTCTCCAAAAGGCTTTATTGCCAAACTTTTCAGTCTAACACTGTTTGATCTACACAGGCAGAGACACACACACACACACACACTCTGTCGGCTCTGCCGGGGGAAGCAGCTCTCCGCTCTCCCTTTCCCTCCTTAAGTAGGGCAGTTTACTGGGGAGAACACACACAAAACACAGGTTAATGACACTCAGGTGAAGCGATTCTGCCACTTACCTTCCCCAACTCCGCCCTCCTGTCACAGACCGGCGCTTGACCACGCCCCCGCTGCCACAATAACGTATGTACACGTAAGGGAATGTTAAGTAAACCTCCCCCCTCACTCCCCCCACCCCCACGGATAGCACTTTCCACCGAGTGTGTTACGCTGCCCCTGCATGAGAAAGCGTTTCGAAAAGATGTGGCCCACTGGCTTCATGGTAGCTGTCATGTGATGGGGGAGAGCTGTCTAGTGGGGGAAGAATGGCCATGACTTAACGAAGAAAATCAGGGGTGGGGACAGACAAAACAAAACAAAAAAGAACTATTTGTATTTCTAAACAACTGGCTGTTGTGTGTTACTAGCTTACTTTATCTGCATTTCAGGAAAGAATGGAGGAGTAACATTAGATAGTTTTTTGTTTGTTTGTTTTTGCTCATATATTCCTTGTTTATATTTATACACAGATAAAATTCACTGGAAGTAAAGCAGAAATAAATGTGTCTGTCACATCCAGCTCCACCAGTGATCCAGAAGCTACTGCTCTCCAATCCGCTCTGCATCCAGCACAGACTTTATAATGAACTAATTCACCTCAACACGAACCCACCTGTTTCCTGATTTCAGTCATGATACAGATTAGCTATTGAAGATGCGCATTTTCACTTACTCTTTGCTATGATTTGTTTTCTTTGCAAATTAATTTCTGAGAGTTTTTCAGGGTTTTTTTTCTGGCTTTTGTTTGACCATGTTCATTTCCTGGTTTATGATTCTGTTTTGCTTTATACTATCTGTCTTATGACCTTGTTCTGCCTGAAGGTGATGATAAATAAAGCTTGCATATATGTTGGTCCATGTGATGGAATTGTGATCTTTTCCCTTCTGTGATTTTTTTCCCTGACAGGTGATTTATATTTGTGTTTGATCTAGCTGTTGATTTTGCTGTAAAACAGAAAATCAAGTGTATCCTTGTATCATCATAGATAAGGAGTCAAATATCACAAATGCTTGTCATCTCATCATCTCTAGCCGCTTTATCCTGTTCTACAGGGTTGCAGGCAAGCTGGAGTACAGCGGGGTACACCCTGGACAAGTCGGCAGGTCATCACAGGGCTGCCCCATAGACACAGACAACCATTCACACTCACCGTCAATTTAGAGTCACCAGTTAACCTAACCTGCATGTCTTTGGACTGTGGGGGAAACCGGAGCACCTGGAGGAAACCCACATGGACATGGGGAGAACATGCAAACTCCGCACAGAAAGGCCCTCGCCGGCCACGGGGCTCAAACCCGGACCTTCTTGCTGTGAGGCGACAGCGCTAACCACTACACCACTCATGGCCGTAACTACCATTGAGGACACCGAGGTCATGTCCTCGGTATTTTTTTCAGAAATTTAAAATTGGTCTACGTTGAATTCGAGCAGTGATCAATGTAAAACGCAGCGTCCACATCCACATGTCATCTGTATTTCCCCCCAATAAAATTCACATTTGTCTAATGTCATCTGAAATCTCTCAGCCTCTATCTCTATCATTGCCGTGTCTAACACAGCGTCACGTGACGTAGCCTATACTAGTGTCGGCCGGGGAAGTTGGGTTTTGGATAAAACAGGCAGGGTGTAGTCTACGCTCTATCACATATGCCTACTTAACCTAATGTAGGCTAATAGTCACATCGCATTATAGAGCTTTACCTGAGTGCAAAATGAAAACGTTGCAACAAACTAAATTAAGGTTTGGACAGCCAACAGAAGAGCAGGGAAAGAGAAGGAGGGAAGGTGAGAAAATATTGTCAGTGCAGTGGCAGACCGTTCAGCGGTGTCATGCCAACTTTCCAAGGGGAAACGTTTCATTGTCATTGCCTATTACATTTTAGTTAGCATTTCGAGAAACATTCAAAACTACGTTGTCACAGGCAGCCCTGTGCAGGGCTGACTAAACGGGCTTGTTTGAGTAACTCTCTCTCTTTCTCTCATAACTCTCTCTTTCTCTCTCTCACTCACTCACACAGACACACACACAAATAATACACTCTCACACACTCTCTCTAATACATAGTCTTCACACAGAACTAATAGCCCTACATTCTAATGTAATTTAAGATAATGAAATGTAAATAATGCCAATACTTCAGGTAACTGATCAATACACTCATTTCAGTTCAGTTTTGACTTTTATGTCAGACAAAACTCCACAGTTATGATGGCACAGTTTTAGAATTGTTGAAGTAAATGTGTTATGAGCCAAACTTACATTACAGGCAATGGTGAGAACACTCTGTTTCAGAGAATGCATGCAAATGGATCTCAATTCAAGACAGCCAGATAGACTGATGCCTTTACATTACTGCTCAGAATGTCTCTACACATACAGACACCCACAAATAACACACAAACTCTCAGTCTCTCTCTCTTTCTCTCTCTCTCTCTCTCTCTCTCTCTCGCTCACACACACACACACACACACACACTCACACACACTATTATTATAAGGTGTAATACTAAAGCTTACAATTCAGCAGTTCACACCCTTTCTGTCATGTGTATGCTGCAATGTAAATAATGCCAATACTTTAGGTAACTGGTACTTTAGGCATGTATACTCAGTTCAAGAGTTCACTACCTTTCTACTTTTATGTCAGATAAAACACCACAGTTATGGTGGCACAGTTGTCTCATCTCATTATCTCTAGCCGCTTTATCCTTCTACAGGGTCGCAGGCAAGCTGGAGCCTATCCCAGCTGACTATGGGCGAAAGGCGGGGTACACCCTGGACAAGTCACCAGGTCATCACAGGGCTGACACATAGACACAGACAACCATTCACACTCACATTCACACCTACGGTCAATTTAGAGTCACCAGTTAACCTAACCTGCATGTCTTTGGACTGTGGGGGAAACCGGAGCACCCGGAGGAAACCCACGCGGACACTTGGAGAACATGCAAACTCCACACAGAAAGGCCCTCGCTGGCCACGGGGCTCAAACCCAGAACCTTCTTGCTGTGAGGCGACAGCGCTAACGCCACAGTTGTAGAATTGTTAAAATAAATGTGTCCACCACCAAATCTATCCTTGGTTTGTTATTTATTTATTTAAGTTGTGCCGGGGGGCCTTCGGTGCTGTCAGCCATGCTTGACCTCGGTATTTGAAAAATCCTGGTTACGGCCCTGACACCACTGTGCCACTCTACAAATGCTTGTTTCTATTAGAATAAGGGTCTGCTGCATGAGACTGTGGTATCTCACTAGATACACTGTATACAGCTGGGTGACAAATGAATGAAAAATAATAAAAGAAAAACATAAATGGTCTTTGTAATGTGCTGGCCTTTGTCGGACCATGGTATAGATTCTACACATCTCTAGGGTGTGTAGAATCTTAGGGTTTGTTTGAGAGAGCTCTGTTTAACACATCTGTCCAAAAACTGTCATAGGTGTTCAGCTGGGTTGAGATCTGGTAAAGACAAACAGACATTCTGCTAAAGCCTCCCTTGTTGTAGCTCCCAGAAATGTAACTTCACTAAAATAGTTTGCAATAGAGTTCTCAATGCAAATAGTGTTGCTGTGTGTTTACATTAGAAACAAATACACGAATAAACAAACAATGACTCTCTATATGAGTGGATAACATGGTGCCATTTAGTCTTACTGTACAATTTTGAAGCTTCTTTCTTTCTTTCTTTCTTTCTTTCTTTCTTTCTTTCTTTCTTTCTTTCTTTCTTTCTTTCTTTTCATAAAAATAGGAGTCACCAGCTTGTGAAAACTGGAGCCAGAGTCTGTGCAGTAGAGACCTTCAAGCGAGAGCACACACAGTAGATGGGTTCACCTCTCACCTGCCCATATCAGTGATGGACACTGTACAGGAACACGCATGCTGTGAGACATCACATGAGGCGCAACTTAAGATGGTCCATTGACTAATTCAGAGTAGAAAGTACAGAGTTATTAATAAATATAATATATTGAAGTGGAGTTGTACAGTTTGCACAGATATGATTTTACTGTTGCCAGGTAAAGATTTGTGCTTTGAGTCATGACTGACTGAGTTACCATTTATTAGCTAGCTGAGATTATCCATTATTTTAATCAAAGTCATGAAAGTATCAGTAATTAATTTAAGGTACCTAATGAAAACATACTGGTAAACAGCAGTCAGCATTAATATTTATTAAACAGCCTAATTTTTGAAACAAAATTGCAGCGCTCCTTGATTTTCATCTAGCTCTGATACCTGCAGTAATTGACCCATCTGAATGGAGAAGTGCTTTCTTATCCTCTGTTCATTCTTTAGGGAGAGTTCATTTCAAAAGAATGACTGACTGGTTATTGTTATCAAGTCACAACAGGTGTTTTCTAAGGTCATACAGTCAATCCATCCATCCATCCATCCATCCATCCATCCATCCAAACATCCACTATATATTATCCGTCAGGGTCACAGGGAAGCAGGAGCCCATCCCAGCTGACTATGGGCGAGAGGCAGGGTACACCCTGGACAAGTCACCAGGCCATCGCAGGGCTGACACATAGACACAGACAACCATTCACATTCACATCTAAGGTCAATTTAGAGCCACCAATTAGCATAACCTGCTTGTCTTTGGACTGTGGGGGAAACCGGAGCACCCGTAGGAAACCCACGCAGACACGGGGAGAACATGCAAACTCCACACAGAAAGGCCCTCACCGGCCACTGGGCTCAAACCCAGGATCCACTTGCTGTGAGGCAACAGTGCTAACCACAACACCACCGTGCCGCCCCAAAATGCTGAACTTGTGATACTAAATGCACTTTAAAAAATATGACAGTTTTCTTTTTCAGTTCAGTGTGGAAACAAGCATAACTTCCTGAATCTAAAGAGGAGTCAGACCATACAGGATGGCGGTGGTGATGCAGCTCGTCTCCTTTCTCTCCCTCTTTGTCTCCATTACAGGTAAGTAATCCTCTAAATTAAAACGTTCTGACTGAAGAGGTTATAGTGATATACTATACAGTGTCCTTCTGATTATGGAAGGATTAGAGGTTACTTCAGTCCACTGATGATGCAATCAATATTAAATAATTATTGAAAAAAATATTCCTGTGTTCTGATATTCCTCAGCAAATTCTTTCAGATAGATTGGTAATGTTGGTAAATTTGTCATAAAATTTCTGAGTGGAAACCTTATAATAGTTTCAGTGACACTTTATTTGTATCGTTCACTTGAAAAACTCAATAGTCAACAAACTACAGGATCTATAGACTGTCAGATGACTGTCATGAATAAGTCTTTGAAAAATTCTCAGCAGTTTATAGTTGTTTATACAGTATTTAGGTTTTATGGTTGCTGAAATAGGGATATAATTTCACACAGTATCTTACAATAGGGAGTTATTAAGTCAATATTTAATTTTTCACTGCACCCTGAATCCTTTTACGCCAGCATGGGAAAACTGTAACACCACTCAAAAAGTGCTATTTTGTCCTTTTGGAAAAACATCAATGTTAATCCATCATACATTCATTAATGTGTCTTCTATCCCTGTAGCTATGAGTGCACTCCATACCCATAAAGATTTAGTGTAGCTTAATTGAGTGATGATGCAGAGGTTATGAACATGTTATCCTGATCTTTATCTTTTTCTTATCATTGTAACCATGGTAAAACTATGATTAAATCAAAGTAGCCATAATAACAATGGTCACTGTAGTTTTGAAAAAAAAAAAAGCATAATATATTTTATATCTCCAGTAATCGCATTTAATCTTTCATTCTTTCTGTCTCAGTGCTACCAGCTTCATTACTCTTAATAGTCTGATACACTTCTGAAGCAGGATGTTACACCATTATAACAGATGCTATATGTGTAATGCGGGTCATGCCCATGCTTTTTCACAGTAATGTATGCACTGAACGAACATTCTTGGTGTCATTACTCTTTTGACATACAATTTAGTGTCCAACCCTGGATTTAGCAAAAGAAATATTCACTCATCTATAATTTCATCATCATGGTCATTGATGTTAATGCTGAGACACGCCATGTTAACAATAACACAGTGCTACATTGACTTGCCAATGCATGACTCGTTCTGCCTGTTGGATGGATATTTATTTTGTTACTTTCAATTCCTGTGGTATAAAACAAAATCATAAAATAAGTCATCACAACATAACTAAGTAGCTGATCTTTGCTCTTTCCCTACAGTATCTGATGATATATTTAAACTGGTTAACCGTTCTGTTCAACTGGATGTACAGACAAAAGATTATGAGTTCATCGACTTCACATGGTCATTTAACAAAAGTAAAAACATTGTGAAATACATTAAAAATTCTCCAAGTATAGCATTCACTGTTTAAAAAAACAGAGTGGAGGTGAATGGTAATTCAACGATTGGAGGTAATTCCACAAATAAATGACAATGTGTGCATGGTTGTGCATTTCAAATTATTTCTGAGCTATTTTTTTTTATTAATTGCAAAAATATCCATACAACTCCTTTTATTTATTTGTGGATCAGACTTTGTGTATTTTTTTTTTTTTTTTGAGAAATTCATGTTAGGGGCGGCACGGTGGTGTAGTGGTTAGCGCTGTCGCCTCACAGCAAGAAGGTCCTGTGTTCGAGCCCCGGGGCCGGCGAGGGCCTTTCTGTGTGGAGTTTGCATGTTCTCCCCATGTCCGCGTGGGTTTCCTCCGGGTGCTCCGGTTTCCCCCACAGTCCAAAGACATGCAGGTTAGGTTAACTGGTGACTCTAAATTGACCATAGGTGTGAATGTGAGTGTGAATGGTTGTCTGTGTCTATGTGTCAGCCCTGTGATGACCTGGCGACTTGTCCAGGGTGTACCCCGCCTTTCGCCCGTAGTCAGCTGGGATAGGCTCCAGCTTGCCTGCGACCCTGTAGAAGGATAAAGCGGCTAGAGATAATGAGATGAGATGAGATGAAATTCATGTTATTTAAGTGCAAATTACACAAGAAAAATACCACAATAGTCCATTTGCCTTGAAACCGAAGCAGTCTAGTGTTGTTGTTATTATTATCTTCTTCTTCATCCCATAGCCAGTAAGGGCTTATTGTGTTGCTTTTTATTTTTTACTGTTCAGTGTCCTTGGGTACCTTGAAAGGCGCTTATAAATAAAATGTATTATTATTATTATTATTGTAGGGGCACCACTGATGACATTTTAACGGTCCATTAATGGTTTATCTTGGGCATTTATACTTGGTGGAGCCCATCCCTTTCCAGGCTTGATCGATGGATAATTTAGAGTAGCCAGTTAACCTAACTGCATGTCTTTGGACTGTGGGGGAAACCAGAGCACCCGGAGGAAACCCACACAGGCACAGGGAGAACATGCAAACTCCACACAGAAAGGCCCCCGTCAGTCACTGGGCTGGAACTCAGAACCTTCTTGCTGTGAGGTGACAGTGCTAACCACTGCACCACTGAGCCACCCCTGTTATTACTATACTATAGCAGGAAATTCGTTGAATTGTCACATTGTGTGTGTCAGTTGTAGCGCCACTCAAAAACTTGTACACCAGGAAAAAAGTCACACATTCATTAGTCTGTGATATAAATTATGACATGAGAAGTGATAATAAATCTTTGGATGTCTATTACACATGTGGAGAAGTGCACATAAAACAATCACGAAATTAAAGGCTGGTTTCATAAAAAAATTGGAAGGGAAGAAAGTCTGTTGTATAGCAGCTGCTGTAGTCTGTAAATGTGGTAGCATTTTGATAGAAAAGACATGCAGCCATTAATTTCCACACTTAAGATATACTAAAGATGCACTGTAACCTCCCTGATTAATGGTGAAGACATTATAGATTTTATTTGTTTTAATCTTTTCCTTTTTTTCCCCCGATCATACTAGCCATGATGACCATGGTTGCTAAAGCATTAAGGTTTAACGTTAAATCTTGGATTGAAACGACAAAAAAAAAAAAATAATAATAATAATCCATTTCCTGCACCCCTGCTTTCACACACTCTTACAAAGAGTTGGTGTCTTTACATTTTGGTCAAACTACTTATGCCGCTTTTCCACTACAAACGCGGCTGAGCCGTGCCGTGCTGAGTTGAGCTGAGCGGGGCTGTTGGAGTTGCATTTCGACTACAACCGCGCTGAACCGTGCTGGCTGGAAGTGGGTGGACACATTGGGTGGAGTTAGCGAAAGTGGGTGGACGTCAGGTGATGTCGTTAAGCAGCGCAAACAGTGACATCAGTGAGCTTTTAAGCGGTAGTCTCACGACCCGGATAGTAAACAATAAACATGAAGTCGTTAGTGTTGCTGGTCTTGGTGCTGTGGCTTGTTGTCACCGACAACGCGAACAGATACTGGCAAGAGTGTATAGATGAGGCGAGGCGCATAAGGCTTCAGAAATTCTCGTAATTCGTAATTATTCTCCTTCCAGGTTTGCAGTGTTTACAGATCCCAGCGTGCTCGCGGGGCGTGTGTGGGCATGTGAGGACACTCCTCCTCACCAATCAGTGCACAGGGGAGTGTCTGCTCATGCCCCCAGCCTCACTCGGCTCAGTTTGGCTCGCTTCAGCCCCACTCCAAAACGGTGCGAGTTTTAGGGGCTAAGCAGGGCTGAAGCGAGCTGAGTCGTGCTGTTTTTTGGTAGTTGAAACGCGAGCCGTGTCGGGCTGGAGTGAGCTGAAGCGAGCTGAAGTGAGCTGAAAAAGGGTAGTGGAAAAGGGCCATTAGTGTACAGTATACAGTTAGGGATACGGCCCTGTAGTTCTACTGAATGCAGCCAAAGAAAATTAAGTTTGTCTATAATTTCACCAGAAGTATCTTTATGTTGTCAATGCTGAGACATGTCATGTTAAAATAATGTACAACTAAATGGAGTTGCCAATGCTCAGTTTGTTCTACCTTGGATTCTGTATTTATTTTGTTTGTTTATAAACAAATTGTGACATAAAATACACAACATAATGCAAGTAATTAAAACATAACAAAATTGTTTATTTTTGCTTTTTCCCGACAGTGTCTGATGGGATTTTTAAACTGGTTAACAGTTCTGTTCAACTGGATGTACAGACAAAAGATTATGAGTTTGATGACTTCACATGGGTATTTAACAAAAGTAAAAACGTTGTGAAATACTATAAAAATTATCCAAGTAAAGTATACCTAGAGTATAAAAACAGAGTGGAGGTGAATGAGGGAACCCAAAGTCTGACAGTGAAGAACTTGCAGAAGACTGATAGTGGACTCTATGAAGCAGAGGCATCTGGTGAACAAGAACGAATTGTGGCCTCGTACCAATTAACTGTGTTGGGTAAGTCTTATTAAAATTGCAGTACTGATACAGTAATCTTGTCAGTCTGAGATAAGAAGCCCTTCTTTTGTTCAATTCTGCATTTTGTTCTGTAAAATCTGATGATTTAATGAAGCAATATCTCTGTTGTTGTCATGTTTGAGGTCAGTTAGTTTTGTCTTTACTAAGATAAATGCACTGCTGCATGTAGAAACCAGCAATTGTGTGCATTGCCTAGCACAGGGGTTTTCAAAGTGTGGGAGAGTCAGCCCCCCCTCGGAGAGCAAATAAACAACAGCGCCCCCCCTTACAATTTTTGTTGTACACATTATTTTTTTCTTTTTCACATTTTAAACAAATGTGCTTTTTAAAACATCTTGTTTTACACATTTTAAACATCTCATAGCATGGTTAGCTAGCACCTCTTGGCAGACAACACACTGTGGCAGTGGAGCATCTTCAGATCCAGTCCATGAAAATCCAAACTTTAAATAATCGTGGTCATACTTCCTTCTTTTTCCAGTCCCCCAGGATTCCGCAGGCCTTTTCTGTGATTGTTGTGGGCTAAAATGTCTGATGTTGCGGGGGTTTTCCAAAAAAATTGCGATGAAAGTTGTGGTGTTTTTTAGGTTTTTGTTGCGATTACATTGCGGGAGGAAGTGAAAGTTGCGAGAAATTGTTGTGATTTTCTCTTTTTGTGATAAAATTGAGTGATATGTTAAATATTAAGTTATTACTGAAAAACTATTGATTAAAAAAACAAAGACATTGAGAAATGGTCCTATAAACAACTTTACCAATATAAAAGATTACCAGGACTACAAAAATGCAGAAAAATAGGCTTTACTTATCCAAATGCACCTGTTGGTTCAAAAGTTAAAGTGCAGGGAACCTCACAGCACAACATGAAGTTACCTTAAAATATAATATAAATGCCTCAGCTTTCATGTAAGAAAAAAAAAACTATTAATACTAGTACCGTGTGCAGGCAGTCTCTCCTGAAGACTAAATTAAACAATAATTATAAACTAATAAAATAAATGGCTCAGGCTTCATAGAAGAAAAAAAACAATTTGAACAGAATCTCACAGTATGATGCTGAAGCTGCCTAAACAATGGAAAATAAAATACCATTTTGGCAAAAATGTTGGCATCTATTAATTTATTGTATTAAGTAAAAAAATAAAATAAAGTGCACACAGTCCTTCACTGTAAACATAACACACTTTCAGTAACAGAATTTAAGCCTACAGAAACACTGACTCACACATCATGCAATGTTGCCAGATACTGCTGACGTTTTCCAGTCCAAAATATATTCAAAACCCGCCAAAATATACTTGAACCCGCCAATCTGGCAACACTGCGCGCATGCTGCTTCTCTTGAACATAGACATCCGGAAGTAAGGCGGAAGGTAGTTTGTCGACGTCACCTCAAGACAACGCCAATAATTGGTCAAATTTGCGGGAAAGTTGCGGTGATTGGATATAATTGCAACACCGCCCTGAATTCGCGGGGATTGGTTGAATTTGCGCTGAAGTTGCAAATCGCAGCATCCTGGAGGCTCTGTTTTTTTGCTTGGCCCAGACTTTGTCTCCTCACTCACTGTAGCTTTAGGTACTAAAAATCGATCCATTTTGTCTCTCACGTTGCGCCCCCCCTGAAGAACTCTGGCGCCCCCCAGGGGGGGCGCGCCCCACACTTTGAAAAGCCCTGGCCTAGCAGTACAGTACTCTGGTGTGTGTGTGTGTTCCAGATCCAGTGGAGAAACCAGTCCTGAATGTCTCTCCCCAGCAAAGCAATGGCATCTGTAATGTGACTCTCAGCTGTGAAGCTCAGAAACTCTCAGTCACCGCTCACTGCTACAGTGATAGTTGTGATATGAAGGAAAATGAAACGGCTGTAGATGGGTTCCTTTCCCTCTCACTGTATGTCAGTAACAGCTTCATTATTTGTAATCATAGCAACCCAGTCAGCTGGAAAAATACAACCATAAAGATGGAAGAACTGAAAAAACGTTGCCCTTCTAATGGTGTAAGCATGCACACATACTGCATGGGGTAAATTTAAATGTAAGAAAAATGTCCATTCTTTATTAATTTGCTTTCAGTAATCAATATTTGTGGTCTTACTAAATGATTAGAATTGAACATATTTTTCAACTTGTCTCATCTCATCTCATCTCATTATCTCTAGCCGCTTTATCCTTCTACAGGGTCGCAGGCAAGCTGGAGCCTATCCCAGCTGACTACGGGCGAAAGGCGGGGTACACCCTGGACAAGTCGCCAGGTCATCACAGGGCTGACACATAGACACAGACAACCATTCACACTCACATTCACACCTACGGTCAATTTAGAGTCACCAGTTAACCTAACCTGCATGTCTTTGGACTGTGGGGGAAACCGGAGCACCCGGAGGAAACCCACGCGGACATGGGGAGAACATGCAAACTCCACACAGAAAGGCCCTTGCCGGCCACGGGGCTCGAACCCGGACCTTCTTGCTGTGAGGCGACAGCGCTAACCACTACACCACCGTGCCGCCTTTTCAGCTTGTGTTTTTCTTAATAATATTTTCTTCTTTTAAAAAATGTAGTTTTGTGATCTTCACATAAACAAATAAATTAGAGTCAGTGTTGTGCTGCCTGTGAGTTTTTCCAGCAGTTATGTTTATAATTTGCTGCCCACAGTCTAATGTTCACCTGCAGTTCAGATACAGAGGAACAGATTAATATCCCCTTAGAGTCTGGGGCACCAGTGCAATATTGTGGACCATCAGCGGCACCTCATGTGAATTACTAAAACCTGTCTAAATATCAAAACTGCTCAACTTTAACATCCCTACTCTCTCTGTTATAGTGGAATATCATTTTCTCATTTTTTATCTTGAAAAAAGTGGCACCAGAAAGAGAAAGAAAAACAAACATTCTGCATTTTGTATTTATACAGTTCTCCATTTTATTTCCATGAGAAAGCAGAACATACAGGTTTCTTGTAACAGCTATTTCACAGCACATCCTTCCAGTGACATGGTCAGCTGCTTCTGTCATGTCTGTGTCTGGTTACACTCAAGACCCCACTTCCCAGAATTCACAGCAGCCTTTAAATATGGCCACCACAGACTCCAACACCCATCATGCACCACACCGTTCACAGTCCCCTGAGTTCTAATCACACACACACACACACACACACACACACACACACACACACACACCTGTCCCTGATCACAGCCACAATCAGAATTTGACTATTTAAGGACTTTCAGGTCCCACATTCATTGTGAAGTAAATGTTCAGTTTCCAAGGACAGATCCAGGAAAATGGGAAGGGGGGCATCAACCCAGTAAGGCTGGGGGTCTGGGGGCCACCAGAGGCTCCTGGAAGCTCTGCAGTTTTTACATGCCCGGAGATGTTGTAAATGAAATCTCTTAAATAAAATTACCATATCAAAAATATGTTTTAAATGTAGGAACTTTCAAAACCATTTTATTCATCGCTGAAAATGATATTGTCAGAGTTGCAGGTATATGCGTAGAACATAATTACAACTGATATATGGTAATATTTATGAAAGTTGTATTGTCATATAATGCATTACCACATGACACACTACAGTGTAGTACACTGACTACAACACACCTTATATATCAATAAATTATTACTATTTTAGCAACTGCAATCTGAGCTCCTGTTCAGGACATTCAGTGTACATATAAGACAGTGAATATCTCATCTCATTATCTCTAGCCGCTTTATCCTGTTCTACAGGGTCGCAGGCAAACTGGAGCCTATCCCAGCTGACTACGGGCGAAAGGTGGGGTACACCCTGGACAAGTCGCCAGGTCATCGCAGGGCTGACACATAGACACAGACAACCATTCACACTCACATTCACACCTACGGTCAATTTAGTGTCACCAGTTAACCTAACCTGCATGTCTTTGGACTGTGGGGGAAACCGGAGCACCCGGAGGAAACCCACTCGGACACGGGGAGAACATGCAAACTCCACACAGAAAGGCCCTCACCGGCCACGGGGCTCAAACCCGGACCTTCTTGCTGTGAGGCAACAGTGCTAACCACTACACCACCGTGCCGCCCCAAGACAGTGAATATACCCAGGTAAACTGGGGGAATGTCAGTGGCCACTTAAGACAGAGCTTAATACCGAGATAACTATAAGCAAAGACTGCAAGAGTTGCATGTCTATAATATAAAGTCAGTAACTGCAAGTCCGATAAGTAGTCTTAGTTCCCAAGACTCGGGATTTCAAACAGATTTTCTTTAGAACCATTGCAAAAATCAATGAAAACATCTTTCACAGACCAATCTAGCCGCTGTCGTAAAAATCGAAGTGAGGCTCACCCCAAACAGCACGTGTACCATGTACATACACAGGGTATAGTGAGTATAGGGATACCCTACTAATGAATATGAGCAGTAGCCAGACAGCCTACTGCAGAATCTTATCATTTTGGCTTGTGGACATGTGTGTTAACAATACCATAAGCATAAAAGAATGGCACACACCCTGTACATGTAGTCTATAGTGCAGTCCGGGAATACAGTATGTTATTGTGTAGATGCATAAAGTTCTGGCATCTTGGTAAAATCCAAAAGGACTCGCCCAGCTTGCTTTTCACTGATTCATGTCATGAGTGAAAAAAAAAAAACCCTAAACTAGGACCTACTATTAAATATAAATTTATAGTGGAGCTTCGGCCCACGCGAGCGGAGCTCCATACTTAAGAAAATATGGAAACCCATCGAGTTGATTTTTCATGGACACACAGGGATCCCAGCCATGTACGTCCGTTTGTCCCCACCCCTCGCGATTCTGATTGGCTGTTTGATTTTGGCTGGAACTAGAAGAGCGAGCACGCCTACATAACTTATTTTTGTCTAAAGATAATTTCATATTTATTGGGTTTTTCCACTGAGAACAACTCAAACAGCACAACAAAATAATAATCATTTTTACAAACTTTAATGCAAACTTTAAAAAGATGTCAGAACAAATTAACCAAGGAGAGAAAGATGAAGTCAAACCCGGGAAGAGAAAGAGAGTTTTGACAGAGGAAGAAAAGGAAAGAAGAAGTGAAAGAGCTAGAGGAAGGCGAAGAAATCTTTCACAAGAAAAGCGACAAGCTGAAAGAGAAAGAAAATGTAAAAAATGAATGAATAGAAATGATGAGTTGTAGGAATTTAATTCTAAATAGTGATGTTGATTTTGAAATCACTGTGAAATCCTTCGGGATCTGACAAGTTGACCTGAATCCAGTCAGTGTTTTCATGAATCGTGTATCTTTTGTTTTCAAAACATTTTGCTATAAATCCCTAACGCACACTGTAGTTTATAGTAATACAAAGAATAATATACATGTGAGTTTGGAGAAATTTATCTTCTCATGATAAAATTGAAATTGAAACACATCAAAGTACATCATCTGTTGCATGTTTGTTTTCATTTGAATGGAAACTCTGCTATTAGGTAGGACCGAATTTTATATTACCATAAACTCTTCAGCTCAATCCCACATAATTTATTTTGTGTTTTTTTAACTTATTAATTAAAAATGGTGGGCATATATCGAATTCTGCAATATGTTACACACTGCATGTCGAAAATTTTCATCCAGGTGTCAGATGATTTTATTGTACTGAAACACACAGCAAAAAGACAGTCTACAGGGCTCGACATTAAGGATTGCCCGATTGCCCTGGGCAAGTGAAACATGCATTCGGGCAAGTGGGATATGTACCCAACATGCCCGACTGAGCAAGTTGGAATGAGCATATATTACAAACTAGCACCACAAAAATTATGCTTTTTGATATTTTATTTCAGTTCCTAAAAGCGGCCCTCACTACGTATCCACCATTATGTCTTGGCTGTTTTCTTAGTCTAGGTTTCATGTACTGCTTTTGCAAGTTATTTTATATTCCCCCACTGTACGCATACTGTTTATAGACCCCTTGTGCATGACGTCACGCATCACGTGATAATTACAGCTGCGGTCAGACAGACACCGTCTTTCATGCAAGCAAAGCTTAATCTGTCTTCAATATGGTTCATTTTTGTGCTGTTTTTGCTTGTTCAAACAGAGAAATAGGTAAAAGGCATTGCCGTCTCCCCGCTATCAAGAAAAATTTTAATAAATAGAAGTAAATGCTTCAAGAACAACAGGGAAGTGAGTGGTTAAAGAATATGAGTTGAGGAGCTCAGCCTGAAAACTCCAGAGAAATTCACGATTGTATTTAAAATGTATTTTACAAAAACAGAAAGTCGGAAGTGAGTCTGGAAGAGTTTGCTTAAGAATCTCATTTTAATTTTTTCTGCTTTCATTCGAGTTAGCTCCTTCATGTAAATGTTGGATTTTCTTACAGGTGAAACCGCGTCCTTCTTCAACACGGAAAACCCAGATTGATTTCAGACAACTCGGGCATAAAACACTCAACAAGCAGCGACATGCGCGATAAATCCTGAAAGAACAGAACAGATTAAGAGCAGAGAGAGCTGGAGCTTTGTTTCTCTTATCAGAGGAACACAGTCCTGTGCAAAATATATATCTATCAGTCTTTTTTTTAATCATCCACCTCTAGGTTTATTTAAAAAAAAAAACATGCTGCGTCATGACGGGCCGGTGTTCTGATAAACTGTCCTACACGTCAATACGTCCTACAAAGCACCACTGCGCATGCGCAGAGCACAAAACATCTCATCTCATCTCATTATCACTAGCCGCTTTATCCTGTTCTACAGGGTTGCAGGCTATCCCAGCTGACTACGGGCGAAAGGCGGGGTACACCCTGGACAAGTCGCCAGGTCATCACAGGGCTGACACATAGACACAGACAACCATTCACACTCACACCTACGGTCAATTTAGAGTCGCCAGTTAACCTAACCTGCATGTCTTTGGACTGTGGGGGAAACCGGAGCACCCGGAGGAAACCCACACGGACACGGGGAGAACATGCAAACTCCGCACAGAAGGGCCCTTGCCGGCCACGGGGCTCGAACCAGGACCTTCTTGCTGTGAGGCGACAGCGCTAACCACTACACCACCGTGCCGCCCCAGCACAAAACGTCATTTCTTGGCATTTGAACAGATGTAGGACCGTTTATCAGAACACTGGCTGCACTGATTCAGTTGCAGGTTGCCAGGTCTGTATAAAACACCCACAACTTACACACTAAACAATTTTAAACTCAAACATTATCCTGTCTGTCATTACGTGGCGCAGGTTTATTGTTGTTGTTGTTGTTTTGTTTTGAACCTAGAGGTGGATAATATAACAAAAAAACACAATATATAAATATTCTCAAACACAGTACTGTTCAAAAGTCTTGGCACCCTATTGTTTTCTTCATACAAACATTGTTATAGATTTCTATTTTATGATTTCTACATTATGGAGTAATGAACCTACAGTCTGAGAGAGTTCTACTCAAACACACTGAACATCACAACAGCTGCATGCGTGTGAAATGGAAATAAATCAACTAAGGTAGGAAAAACTATTTTGGATAAAATTGTTATTGTCCGTTTCAAGTAAAAAGTAACCAATAACCAAACTTAATCATAAACTTAATCGATAACCAAACTTCAACTCAATGTGTGAGCTTCATTTTATGTTGCAATTCACAACTATTCTCTGGTTTTCCTAAAAAAAAAAAGAAAAAAAGTAGTACTGGCAAAATAGTGGGCAAGTGATAATACTGGGGGGCAAGTGGGGATAAAAGTTAATGTCGAGCCGTGGTATAGCATTAGTATTATCTCCCATTGCTGCTACTCTGACTGTCTTCACGACGACTGGGCTGACTTCCCTCAACAATAAACAAAGATTACAGCTGAAAATAACTAAATAAACAATGTCAATACACCTGTCCATGTGAATACAAACGAAAGGAATGAATCATCAGACAGAATTCAGTGTGCAGCCAGTTCACGAACTTAAACACTGCTTGCTGCTAAGCTGGGATAGGCTCCAGCTTGCCTGCGACCCTGTAGAACATGATAAAGCGGCTACAGATAATGGATGGATGCTAATATGGACTGAAACCGGCATTTTGTTTTATACATCAGCTTACATAACAACAATACCATTATATTGTCATGTCAGAAACATTACCATAAGAACATACAACTAGCGGCCTCAACATGTGAACAGGAATGGCTAAAGCAAATTTTAGTTAGCTGCCTTTTCCTTAAATCGTTCATCACTTCCCTCGAACATAAAATGTAACGACACAACTGTGAGTAAACTTAACCTGAAGATATATGTGGCGCTTGTGCACTTATCTCACCTGAAACGCACAGCAAAAAGACAGTCTAGCATTAGTATTATCTCCCGTTGCCACTGCTCTGACTGTCTTCACTCCGACTGGGCTGACTTCCCTCAACAATAGGATTACAGCGCCAGTCACTAACACAACACAGCCGCTACCACCTTCTTCTGCCGAAGGGGAATATCACTCAACAAATGGGTGATTCTCTTTTTGGGGCAACATTTCATGTCCGCATGTTTTACTTGCCCTGATTTTTGCCCAAACTGTGCCAAATATTAAAAAATAAGGTAAATCAATGATGTGTCAAGTGTTTGCCAAACATTATATGCAATTCAAATGCATTTAAAATATTATTTCATATTTTACACACCTTTTTGGTATCACACGCACTTAATTTTACTGTGTCCCACAGTGCCAGGTAATCAACATCATCTAGTAGAATGACATAAAAAATATATATTTATATAAAAAACTCTTTCACAGTTGAATAGACCAAACGAAGTTTTATTAAATCATGTAATTTAATATGGTAAAGTTCTATTTCTTATATACTATTTTAATCCTACTTTACATGTCTCAGTAGTAATTTTCCCCCCTGTTAGAATGAGTGTCATTGGGATGTAATAAAAAACTACACTTCCCTACAAGCCATTTACAGGAAGTGACATCATTTGGAGGCATTTTCAAACTGTGGAAACTGAGGTAAGCTTCTACTAAGACTCTCTCCTCACTATTTTTTATCTTAAACATGTTACTCCCTTATGGGTCAAGCTTAAAGTTCCCCCCTGTTAAGCCAACTTAAGTGGAATGTTAATTCAGTTTTTTGGGTTTTTTTTAATATTCAATTTAGTTATTAAAGTAGTGTTAATCTACTGAAGGTCAGATAGCTAATTTTTCATCTATTAAGGAGCTAGCATGAGATTAGCGAAAAATTTTCCACCCTGTCGGGTTCCCCCCTGTTAGAACTATGAGCCTAACAGGGGGGAATGGGAATCTTCCAGGGTGGAAATATTTAAATTATATTATTATTATTATTATTATTATTATTATTATTATTATTATTACTATTGTCATTGTTATTATTGTTATTGTTATTATTGTTATCGACATTGATTCTATTGTTGTTGTTGTTAATAATAATAATAATACTTATTATTATTATTATTAGTATTATTATATTAGTATTATATTGTTGTTTTTATTGTTGTTTTGTTTTTATATATTTATAACTTTTATTGTTTTTTTTATAATTACATCTGTTGTAAAATGTAATATATTATATTAAAGTATAAGTATATTATATGCATATTACATATATTAAATAATGTTATTATTATAGTATTATTTTAAATTAAAGATGCACTGTGTAACATTGTGGCCAGAGTACCCAGTCATAATGAATTTACAATTTGATGGTGGTTGTAACTATTCATGAAAAATGTAACATTTGTGAATGGGGCAGCATGAATTTCAGAAATAATCTACTAAAAATATTACACAGTGCACCTTTAAGGTTTTGTTTGCGAACACTCTTATTTAGGCATAAACTGATTGCATTTTGGAAGCCAATGCTTTCAAGATGGCCAACATTATTTTTGTGCCATAGTATACCTCTGTGTGTATGCGTGCAGGCCTGTTCCTGTGCTAAAATAGTGTTTATATTTAATATGGTTTCATACAGACTAATACAATAGAAAATTGAAATTCGTGTATTGGTTAGGAAATGGCACCACCACTGAGTGCAGCTGAGATGCAACGGCGATACAGGGCCAAGCGAGATGCTGACCCAGAGAGAAGAGCAATGTACCTGCAGAAAGAAAGAGAGAAGTAGAAGCAAGACAAGGCATCAGGAAGAAAGAAAGGAATATCAGATATGACAGAGAGAGAGAAGCGGGCTCAGAGAAAAAAGTGGAGGGAGAGAAAGAGAGAGGCAAAAGCCAGGGAGAAAGCCAGAGCAGCAATACCACCCAATACCACCGGTGATCCTACTCCTGATACTGCAACAGACACCTCACCCCCAACTAATACTCATGCTTCACCTGAACATTCCAGGTTTGAATTTTTGTATAAGGATGTTGTTCCCCTTAGCAAATAGTAGTATACTTAGGCCTAAGTATTAAGTACACTTAAGTAGCCTATATCAAGTATACTTCAGACCATGCACTGTACTAGAGAGTATACTAATTTAATACTTAAGTATTACGGTTATTACAGCCTTCCAAGGAATAGTTTAGTATAGTATATTTCTTTGCTAAAAGTCAAGGGAACTTCTCCTCTTTCTTGACATACAATTGCATATTAATTGTGTCTTTTATTTTTCTGTTTTAGGCAAAGAAAGTTGGGGAACCAGCAGAGAAGCCGCAATAAAAAAAGGCTGGAAAGAGAAATTGAAAAGCTTAAAGCCCTCCTGAAAAAAGAAAAGTCAAGAAAGGAGAAATACCGAAAGAGATGGCAACGAAGCCAGTCCAAACCACATCAGTCCCCTCTGGCAAAACTGAATCAAGTTCTACAACGCACGGTCCCACAACCGTTACGCAGGGAACTTCTATTCCATGCAACAGTTGTGGAAGAAATACGGAGAAAATATAAAAACACAAAAAAGAGAGAGAGAAGCAGATGCTTGTTGTTGTTTTTATTATTGTTAAAATGGCTAAATTGAAACGTATGCCATACCGCAGATGAAATGAAATATGTGATGATTTGTGTTTTTCATTGATAACTTTTAAATGTTTGTTCCTCAAACTTTTATTCACATCTTTTAAGGATTACATAACTAAATAAAAAATAAGTATTGTGTGAAATAGGTGTTGTTGTATGATTTTAAATACTGAAACACTGCTTCCACCCTGTTATGTTCCATTCCACCCTGTTAAGTTAAATGTTTATTTTTTTTAATATTTTGACATAATCACTAAATCTTGTTAATATGTTTGTGCGACATTGGAAGGTTAGGAATATTAAATGCACCTATATATGTAGGTTTGAAGAGATGACAATTTGTTCAGTGATATCAGTAAAAGGGATGTTCAAAAAAGTAATTTCATATAGGATACACCCATATACTGTTTTATTATCAAATAACTTTTTATAGATTAAAACTAAATCCTATTATGGGATCAAAAAGGACAAATTATTACTATGAAAATGTTCTTATTCATCAATATTACTATATTGAACTATATGCAATTTATAGGTTAATGTCCCTAACAGGGTGGAACACTTTCAGCAACAACATTTCATAAAACTACCTGTAATTATTACTATATTCATCCCTGAGCTTGACCTTTATGCATTTCTTATAGTTAAACATGTCAATATTGAAAAACAATATGAAAAAATATATTCCACTAGTATTTTTTTCCCCAACTTTACAAACCTGAAATGTTGCCGCAAAAAGAGAATCACCCAAATGCTAATACAGAAATCAGGTGAGTTTTCTTCTGCTTAAAAGTGACACAAGCATTTTAAATAATAATCACCAGAAAAATAATGTTTGGGGGACCAAGGTGATGACACAAGTTAATACAATATGAGTTCTGTATATAATCTTAGCCCCTAAAATGTCCAGGGTGCCACAAATACAGTCAAGTCACAATTCCAAGTAGCCATGTAAAAAAATTTTTTGTTTGTTTGTTTTTTTGATGGGTGCCAGGTTACGGTTGGTCTGACTTTATCAAGCCTTTGAGCTCCAGCACTGTTCTTCTGGTTTTGACTTTGTTTGTATTGTTGGATTTTGCTCTTTTGCCTCTGCCTTTGATTTCCTGTTTGTTCCTCGCCTGACCATTGCCTGTTTTTGACTCTACATTTTGCTGAATGATTTGGATTTGTCTGCCAGTTTGTCTTATTGAACTCCTTTCTGCTTTTACTTCTGTCTCTCGCCTGAATACCTGACAACTTCAACAGCTCATTCATAAACTGGACCAGCTGGGACTCAACACCTCCCTGTACAACAGGCTGCTGGACTTCCTGACGGGGAGACCACGCCATCACATTGAACACGGGGGCCCCCCAGGGATGTGTGCTGAGCCCCCTCCTCTTCACTCTGCTGACCCACGACTGCACACCAACATCCAGCTCCAACCTCTTCATTAAGTTTGCGGACGACACGACTGTGGTGGGTCTCATCAACAATGGTGATGAGACAATCTACAGGAGTGAGGTGAGCCGCTTGGCCATGTGGTGCAAGGACAACAATCTCCGCCTGGACATGGAGAAGACGAAGGAGATTGTTGTGGACTTCAGGAGAGCGCACACCCAGCATGCTCCACTAACTATCAACGGTGCTGCAGTGGAGAGGGTGAGCAGCACCAAGTTTCTGGGTGTGCACATCTCTGAAGACCTGTCCTGGAGCAACAACACCGCATCACTGGTCAAAAAAGCCCAACAGCGTCTGTACCAAAAGGCGAAGCTCTCAATGTACCGGTCGATCTATGTTCCGACTCTCACCTATGGTCATGAGCTTTGGGTAATGACCGAAAGAACAAGATCGCGGATACAAGCGGCCGAAATGAGTTTCCTTCGCAGGGTGGCTGGGTGCTCCCTTAGAGATAGGGTGAGAAGCACAGTCACTCGGGAGGAGCTCGGAGTAGAGCCGCTGCTCCTCCACATCGAGAGGAACCAGCTGAGGTGGCTCAGGCATCTTTTTCGGATGCCTCCTGGACGCCTCCCTGGGGAGGTGTTCCAGGCATGTCCCCCCTGGAGGAGGCCCCGGGGAAGACCCAGGACACGCTGGAGGGACTATGTCTCTCGGCTGGCCTGGGAACGCCTCGGTGTTCTTCCCGAGGAGCTGACCGAGGTGTCTGGGGAGAGGGAAGTTTGGGCTTCCATGCTTAGACTGCTGCCTCCGCGACCCGGTCCCAGATAAAGTGGAAGAAGACGAGACGAGACGAGCGTCTGTACTTCCTCCGCAAACTGAGGAGAGCAGAGCCCGGCCCCCATCATGCACACATTCTACAGAGGCACCATCGAGAACATCCTGACCAGCTGCATCACCATGTGGTACGGCGTCTGCACCATGTCCTGCTGCAAGACTCCGCAGCGCATCGTGAGAGCAGCTGAGAGGATCATTGGTGTCTCTCTCCCTTCTCTTATGGAAATCTATAACTCCCGCCTCACCCGCAAAGCCATCAGGATTGCAGGTGACCCCACCCACCCATCTCACAGCCTCTTCAGCCTGCTGCCATCAGGGAGGAGACTGCAGAGTCTCCGGGCCAAAACCAGCAGGCTCAAGGACAGTTTCTTTCACCAGGCGGTCAGGAGGCTCAACTCCCTCCCTGTTCTGCCCCTCCTCCCCCCTCTGCCCCCTGCCACAGATTATGCCTGCACACCCCCCTGCCCCCCCTTCAGCATCTGACATCATGTCACCCTCACAGTCCCCCCCCCAACAGACACACACACACACACACACACACACACACATACTCTCAACATTCATTCGCACACTGAACTCAGGGACTGCACATTTCACTTTACCTCGCTCATTTGCACTATTCCGCACTACCTCACCTTAACAGCTATTAGTTTATTGTTTAGATTGGTTATTTCATGTTTACCTGCTATACCTCAAGTGCCCTTGACTGTTTATTTTATGTCCTGTTGCTCCAATTTTATACACACACACACACACACACACACATATATATATATATATATATATATATATATATATATATATATATATATATATAAAATATATATATATATATATATATATATATATATATATATATATATATATATATGTGTGTGTGTGTGTGTGTGTGTGCGTTTGTGTGTGTATATATATATATGAATGTTTAGTCTATGTCTATTTCTTATCTAGAGTGTTTATACTGTTTATATTGTTTATTTCAATTATTCTATTTTTTATTTATTGCATTGCCTGTTTGCACCGTGGGTCAGAGAGAACTGAAATTTCATCTGTGCTGTATGTCGAGCATGTATAGCATATTTGACAATAAAGTTGACTTGACTTGACAAAGGAAATGGTTAAATAGACATACTGTATGTACTATATACTTCTAGATATGAAAGGCAAAAGAAATGAAACTGTTTTTTATGAATGAGTACAAAAGTAATAAGTACAAAAAATAAGCAATAAGTACAAAAGTAGTGCTTTCTAATCTTGACAGTTTAAAACTGTCAAAAATTCAGAATGAACAGATTAAGCGAAAATCATAACAGAAAACCACCACTAAATGGTCATTTATTTATGGCAACAGTAGGATATGACATGGTTTTAAAATAATAATAAAAATAAACAGTCTCAATCTGTAAAATTACAATACACCAAGTAAAAAAAAAAATCTCTGCATACTAAGGAGTCAGCCTAAGTTACATTACTCCTTAAAATGTTTCATGAAAACACAATTTAGTGCACATAAAATCCAAAAATGTACCATGTGACTATTGTTGTGGGGTGTTTATGGATCATGTGACACAATTCATTGCGATGCAAACATGTGACAATATGCATCATGGGAATGTGTGACATCAGCATTCTCTTCATGATGCATTTCATGCAGTTGCACTGTTTGAACACCAGGGGGCCAAAGAGCCTGCAGTTTCTGCACCTGAGAATTGACCCATAGCCTCAAAACTCTGGTTTGCAATGACCAACACACATTATATGTTACACAGTTACACAACCCCATTAAAGTAGTTAAAAAGAGGACTTCAGTAGCTTTCAAACACCACCATCCATATCTGTGAGCTACGGTTCCTCAGAAAGCCGCATTTTAGCTGCCTTTGGAGCTCTATTTCTGCTCCCAAGCTCGTTATGTTTCAGGTGATTATTTTTAAAGTCCCCAGGTCAGATACTTTCTTTATTCAGTCAAAAATTTAGGGAGAAATTATCAATTTATTTATTTATTTTTAAGATATGGTTAACCTGTTGGACATTTTGTGTATAATATTCAACCTCTTTGTAGGAAATTTGAAAATCTTTAGTTTCATACAAACAAAAATGCACATAGTTTGACATTGTTTATTAAACATAAATTTTTCTTCATTGAAATTTTGTTCAAATTTTCTAAGAATCGAATAAAATGAAATTGTGAAAGTTGTAGCTTCAATTGAATTGAATAGGTGTAATGATGCACAGCAAATAAGACATGATAGCAATCTATTCTCAGCTTTGAAGGACAAGTTTCCTGGAGCTCTGAGTTTGTTTGTTTGTTTCTTTGTTTGTTTGTTTGTTTGTTTGTTTGTTTGTTTGTTTGTTTGTTTGTTTGTTTGTTTGGTTGGTTGGTTGGTTGGTTGGTTGTTTGGTTGTTTGGTTCCATGTTATGCCAAGAAAAGGAAATGTCAGGAAGGTGGTTTCATGTCATAATTTGAAGAACTCTTATTCATGGGCTACATTCCACATCAGCCTTTTAAAACATAGTCTCATAATAATAAGACGACCCACTCAACTGCCCCTTTATATGGAACCTGAAACCAAGGGAGCAGCAGTGACTGAGGATCACAGTTGCACTCGTTACTATGAGATCTTGAAAGCTACCAAATGAAACTGATGAAATTGGCCTATTTCTGTTTCTTGTTTTTATCTTCAAAGTAATAAATTAAAATGTGTAGAGATTATAAATAACAACTGTAATGTGTTTGAGGTACAGTGTCTCTGCTGCTGTCTGTCCACTGAACACAGTGCCGTGTTTTGTAGCTGTGTTTTTTAAACTGTGTTTTACTTCTTAGATTTTTTTAACAGCTTGTATCTGACTCTGAGCAAATTTGCCATTTGCACAGGACAATTTAATGTAACTTGTGTTGTTTTAGAAGGTTCAGTATATATGTGGGTTTTTTTTTCCTCTCAGCTGTCAAAGACAAAAAACAAGCTACATGCAAGTGGAAAAGTCACAGAAACCACATGTCCCAACTCAACCACATCTTTCCTTTCAGACCTCAGTGCTGCATGGTGTTGCTTGCCACACATACAACAGCACAGTTTTTCATTCTGTCCTGCACAAAATAAAACTGTTAGACTTACAAACCAAATGTAAAGCTGGATTTATTGTAAAAACTGCACAGACACAGACGAGATCAAACATGTCTTTGAACAGTTTCATTAAATTCTTTAGGCTTTTCTGAAACATTAAAAAAAAACCTTAAATTATATATTACGTATGTACACGTAAGGGAATGTTAAGTAAACCTCCCCCCTCACTCCCCCCACCCCCACGGATAGCACTTTCCACCGAGTGTGTTACGCTGCCCCTGCATGAGAAAGCGTTTCGAAAAGATGTGGCCCACTGGCTTCATGGTAGCTGTCATGTGATGGGGGAGAGCTGTCTAGTGGGGGAAGAATGGCCATGACTTAACGAAGAAAATCAGGGGTGGGGACAGACAAAACAAAACAAAAAAACTATTTGTATTTCTAAACAACTGGCTGTTGTGTGTTACTAGCTTACTTTATCTGCGTTTCAGGAAAGAATGGAGGAGTAACATTACATAGTTTTTTGTTTGTTTGTTTTTGCTCATATATTCCTTGTTTATATTTATACACAGATAAAATTCACTGGAAGTAAAGCAGAAATAAATGTGTCTGTCACATCCAGCTCCACCACTGATCCAGAAGCTACTGCTCTCCAATCCGCTCTGCATCCAGCACAGACTTTATAATGAACTAATTCACCTCAACACGAACCCACCTGTTTCCTGATTTCAGTCATGATACAGAGTAGCTATTGAAGATGCGCCTTTTCACTTACTCTTTGCTATGATTTGTTTTCTTAGCAAATTCATTTCTGAGAGTTTTTCAGGGGGTTTTTTTCTGGCTTTTGTTTGAACATGTTCATTTCCTGGTTTATGATTCTGTTTTGCTTTATACTATCTGTCTTATGACCTTGTTCTGCCTGAAGGTGATGATAAATAAAGCTTGCATATATGTTGGTCCATGTGATGGAATTGTGACCTTTTCCCTTCTGTGATTTTTTCCCTGACAGGTGATTTATATTTGTGTTTGATCTAGCTGTTGATTTTGCTGTAAAACAGAAAATCAAGTGTATCCTTGTATCATCATAGATAAGGAGTCAAATATCACAAATGCTTGTCATCTCATCATCTCTAGCCGCTTTATCCTGTTCTACAGGGTTGCAGGCAAGCTGGAGTACAGCGGGGTACACCCTGGACAAGTCGGCAGGTCATCACAGGGCTGCCCCATAGACACAGACAACCATTCACACTCACCGTCAATTTAGAGTCACCAGTTAACCTAACCTGCATGTCTTTGGACTGTGGGGGAAACCGGAGCACCCAGAGGAAACCCACGCGGACATGGGGAGAACATGCAAACTCCACACAGAAAGGCCCTCGCCGGCCACGGGGCTCAAACCCGGACCTTCTTGCTGTGAGGCGACAGCGCTAACCACCACACCACTCATGGCCGTAACTACCATTGAGGACACCAAGGTCATGTCCTCGGTATTTTTTTCAGAAATTTAAAATTGGTCTACGTTGAATTCGAGCAGTGATCAATGTAAAACGCAGCGTCCACATCCACATGTCATCTGTATTTCCCCCCAATAAAATTCACATTTGTCTAATGTCATCTGAAATCTCTCAGCCTCTATCTCTATCATTGCCGTGTCTAACGCAGCATCACGTGACGTAGCCTATACTAGTGTCGGCCGGGGAAGTTGGGTTTTGGATAAAACAGGCAGGGTGTAGTCTATGCTCTATCACATATGCCTACTTAACCTAATGTAGGCTAATAGTCACATCGCATTATAGAGCTTTACCTGAGTGCAAAATGAAAACGTTGCAACAAACTAAATTAAGGTTTGGACAGCCAACAGAAGAGCAGGGAAAGAGAAGGAGGGAAGGTGAGAAAATATTGTCAGTGCAGTGGCAGAGCGTTCAGCAGTGTCATGCCAACTTTCCAAGGGGAAACGTTTCATTGTCATTGCCTATTACATTTTAGTTAGCATTTCGAGAAACATTCAAAACTACATTGTCACAAGCAGCCCTGTGCAGGGCTGACTAAACGGGCTTGTTTGAGTAACTCTCTCTCTTTCTCTCATAACTCTCTCTTTCTCTCTCACTCACTCACTCACACAGACACACACACACACACACACACACACACACACACACACACACACACACACAAACACACAAATAATACACTCTCACACACTCTCTCTAATACATAGTCTTCACACAGAACTAATAGCCTGACATTCTAATGTAATTTAAGATAATGAAAAGTAAATAATGCCAATACGTCAGGTAGCTGATCAATACACTCATTTCAGTTCAGTTTTGACTTTTATGTCAGACAAAACTCCACAGTTATGATGGCACAGTTTTAGAATTGTTGAAGTAAATGTGTTATGAGCCAAACTTACCTTACAGGCAATGGTGAGAACACTCTGTTTCAGAGAATGCATGCAAATGGATCTCAATTCAAGACAGCCAGATAGACTGATGCCTTTACATTACTGCTCAGAATGTCTCTACACATACAGACACCCACAAATAACACACAAACTCTCAGTCTCTCTCTCTCTCTCTCTCTCACACACACACACACACACACACACACACACACACACACACACACACACACTATTATTATAAGGTGTAATACTAAAGCTTACAATTCAGCAGTTCACACCCTTTCTGTCATGTGTATGCTGCAATGTAAATAATGCCAATACTTTAGGTAACTGGTACTTTAGGTATGTATACTCAGTTCAAGAGTTCACTACCTTTCTACTTTTATGTCAGATCAAACACCACAGTTATGGTGCCACAGTTGTAGAATTGTTAAAATAAATGTGTCCACCACCAAATCTATCCTTGGTTTGTTATTTATTTATTTAAGTTGTGCCGGGGGGCCTTCGGTGCTGTCAGCCATGCTTGACCTCGGTATTTGAAAAATCCTGGTTACGGCCCTGACACCACTGTGCCACTCTACAAATGTTTGTTTCTATTAGAATAAGGGTCTGCTGCATGAGACTGTGGTATCTCACTAGATACACTGTATACAGCTGGGTGACAAATGAATGAAAAATAATAAAAGAAAAACATAAATTGTCTTTGTAATGTGCTGGCCTTTGTCGGACCATGGTATAGATTCTACACATCTCTAGGGTGTGTAGAATCTTAGGGTTTGTTTGAGAGAGCTCTGTTTAACACATCTGTCCAAAAACTGTCATTGGTGTTCAGCTGGGTTGAGATCTGGTGAAGACAAACAGACATTCTGCTAAAGCCTCCCTTGTTGTAGCTCCCAGAAATGTAACTTCACTAAAATAGTTTGCAATAGAGTTCTCAATGCAAATAGTGTTGCTGTGTGTTTACATTAGAAACAAATACACGAATAAACAAACAATGACTCTCTATATGAGTGGATAACATGGTGCCATTTATTCTTACTGTACAATTTTGAAGCTTCTTTCTTTCTTTCTTTCTTTCTTTCTTTCTTTCTTTCTTTCTTTCTTTCTTTCTTTTTCTTTTCATAAAAATAGGAGTCACCAGCATCGGCGTCGCCAGGGGTATTTTACTGGGGCACGTGCCCCAGTATAGATCTGTAGTGCCCCAGTAAAAAAAATCCAGTGACGAAACGCTCTGAATTTTAAACTTGGGAATAGCTGCAATTTAATTAATTCATAACGTGGGGTAGGCTAACCGATGCGCGAAGAAGACCATCTACAATGCTTTTACATTGGTAGTTTTGGCTGGCCTCGCGCACACTAAGCAATGTGAAAAAAGTGTGCGCGTGACATGAGTAACATCTTGGTTGCTATGGGGACCGCAGACTCCAGCAGCCCTCAGATGCAATGAAATTCAGAGCAGGGGAAACCATCTCTCCGTGTTTTTCAACTGTTTACAGGTTAGTAGACAGTAATTCCACTGTCATTTTTGTAACACACACACACACACACACACACACACACACACAGTGGTGCTTTTAGAGGCTTTTGGATTGTGTTTAGAGATGTTCAATGCTGAAAATGCGTGTGCTTACAAAGATATGTTTGGTGATTTAAAAGGTATCAAGTGTGAATACTGTTGGCCATTAAGTACTCTTGGTTGAGTTTAAAAACTCGGCGGTGTTGTATTGTATGTTAATATGTTCTTTTACAATATTACCAACAGTATAAGTATTACATTGCTATTATCACAAATGTTGCAAATATTCATACTGTTATTATTAAATGATTGACCTGGATTCAGTGTCCTCGTAATCATTTTGAGTTTTACAGCTCTAGTGACTAGTTTTAAGCAGGCCGTTTCTAAATATAAATATCAATATATAAATATATATTACATAAAATATAATATATATTACATAAAATGTAATATATATTATATAAAAAATATAAATATAAATATAAATATAGTGCAAAATTTTTAGCTCGCGCGCTTCGCGCGCTCGCATACATTTCCTGTGCCCCTTTTGTGCCCCAGTATGGTCTTGGGTCTAGTGACGCCCCTGGTCACCAGCCTGTGAAAACTGGAGCCAGAGTCTGCGCAGTAGAGACCTTCAAGCGAGAGCACACACAGTAGATGGCTTCACCTCTCACCTGCCCATATCAGTGATGGACACTGTACAGGAACACGCATGCTGTGAGACATCACATGAGGTGCAACTTAAGATGGTCCATTGACTAATTCAGAGGAGAAAGTACAGATATATTAATTAATATAATATACTAAAGTGGAGTTGTACAATTTGCACAGATATGATTTTACTGTTGCCAGGTAAAGATTTGCGCTTTGAGTCATGACTGACTGAGTTACCATTTATTAGCTCGCCGAGATTATCCATTATTTTAATCAAAGTCATGAAAGTATCAGTAATTAATTTAAGGTACCTAATGAAAACATAATGGTAAACAGCAGTCAGCATTAATATTTATTAAACAGCCTAATTTTTGAAACAAAATTGCAGCACTCCTTGATTTTCATCTAGCTCTGATACCTGCAGTAATTGATCCATCTGAATGGAGAAGTGCTTTCTTATCCTCTGTTCATTCTTTAGGGAGAGTTCATTTCAAAAGAATGACTAACTGGTTATTGTTATCAAATCACAACGGGTGTTTTCGAAGGTCATACAGTCAATCCATCCATCCAAACATCCACTATATATTATCCGTCAGGGTCACAGGGAAGCAGGAGCCAATCCCAGCTGACTTTGGGCGAGAGGCAGTGTACACCCTGAGCAGGTCGTCAATCTACTGCAGGGCAAACACAGAAACGAACAACCATTCACACTCACATTCACACCTATGGACAATTTAGTGTTGCCAGTTTACCGAATCCGCATGTCTTTGGACTGTTGGAGAAAACCGGAGCACCCAGGCCCTATCAACCAGGCCATTTTTATTTAGCACCAAATAACTTCTATTAAAAACATTTATCATAAGGAAAAATATTGGGATGACATTAAGGTCAACTGAACTTGTAAAAATGGCATTTCTGAAACTAATCTTGTGGAGATGTACTGTTACTTCAAATGGAAGTTTGCTATGTTTCCCTAAACTAACAATGAATGGGTGTGGTTATTAAAAATTATACTGCATCCAACCACTAGATGGCCTCAGAGGCATTTTGGCTTCACTCCAGATGATTTCAGAAGGACCCAAACAAAATGTCTGAGCACATAGGCCTGATTTTATATTTCTAGAACAATTAGAAAAACATGAAAATATGGAAACCAATTGGATATGCACTTCTACAGCTTATTGACAGTTTTTTCTCAGGTGCTCCACCACAGAGACCGATCTACTGAAATTGCAGAAAGTGTAACAATAAAACAAATGTACAACAGGAATATGTGTGTGTTGTATTATATTTTAATCAGCTGTGTGCCATTTCTACCACATGTAGTTTTGTTTTGTTACTGTTTCTTTGAAATGCTGACCTTCCATCCATCCATCCATCCATCCATCCATCCATTATCTCCAGCCGCTTTATCCTGTTCTACAGGGTCGCAGGCAAGCTGGAGCCTATCCCAGCTGACTATGGGCGAGAGGCAGGGTACACCCTGGACAAGTCACCAGGCCATCGCAGGGCTGACACATAGAGACAAACAACCATTCACATTCACATCTAAGGTCAATTTAGAGCCACCAATTAGCCTAACCTGCTTGTCTTTGGACTGTGGGGGAAACCGGAGCACCCATAGGAAACCCACGCAGAGACAGGGAGAACATGCAAACTCCACACAGAAAGGCCCTCGCCGGCCACTGGGCTCAAACCCAGGACCTACGGTACTTGCTGTGAGGCAACAGTGCTAACCACAGCACCACCGTGCCGCCCAAAAATGCTGAACTTGTGATACTAAATGCACTTTAAAAAATATGACAGTTTTCTTTTTCAGTTCAGCGTGGAAACAAGCATAACTTCCTGAATCTAATGAGGAGGCAGACCATACAGGATGGCGGTGGTGATGCAGCTCGTCTCCTTTCTCTCCCTCTTTGTCTCCATTACAGGTAAGTAATCCTCTCAATTAAAACGTTCTGACTGAAGAGGTTATAGTGATATACTATACAGTGTCCTTCTGATTACGGAAGGATTAGAGGTTACTTCAGTCCACTGATGATGCAATCAATATTAAATAATTATTGAAAAAAATATTCCTGTGTTCTGATATTCCTCAGCAAATTCTTTCAGATAGACTGGTAATGTTGGTAAATTTGTAATAAAATTTCTAAGTGGAAACCTTATAATAGTTTCAGTGACACTTTATTTGTATAGTCCACTTGAAACACTCAATAGTTAACAAACTACAGGATCTATAGACTGTCAGATGACTGTCATGAATAAGTCTTTGAAAAATTCTCAGCAGTTTATAGTTGTTTATACAGTATTTAGGTTTTATGGTTGCTGAAATAGGGATATAATTTCACACAGTATCTTACAATAGGGAGTTATTAAGTCAATATTTAATTTTTCACTGCACCCTGAGTCCTTTTACGCCAGCATGGGAAAACTGTAACACCACTCAAAAAGTGCAATTTTGTCCTTTTGGAAAACCACCAATGTTAATCCATCATAAATTCATTAATGTGTCTTCTATCCCTGTAGCTATGAGTGCACTCCATACCCATAAAGATTTAGTGTAGCTTAATTGAGTGATGATGAACATGTTATCCTGATCTTTATCTTTTTCTTATCATTGTAACCATGGTAAAACTATGATTAAATCATAGTAGCCATAATAACAATGGTCACTGTAGTTTTGAAAAAAAAAGCATAATATATTTTATATCTCCAGTAATCGCATTTAATCTTTCATTCTTTCTGTCTCAGTGCTACCAGCTTCAATACTCTTAATAGTCTGATACACTTCTGAAGCAGGATGTTACACCATTATAACAGATGCTATATGTGTAATGCGGGTCACGCCCATGCGTTTTCACAGTAATATATGCACTGAACGAACATTCTTGGTGTCATTACTCTTTTGACATACAATTTAGTGTCCAACCCTGGATTTAGCAAAAGAAATATTCACTCATCTATAATTTCATCAACAGTGTCATTGATGTTAATGCTGAGACACGCCATGTTAACAATAACACAGTGCTACATTGACTTGCCAATGCATGATGCATTCGGCCTGTTGGATGGATATTTATTTTGGTCACTTTCAATTCCTGTGGTATAAAACAAGTCCTCACAACATAACTAAGTAGCTGATCTTTGCTCTTTCCCTACAGTATCTGATGAGATATTTAAACTGGTTAGCAGTTCTGTTCAACTGGATGTACAGACAAAAGATTATCAGTTCATCGACTTCACATGGTCATTTAACAAAAGTAAAAACATTGTGAAATACATGAAAAATTCTCCAAGTATAGCATTCCCTGTTTAAAAAAACAGAGTGGAGGTGAATGGTAATTCCACGATTGGAGGTAATTCCACAAATAAATGACAATGTGTGCATGGTTGTGCATTTCAAATTATTTCTGAGCTATTTTTTTAATTAAGTGCAAAAATATCCATGCATCTCCTTTTATTTATTTGTGGATCAGACTTTGTGTATTTGTGGATCTTTTTTTTTTATTTTGAGAAATTCATGTAATTTAAGTGCAAATTACACAAGAAAAATACCACGATAGTCCATTTGCCTTGAAACCGAAGCAGTCTAGTGTTGTTATTATTATCTTCTTCTTCATCCCATAGCCAGTAAGGGCTGTAGGGGCACCACTGATGACATTTTAACGGTCCATTAATTCCATTAATGGTGTGTCTTGGGCAGTTATACTTGGTGGAGCCCATCCCTTTCCAAGCTTGATCGATGGATAATTTAGAGTAGCCAGTTAACCTAACTGCATGTCTTTGGACTGTGGGGGAAACCAGAGCACCCGGAGGAAACCCACGCAGGCACAGGGAGAACATGCAAACTCCACACAGAAAGGCCCCCGTCAGCCACTGGGCTGGAACCCAGAGCCTTCTTGCTGTGAGGTGACAGTGCTAACCACTGCACCACTGTGCCACCCCTGTTATTACTATACTATAGCAGTAAATTGGTTGAAGTGTCACATTGTGTGTGTCATTTGTAGCGCCACTCCAAAACTTGTACACCAGGAAAAAAGTCACACATTCATTAGTCTGTGATATAAATTATGACATGAGAAGTGATAATAAATCTTTGGATGTCTATTACACAGGTGGAGAAGTGCACATAAAACAATCACTAAATTAAAGGCTGGTTTCATTAAAAAATTGGAAGGGAAGAAAGCCTGTTGTATAGCAGCTGCTGTAGTCTGTAAATGTGGTAGCATTTTGATAGAAAAGACATGCAGCCATTAATTTCCACACTTATGATGTACTAAAGATGCACTGTAACCTCCCTGATTAATGGTGAAGACATTATAGATTTTATTTGTTTTAATCTTTTCCTTTTTTTCCCCGATCATACTGATGACCATGGTTGCTAAAGCATTAAGGTTTAACGTTAAATCTTGGACTGAAAGGACAAAACAAACAAACAAACAAACAAACAAACAAACAAAAAAAAAATAATAATCCATTTCCTGCACCCCTGCTTTCACACACTCTTACAAAGAGTTGGTGTCTTTACATTTTGGTCAAACTACTTAGTGTACAGTATACAGTTAGGGATACGGCCCTGTAGTTCTACTGAATGCAGCCAAAGAAAATTAAGTTTGTCTATAACTTCACCAGAAGTATCTTTATGTTGTCAATGCTGAGACATGTCATGTTAAAATAATGTACAACTAAATGGAGTTGCCAATGCACAGTTTGTTCTGCCTTGGATTCTGTATTTATTTTGTTTGTTTATAAACAAATTGTGACATAAAATACACAACATAATGCAAGTAATTAAAACATAACTAAATTGTTTATTTTTGCTTTTTCCTGACAGTGTCTGATGGGATTTTTAAACTGGTTAACAGTTCTGTTCAACTGGATGGACAGACAAAAGATTATGAGTTTGACGACTTCATATGGAAATTTAACAAAAGTAAAAACGTTGTGAGATACTATAAAAATTCTCCAAGTAAAGTATACCAAGAGTATAAAAACAGAGTGGAGGTGAATGAGGGAACCCAAAGTCTGACAGTGAAGAACTTGCAGAAGACTGATAGTGGACTCTATGAAGCAGAGGCATCTGGTGAACAAGAACGAATTGTGGCCGAGTACCAATTAACTGTGTTGGGTAAGTCTTATTAAAATTGCAGTACTGATACAATAATCTTGTCAGTCTGAGATAAGAAGCCCTTCTTCTGTTCAATTCTGCATCTTGTTCTGTAAAATCTGATGATTTAATGAAGCAATATCTCTGTTGTTGTCATGTTTGAGGTCAGTTAATTTTGTCTTTACTAAGATAAATGCACTGCTGCATGGAGAAACCAGCAACTGTGTGCATTGCCTAGCAGTACAGTACTGTGTGTGTGTGTGTGTGTGTGTGTGTGTGTGTGTGTGTGTGTGTGTGTGTGTGTGTGTGTGTGTGTGTGTGTCCAGATCCAGTGGAGAAACCAGTCCTGAATGTCTCGCCCCAGCAAAGCAATGGCATCTGTAATGTGACTCTCAGCTGTGAAGCTCAGAAACTCTCAGTCACCGCTCACTGCTACAGTGATAGTTGTGATATGAAGGAAAATGAAAAGGCTGTAGATGGGTTCCATTCCCTCTCACTGTATGTCAGTAACAGCATCATTATTTGTAATCATAGCAACCCAGTCAGCTGGAAAAATACAACTATGGAGATGAATGTGAAACAATTCTGCCCTTCTAATGGTGTAAGCATGCACACATACTGCATGGGGTAAATTTAAATGTAAGAAAAATCTCCATTCTTTATTAATTTTCTTTCAATAATCAATATTTGTGGTCTTACTAAATGATTAGAATTAAACATATATTTCAACTTATGTTTTCTTCATAATATTTTTTTCTTTTAAAAAAATGTAGTTTTGTGATCTGCACATAAACAAATAAATTAGAGTCAGTGTTGTGCTGCCTGTGAGTTTTTCCTGCAGTTATGTTTATAATTTGCTGCCCACAGTCTAATGTTCACCTGCAGTTCAGATACAGAGGAACAGATTAATATCCCCTTAGAGTCTGAGGCACCAGTGCAATATTGTGGACCATCAGCGGCACCTCATGTGAATTACTAAAACCTGTCCAAATATCAAACCTGCTCAACTTTTACATCCCTACTCTCTCTGTTATAGTGGAATATTATTTTCTCATTTTTTATCTTGAAAAAAGTGGCACCAGAAAGATAAAGAAGAACAAATATTCTGCATTTTGTATTTATACAGTTCTCCATTTTATTTCCATGAGAAAGCAGAACAGACAGGTTTCTTGTAACAGCTATTTCACAGCACATCCTTCCAGTGACATGGTCAGCTGCTTCTGTCATGTCTGTGTCTGGTTACACTCAAGACTCCACTTCCCAGAATTCACAGTGGCCTTTAAATATGGCCACCACAGACTCCAACACCCATCATGCACCACACCATTCACAGTCCCCTGAGTTCTAATCTCACACACACACACACACACACACACACACACACACACACACACACCTGTCCCTGATCACATCCACAATCAGAATTTGACTATTTAAGGACTCTCAGGTCCCACGTTCATTGTGAAGTAAATGTTCAGTTACCAAGGACAGATCCAGGAAAATGGGAAGGGGGCATCAACCCAGTAAGGCTGGGGGTCTGGGGGCCACCAGAGGCTCCTGGAAGCTCTGCAGTTTTTACATGCCCGGAGATGTTGTAAATGAAATCTCTTAAATATAATTACCATATCAAAATTATGTTTTAAAAGTAGGAACTTTCAAAACCATTTTATTCATCACTGAAAATGATATTGTCAGAGTTGCAGCTATATGCATAGAACATAATTACAACTGATATATGGTAATATTTATGAAAGTTGCATTGTCATATAATGCATTCCCATATGACACACTACAGTGTAGTACACTGACCACAAAACACCTTATATATCAATAAATTATTACTATTTTAGCAACTGCAATCTGAGTTCCTGCTCAGGACATTCAATGTACATATAAGACAGTGAATATACCCAGGTAAACTGAGGGAATGTAAGTGGCCACTTACAGTAAGACAGAGATTAATACAGAGATAACTATAAACAAAGACTGCAAGAGTTGTATGTCTATAATACAAAGTCAGTAACTGCAAAATGAGCTCCTGAGTCTAACAGACTGAAATAACTGGACAATGATTGTGCGAGTTCATGTGAACAAGTCTGATAAGAAGTCTTAGTTCCCAAGACTCGGGATTTCAAACAGGTTTTCTTCAAAACCGTTGCAAAAATCAACATCTCTCACAGACCCATCCAGCCGCTGTCGTAAAAATCAAAGGGAGGCTCACCCCAAACGGCACGTGTACCATGTACATACACAGGGTATAGTGAGTACAGGGAGACCCTATTAATGAATACGAGCAGTAGCTGGACAGCCGACACGTGTGTGTACCCAGTAAGCCTGCTACAGCATCTTATCGTTTTGGCTTGTGAACATGCGTGTTAACGATACCCTAAACATAAAAGGATGGCACACACCCTGTACATGTAGTCTATAGTGCAGTCCGGGAATACAGTATGTTATTATGGAGATGCACAAAGTTCTGGCACCTTGTTAAAATCCAACAGGATTCGCCCAGCTTGCTTTTCACTGCATTCATGTCACGAGTGAACAAAAAAACAGAAAAACTAGGACCTACTATTAAATATAAATTTATAGCAGAGCTTCACTGTTCTCTGTGCTCACCTTCTTCCCACGTGATTTTCCTTTCCACATGTCCTCCAAATGCACACGTAGCTGTGAACCCAAACAGGATATCTGGTCTTTGACCTCCTAAAAATCATTAAACATGAAAACAGAGATCAAATTCAAACAATCCTTCAACAAGGTTCTCTGGATGATCGATGTTCTAGCCTTCTAAGCATGGCTCCAGTTGTTGTTGTTGTTTTTAACAAAAGCTCACACTGTAGGGACACATCTGAAGATCTCTGCTTTAGGGATCCCTGAGAAGAACAAACTAAAGAACGCTTAAGTTTGCTAGATAAAAATGTTTCCCCCTTGAAGGGATATGGTGGATATTTTGTCTTTGGCAACCTAAAAAAAAAAACAAGAAATTGAGTAAGGATTAAAAAAAAAAGCTTTATTTATTAAAGACCAATGTGTCATGTGTTTTCTCAATTTATAGCTACATTTAATGTTCTGGGACATCCATGAAACAAGCTAGTTCTGTTTTTACTTATGTTACAAAGCAGATATAAACACATATTCCCTCACTAGTCTCTTTTTTATGCTACCAAGAGACCCAAAAAGTGTAAAGTTCTCGGTCCTGAAGGTTTTCTCATGTCAGACTTGCCTTGGCCAGAGAGGCAGCGTGCTGTGGGGAGAACATGGAGGAGCTCAGAGTCATCAATCCAATGGGGAAGAGAAAAAACAAACAGCACCACATTTCATTTTACTGATACAGGAAATAATCACTAACTATAAATAAAAAATAATAATGATCAAAGTATAAATCAGTTTCACACCTACCTTTGGGAGGGTAAAGTCTGAGGATTACAGAAAACCCTACAGCACTAACACTTGGGTAGAACTCGGACAGAGGATTAATCAGAAACGCATAAGTGTCTGAAACAATAAACCAAAACACACTGTGAAAATATTGCATGTAGTAAATATACTGTCTGTCTGAAATATTTCTTTGTGCACTGCAAAGCTTCTCACCTCTCACAGTCTGTACAGATGTATTAATACCAGACTCTATGGTCTCATAATATTCCTGAAAGATGTAAAGATGAAATGATTTATTAATTAAAAGTATATTGGCACATCAGGATTACATTTCTGACAGAAGCAGTAAACAGAATACCTCAGCTTTATCCAGGGCATAATATGTCTTTTCCTGGAAAAAGGGGGGAAACAGTTATGAGTCAATTTAAAACAAACAGCATACCTAAACATGCTGCAAGAGAACTATGCCTAGAAACAAGATTCATATTTTATAATTATTTATCATTTTCACTTTCTCGAACATATCGAGTGCAGTTTAAAGTATATCCAACAGGTGTGAGTGTTGTGTTAATAATGTCTCTATTAATACTATTTTCCTGAGAATAATAAATCTAGTAAATGAATTAAAATAAGCTCCAGTATTTCAGTTTTAACACTTTTTATAATTGCTTTCAAATGAAAACCTGAACCGAGGGAGAGAGAGAGAGAGAGAGAGAGAGAGAGATGCGGCGATGGCACTTTAGTCCTTTTGTCGGTCCAGCTCTCACAGCTCCTCAGTTGTTCCTTCTGCTCAAACACATTGTAGATCATCTGGCAAAGGTTCACCTTTCATTCTAATACCAACACCAATGCCATCTTGCTCACCATGTCACAGATCGCTAACTAGCCGAGTCTCTGCTCTAACTCAGTCTGCACAACTGCTTCGAAGAGCTGCATTGCATTCTGAGATTTTGAGTCCAGTGTCTCCATGATACCCTTCTACACTGGACTTCCCCAAACTGTTGCCACAATGTTGGAAGCACACAACTGTATATAATGTCTTTGTTTGCAGCAGCTTTACTATTTCCCTTCAGTGGAACTATGAGGCTCAAACTTGTTTCGTCTGTTGCACAAATCAAGCTCCATGAAGACATGGCGTGTTAAGGTTGGAGAAGAAGAACTCGAGTGTCCTGCAAAGAGCCCTGACCTCAACCCCACTGAAGACCTTTGGGATGAATTGGAACACAACTGCACCCCAGGTGTTCTCATCCAATGTCAGTGCCAAACTGTACTCATGCTCTTGTGGCTGACTAAACAGAAATCCTCACAGCCATGCCCCAAAATATAGTGCAAACTCTAGCATGGTGTATCAAGTGACTCTTGTGAGGACTTGATGGGACTTGGTTATCCATGATATAACTTATACCTGATTTCTCTCCCATATTATTTGTTTGTTTATTTTGTGGTGCAAGATTTCCCATCGTTTATATTACACTATTCTCTTTGTTCTTACCTATGCCTTTTTTTTTGATAATTGCGGCTCACAATTGGGTTATGACAACAAAAAGATCTATTCAAGAGTATTCAGTGAAACATTCATAGCCCCATTCATTTCATTTCAGGGTGACAGTGGCCACAATTTACTACAGGGAAAGATTTACTACACATTACTTACAAAGAAAAATCCACATCTCTGGCATCATATTTACAGTGTGTGGTGGGAAAATAATGAGGCCTGAGTCCGAACGAGAATCAGAATAAAGGAAATTTATTGTGAGTATTCTCTATGCATGCAGAAGACTGGTGCGCTCTACTCAGCCCGAAGGTATTTCGGGAGAGCCCACGAAGGTATTTAGGGAGAGACCCCATATGGTAATGTGTGTGTGTTGTACCACACAGAGCCGTCTCCTCATCTAGTATGCAAGGATAAACTAGTTTAGCAGAGAGGAGAACAAAAGGCATTTTTTTTGTCATATACTTCAATTATCTTTACAAAAAACACACGCTACTAGTCAACAGATTAAACGGTTATACAAACATACTTGGATAAATGAGGCTATGGTTTAACACAAGTGTTAGCATTAATGTTATGATGAATATTTTCCCAATACAAGTGTCATTTTATATTATATAAAAGTATATTCAAAGTATATTATAACACTGTCTAGATTATGAAACAGAAACTATAAAACCCGAGTAATGAGTGAGAGAGATGTGACGTTATTGGGAAATCATCTGCAGAAACTCAGGTTAGCGTTGACGCACATTACTCCACCGATAATTGATTATTTTCCAAATACAGCATGCCCATGTTGTGTTTTCTTCTTTCATAATATTTTCATGCTTGTAAAGCAGCTGATGGCTGAGGACATGTAAATTAATTTCATGCCATGAAGAGTGCTCAGTCCAATGTAGAAGAACATCAAAATTGATTCAGTTAATATAGTAACTCTAGAAATACTGTATGTAATATAGTCAGGTTGCGTTTGTCTTCCTGCTCCACCACCTTGTAAATCCTGACAGAAGTAAATTAAAATATCAAACTTGCTGCAGGAAAGACTATTTAAAATGCATTTTTTAAGTACAGTTTTTTTAGGCTTTGTTTAAGTGAAAATAAACCCAGATAAAGAACCGAAGATCCTGCTGATGTTGCTGAATATATAATTGAAAAGTAAAATGGACAGAAAACAACAGGAATAGTGAACAGATCAAGTTTAAGATTAAGCATGTTCATGGGCCAGCAGTGTCCTAATTGAAGAAGTCCCTCTGACAGCATCGGGCTTTAAAGTGAGGACTGGTCTGGAGAACCAAGCAATCTGCCAAATAAGTGCATCTCCTGAACTAGGTATCTAAGGAGAGAAAGAACATTTAGCAGTCAGTACAAGTCCCTGTGAACAACGTGATATAATTAGCATGCTTTCAGTTGTAGCAGGTGTGGGCGTGGTTTAGTGAAGATGCGCAGTGGCAGGTGTTTTGGGAACTAGGGGGTTATTATTAACATGATACATGTGAGTCGTGTGTGTGTGTTTGTGAGGTTGGGGGTGCATGTGTAGAGAAAAGCCAAAGCTCTTATCCTGAATGTGCAATGTTTTCTAAACAGTGTACTACAGAGATTGTTAAACTGTGTTTTATATTTAAGATCTGCAGTGCTGTTATGTTATATTAACAATCTCAGGGGTGCAATGATCATAAAGAAGCACAAAAAGAGACATACCGGGGTCCAAGGTGAAGTGAGCAGAGACACAGGCATTTTCCTTATAGCCGTAGGTTTCAACGGTGGTAATACAGCTGCCAACGCGACGTGGAACACAACGACGGCATTTCAGAGCAGAACCTGTAACCAAAGTGAAAATTCATTCATTCATTTTTAAATCAGCCTAATGGACTGTTTTTGATCATTTTAATATCTGTTGTATTCTCCTTTCGGCATAACAGCAGCACCAGTCAAACATCATCAATAGATATGTGACCCCTCACCGAATCCAGGGACACATGTCGGCCGAAACGAATCCGAGATAATCGCAAAAGAAGCATTTTTTTTCAAAATTTGTGATTTTTGTTTTTTTCCATCATGTGCAAGTTGAGATCTTGAAGAATGCAATCAGTATTTCAGATAATAGATTGTTTTGTTGGAAAAGCATACATTTTTTATTGCAAATTGTCTCGTTTTTGTCAGGACTGTAGCCTGCTGGGGGGTGTGGGTAAATTACCATATGGGCCATTCACATGATGATTTAAGTCATTTGTTTTTTTTTCCGCGAATCAGCTGTATGATCCGAGTTGAGCGCATGGCTACTTAACTGCATACAGGCGTGTGATTTCACTATGGAATGAGTTACTAAACAGAGCGCAGAGGAGCTGAAACACCGCGAAGCAAACAGACACTCTGTATTTACATCGGAGATCACCATTTCTAGCAAAAAAAAAAAACGCAACCTCGTTTTCCAGATTGAATGGAATACTTGAATGATCGGCTTATACACGAACCGTTCTAGGACTACATTATTCCATCGGAGGCATTGGTGTGTGCAAGGCGACGTTTCTCTTTCTGATGGGGTGAGTTTATTAATCTAAGGCTGTGTGGTTATTTTTGCATGTAACGGAGAGTGTTGTGGTTTGGTTAAGCCTAGGTCACAACCGGACGTACGATTTTTTGGCCGTGTGATTTTTGGCGTTTCCCAAATCGCTGCGGTTTTTTTTTTGTTCACGAAGACGCGCGTTGGCCGCAAGTTTGTCTTGCAACCTGAAAAAAATGTAAGCGCCCGTAGAGTTTGTTTGACATGACAAAGAACCTCTGCAGCCGGTCTGCGGCTCGAAAATCAGCACATCACGCGCGCGCTCTCGTGCTTTTCACACGCACACTCTCATGCGTTTCATGCACGCTCTCCGTGTGTTTCTTGCGTTTTTTGCATGTAGACCGGCCGTAGGAGCACATACGGCCGGTTGTGACCGAGGCTTTACATGAAACTAGTGTTGTGTTAGTTGTGTCATCATCGTGCTATCTTTCTTTCTTACGGTGTGAGTAATTTTTCAACCACAAAACGTTAAAGTATACTTTAGGACTTATTTTTGTACTTCATAATTGTGTTGGGCATACTTTGCATGGAAGGAAAATTGACGTGGTGATCTTTGTTTACATGAAAGTAGTATCGTGCGAGCTCGTAGGGGGTAGGGCTTTCCTTAATGTCATGCAAATGAGCACCATTATGTGCCCGCCCTACACCCAGAGTAGCTGAGCCCATGTTTACATTAGACCGTATCAGCGGATCATCAGATTAACGTTTTTAAAACGATTAGCGTGCACACAGCAACACCAATACACGGATACGCTCGGCTCCGCAGGCATCCTGCGCTCCAAATCACTCCGCCCTGAACAGCGAGTGCCCTCTGGACGGTGCGCACTCCGGCCTTGCGCAGCTCACAGAGCACGCGAGTGAAGTGCACAAGCTGTGATTCGGGACTGAGCCGCTGTGTGTGTGATCCCAGCGCATATCACTTACCACTTGCAAGTGGAAGGATGGCAAGCCTAAAGACAATCATAACTACACAATGGGCAGTATTTGCATCAGTATTTGCAGTATTTTCATACTTTTATACTCTTTAATGAAAGGTGATACAAGGCGGAAGTCCGCGCCGTTTTTCAGCAGTCGCGTCACATAACCAACGACAGCGAATCAGGAAGGTGGATGTCACAGTGACGTTGTCCAATGACGACGCCAGATAGAGCTCAGCACAGCGTATCCGCGTATTCTCAATGTTTACACAGCACCGGAGCTGACACGATCTGGACTGAATACGTGGACCCTGGCGGATTCCCGTTTCCCGACGTTTCCAGGCGGTTTAATGTAAACAGACAGTGCATCCGCGAAGAAAATGAGACAGATACGGTCTAATGTAAACTTGGCCTAAGATGGAAAACTTTGAGGGCGATTTTCTCCCTTTTCTGTTTTAAGAAGTATACACTTTCAAAAGGCCACACATTCTTCAAATATTGTCAGATCTCCACATGGAAGGCATCATTGGAAAGCTTAGAAACGGTACTTTCTGAATCTGTCAATAACTCAAAATGCCCCCGGGCCGACATGTGTCCCTGGATTCTGTGATCTGACACATATATGGTAATTGGCATGCTTTCAGTTGTAGCAGATGTGGGCATGGTTTAGTGAGGATGTGCAGTGGAAGGTGTTTTGGGAGCTGGGGGTTATTATTAACGTGATCCATGTGAGTCGTGTGTGTGTGTGTGTGTGTGTGTGTGTGTGTGTGTGAGAGGTTCGGGGTGCATGATTAGAGAAAAGCCAAAGCGCTTATCCTGAATGTGCAATGTTTTCTTAACAGTGTACTACAGAGATTGTTAAATTGAGTTTTACATTTAAGATCTGCGGTGCTGTTATGTTATATTAACAATCTCAAGGGTGCAATGATCATAAAGAAACACAAAAAGAGACATACAGGGGTCCAAGGTGAAGTGAGCAGCGACACAGGCGTTTTCCTTATCGCCGTAGGTTTCAACGGTGGTAATATAACTGCCAACGCGACGTGGAACACAATGGCGGCATTTCAGAGCAGAACCTGTAACCAAAGTGGAAATTCATTCATTCATTCAGTTCTAAATCAGCTTCATGGACTGTTTTTGATCATTTTAATATCTGCTGTATTCTCCTTTCGCCATAACAGCAACACCAGTCAAGAATCATCAAGTCTGCCATTGCATCTTTTTGAAATAGGATGGCCAACTGTGACTATGCTAATATGATTAAGTAGATGCCCTGACTGGTATCTTTCCTTCGCTCATATTCAAGGTCAGTATGACTGCTGAAATACAGTACTAGTCCAAAGTTTGGACACCTCTACTCTACACATTCAGAGGTTTTTCTGTATTTTGTATTTTCGACATTGTAGAACAATACTGAAGACATCAAAACTATGAAATAACCTATGGAACACATATAGAATTATGCAGCAAACAAAAAAGTGTTAAAAAACGAAATATGTTTCATATTTTAGATTCTTCAAAGTAGCAACCATTTATCTTGATGATGCTTTCCACACTATTGGCATTATCTTAACCAGCTTCATCAGGTTGTCACCTGGAAAACTTTTCAATTAACAGGTGTGCCTTGTCAAAAGTTATAGTGGCTCGGTTTCTTGCCTTCTTAATGCATTTAAGATCAAACAGTAAATAGTAAATAATAAAAATACAGTAAATAGCCCTATTCCACAACTGTAATGATCCATATTATGTCAAGAACCGCTCAACTAAGTAAAGAGAAATGATATCCATCATTACTTTAAGACGTCAAGTAACTTTTAATTCCTAAAAATAAATAAAAGAACCATTAAATTAGCAGGTGTGTTCAAACTTTTATTTGTGACTAAATGTATTCTAACTTTATATTTCTTTTAGACTGGATTAATATTTTTACTTTTATACCACAGTGGAAGGAGACAACTGGGTCTTTGTGCTTGAGGTTTTCTGTATGTTTTATATTATGCACACAACTTCTTTTTCTTCTTCCTCTTTCGGCTGCTCCCATTCATTAAGCAGGGCTCGACATTAAGCACTGCTCGTGTCAGGTTACAGGCACTTACGGATGTATGTGCAGAAAGAGATGAAGAAGCAGACTGCAAACAAAGCCAAATTGTGTGACGAGAGACATAGTCAGTAACCAGGCGAGGGTCGATCGATCATGCAAACAACACAAAGTAGGCGAGGCAAAAGACGAGAGAGAAATACTAGCAGGGGTCAGAATAACGAGATAGCAGGCAGACAATGGAAAGGCTCGGTAGTACTGGTCCGAACACAGAACGGTACTTCGCAATGAAGGTGTGGAACTGGCGTGGTTATATGGGAAGAATACCGATGTGTGTGATGATTGTCAGCTGAGTTCAATAGGCCACTGACAGAGAGCGCTGTGTGTTCTAGGATGTGTCGTTCTGGGAATCCATGTTTGTAGTTTGGTAAGTGACTGCTTTTTCCATGGGGATACTGACAGAACTCCCCCACCCCACCCCACCCCACCCCACAGAGCTCCCTCTGGGAGCTCTATTCTTTCTGGGCTGACCTCTCCCTCAAGGTGCAGGCTTGTCTGGATGCTGAGCGTGGAATTCTTGTTTGAGCAGAGAGTCCAGGATGTCCATGGCTTCTACCCAGCTCTGTTTCTCTAGACCATAACCCTCCCAGTCTACCAGGTACTCAATACGCCCTCTTCTGCGTCTCAACTCCAGTATCTTGTTTACCTGGGAGGTGGGTTCTCCTTCCAGTTCCAGAGCTGGGTGTTCCTGTGTCGGTGGGTTGGACGACAAAGGACCTGGGATGGCAGGTTTCAGGCATGAGACATGAAACGTGGGGGACATTCAGCTGTGTGTGGGGAGTTCCAGTCTATATGAGACTTTGTTGATGCGTTTGATGACTTTGAACGGTCCGATGTAGCATGGTTGAAGCTTCTTACGTGTGTTGGGTTCACGCAGATGTTTCGTGGAGACCCAGACCCTGTCGCCTGGGAAAAAAATCCAGGTTCGGGCCCCTGCGCTTGTCCGTGTACTCCTTGTACTTGACATTAACAGATTCTAAGCTTTGGTGTACCTCCTCCCATACTTCTTGGCTGCACTTGAACCAGTCCTCTACTGATTGTACCTGGGCTGGGGTGTCATCCCAGGGGAACAGGGACTGTTCGTAGCAGAGTATGCATTGAAAAGGTGTTGACTGTGTTGCTGAATGTTTAGGGAGTTTTGTGCATACTCGACCCAGGGGAGGAACTGCGCTCAGTTCCCCTGGTTACACATACAGAAGATTCTCAGGAAGCAGCCTACTTCCTGATGGGCTCTTTCAACTTGACCAGTAGACTGTGGGTGATAACCAGATGTGAGGCTGACTGATACTCCCAGGCGTTCCATGAAGCACGACCAGAAGCATGATGTAAACTGTGGACCCTGGTCGCTGACGATGTCTTCTGGGATGCCAAAGTACCTGAAGATATTGTGAAACATGAGTTCTGCCATTTGAGATGCTGTGGGAAGGCCTGGTAGAGGAATAAGCTTAAGTGACTTGGAGAACCTGTGGATGATTACCAGGATGGTGGTGTTACCTTGAGATGGTGGAAGATCTGTGATGAAGTCCACAGCAAGATGCGACCAGGGTCGTTGTGGCGTGGAAAGAGGGCACAGCTTTCCTGCTGGCGGTGTCCTGGGAACCTTGGCCTGTGCACACTCTGAGCATGATGTGATGAACTGGGTGATTTCCATCAGCATGTTCTCCCACCAGTACTTGTTTTTCAGCATCCGGTAGGTTGTTTGACTACGTGGATGTCCAGTCGCTGGGGACATGTGAGCCCAGGTGATAAGGCGTCCTCGGAGTGACCTTGGTACATAAAGAAGGCCAGGTGGAAGCTCCTCAGGTGTGGATCTGGGCTGTGCTCCTCTGATCTCTTGAGCAAAAGCCTAGGTGATAGACTGGACGAAACACGTGGCACGTATAATACGGTGGTCTGAAGAATCAGGCTGTACAGTGCTAACACACAGGGCATCAACTTTGGTGTTCTTGGAACCTGGACGAATTGCTCTTGTGAAATCAAATCTGGTAAAAAATAGTACCCATCTTGCTTGGTGGGGGTTCAACCTCTTAGCTTTCTTTAGGTACTCAAGAGTCTTGTGATCAGTGAGAATCGTGAACGGACGTGTTGCACCCTCCAGCCAGTGTCTCCACTCCTCCAGTGGCAACTTGATGGCGAACAGTTTTCGGTTTCCCACATCAAAATTCCTTTCTGCGGAAGTGAGCTTCTTTGAGAAGTATGCTACGGAGTGGAGCTTGTTCGTCTCACCGAAATGTTGGGAGAGGACACAACCTACTCCGGTGTCGGATGCAACTACTTCTACTCTGAAAGTTTTGGTGGAATCCGGATGCTGTAGAATCGGAGCAGAGACAAAGGCTTTCTTGAGCTTGTTGAAGGCCTCCTCAGCTGCTGGGTTCCAGCTGATCTTCTTGGGGCCCTTCTTTAGCAAGGTGGTGAGTGGAGATGCAATGGAACTGAAGTTCCTGATGAAACGACGGTCGACAAACCCAAGGAAACATTGCAGGTCCTTGATGGAGGTGGGAACTGGCCTTTCAGTGACCGCAGAGACCTTGTTGGAGTCCACGCTAATGCCCTCAGCGCTGATGATGTAGCCCAAGAATGAGATGTGTTGTTGATGGAACTCACATTTCTCTGCCTTGACATACAGGTGGTTGTCGAGCAGACACTGCAGGACCATGCACATGTGGTCAATGTAGCTCTCCTCATCTGGAGAGTAAATGAGGATATTGTTGATGTAAGCAATAACGAATCTGCCCAGCATGTCCCTAAGAATGTCGTTTATGAGGCACTGGAACACACTGGGCGCTGAAGCCAGGCCACATAGCATGACCCTGTACTCGAAGTGACCAGTAGTGGTGCTGAATGCAGTCTTCCACTCATCTTCCTCCCTGATCCGGATCAGGTTGCAGACACTTCGTAGGTCGAGCTTGCTAAAGAGCTTGGCACAGCAAAGTTGTTCAAGAACAGCAGAGACCAGGGGCAGGGGATACAGATACTTAACTGATACCTGATTGAGTCCTCTATAGTCAATGCACGGATGAAGCCCTCCTCCTCGTTTCTTCATGAAAAAGAACCAAGCAGAAGCGGGAGATCTTGAGGGACAGATGTATCCTTGTTTGAGGGCCTCTTGAATGTATTCCTCCATGGCAACATGCTCCTTCTGAGACAATGGGTAGATTCTGCCTCTAGGAGGCGACATCCCTGGCAGCAGGTCTATAGCACAGTTGTAGGGTCTGTGAGGTGGTAAACCACAGGCCTTTCCCTTGCTGAAGACCTCTTTGAGATCCGAGTAGTGCTCAGTAACATGTTCCATGGAGTCGGGCTGGGGGCTTTCCACTGAAGTGGATGAGATCTGTAACTGTGGCAGAGAGAGAGACAATGCTGAAAACAGGTGTCTGACCATTGAAGGATCTCCTCGTTCCGCCATGAGATGAGTGGATCATGGAGTTGCAGCCAGGGGTACCCAAGAATGATGTCATGGTTGACAGTGTGAGTGACATACAGTGAGATGAGTTCAGAACATAAGGCTCCCACCTGAAGTTGGACTGGAGCAGTGTGTGTGGAGACTATGCCGTCTCCAATGGGTCCTCCATCAATGGCACAGATGCTGAGCTTTGTAATGGTGTAGTGGGCAGGTTGAGCTTCTGAGTGGCCCAGAGGCTGATGAAGTTGCCCTCTGCCCCTGAGTCTATCAAGGGAGACAAGACGTGTGTGGAGGAAGCGAATTTTAGTAGCACTGGAACTTCGAAAGATTTAGAATTGAACTTTCTTACCGGATTCATCGTCCGAGCTGGTACTTCAGCTGGGCTAGCACAGCATGGCCGGATGGGACAGTCACAAATCAGATGGTCTGAATCTCCACAATAAAAACATAAGCCCTCCTTACGGCGACGTTCACGCTGGGAGTGCTTTAACATGGTGCAGGTGATATCCGTGGGCATGGGTTCATCGATTGTGCAATTGAAAAGGCTGTTCTCCTCTAACGAGGGACGATGAGTCAGAAGCTGGTCTATGCGGATGGCCATATCAATCAGCGCATTGAGTGTAACCTGTTCATCTTGGCATGCCAGTTCTTGCAGGACCTCAGACCGCAGTCCCTGACAAAACACTGCTTTGAGAGCTGGTCCGTTCCATCCACTGGCCGCAGCCATTGTTCTGAAGGTGATATCCGTGGGCATGGGTTCATCGATTGTGCAATTGAAAAGGCTGTTCTCCTCTAACGAGGGACGATGAGTCAGAAGCTGGTCTATGTGGATGGCCATATCAATCAGCGCATTGAGTGTAACCTGTTCATCTTGGCATGCCAGTTCTCACAGGACCTCAGACCGCAGTCCCTGACAAAACACTGCTTTGAGAGCTGGTCCGTTCCATCCACTGGCCGCAGCCATTGTTCTGAACTCCAGGGCATAGTCCACTACACCTCTTGACCCTTGGCAAAGGGAGAGCAAACGCTCACCAACTTCTACTCCTTGGGGCTTGTGATCAAAAATTCAAGAGAACGTGGAGAGAAATCGCTCATAGGATGTAGTGTACTCACCGCCTCTCCTCCAAAATGTGCTGGCCCATCGTAATGCTTTGCCAGAAAGAATGGACAACAGCTGAGAGACCTTCTGCTTGTCAGAGAGATGAGGCACGGAGGAAAAATACAGGGAACACTGAAGCAGAAATCCCTTACATGCACACGGATTCCCGGTGTATTTCTCAGGTGGCAGAAGTGGCAGCAGGGAGTGAGCAGACAACTCAGGGCATGTTTGGACGTTAGTTGGGCCATCCTGGTGTTGAGGTTGGCTAACATATGCTGATGTTCTCCTAACAATCGCCCCTGAGCGTTCAGAGCAGTCTGGTTAGTACCTTCCGCCACATCCATGTTACGGCGATGTATCCTGTCAGGTTGCAGGCACTTATGGATGTATGTGCAGAAAGAGATTGAAGAGCAAACTGCAAACAAGGTCAAATCATGTGACGAGAGACGTAGTCGGTAACCAGGCGAGGGTCGATCGTGCAAACAACACAAAGTAGGCGAGGCAAAAGACGAGAGAGAAATACGAGCAGGGGTCAGAATAACGAGATAGCAGGCAGACAATGGAAAGGCTCGGAAGTACTGGTCGGAACACAGAACGGTACTTCGCAATGAAGGTGTGGAACTGGCATGGCTTTTTGGGAGACTACTGATGTGTGTGATGATTGTCAGCTGACTTCAATAGGCCGGTGACAGAGGGCGCTGTGTGTTCTGGGATGTGTAGTTCTGGTAGTCCATGTTTGTAGCTTGTTTAGTGACTGCGTTTTCCATGGGGATACTGACAGCCCGATTGCCTGGGGCAAGTGAAATATGCATTCGGGCAAGTGGGATATGTCCCCGGCATGCCCCAGCAGGCAAGCTGAAATGAGCGTATATTACGAACTAGCACCACAAAAAATAGGCCTTTTGATCTTTTATTTCATTTCCTACAAGCGTCCCTCATTATATCCGCCAATATGTCTTTGCTGTTTTCTTAGTCTCCATTTCATTTACTGCTTTGCAAGTTATTTTATATACCCCCGCTGTTGTAGTATGATACGCGTACTGTTTACAGACCCCTTGTGCTTGATGTCACGCATCACGTAATAATTACAGCTGGGGTCAGGCAGACACCGTCTTTCATGCAAGCAAAGCTTAATCTGTCTTCAATATGGTTCATTTTTCCACTGTTTTTGCTTGTTCAAACAGAGAAATAGGTAAAAGGCATTACCGTCTCCCCACTATCAAGAAAAATGTTACAAAATAGAAGCAAATGCTTCAAGAACAACAGGGAAATGAGTGGTTAAAGAATACAAGGAGAGGAGATCAGCCTGAAAACTCCAGAGAAAATCACAATTGTATTTAAAATGTATTTTACAAAAACAGAAGGTCAGAAGTGAGTATGGAAGAGTTTGCTTCAGAATCTCGTTTTATTTTTTTTTTCTGCTTGAATTTCAGTTAGCTCCTTTATGAAAGTGTTTGATTTTCTTACAGGTGAAGCACCTTCCTTATTCGACACAGAAAACCCAGATTGGTTTCAAACAAATCAGGCATATAAAAAACAAAAAAGATATAAATATTCTCAAACACAGGATTGTTCAAATAGATTTCTATTTGATGATTTCTTCATTCTCGAATAATGAACCAACAGTCTGAAAGTGTTCTACACAAACACACTGAACTTTACAACAGCTGCATGCATGTGAAATGGAAATATATCGACTAAGGCAGGAAAAACTATTTTGTATAAAACTGTTACTGTCCGTTAGAAGTAAAAAGTAACCAATCACCAAACTTGATAATAAACTTAATCAATAACCAAACTTCAACTCAATGTGTGAGCTTCATTTTATGTTGCAATTCACAACTATTCTATGGTTTTCCTAAAAAAAATGGAGTATTCGCAAAATAAGGGGCAAGTGATAATATTGGGGACAAGTGGGAGTAAAAGTTAATGTCGAGCCCTGTTAGGGGTTGTGACAGAGGATCTGTTCCACATATTTGATTTGGCATAGGTTTTACACCTCATACCCTTCCTGACACAACCCTCCACAATCTATCTGGGCTTGGGACTGGCACTAAGGATGCTCTGGCTTGTACAGCTCCAGTGGGTGGGTATTTTACCTAATCTGCATGTCTTAGGACTGTGGGGGAAACCAGAGCACTCAGAGGAAACCAACACAGACACTGGGAGAACATGCAAACTCCAAACAGAAAGGCCCCCGTCGGCTGGGAGGTTCAAACCTGTAACCTTCTTGCTGTGAGATGACAGTACTAGCCACTGCACCACGATGTTTTAGTCGTTTTGAGGTTATTACTTTTATGAATTCCCCTTTTTTTGTGCACACGTTTTTGAGTTCTCTCCCTGTGCTTTTTGTTTACATTTCAACAGATTTGTTATCTAATGTGCACTACTTATGCCCGTCTGTTCCTTTGTTTGCAAAGTCTTATCGTGCACTTGTCTTAATAGGTCCAAGTAATATTCTCAAGTTTATGTCTTTGTATGTCCTAATTTGAACCTAGCCTTTTTTCCCCCATGTTTATGTTTCCTGTTTAACCAGGATGATCCTTACTGATTTTTTGCCAAGCTGTTCTGGCACTTGCTTCCTGACTCATCTTCTACAGTACCTGTACATGATAGTTACTGATGGCATTATCATAGAAATATGAAGATTTTGTTTTAAAACAAACTGAAGCCATGTGAACTCACCACTCATCAACATCAAGGCAAGAACCAGAGTCAGGACCAGAATCTTCATTTTTCTGGAGCATAAAGTGGGATTAAAAAAAAATTAATTTATTAAAAATCACTTTTGGTTAATTGCAAAAATGCTCATGGAAAAAGGTTTGGCTGTTACACAGTAGCAACATATAAACTATAAAATCTGACTGAAATTAATTTTTATAAGTATATTGAAAGAAAAAAATTCATTCAGCAACTCCATTCGAATGATATTTTTCCATGTATAATAGATCTTACCTTCAATGTTCAAGAGGGCAGTAAAGGAGAAAGTAGTCTCGGAGATTTGACTGTGTACCAGCTCTAAGTAACACCAGTTTACCTTTCCTCCTTTCAATAAATCTCATATGCAACTTACATGTTTTTACATGCTTGCTGCTCTTCTGACACCAAGAACATGAGCTGAATTGTATTAAAATATTAATATGATGCACGTATAGGTTTCTTTGTGTATGTGTGCGCATATAAGATGTTTTTTAAAGAAATCAAAACTACCATTTTTATTTCTGTTTCTTTGCCATTGAGGTGAGGGAGTTAAAAACTTATTAATATTAGAAATATAAGATATACATATTTACATACATACATATTGACATCAATACATTGTGCCCTACTTTATCACTACCATGTATAAATTTGAATTACTATTAATTTATAATATTCATTATACTAAAAAAAGTCATAAATGCACGCTATCCTACTGTTAAACACTGATACTTTTAACAATAATCAGACAATTAAACATACAGACTGATTTTTTTAAATAATTGGTATAACTGCTTTATTCTAAAATTATTATTATTATTATTATTATTATTATTATTATTAAATTAATGACTATGTACGAGTCTCAGGAAAAAATACTTACCACGTATACTTACCACACATTGAATGATGAATATGTGGTGATGAATGTGAGGCGTGAGGGTTATTGCTCACTCATAAATAATAAGATCGTTCTAGTCTAGGATTGGGATGGGCCTTCTGATGAAGCCTCCTCAAGCTATTAATCAGGAGTCAAATGTTGCCTTCGACGAGGAGGGGCTTCTTCATCGTTATCTTCTTCATCCCTCCTCCTCCTTATCCCATGGCATTGGACAGGATTCCTCATACTGCTCATAGGAACCAGCACATAGGGGGACAGGCCCAATGAAGGTACTGGCACACTCAAAGGGGGTGGGATCCACATGTGGAACGGGGTCCTCAAAGGGAACGGGTTCCCAAAAGGTGATGGGGTGCTCAGAGAGGACGGGTTCCTGAAGGGGAATGGAGTCCCAAAGGAGGAGGGGGTCATCTGAGGGAACGGATTCCTGAAGGGGGATGGGGTGCTCAGAGAGGATGGGTGCCGTAAGATGAATGGGATCTCTAAGGGGGACGGGATCCTCAGAGAGGACGGGTTCCTGAAGGGGGATGGGGTGGTCAGAGGGGTCGGGGTACTCAAAGGGACAGGATTCCATTTGGGGGTCGGGGTCCTCAGTGGGGTCCGAATCCTCAGAGGGGAAGAGTTCTTAAATTGAGTTGGAATCCTAATGGGGTTCGGGGTTCTCAAAAGGGTTGGAATCCAAATGGGGGTCGGGGCCCAAATGGGGGTCGGGGCCCAAATGGGGGTCGGTTCCTTCAACTGCGATGGGGTCGGGTTACCAAAAGGGGACAGGTTCAATAAAGGGGACAGTGTCTGGTTTCCTGAAAGGGAGGGGGTCACAACAGGGACGGGGTCCAGTTCCCAAAAGGGAACTGGTTCAATCGTGGGGACAGGGTCCAAAAAGGGGGCCGGTTCGTTAAGGGTGATGGGGTCCTTGTTGGGGTCCATAAAGAAGATGGGGTCTGGTTCCCTGAAGAGGGAGGGGGTCCTCAGCGGGGATTGGGTATGGTGCCCAAAAGGGGACTGGTCCAATAAGGGGGACAGGGACCCAAAAGGAGACAGGTTCCGTAAGGGGGACGGGGTCCTGGTAGGGGTCCATAAAGGGGATGGGGTCTGGTTACCTGAAGGGGAGGGGGTCCTCACCGGGGATTGGGTATGGTTCCCAAAAGGGGACTGGTCAAATAAGGGGGACAGGAACCCAAAAGGGGACAGGTTCCGTAACGGGGATGGGGTCCTTGTAGGGGTCCATAAAGGGGATGGGGTCTGGTCACCTGAAGGGGAGGGGGTCCTCAGAATTACCTCACACTCATCACCATCTTCTTGCACATTCCGTTCAGGCCTGTGGTCTTCATTCTTGTCATCTCTCTCCTCTGTGCTGTGGTCGAGCTGACTGACAGAATACGTCCTTCCTGTGTCCAAAGAGATGAAGAGACAGTGAGACACATCTGCACAGCTTGTCAAATGAATCAGAAACCTTTCCTTTTATAACAGATAGTTTCTTTGGTTTAGCAGGAAATCCTCACTCCAAACATCCTTTACACCAGACACACTGACACAAGTGATGCTACTGTGAACTCAGAAAATTGAATTTCATGTGAAATCTGTGTATTATCTAAAGAGCATGCGCGAACGGGCAAAAATGGTGAAAATGAGGTCAAAATGGAAAAATAATGCCAAATTTGGATAGAGTGCATTAAATTAGAGGCAGAACAAAGAAAATTAAGCCTTTGTTGACAATTTTAATGAATGAAATTCCATTGTCGTCACGTTACTATGCAGGGGCTGATGGGTATTTTGTTATGCATATTTCTATTGGTTGAAGCATTTGTCCGGCATTTTCATTGGTTATCAGGTAAGGAGAATGAGATTGATAGTAAAATGATAGTAAAATCAGCTGTTCAATGCAAGCAATGAATTATGATGATGTTTAAGTTGTGCAAGGATCAAATTCAGTTAAGAGAGTGGCTGCAGGAGAAAGAACTACTTGGAAACCTACGTGGTGTTTGTCAGGTGTGCAGAAAAGGTAGTATTTATCTACGTACAGACAAATCATTCAGCAAAGACGGGCTGTGTTGGAGGTGCTCAGATCGTGAGTGAGGAAAGAAGTTTTCAATTCAGCAAGACTCTTGGTTAACGTGACCAGACGTCCCGGTTTGACCGGGACAGTCCCGATTTTGAGTTGCGTGTTCCCAGTCCCGACAAAGGTCCGTCGGGATGCTGAAATGTCCCAGTTTACACTAAACACTAACAAACTGTCCCGGTTACAGCGATCATATATAGCCAACGAGATGTCAATAAAGCTTCTAGCAATTCAGCATCAATGTGCGTGTGTGCGCAGTCAACATTACAATGTTGCAATATAGAGGCCGTGTGATAACGGGGGTTTTTTCGCTAGCGGCTGTCAACTACTACACGATAACGCTGAACGGATGAGCGCTGGGCGGACATATTCGCGCACTTCAAGAGTAGGGAGATTCCTTACAGCAATGTCAGCCAGCTTTGCCAGTTTACCATGTGCCTACCTGGCACCAATGCTCCAGTTGAGCGAATATTTTCACTCATGAGCAACACCTGGACTGACGAGAGGAATCGCATGACCGTGCCTACTCTCAAAGCCTTGCTTATTACCCAGGCCAATTTCGACGATACTTGCTCGCAGTTTCACAGCAGGCTCTCGGGCAATAAAGCGCTACTGGAGCAAATTCACTCATCATGTAAATAAATGCAATAAAATGGCATCTTCTTTAGGGTGGGTAGGTTGGGTGGCTGTGTTTCTGAAACATTTTTTGTTGTCTTTCATCTGTTTCATCTGTCTTTAATCTGTATCACAAATTGTCTTGACTTGTTTGATGCTGTTGTCAACTCAGGGTTCACGTTTTCAAAATAGTTAATAGTAGGGGTGTGCAAAAATATCGATATGGCGATATATCGCGATACTTTGTCTTCCGATTCAATATCGATACTCAAAATTTGAATATCGATATTTTTTTCAAATAATAAAATCATGTTTCAGACGGGTTGTAAATCCAGTACGACTTCCGCACCTCCGCTCCGCGAGGTGTCGCTGTGCCGCTACCTCACTGCAAGGCACTCTTCGTCTTCTCTTTTTTCCCCGGCGGTTGCAGTGAGGAAAAAAAAAACAGGCAAGCGTGGCTGTTAACATAAACCTAGAGATGCTGCCGAACTTCAAGGCAGATGTTTGGAGGCACTTTGGATTCCAAAGGAAAGGAGAAAAAAAAAACAGTGAGCTGGACAAAGAGAATGCACTTTGCAAAACCTGTTTCGCTCCAATTAAATTAAGATGCTCCAATTAAGATGCCCACTGCACTTTTCAATCTGTTTCAGACAGTGTGTTGTTCCTGCAAAATAAGCACAAGTTAAATGTTCTCCGGTATATGTTCTCAAGTTTACAAAGAACAAATTGATATTAGTGTTAGCATTGAAATGTATGTGCAGTCTGCAGTGCAAGTTTTAAATTTTCATAAAACAATTTGATTCTGCTTGTTAAGCAGCACTGATGTGTCCATGCTTACAGAAAAGTTGATAATACTAGCACAGAAATGGGAATTTTCTGTATGTTGTAGTGAAGCAACTCTTGGTTTTGCCAGCAATGGAATAGAGACAAATATATGTCTGGCAAGAGTGTGTCGTTATGTATGTGAAATGTAATTTTACAGTGGTCAATAAATTCTGATTTTCTTCAGTGACACAGATATCGTGATGTGGTTGAAATTTCTTGCAATATATCGATTATCGCAGAATCGCTGTACCGTGATAATATCGTTATCGTGGGCAAAATATTGCCATAGTATCGTATCGTGAGGTATCTGGTGATACCCAGCCCTAGTTAATAGTCTACACTGGTTATGATTAAACAGAGGCATTTTGGGTAAAGGTTCGGAGGTGACAACGATTAGGCTCATGCGCTTGTTCCTGTTACAATGCATAGCCTATTTAACCCTTTGATGCAAAACATGGGTCAAAAGTGACCCGGCTGAGTTTTTATCTATCTTTGCAATAAATTAATTCCATCATTCAGTATTCAAGGTAGGGGTTTGCGATCTGACGATATAAAATCGTTAAGAATAAGAATGAGTCGAAGATCGCAGACGATCTGCCAAAGTGGAGAAATCGTATAGATCGCCTTGGCCAATGAGCGCAATAACTTTTTTTCCCTTTGGGTACAATAACTTGACGTTCTATGCTGGTTCCCGCCGACGCGGCAGACGTAAGACGTCCTTAACCTGTAGAGGGACTGAAAATCCGCGATCGCGGAAAACGGACGGAAATCGCGGAATTATGAAACGGAATTTATTGTCAGAAATGGAATCTACACATTCTAAGCTTGGGGAGGCTGGGACCTCCCCTGCCCGAGCTACGGGTGTCCAAAGTGGGGCTGGAGCCGCCGATGGGAAAACGAAACTAAAGCCAAGCACCGTGGCTCTTCGTCCCAAGGCGCTGTAAAGTCGGGCTGGAGCCCGGGATAGAAACGAAACCTAAGCGGAGCCCCGTGGCGCGCCTTGTGGCGAATTACGTCCTGAGGCGCGGGGCTGGCGCGCCGTGCCCGTGCTGGTTCTTTGGGGAGAGGGCAGAGGTCTCTGGCTGTCAAGTTTGGGGAAGACTTCTTTAAATATAAACTACATTTCAAGCACAAGAGGCTGGTTCTAGCAACATTCAAACAGCCACAATAAAGCTATGCAGAAGCCTCCCCACCACCAGTCTGGACCATTTTCAAAAAGCTATTTGGTGTTTTGATACTTAAATCATTTCAAAATAACCGAATACTGTGTGTTATTCAACATTTCATATTTTACTTTCTTTTTTTATATTCTAAGAATGCACTTTATCAGAGTGATGTTTACTTTATCAGAGTGAGGATGTTCCCTTTATCAGAGTGATGTTTACTTTATCAGAGTGAGGATGTTCACTTTATCAGAGTGATGTTTACTTAGTGTTGTTGTCTTCACAACCAATAGTGCACTTTATCAGTGTTATCAGTGTGTTTACAGGGATGTGATTTGGGGCTGGTGAAATTATCTGAAAATTTTAGCCGGGGGTCTGGGGGCCGCAGGCCCCCAGCTGGTCCAGGGCAGCGCCCTGGTGGGGGGACAAAGTAGTCAATGAACCAAAGTAGTCAAATTTTGAAATGCAAGGTAGAACTGATAATGTTTTATCATATGAGACGATAAAAAGGTTTTAGAAATCTCAAAATGTAAACAAAACACGTCCGGACAAAAAAAAAAAATGTTTTCTGTGAAATTGACTCATATACAGAACTGTACAGTGTTCACTCACTTGAGGATTTTCATATGCAAGAATAAAAATCACTTTTTCACTAAACAACATTCACAAAAAATGTGTTTGCTGAATCCATTCAATCCAATCAGAAGTCTGTGAAGAAGCCAATATCTCTAATATTTCTACTCATATTTCTGAAAGGCGGGGTACACCCTGGACAAGTCGCCAGGTCATCACAGGGCTGACACATAGACACAGACAACCATTCACACTCACATTCACACCTACGGTCAATTTAGAGTCACCAGTTAACCTAACCTGCATGTCTTTGGACTGTGGGGGAAACCGGAGCACCCGGAGGAAACCCACGCGGACACGGGGAGAACATGCAAACTCCACACAGAAAGGCCCTCGCCGGCCACGGGGCTCGAACCCAGGACCTTCTTGCTGTGAGGCGACAGTGCTGACTGCTACACCACCGTGCCACCCTTAATTTTTTTTTAATTGCTGTAAATTTTGTTAATTATGCCTTAGATATCACGGTAATGTGTAAATAATGTAATGTATCTACATTGGTTGTAAATTTAATTAAGTTCATTTCATTCATTCATTCATTCATTCATAATTATCATACTTTAAAAAAAAATACTTTAAAAAATAATAAATAAATAAATTTAACAACCTGGCTGATAACACTGGTCAAGATGATGTTGACACTTCTCTAAAACGAAACTAACTTTATATAGTAGCCTCCATATACACACACTGAAGGCTCAATCCCAAATCACTTCCTCATTCTTCTACAAGTGCCCTACACAGGGGGCCCCTGTCGTCTCTCTAGAGGGGCAGCTGCAACACATATTTTGACTTTCTATGTAGCCAGAAGAAGCTATACATGCTCCAAAATAGGATTAAATTATAAATAAATGGCCTTGACAGACTTGTGTTTAAGCGGTGCGTTAAAGCTCTTGCTAGCTACATGGCTAAGTAGCAACAAGCCTGAGTGTAAAGTAACAGAGCTTCACTGCTACTAGCAAGCCGTGCTAACTCAGGAGCTACCGTAACTCTGGTGTTGGGTCTGTTCCCTGAGCAAATGTTCCAGTCATTTTACACCCAAAGTGGAAATATTTCCGCGGACTAAATGACGAACAGCATCTCCTCCTCTCTTTCCTTTCCTCTCAGCGCGCCGGTACGTGAACTCATTCCGGGTGACCGTCAGCCAACCTCTCGCCTCCCTAAACACACACACAAAGCCCACTAGCTCGACCCAGACAACCATGTCCTGTCAAACACACTCGGCTCTGCCACGTCGGACAAAACGCACACATAAAAAGCTGAGTTTGTTCGTGACCAAACGACACACACTCACAGATAACACGCTGATGCGTAGAGGGGCCTCCAGCAAGCACGCCATCTCTCTCTGCCCCTGAGCGAGAGACGATCCGCCCCGACCTGAACAAATGTCTCACGGTATTATGTCCAACGTCTGTAGCAACCTCTTTCTCCAACCATTCCCAGCGGAACTTGTTTTTCACTATTCTGTCGATTTCTTTAACTCGATTTGCATCTTTACGCTCGATCACGGAGGCTGCCATCTTTCAACTCTGTTTGAAGCGAGCTTACGTACAGCTGTCTAACAAGCGCGTTCATTGGTTGTTACAGAGCGATGGGCCAATCACGTACCTCGTTTCATCTCAATGACGGAATTACTGAAAGTCGGAACGAATAGGATATGAATGCGGATATTTGAGCGAAAAATCGGAAAAAAATTTTTTTTTCAAATTTTGAGGTGAAAAAAGCGGAACTCCGCGAATTCGCGGAAAAATCACATCCCTGTGTTTACAATGTTTGCACATGCAAAATTGCTACTATTCATTAAAATCTGTTCAGAAAGGTTTGTAGCCCCAAAATGCCTGTTTTTGTTTTTTTTTGATGGAAGATCGTGATAAAAAATCGAAATCGAGATTTTATCTTAAAAAATCATGATATGACATTTTTGCCATATCGCCCACCCCTAATTCAAGGTATTCCTCAATTAACTTGTTTTTGATCATCATACATCCTTATTTTATGTTTTCCTTTCTTACTTTTTGAATAAAAACCCTTTTTGTATCACTACCCTTCTAATGCACAACATGGGTCAAAAACGACCTGCATTCATTTTCCAGGTTATTTCATGCATGGCTGAGTGTTTCTATGATATACTTTGAAATAAATTCATTTTGTCATTTACTTTTCCAAATATGCAGTAAATATCTTGTTTTTGTTTAGCACAAATCATCATTTTTATTTTTCCTTTCTTAAGTTATGAACAAGCACAGCTTTTGTAATTCTACATTAAGTTTACACACATGGGTCAGAAACGACCCGCATGCATTTACTCCAGCGTTTGGTGGGAACTGTGAATTGTGCTTGTGTCGGACATTTCACAGCTCAGCACAGCGCCCTTTGCCCATCTAATACATGTAAGTAGTGTTTTTCAATTGTTCTAACATTACCTTAGAAAAAAATTGATTATGTTTAGGTTACCTTGAGAGTGAGTAGATTACCGTATTTTCCGGACTATACGTCGCTCCGGAGTTTAAGTCGCATCAGCCAAAAAATGCATTATGAAGACGAAAAAAACATATATACGTCGCACCGGACTATAAGTCGCACTTTTTTGAAGGGTTATTCTATCCATAGAATCTGTGATTCTATCTGATAAGCGGCGCGTGGTTACTGCGTGACTGCATTGTTTATTTAATAAACGAACAGCTGAGCAGTGATAACACGCCCTTTGCCCTGTAAGTAGCCTAGTCTGATTATTTTAAATATCTACCACTATCTTTAATACTATCACTATCGTTATTACTAATAGCCTATATTATTATTATAACTAATATTAGTAGCCTATTACTGATGCATTAATCAGTTTGCTTTTAGAATATTTTTACCGGTAGGGCTTATTATCGCCCCATGGCTCTTTCATCTTTGTTATTAAAGCTGTCGTCATCATCGAGGAGAGTCATTCTTCATTTTTGTCGAATTTTATTTCATCAAATCAGAGGTCAAGTAGGCTATAGGTGTATCATCTCCAAAGACAGGTACGGTAGTAAAAACAACCGTCTAGTGAAAAAAAAAACAACAACAACCGCTTTTAAATCCCCTACTTAAATCCTTAAAATGAGTCATTTAACTCATGTCTTGTGTGATCTGATCTCCAATGGTGAAATAAACCGGTTGTGATGAGTACAGTCTGTTATTTTAGAAGATAAATGTAATATATAATTTAATATATAGACTAATAAAGGCGGCACGGTGGTGTAGTGGTTAGCGCTGTCGCCTCACAGCAAGAAGGTCCTGGGTTCGAACCCCGGGTCCGGCGAGGGCCTTTCTGTGTGGAGTTTGCATGTTCTCCCCGTGTCCGCGTGGGTTTCCTCCGGGTGCTCCGGTTTCCCCCACAGTCCAAAGACATGCAGGTTAGGTTAACTGGTGACTCTAAATTGACCGTAGGTGTGAATGTGAGTGTGAATGGTTGTCTGTGTCTATGTGTCAGCCCTGTGATGACCTGGCGACTTGTCCAGGGTGTACCCCGCCTTTCGCCCGTAGTCAGCTGGGATAGGCTCCAGCTTGCCTGCGACCCTGTAGAAGGATAAAGCGGCTAGAGATAATGAGATGAGATGAGATAGACTAATAAAAATTAATATTTTATAATATAATATCACGACATATTACTGTCTGTAACTGTTTGTCACTAAAGCGTTTTCTAAGATCATAATGTCTGATATTATTATTATTATTATTATTTTACACACACAATAAGCGCATGTGCGTAAAGTTATAGTAAACCATCCCCCGCCTTTTTTTTTTTTTTGAGTCGCCGGACCCACCCACCTCCTGCGTTCTGGGACCTCCCACTTCACAAATTAAGCACTGCCTAAAATCACTACATAACTATTTAAATAACTATAGGCCTATCATTAATAATAAAACACAGGTCAATCAAGTTTATCAAGCTGATGATTTCACTCCAAATCAGCAAATCCATTGAATTCCTCATCCTCGGTGTCGCCTCTGAACAACTCTGCCTCCAGCGGCAGATGAAGCGCTGTTTCCTCTTCTTCTGCGTGGCTGTCGTCAGACTCAGCATCAGCTCCAGTTATTCCACGGTGAAAAAAAAAAAAAAACATATATACGTCGCACCGGAGTATAAGTCGCATGGCCTGCCGAACCATGAAAAAAGTGCGACTTATAGTCCGAAAAATACGGTACTTGTCAGAAAGTTACAAAGTTACAGAAAGTTACAGAAAGTTACTATTAGCGACCGAGCTGTTGACATAGGGGCTCTGCATGCTCTTGAGACAAGGCTTTCGCAGATAGCTTTTCACAGACAGTTGTAATTTATCGTTGAGCGGGGAGTAATAGGCGTGCGCGATGTTATTCACCGCCACAACGCAAGGGGGCGTGAAGTCGCGAAATCGCTAGGAGTAGTTGGTGGGTGTGGTTAGTGGAGTGTTTATTCTCCGGTTACTTATAATGACTAGAACTGGAGTCGTATAGATGTCCGTACTTCCTCGATCAACCGCTCTTCGTGCTGCTCCATCTTCGCTCGTGTATTTAAAAATGGCGGTTGTGAAAACAAAACAAACCGGGAAAGTAGGGAAGCGGAAGTGCGTGTACAGAGTGGACCAATCAGAGCCCTCTTGTCTGCGGTGGTCACAATTTTTGGGAGGTGCGCACAGAGCGTCTGCGAAGGGGGGGGGGGGGGGGGGGCTTCGCAGACGCCATCTGCGGCGCCATCTGCGAGGACTGGGTTGTCAGCATAAATTGGCCTATATTCTACTTTAGTTAGCTAATTTTATTGTAGTTGGCTTAGCTAACTACATAGTTAATAAATAAATAACTGGCCCCATTCACTGCTAAAGTAATTACTTGAAACAAATTATTATTATTATTATTATTATAGTATTAAGACATTTAATTTTAAATCACACTTGGATGACCCATGTGTAGTAATATAAAAATTATTTTTGTTCATAAAGTAGGAAAGAAAAAATTAAATTAATGATTTGTGGTAATTAAAAACAAGATATTTAAAGAATACTTGGAATTTTAAATCAAAAAATGAATTGATTTCAAAAGATAGAGCAAAGAAAAACTCAGTCAGCATGAAATAACCTGGAAAATGAATGCGGGTCATTTTTGACCCATGTTGTGCGTTAGAAGGGGTGTGCATCTGTTTTGCATCAAAGGGTTAAAAATAAATAAATAAATAAATAAATAAATAAATTCATCGCATAAAATGATGTTAATATGCAAGCAATGAATTTTCTTGGCGTTTTCACAAAGGTGAAATAAATCAGTTGAAATTTAGGCTATTGGCCTATTCCCTATCATCACATCTGTTGTCTGATTTTCCTACTTTAACTGAATTGTGATAGAAGTACATGTAGATAACAAGAAAATACTTGATTAATCTCTGAAATGTTGATAAAAGTGAGCTTCTACAAAATGATAAAAGCACCTGTCTGAGCCATGGTTTGAGCCGGCGCATGTTTACATCAAAACGCGTGTGCGTGCACGAGTATCACGGTCACGCGCAAAGTGTCCCGGTTTTAGACTCGGGAAATCTGGTCACCCTATTCTTGGTTTTTTTTAAAATCGCATCTTTATCAAAAAATTGTGAAACTAACTTACTATTGGGTGTCTAAATAACCTGCAGAATTAGTTTTACATGAACTGCGCCAAGGACGTGAGCACACAACAGTTGACTGGTATAACTTTGCCAGAGAAGTCTGTGTAGAAATTTTGGAGAAAGACAACAAAAAGTTAGGTGGCCCGGGAAAGATTGTTGAGACTGACAAATTGAAATTTGGAAAGAGGAAATATCGCAGGGGAAAACGAGTTGAAGGTGTTTGTGGGAATTGAGAGGGGCAGCAAGAAATCTTTTTTCAAGATAGTTGAGGACAGATCCTCAGAAACGCTGATCCCCATTATTAAGGAGTTCATCTTACCGGGCACAACCATAATTAGTGACTGTTGGAAGGCATATGCCAGTCTGAGCAGTGAAGGGGATGTCCATCAAACTGTCAATCACAGCGTAGAGTTTGTCGACAAAGACACTGGTGCCTGTACTAACACCATAGAGAGCACCTGGCACGCCGTGAAGAACAGTCTGCCAAGGACTGGCACTGTAAAAGCTCACTATGACTCATATTTCTGTGAGTACTGTATTAGAAAGAAATATTTAACAGACTCCAGTGACAGATTTCTGAGCTAAAGTGCAAACTATCTCACACTTTTCTTTCCTATTAGTTCTACAGCAGTTTGCTGAACCACACCAGTGAATAACTCAATAATAAACTCCAACACTTTTCATCTTATTGAAAGCATTTTATCTGTTTTAACTCGGCGATTATTTTCCGAAGGGTCTCACTGTTTTACAGCCCAATAAAAATACAAATAAAACCCTGAACACTGAAAAACAGTCATTTAGTGACATTAACTATGCTAACTAGCCAGCTAGCTGATCTTAGCTTCGCTCCTCAGAGTAACTCTTGACTTTTAATAAACTTTAAATAAACTGTCGGACTTTTGTAATAAACTACAGAACACAAATTAACACTTGGTTAGATAAATTATTCTCCTTATTATTTTTTATGATTATCTTAAACCTTTAGCCGAATGGTTCATTTCTGCCCAGGTTAACATTTCTGAAAACAAACACTGTTTTTCTTTTCTGTTCGTTTCCGGTTTATACTTTAACACATTTAATGACATTTTTCAGCGCGTCTGTCTGTGTTTAATAACCATAAAATTATCTGCAGTGTTTGTATCCGTTATAGCTTTAATACTCAAACAGTAACGTGCTAATGCTGACAGCTAGTTAGCTTAGCAACCTGATCCACCTTTTCTGAGAAGCTGCTAACTTTAGGCTAATTAGCATGAATGTAAAGCGATTAGCCAAACAATCAGGAACAGGTCGCTTTGACCAGAAACCCTCTTAACGCTCTTCACTATATTCCTGATCGTGTTTCCGGGTTTGTTGTTTTGTTTTTTGTAATAACGCGGTGTTGAAGCCGAGAAAACCGGGTAACTCGCCTTTCCGGGGGTCGGTCAGTCCGCTCCATTTTGGCTGCCGCTCTTCCTCCTGGATCTTCAGCAGGTCTTCTCCTCTGAACCTCATCCTGAGGACGCAGGAATAAATCGCAGGTGGTGCAGGAATAAATCCAAAGCTGTGTCCAGTGGGTTTGCAGTAATAATCGCTGAGTAAAAGTGTTCCGTGTGATCCGCAGCTTGTCAGTTCCACAAATGAGCGTTTTGGAAAGAAATGATCCCAGAGATTCAAACCCAAACATTCCAAAGAGCGGCCGCATCTTTCCTTTTTTGGTGTGGGGTGGGCGGGGACATAATTAATATTCATATGAGGAATGAAAGGAAAGCGGAACCCTGGCCGGTGAAGCTCTTTGTTTCACCGCGTTGCTACACGAGGAAATGATGCTTTTTCTTCAAATCCATCAGTCCGAGTTCTATAATTATGCTATGATCAGGAAAAAGGAGCACAGAATTTACAGCGATTGGCTTAATATGCATTTTGTTGTGATCCATGGATTATTATCCGTGAAACATTGAAAGGTGTACTTTTTAATTAAAGGAGTAAAATAAAATACATGTACAAAACACATGGTTATAGAGCAGCACAACATGATGTAATAATTCATTTACTGTTTTTGAAACAATCCTATAACTATGCTGTGATCAGGAAAAGGAGGACAGAATTTAATTTCAAATACTTAGAATTTCATTTTCACTCAGGCTTTATGCAGATGAGGATCTTTTTATATTCCATATTTACGTTCCATAAACATAATAATGTTATAACAAATGATTTAATGAGTCTGATTTTTGACTTTGACTTTTGAGTTACGAATTCACACACCTAGGATCAATGAGTCTAATTAAATACATAGATAAGAACATCATGTATATGAAATGCAATTTTAAGAAACTAATAAAAGTTTAGCAAAAATGTAGACACTTGTAATGGAATTGAATTCATGATCCCTTTTCTAGTTATCTGCCTAAAGATCTGTCATATTAATTCACATTTTTTTCCCTTTTAGACATTTTAATTCAAATCAATTTCTTTAAGCGTCAGATAGAAAAACATCCTGTACTCATGGCTTCATCAGGGGGAAATGGGGGAACTGTCCTTCAGCTGCTTCGCTACATCAACTAAATTATGATTTAATGCTGAGGCCTAATACAGACAGACAATAGTAGTGTTTAAACACGAGAAGAGAACTTCTGTACTGATTCATAGATCAAATATGCACTGTCCCAGATCCACACACCAGTATAAAACTGAACGGAATGAGCTAAGCAGAGTGAAGTCTCTTTCAGCTTTAGAGCAACTTTCCCTTCCTTAGTCTTTCATCTGTCTTTGACCTGTGACTCTTCATTTCTGGATAGAGAAAGAGGAAAAGAGATTATACAAATCTGACATAAAGAACAATTTCATGCATAATTATGATGATGATGATGATGGATGGATGGTTAACAGAAAGATGGCTATCTTATATTTCTAATAAATCAGGATTAGTCTGAGACTCTGATCGAAACATTGCAGAACTTCATGTTCTCTGTACTCACCTTCTTCCCATGTGATTTTCCCTTCCACATGTCCTCCAAACGCACACGTAGCTGTGAACCCAAACTGGATATCTGGTCGTTGGCCTCCTAAAAATCATGAAACATTAAAAAAGAGATCAAATTCAAACAATCATTCAACAAGGTTCTCTGGATGATCGAAATTCTAGCTTTCTAAGCATGACTCCAGTTTTTTTTTAACAAAAGCTCACACTGTAGGGACACATCTGAAGATCTCTGCTTTAGGGATCCCCTGAGAAGAACAAACTAAAGAACACTTAAGGTTGCTAGATGAAAATGTTTCCCCCTTGAAGGGATATGGTGGATATTTTGTCTTTGGCAACCTAAAAAAAAAGAATAAATTGAGTATGGATTAAAAAAAAAAAAGTTTTATTTATTAAAGACCAATGTGTCATGTGTTTTCTCAATTTATACCTACATTTAATGTTCTGGGACATCCATGAAACAAGCTAGTTCCTGTTATTACTTATGTTACAAAGCAGATATAAACACACATTCCCTCACTAGTCTCTTTTTTATGTTACCAAGAGCCCCAGAAAGTGTAAAGTTCTCGGTCCTGAAGGTTTTCTCATGTCAGACTTGCCTTGGCCAGAGAGGCAGCGTGCTGTGGGGAGAACATGGAGGAGCTCAGAGTCATCAATTCAATGCGGTGATGGCACTTTCGTCCTTTTGTCTGTCCAGCTCTCACAGCTCCTCAGCTGTTCCTTCTGCTCAAACACATTGTAGATCATCTTGCAAAGCTTCACCTTTCATTCTAATACCAACGCCAATGCCATCACACTCACCATGTCACAGATCGCTAACTAGCCGAGTCTCTGCTCTAACTCAGTCTGCACAACTCCTTCAAAGAGCTGCATTGCATTCTGAGATTTTGAGTCCAGTGTCTCCATGATACCCTTCTACACTGGACTTCCACAAACTGTTGCCACAATGTTGGAAGCACACAACTGTATAGAATGCCTTTGTTTGCAGGAGCTTTACTATTTCCCTTCAGTGGAACTATGAGGCTCAAACTTGTTTCATTTGTTGCACAGTTCAAGCTCCATGAAGACATGGTGTGTTAAGGTTGGAGTAGAAGAACTCAAGTGTCCTGCACAGAGCCCTGACCTCAACCCCACTGAAGACTTTTGGGATGAACTGGAACACGACTGGGGATACGGATACTTAACCGATACCTGATTGAGTCCTCTATAGTCAATGCACAGACGAAGCCCTCCTCCTCGTTTCTCCACGAAAAAGAACCCAGCAGAAGTGGGAGATCTTGAGGGACGGATATATCCTTGTTTGAGGGCCTCTTGAATGTATTCCTCCATGGCAACATGCTCCTTCTGAGACAACGGGTAGATTTTGCTTCTAGGAGGCGACATCCCTGGCAGCAGGTCTATGGCACAGTTGTCGGGTCTGTCGGTTCAAACTTCACAGGTTATTGATTATGATGGTTATGATGATATCCACATGCCTAGAGTGATGCTCTGGTGTCAAGTCACCATTGGGCAACAAAAACAGTAACTTTTTCACCCATTTCAGATCTATTGCTCCTCGACGATTCATTGGACTCCTGTCAGACTTGCTATATTTATTGGTTATGATGGTTATGATGATGCCCACATTCCCAGAGTGACTCCCTTCTATAGCACCACCATCTGGCAATATAAAGAGTGGCTTTTTCACCCATGTCAGCTATACTGCTCTGAGATGGTTCTTCAGATTCACATCAAATTTGGGATACATTATGGCAAGATGATCTCATCTCATCTCTCATTATCTCTAGCTGCTTTATCCTTCTACAGGGTCGCAGGCAAGCTGGAGCCTATCCCAGCTGACTACGGGCGAAAGGCGGGGTACACCCTGGACAAGTCGCCAGGTCATCACAGGGCTGACACATAGACACAGACAACCATTCACACTCACATTCACACCTACGGTCAATTTAGAGTCACCAGTTAACCTTACCTGCATGTCTTTGGACTGTGGGGGAAACCGGAGCACCCGGAGGAAACCCACACGGACACGAGGAGAACATGCAAACTCTGCACAGAAAGGCCCTCGCCGGCCACGGGGCTCGAACCCGGACCCTCTTGCTGTGAGGCGACAGCGCTAACCACTAAACCACCGTGCCGCCCTGGCAAGATGATGCTGATGTTAAATTGCAAATGGATTTTTGATATCTTGTAAGGTGTTGAAATGGCAACATGAAAAATTTATATGACAGGAAAAAGAAACGCCTGATAGATTTTCCATGCATTGCTTTATATGGTTCAAACTTTACAAGTTATTGGAAATAATAGTTCTGATAATATACGCCCAAATTGACACTCTGACATAGTGCCACCATCTGGCAACAGAAAGAGTAACTTTTTCACTCATCTTGGTGATATTGCTTCAAGAAACTAATTCAGATTCATGTCAGATTTGCTATATTTATTGGTTATGATGCTTATGATGGCATCCACATGCCCAGAGTTACTCTCTAGTATCACGTTGGACTCTGAGCAAATTTGCAATTTGCACTGTACAATTTAATTTAACTTATGTTGTTCTAGAAGGTACAGTATGTGTATATTTTCTTTTTTCTCTCAACTGTCAAAGACGAGAAACTAGCTACATGCAAGTGGAAAATTCACAGAAGCCACATGTCCCAAGCACAACCACATCTTTCTTTCACAACTCAGTGCTGCATGGTGTTGTTTGTCACACATACAGTTGCAGTTTTTCATTATGTCCTGCACAAAATAAGACTGTTAGACTTACAAACCTCATGTCAAGCTGGATTTTTTTGTAATAACTGCACAGACACAAACGAGATAAAAAATGTCTTTAAACAGTTTCATTCAACTGAGGCTTTTCATTCATTCAGAGGCTTTTGTGAAACATTACATGAAGGGAAAAAAACTACAATTATGTGTTATGCATGAAAGTGAATGTTAAGTGAACCTCTCCCTCACTTTCCACTTTCTGCCGCCCCTCAGGCTGCATGAGAAAGCGGTTCAAAAAGATGCAGCTGACTGACTTCATGGTAGCTGTCGTGTGATGGAGGAAAACTGTCTAATGGGTGAGAATTGGCCATGACTAAAAGAATAAAATCAGAGGTGGGGACAGACAAAACAAAATCAACCAGTTGTGTATAAACTTACTTTATCTGTGTTTCTGGAAAGATTGGAGGAGTAACATTAGCTAGTTTGTTTGTTCGTTTTTCCTCACGGGTTCCTTGTAGAGCAGAAATAAATGTGTCTGTTACATCCAGCTCCACCACTGATCCAGAAGCTACTGCTCTCCAATCCGCTCTGCATCCAGCACAGACTTTATAATGAACTAATTCACCTCAACACGAACCCACCTGTTTCCTGATTTCAGTCATGATACAGAGTAGCTATTGAAGATGCACCTTTTCACTTACTCTTTGCTATGATTTGTTTTCTTAGCAAATTCATTTCTCAGTGTTTTTCAGGTTTATTTTTCTGGCTTTTATTTGACCATGTTCATTTCCTGGTTAATGATTCTGTTTTGCTTTATACTACCTGTCTTATGACCTTTGCCTGCCTGAAGGTGATGACCAATGATTAAATTCGAATGTAAATCTATCCATGTGATGGAATTAGTCACATTGTCCTTTTCCTTCTATGATTTTTTTTTCCTGACAGGCGATTTATATTTGTGTTTGATCTGGCTGTTGATTTCGTTGTAAAAACAGAAAATGAAGTGTCTCCTTGTATTGTCACAGTTAAGGAGTCAAGTATCACAAACGCTTTGGCTAAACTGTAAATGTGAGCACCTTTGATGCCATCATGTAAAAATTTTACTTTTTTTCCTTTGGCCTGTTTCTATTATTATTAGGGTCTGCTGCACGATACTGTGGTATCTCACTATATACACTGTATACAGATGGGTGACAAATGAATGAAAAATAATAAAAGAAAAACATAAATTGTCTTTGTAATGTGTTGGGCTATGATGGACCATGGCATAGATTCTACACATCTCTAGAGCTGTACTTAGGGTTTGTTTGAGAGAGCTCTGTCCAAAAACTGTCATAGGTGTTCAGCTGGGTTGAGATCTGGTGAAGGCATTCGGACATTCTGCTAAAGCCTCCTTTGTTGTTGCTCCCAGAAATGTCTCATCTCATCTCATTATCTCTAGCTGCTTTATCCTGTTCTACAGGGTCGCAGGCAAGCTGGAGCCTATCCCAGCTGATTACGGGCGAGAGGTGGGATACACCCTGGACAAGTCACCAGGTCATCACAGGGCTGACACATAGACACAGACAACCATTCACACTCACATTCACACCTACGGTCAATTTAGAGTCACCAGTTAACCTAACCTGCATGTCTTTGGACTGTGGGGGAAACCGGAGCACCTGGAGGAAACCCACGCGGACACGGGGAGAACATGCAAACTCCGCACAGAAAGGCCCTCGCCGGCCACGGGGCTCGAACCCGGACCTTCTTGTTGTGAGGCGACAGCGCTAACCACTACACTACTGTGCCGCCTCCCAGAAATGATACTTCACTAAAATAGTTTGCAGTAGATTTCTCAACGCAAATAGTGTTGCTGTGTGTTTACATTAGATATAAATACAGTAATAAACAACAAATGACTCTCTATATGAGAGGATGACACAGTGCCATTTATTCTTACTGTACGGTTTTGAAGCTTTTTTCTTTCTTTCTTTTTGTCAAAATAGGAGTCACTTGTGAAAATTGGAGCCAGAGTCTGTGCAGTAGAGACCTTCAAGCGAGAGCACACACAGTAGATGGGTTCACCTCTCACCTGCCCATATCAGTGATGGACACTGTACAGGAACACGCATGCTGTGAGACATCACATGAGGTGCAACTTAAGATGGTCCATTGACTAATTCAGAGGAGAAAGTACAGATATATTAATTAATATAATATACTAAAGTGGAGTTGTACAATTTGCACAGATATGATTTTACTGTTGCCAGGTAAAGATTTGCGCTTTGAGTCATGACTGACTGAGTTACCATTTATTAGCTCGCCGAGATTATCCATTATTTTAATCAAAGTCATGAAAGTATCAGTAGTTAATTTAAGGTACCTAATGAAAACATACTGGTAAACAGCAGTCAGCATTAATATTGAACACAGCCTAATTTTTTAAACTAAATTGCGGCGCTCCTTGATTTTCATCTTGCAGTAATTGACCCATCTGAATGGAGAAGTGCTTTCTTATGATCTGTTCATTCTTTAGGTGGAGTTCATTTAAAAAGACTGACTGACTGACTGACTGACTGACTGACTGACTGACTGACTGGTTAACATTATGAAGTCTTAACGGGTGTTTTCTAAGGTCATACAGTCAATCTATCCATTCACTATATATTATCTGTCAGGGTCACAGGGAAGCAGCAGCCAATCCCAGCTGACTTTGGGTGAGAGGCGGGGTACACCCTGGGCAGGTCGTCAATCTATTGCAGGGCAAACACAGAAACGAACAACCATTCACTCTCACATTCACACCTAGCAGTGTTTCCCACACATTGACGAGAATATGGCGCCCCGCCATAGTCTAATTTGGGCCACCATAGTCTCAGTCCGCGCCTGCACGCACACACGCACGGCGACACTGACGCATCCGGCCTGACATTGCGTGCGTTGTCTATTTGAGACAGTGTGAGGAGACAACTCTGATAAGCTACATTCTGTCTGCATCTACATGTTAAGGTAAGTTTATACAACTTTATGTAGCCTTTGACAGGATTGAGAAGGTGACATTTAGGCTACGCTATTGTGCTTTATAGGCATATGGAGAGCGCATTGATGGATGACGTTCAGTGTATTGTTTCAGTAAAATTACTTTGTCCATTTCGTACTGACAAACCTACCTTTTCTGTAAGGCAACAGTAAGCTATTTTGAGGCAATATTAGTTAGCCCTACATAGTTATCTAATTCGTCAAATTAACTTTATCATCCTACCAGGATCAGGTCGTTTCCAAATTCACCGGTGAAGTGCTTCCTGCTTGACATTGTATGTGCACAGTCTATCCAAGTGATGGAGACGTGAAGTGACAGCAGTAATGAACTAATCTAGGTCTGCATGTACATGTTAAAAGGGAAAACTAGCCTATTCTACAACCCCGATTCCAAAAAATTTGGGACAAAGTACAAATTCTAAATAAAAATGGAATGCAATAATGTACAAATCTCAAAAACTGATATTGTATTCACAATAGAACATAGACAACATATCAAATGTCGAAAGTGAGACATTTTGAAATTTCATGCCAAATATTGGCTCATTTGAAATTTCATGACAGCAACACATCTCAAAAAAGTTGGGACAGGGGCAATAAGAGGCTGGAAAAGTTAAAGGTACAAAAAAGGAACAGCTGGAGGACCAAATTGCAACTCATTAGGTCAATTGGCAATAGGTCATTAACATGACTGGGTATAAAAAGAGCATCTTGGAGTGGCAGCGGCTCTCAGAAGTAAAGATGGGAAGAGGATCACCAATCCCCCTAATTCTGCGCTGACAAACAGTGGAGCAATATCAGAAAGGAGTTCGACAGTGTAAAATTGCAAAGAGTTTGAACATATCATCATCTACAGTGCATAATATCATCAAAAGATTCAGAGAATCTGGAAGAATCTCTGTGCGTAAGGGTCAAGGCCGGAAAACCATACTGGGTGCCCGTGATCTTTGGGCCCTTAGATGGCACTGCATCACATACAGGCATGCTTCTGTATTGGAAATCACAAAATGGGCTCAGGAATATTTCCAGAGAACATTATCTGTGAACACAATTCACCGTGCCATCCGCCGTTGCCAGCTAAAACTCTATAGTTCAAAGAAGAAGCCGTATCTAAACATGATCCAGAAGCGTAGACGTCTTCTCTGGGCCAAGGCTCATTTAAAATGGACTGTGGAAAAGTGGAAAACTGTTCTGTGGTCAGACGAATCAAAATTTGAAGTTCTTTATGGAAATCAGGGACGCTGTGTCATTCGGACTAAAGAGGAGAAGGGCGACCCAAGTTGTTATCAGCGCTCAGTTCAGAAGCCTGCATCTCTGATGGTATGGGGTTGCGTTAGTGCGTGTGGCATGGGCAGCTTACACATCTGGAAAGACACCATCAATGCTGAAAGGTATATCCAGGTTCTAGAGCAACATATGCTCCCATCCAGACAATGTCTCTTTCAGGGAAGACCTTGCATTTTCCAACATGACAATGCCAAACCACATACTGCATCAATTACAGCATCATGGCTGCGTAGAAGAAGGGTCCAGGTACTGAACTGGCCAGCCTGCAGTCCAGATCTTTCACCCATAGAAAACATTTGGCGCATCATAAAACGGAAGATACGACAAAAAAGACGTAAGACAGTTGAGCAACTAGAATCCTACATTAGACAAGAATGGGTTAACATTCCTATCCCTAAACTTGAGCAACTTGTCTCCTCAGTCCCCAGACGTTTACAGACTGTTGTAAAGAGAAAAGGGGATGTCTCACAGTGGTAAACATGGCCTTGTCCCAACTTTTTTGAGATGTGTTGTTGTCATGAAATTTAAAATCACCTAATTTTTCTCTTTAAATGATACATTTTCTCAGTTTAAACATATGATATGTCATCTATGTTCTATTCTGAATAAAATATGGAATTTTGAAACTTCCACATCATTGCATTCCGTTTTTATTTACAATTTGTACTTTGTCACAACTTTTTTGGAATCGGGGTTGTAACAGAGAGCGATCTTCAATGCCACTTTTGAGAATTAGTGCTAGTAGCCTTAACGTGATTTGTTACTGGTGAGACGGAAGACGTTAAATTATTTTTAGCCTTTTCTAATAGGCTGCCTTCTAAAGGTGAAGCTATTAGGCCACATAATTAAGGGAATGTAATGTTAGTTACCTACTTAATTAAATTAACTTCTTGACTCGAATTTGATCGTTTTTGATTGATGTGACGTGAATCTCAATTGGTGATCGTTTTTGATTCACCAGTGATGTGAATTTCAATTTACATTTACCCATTGTTTTTATGCTCAAATCCCACCTACCGTAAGTTCAATCTAACTTTCACTTCATTAAATATTTCAGAGTGAGCTCTACAGTCACATGACTCATTGTAGGAACAAGTTGTTTGCCATTTTAGGTCAAAATAGACCTTCGTAACAGACTGCAAGGAGAGCACCTGGCCGCCTGCTTGAGGATTTCCATTAACGGGCCACAACCAGAAGATATAAATTATGAAAGGGCACTCGAACTCTTTTTTTTCTCAAAGCCAAGAAAAATCAAATGCACAAGTGCAGGGTGTGGTCTTTGTAAATAGGGCAGGCATTTGTCAGGGTCACTTTTGACATACAGCAGAGCTAGAAGTCCTTGTTTTGTAGGACTTTTTGTAGGAGTTCAGGGTGTGAAGTATTGTAGGATTTTTGGTTTGGTTTGGTTGCTACCTGTAATATGTTCTTCTTGTAGGACTGCCCTCTGTAGCAACATGCTAAAATAAAATACAAGGTGCATGACCAATACCAATGAATTTGTTCTTTGTTAGTCTTAGTTTAGTAGTATTAGTAGGCTAAACAACCCCCGCGCACCCCTGCAATTCAAACGGACACGTGCGCCACCCCCCCACCCCATGGGCTGCCCCCATAGTCTCCAAAATTTCTGTGGGAAACACTGCCTATGGACAATTTAGTGTTGCCAGTTGACAGAAACTGGAGCACCCCAAAGAAACCCATGCAGGCACAAGAAAACATGTAAAATCCTCACAGAATGGCCCCAGTCAGCCGCGAGGTTCAAAACCAGAATCTTCTTGCTGTGACGTGATGGTACTAACACAATCATAAATTATTTTAAAAGATAGCTCATGTTAGCTGCCATGATTTATACAATCACCTTGAGCAAAACTATCAATCACCTCATCAACCAGACCCTTTTTATTTTTCACAAAATAACTTCTATTAAAAACATTTATCATAAGGAAAAATATTGTGGGTGTCATCCAGGTCAACTGAACTTGTAAAAATTACCTTTCTGAAAATAATTTTGTGGAGATGTACTGTAACATTAAATGGAAGTTTACTACGTTTCCCATTCACGAACACAGAATGGTTGGGGTTAAAAAATGTATTGCATCCAGCTGATACATGGCCTCAGAGACATTTTGGCTTCCCTTCAGTCATTGTAAACATCTGATTATTTAAGTAAGAAACAAACAAAATGGCATCGCACATGTGAAAAACATGAAACGGTGAAAACACAATTGGGCTTCGACAGCTTATTGGCAGTTTTTTCTCAGGTGCTCCACCACAGAGACCGATCTACTGAAATTGCAGAAAGTGTAACAATAAACCTAATGTACAACAGTAATATGTGTGTGTTGTATTATATTTTAATCAGCTGTGTGCCATGTCTACCACATGTAGTTTTTTACTGTATTTCTTTGAAATGCTGAACTTGTGATCCTAAATGCACTTTAAAAAATGCGACAGTTTTTTTTTTTCAGTTCAGTGTGGAAACAAGCATAACTTCCTGAATCTAAAGAGGAGGCAGACCATACATGATGGCGGTGATGATGCAGCTCGTCTCCTTTCTCTCCCTCTTTGTCTCCATTACAGGTAAGTAATACTCTCAATTAAAACGTTCTGCACTCTAAAAAATAAAGGTGCTTCAGTGGTTCTTCAAATCTCTGGATGGTTCCATAGAGAGTCAAAACTCTGTGATGAACCATTACATTATGCGAAAGGTTCTTCACGTTGGAAATGGTTCTTCAGATCCTGGCATTCTCTTCCCATTTGCTGGTCAAGGCACATAGGCTATGTTTACACAAATCTGTCTTCACTGCTCAAACAAATGGTTTAAATGGTTCTTTAAAGAACTGTTGCATGAACGGTTCTTTGAAGCCCTGAAAAAGGTTCTTCTATGGCATCGCCCTGAAGAACCGGTACTGGCCCCATTATTTTTTAGAGTGTGACTGAAGAGGTTATAGTGATATACTATACAGTGTCCTTCTGATTACGGAAGGATTAGAGGTTACTTCAGTCCATCGATGATGCAATCAATATTAAATAATTATTGAAAAATATTCCTGTGTTCTGATATTCCTCAGCAAATTATTTCAGATAGACTGGTAATGTTGGTAAATTTTTAATAAAATTTCTGAGTGGAAACTTTATAAGTTTCAGTGACACTTTATTTGTATCGTTCACTTGAAAAACTCAATAGTCAACAAACTACAGGATCTATAGACTGTCAGATGACTGTCATGAATAAGTCTATTAAAAATTTTCAGCAGTTTATAGTTGTTTATACAGTATTTAGGTTTTATGGTTGCTGAAATTGGGATATAATTTCACACAGTATCTTACAATAGGGAGTTATTAAGTCAATGTATAATTTTTCACTGCAACCTGGGTCCTTTTACACCAGCATGGGAAAACTGTAACACCACTCAAAAAGTGTGATTTTGTACATTCGGAAAAACATCAGTGTTAATCCATCATACATTCATTAATGTGACCTCTATCCCTGTAGCTATGAGTGCACTCCATACTCATAAAAATTTACAGTAGTGTAGCTTAATTGATTGATGATGCAGAGGTTATGAACATGTTATCCTGAACTTTATCTTTTTCTTATCATTGTAACCATGGTAAAACTATTACTAAATCAAAGTAGCCACAATAACAATGGTCACTGTAGTTTTGAAAAAAAAAGCATAATATATTTCATATCTCCAGTAATCACATTTAATCTTTCATTCTTTCTGTCTCAGTGCTACCAGCTTCATTACTCTTAATAGTCTGATACACTTCTGAAGCAGGATGTTACACCATTATAACAGATGCTATATGTGTAATGCGGGTCATGCCCATGCTTTTTCACAGTAATGTATGCACTGAACGAACATTCTTGGTGTCATTACTCTTTTGACATACAATTTAGTGTCCAACCCTGGATTTAGCAAAAGAAATATTCACTCATCTATAATTTCATCAACAGTGTCATTGATGTTAATGCTGAGACACGCCATGTTAACAATAACACAGTGCTACATTGACTTGCCAATGCATGACTCGTTCTGCCTGTTGGATGGATATTTATTTTGGTCACTTTCAATTCCTGTGGTATAAAACAAGTCCTCACAACATAACTAAGTAGCTGATCTTTGCTCTTTCCCTACAGTATCTGATGAGATATTTAAACTGGTTAGCAGTTCTGTTCAACTGGATGTACAGACAAAAGATTATGAGTTCATCGACTTCACATGGTCATTTAACAAAAGTAAAAACATTGTGAAATACATTAAAAATTCTCCAAGTATAGCATTCCCTGTTTAAAAAAACAGAGTGGAGGTGAATAGTAATTCCACGATTGGAGGTAATTCCACAAATAAATGACAATGTGTGCATGGTTGTGCATTTCAAATTATTTCTGAGCTATTTTTTAATTAATTGCAAAAATATCCATGCATCTCCTTTTATTTATTTGTGGATCAGACTTTGTGTATTTGTGGATCTTTTTTTTATTTTTGAGAAATTCATGTTATTTAAGTGCAAATTACACAAGAAAAATACCACGATAGTCCATTTGCCTTGAAACCGAAGCAGTCTAGTGTTGTTATTATTATCTTCTTCTTCATCCCATAGCCAGTAAGGGCTGTAGGGGCACCACTGATGACATTTTAACGGTCCATTAATGGTGTGTCTTGGGCATTTATACTTGGTGGAGCCCATCCCTTTCCAAGCTTGATCGATGGATAATTTAGAGTAGCCAGTTAACCTAACTGCATGTCTTTTGACTGTGGGGGAAACCAGAGCACCCGGAGGAAACCCACACAGGCACAGGGAGAACATGCAAACTCCACACAAAAAGGCCCCCGTCAGTCACTGGGCTGGAACGCAGAACCTTCTTGCTGTGAGGTGACAGTGCTAACCACTGCACCACTGTGCCACCCCTGTTATTACTATACTATAGCAGTAAATTGGTTGAATTGTCACATTGTGTGTGTCAGTTGTAGCGCCACTCAAAAACTTGTACACCAGGAAAAAAGTCACACATTCATTAGTCTGTGATATAAATTATGACATGAGAAGTGACAATAAATCTTTGGATGTCTATTACACACGTGGAGAAGTGCACATAAAACAATCAAAAAATTAAAGGCTGGTTTCATAAAAAAATTGGAAGGCAAGAAAGTCTGTTGTATAGCAGCTGCTGTAATCTGTAAATCTGGTAGCATTTTGATAGAAAAGACATGCAGCCATTAATTTCCACACTTAAGATGTACTAAAGATGCACTGTAACCTCCCTGATTAATGGTGAAGACATTATAGATTTTATTTGTTTTAATCTTTTCCTTTTTTTCCCCGATCATACTAGCCATGATGACCATGATTGCTAAAGCATGAAGGTTTAACGTTAAATCTTGGACTGAAACGACAAAAAAATAAATAAATAATAATAATAATAATAATAATCCATTTCCTGCACCCCTGCTTTCACACACTCTTACAAAGAGTTGGTGTCTTTACATTTTGGTCAAACTACTTAGTGTACAGTATACAGTTAGGGATACGGCCCTGTAGTTCTACTGAATGCAGCCAAAGGAAATTAATTTTGTCTATAATTTCACCAGAAGTATCTTTATGTTGTCAATGCTGAGACATGTCATGTTAAAATAATGTACAACTAAATGGAGTTGCCAATGCTCAGTTTGTTCTGCCTTGGATTCTGTATTTATTTTGTTTGTTTATAAACAAATTGTGACATAAAATACACAACATAATGCAAGTAATTAAAACATAACTAAATTGTTTATTTTTGCTTTTTCCCTACAGTGTCTGATGGGATTTTTAAACTGGTTAACAGTTCTGTTCAACTGGATGTACAGACAAAAGATTATGAGTTCACCGACTTCACATGGTCATTTAACAAAAGTAAAAACATTGTGAAATGCTATAAAAATTCTCCGAGTATAGCATTCACTGATTATAAAAACAGAGTGGAGGTGAATGAGAAAACCCAAAGTCTGACACTGAAGAACTTGCAGAAGACTGATAGTGGACTCTATGAAGCAGTGGCATCTGGTGAACAAAACCGAATTGTGGCCGAGTACCAATTAACTGTGTTGGGTAAGTCTTATTAAAATTGCAGGACTGATACAGTAATCTTGTCAGTCTGAGATAAGAAGCCCTTCTTTTGTTCAATTCTGCATTTTGTTCTGTAAAATCTGATGATTTAATGGAGCAATATCTCTGTTGTTGTCATGTTTGAGGTCAGTTAGTTTTGTCTTGACTAAGATAAATGCATTGCTGCATGTAGAAACCAGCAATTGTGTGCATTGCCTAGCAGTACAGTAGTGTGTGTGTGTGTGTGTTCCAGATCCAGTGGAGAAACCAGTCCACAATGTCTCGCCCCAGCAAAGCAATGGCATCTGTAATGTGACTCTCAGCTGTGAAGCTCAGAAACTCTCAGTCACCGCTCACTGCTACAGTGACAGATGTGATATGAAGGTAAAAGAAAAGGCTGTAGATGGGTTCCATTCCCTCTCACTGTATGTCAGTAACAGCTTCATTATTTGTAATCATAGCAACCCAGTCAGCTGGAAAAATACAACTATGGAGATGAATGTGAAACAATTCTGCCCTTCCAATGGTGTAAGCATGCACACATACTGCATGGGGTAAATTTAAATGTAAGAAAAATGTCCATTCTTTATTAATTTGCTTTCAATATTCAATATTTGTGGTCTTACTAAATGATTAGAATTGAACATATTTTTCAACTTGTGTTTTTCTTAATAATATTTTCTTCTTTTAAAAAATGTAGTTTTGTGATCTGCACATAAACAAATAAATTAGAGTCAGTGTTGTGCTGCCTGTGAGTTTTTCCAGCAGTTATGTTTATAATTTGCTGCCCACAGTCTAATGTTCACCTGCAGTTCAGATACAGAGGAACAGATTAATATCCCCTTAGAGTCTGGGGCACCAGTGCAATATTGTGGACCATCAGCGGCACCTCATGCGAATTACTAAATCCTGTCTAAATATCAAACCTGCTCAGCTTTTACATCCCTACTCTCTCTGTTATAGTGGAATATAATTTTCTCATTTTTTATCTTGAAAAAAGTGGCACCAGAAAGAGAAAGAAAAACAAACATTCTGCATTTTGTATTTATACAGTTCTCCATTTTATTTCCATGAGAAAGCAGAACATACAGGTTTCTTGGTACACAGCTATTTCACAGCACATCCTTCCAGTGACATGGTCAGCTACTTCTGTCATGTCTGTGTCTGGTTACACTCAAGACTCCACTTCCCAGAATTCACAGTGGCCTTTAAATATGGCCACCACAGACTCCAACACCCCTTATGCACCACACCATTCACAGTCCCCTGAGTTCTAATCACACACACACACACACACACACACACCTGTCCCTGATCACATCCACAATCAGAATTCGACTATTTAAGGACTCTCAGGTCCCACGTTCATTGTGAAGTAAATGTTCAGTTACCAAGGACAGATCCAGGAAAATGGGAAGGGGGCATCAACCCAGTAAGGCTGGGGGTCTGGGGGCCACCAGAGGCTCCTGGAAGCTCTGCAGTTTTTACATGCCTGGAGATGTTGTAAATGAAATCTCTTACCCGGACCTTCTTGCTGTGAGGCAACAGCGCTAACCACTACACCACCGTGCCGCCCCAAGACAGTGAATATACCCAGGTAAACTGGGGGAATGTCAGTGGCCACTTAAGACAGAGCTTAATACCGAGATAACTATAAACAAAGACTGCAAGAGTTGCATGTCTATAATATAAAGTCAGTAACTGCAAGTCCGATAAGTAGTCTTAGTTCCCAAGACTCGGGATTTCAAACAGATTTTCTTTAGAGCCATTGCAAAAATCAATGAAAACATCTTTCACAGACCAATCTAGCCGCTGTCGTAAAAATCGAAGTGAGGCTCACACCAAACAGCACGTGTGTACATACACAGGGTATACTGAGTATAGGGATACCCTACTAATGAATATGAGCAGTAGCCGGACAGCCTACTGCAGAATCTTATCATTTTGGCTTGTGAACATGTGTGTTAACAATACCATAAGCATAAAAGAATGGCACACACCCTGTACATGTAGTCTATAGTGAAGTCCGGGAATACAGTATGTTATTGTGTAGATGCATAAAGTTCTGGCATCTTGGTAAAATCCAACAGGACTCGCCCAGCTTGCTTTTCACTGCATTCATGTCACGAGTGAAAAAAAAAAAACCTAAGCTAGGACCTACTATTAAATATAAATTTATAGTGGAGCTTCGGCCCACGCGAGCGGAGCTCCATACTTAAGAAAATATGGAAGCCCATTGAGTTGATTTTTCATGGACACACAGGGATCCCAGCCATGTACGTCCGTTTGTCCCCACCCCTCGCGATTCTGATTGGCTGTTTGATTTTGGCCGGAACTAGAAGAGCGAGCACGCCTACATAACTTATTTTTGTCTAAAGATAATTTCATATTTATTGGGTTTTTCCACTGAGAACAACTCAAACAGCGCAACAAAATAATAATCATTTTACAAACTTTAATACAAACTTTAAAAAGATGTCAGAACAAGTTAACCAAGGAGAGAAAGATGAAGTCAAACCCGGGAAGAGAAAGAGAGTTTTGACAGAGGAAGAAAAGGAAAGAAGAAGTGAAAGAGCTAGAGAAAGGCGAAGAAATCTTTCACAAGAAAAGCGACAAGCTGAAAGAGAAAGAAAACGTGTAAAAAATGAATTAATAGAAATGATGAGTTGTAGGAATTTAATTCTAAATAGTGATGTTGATTTTGAAATCACTGTGAAATCCTTCGGGATCTGACAAGTTGACCAGAATCCAGTTAGTGTTTTCATGAATCGTGTATCTTTTGTTTTCAAAACATTTTGCTATAAATCCCTAACGCACACTGTAGTTTATAGTAATAAAAAGAATAATATACACGTGAGTTTGGAGAAATTTATCTTCTCATGATAAAATTGAAATTGAAACACATCAAAGTACATCATCTGTTGCATGTTTGTTTTCATTTGAATGGAAACTCCGCTATTAGGTAGGACCGAATTTTATATTACCATAAACTCTTCAGCTCAATCCCACATAATTTATTTTGTGGTTTTTTAACTTCTCATCTCATCTCATCTCATCTCATCTCATCTCATTATCTCTAGCCGCTTTATCCTTCTACAGGGTCGCAGGCAAGCTGGAGCCTATCCCAGCTGACTATGGGTGAAAGGCGGGGTACACCCTGGACAAGTCGCCAGGTCATCACAGGGCTGACACATAGACACAGACAACCATTCACACTCACATTCACACCTACGGTCAATTTAGAGTCACCAGTTAACCTAACCTGCATGTCTTTGGACTGTGGGGGAAACCGGAGCACCCAGAGGAAACCCACGCGGACACGGGGAGAACATGCAAACTCCGCACAGAAAGGCCCTCGCCGGCCACGGGGCTCGAACCCGGACCTTCTTGCTGTGAGGCGACAGCGCTAACCACTACACCACCGTGCCGCCCGTTTTTTTAACTTATTAATTAAAAATGGTGGACATATATCGAATTCTGCAATATGTTACACACTGAATGTTGAAAATTTTCATCGAGGTGTCAGATAATTTTATTGTACTGAAACACACAGCAAAAAGACAGTCTACAGGGCTCGACATTAAGGATTGCCCGATTGCCCTGGGCAAGTGAAACATGCATTCGGGCAAGTGGGATATGTACCCAACATGCCCGACTGAGCAAGTTGGAATGAGTATATATTACGAACTAGCACCACAAAAATTATGCTTTTTGATCTTTTATTTCAGTTCCTAAAAGCGGCCCTCGCTCCGTATCCACCATTATGTCTTGGCTGTTTTCTTAGTCTAGGTTTCATGTGCTGCTTTGCAAGTTATTTTATATTCCCCCACTGTACGCATACTGTTTATAGACCCCTTGTGCATGACGTCATGCATCACGTGATAATTACAGCTGCGGTCAGACAGACACCATCTTTCATGCAAGCAAAGCTTAATCTGTCTTCAATATGGTTCATTTTTGCGCTGTTTTTGCTTGTTCAAACAGAGAAATAGGTAAAAGGCATTGCCGTCTCCCCGCTATCAAGAAAAATGTTAATAAATAGAAGCAAATGCTTCAAGAACAACAGGGAAGTGAGTGGTTAAAGAATACGAGGAGAGGAGCTCAGCCTGAAAACTCCAGAGAAATTCACGGTTGTATTTAAAATGTATTTTACAAAAACAGAAAGTCGGAAGTGAGTAAGGAAGAATTTGCTTAAGAATCTCATTTTAATTTTTTCTGCTTGCATTCGAGTTAGCTCCTTCATGTAAATGTTGGATTTTCTTACAGGTGAAGCCGCGTCCTTCTTCAACACAGAAAACCCAGATTGATTTCAGACAACTCGGGCATAAAACACTCAACAAGGAGCGACATGCGCGATAAATCCTGAAAGAACAGAACCGATTATGAGCAGAGAGAGCAGGAGCTTTGTTTCTCTTATCAGAGGAACACAGTCCTGTGCAAAATATATATCTATCATTCTTTTTTTTAATCATCCACCTCTAGGTTTATTTTAAAAAAAACATGCTGCGTCATGACGGGCCGGTGTTCTGATAAACTGTCCTACACGTCAATGCGTCCTACAAAGCACCACTGCGCATGCGCAGAGCACAAAACGTCTCATCTCATCTCATTATCACTAGACGCTTTATCCTGTTCTACAGGGTCGCAGGCAAGCTAGAGCCTATCCCAGCTGACTACGGGCGAAAGGCGGGGTACACCCTGGACAAGTCGCCAGGTCATCACAGGGCTGACACATAGACACAGACAACCATTCACACTCACACCTACGGTCAATTTAGAGTCACCAGTTAACCGAACCTGCATGTCTTTGGACTGTGGGGGAAACCGGAGCACCCGGAGGAAACCCACACGGACACGGGGAGAACATGCAAACTCCACACAGAAAGGCCCTCGCCGGCCACGGGGCTCGAACCAGGACCTTCTTGCTGTGAGGCGACAGCGCTAACCACTACACCACCGTGCCGCCCCAGCACAAAACGTCATTTCTTGGCATTTGAACAGATGTAGGACCGTTTATCAGAACACTGGCTGCACTGATTCAGTTGCAGGTTGCCAGGTCTGTATAAAACACCCACAACTTACACACTAAACAATTTTAAACTCAAACATTATCCTGTCTGTCAATACGGTACGTGGCGCAGGTTTTTTGTTGTTGTTGTTTTGTTTTGTTTTGAACCTAGAGGTGGATAATATAACAAAAAAAACCACAATATATAAATATTCTCAAACACAGTACTGTTCGGGGTGGCACGGTGGTGTAGTGGTTAGCGCTGTCGCCTCACAGCAAGAAGGTCCTGGGTTCGAGCCCCGGGGCCGGCGAGGGCCTTTCTGTGTCGAGTTTGCATGTTCTCCCCGTGTCCGCGTGGGTTTCCTCCGGGTGCTCCGGTTTCCCCCACAGTCCAAAGACATGCAGGTTAGGTTAACTGGTGACTCTAAATTGACCGTAGGTGTGAATGTGAGTGTGAATGGTTGTCTGTGTCTATGTGTCAGCCCTGTGATGACCTGGCGACTTGTCCAGGGTGTACCCCGCCTTTTGCCCGTAGTCAGCTGGGATAGGCTCCAGCTTGCCTGCGACCCTGTAGAAGGATAAAGCGGCTAGAGATAATGAGATGAGATGAGACAGTACTGTTCAAAAGTCTTGGCACCGTATTGTTTTCTTCATAGAAATATTGTTATAGATTTCTATTTTATGATTTCTACATTATGGAGTAATGAACCTACAGTCTGAGAGAGTTCTACTCAAACACACTGAACATCACAACAGCTGCATGCGTGTGAAATGGAAATAAATCAACTAAGGTAGGAAAAACTATTTTGGATAAAATTGTTATTGTCCGTTTCAAGTAAAAAGTAACCAATAACCAAACTTAATCATAAACTTAATCGATAACCAAACTTCAACTCAGTATGTGAGCTTCATTTTATGTTGCAATTCACAACTATTCTCTGGCTTTCCTAAAAAAAAAAAGAAAAAAAGTAGTACTGGCAAAATAGTGGGCAGATGATAATACTGGGGGGCAAGTGGGGATAAAAGTTAATGTCGAGCCCTGGTCTAGCATTAGTATTATCTCCCATTGCTGCTACTCTGACTGTCTTCACGACGACTGGGCTGACTTCCCTCAACAATAAACAAAGATTACAGCTGAAAATAACTAAATAAACAATGTCAATACACCTGTCCATGTGAATACAAACGAAAGGCATGAATCATCAGACAGAATTCAGTGTGCAGCCAGTTCACTAACTTAAACACTGCTTGCTGCTAAGCTGGGATAGGCTCCAGCTTGCCTGCGACCCTGTAGAACATGATAAAGCGGCTACAGATAATGGATGGATGGATGCTAATATGGACTGAAACCGGCATTTTGTTTTATACATCAGCTTACATAAGAACAATACCATTATATTGTCATGTCAGAAACATTACCATAAGAACATACAACTAGCGGCCTCAACATGCGAACAGGAATGGCTAAAGCAAATTTTAGTTAGCTGCCTTTTCCTTAAATCGTTCATCACTTCCCTCGAACATAAAATGTAACGACACAACTGTGAGTAAACTTAACCTGAAGATATATGTGGCGCTTGTGCACTTATCTCACCTGAAACACACAGCAAAAAGACAGTCTAGCATTAGTATTATCTCCCGTTGCCACTGCTCTGACTGTCTTCACTCCGACTGGGCTGACTTCCCTCAACAATAGGATTACAGCGCCAGTCACTAACACAACACAGCTGCTACCACCTTCTTCTGCCGAAGGGGAATATCACTCAACAAATGCTAATAGAGAAATCAGGTGAGTTTTCTTCTGCTTAAAAGTGACACAAGCATTTTAAATAATAATCACCAGAAAAATAATGGTTGGGGGGACCAAGGTGATGACACAAATTAATACAATATGAGTTCTGTATATAATCTTAGCCCCTAAAATGTCCAGGGTGCCACAAATACAGTCAAGTCACAATTCCAAGTAGCCATGTAAAAAATTTTTTTTGTTTTGTTTTTTTGATGGGTGCCAGGTTACGGTTGGTCTGACTTTATCAAGCCTTTGAGCTCCAGCACTGTTCTTCTCATTTTGACTTTGTTTGTATTGTTGGATTTTGCTCTTTTGCCTCTGCCTTTGATTTCCTGTTTGTTCCTCGCCTGACCATTGCCTGTTTTTGACTCTACATTTTGCTGAATGATTTGCATTTGTCTGCCAGTTTGTCTTATTGAACTCCTTTCTGCTTTTACTTCTGTCTCTCGCCTGAATACCTGACAACTTCAACAGCTCATTCATAAACTGGACCAGCTGGGACTCAACACCTCCCTGTGCAACTGGCTGCTGGACTTCCTGACGGGGAGACCACACCATCACATTGAACATGGGGGCCCCCCAAGGATGTGTGCTGAGCCCCCTCCTCTTCACTCTGCTGACCCACGACTGCACACCAACATCCAGCTCCAACCTCTTCATTAAGTTTGCGGATGACACGACTGTGGTGGGTCTCATCAACAATGGTGATGAGACAATCTACAGGAGTGAGGTGAGCCGCTTGGCCATGTGCTGCAAGGACAACAATCTCCGCCTGAACATGGAGAAGACGAAGGAGATTGTTGTGGACTTCAGGAGAGCGCACACCCAGCATGCTCTGCTAACTATCAACGGTGCTGCAGTGGAGAGGGTGAGCAGAACCAAGTTTCTTGGTGTGCACATCTCTGAAGACCTGTCCTGGAGCAACAACACCGCATCACTGGTCAAAAAAGCCCAACAGCGTCTGTACTTCCTCCGCAAACTGAGGAGAGCAGAGCCCGGCCCCCATCATGCACACATTCTACAGAGGCACCATCGAGAACATCCTGACCAGCTGCATCACCATGTGGTACGGCGCCTGCACCGTGTCCTGCTGCAAGACTCTGCAGCGCATCGTGAGAGCAGCTGAGAGGATCATTGGTGTCTCTCTCCCTTCTCTTATGGAAATCTATAACTCCCGCCTCACCCGCAAAGCCATCAGGATTGCAGGTAACCCCACCCACCCATCTCACAGCCTCTTCAGCCTGCTGCCGTCGGGGAGGAGACTGCAGAGTCTCCGGGCCAAAACCAGCAGGCTCAAGGACAGTTTCTTTCACCAGGCGGTCAGGAGGCTCAACTCCCTCCCTGTTCTGCCCCTCCTCCCCCCTCTGCTCCCTGCCACAGATTCTGCCTGCACACCCCCCCGCCCCCCCCCTTCAGCATCTGACATCATGTCACCCTCACAGTCCCCCCCCCCCCCCCAACACACACACACACACACACACACACACACACACACACACACACACACACACACACACACACACACTCTCAACATTCATTCGCACACTGAACTCAGGGACTGCACATTTCACTTTACCTCGCTCATTTGCACTATTCTGCACTATCTCACCTTAACAGCTATTAGTTTATTGTTTAGACTGGTTATTTCATGTTTACCTGCTATACCTCAAGTGCCCTTGACTGTTTATTTTATGTCCTGTTGCTCCAATTTTATACACACACACACACACACACACACACATATATGTGTGTGTGTGTGTGTGTGTGTGTGTGTGTGTGTGTGTGTGTGTGTGTTTGTGTGTGTATATATATGTGTTTAGTCTATGTCTATTTCTTATCTAGAGTGTTTATACTGTTTATATTGTTTATTTCAATTATTCTATTTTTTATTTATTGCATTGCCTGTTTGCACCGTGGGTCAGAGAGGACTGAAATTTCATCTGTGCTGTATGTCGAGCATTTATAGCATATTTGACAATAAAGTTGACTTGACTTGACTTGACTTGACAAAGGAAATGGTTAAATAGACATACTATATGTACTACATACTTCCAGATATGAAAGGCAAAAGAAATGAAACTGTTTATGAATGAGTACAAAAGTAATAAGTACAAAAAATAAGTAATAAGTACAAAAGTAGTGCTTTCTAATCTTGACAGTTTAAAACTAAAAATTCAGAATGAACAGATTAACCAAAAATCATAACAGAAAACCACCACTAAATGGTCATTTATTTATGGCAACAGTAGGATATGACATGGTTTTAAAATAATAATAAAAATAAACAGTCTCAATCTGTAAAATTACAATACACCAAGTAAAAAAAAATCTCTGCATACTAAGGAGTCAGCCTAAGTTACATTACTCCTTAAAATGTTTCATGAAAACACAATTTAGTGCACATAAAATCCAAAAATGTACCATGTGACTATTGTTGTGGGGTGTTTATGGATCATGTGACAAAATTCATTGTGATGCAAAAATGTGACAATATGCATCATGGGAATGTGTGACATCAGCATTCTCTTCATGATGCATTTCATGCAGTTGCACTGTTTGAACACCAGGGGGCCAAAGAGCCTGCAGTTTCTGCACCTGAGAATTGACCCATAACCTCAAAACTCTGGTTTGCAATGACTAACACACATTATATGTTACACAGTTACACAACCCCATTAAAGTAGTTAAAAAGAGGACTTCAGTAGCTTTCAAACACCACCATCCATATCTGTGAGCTACGGTTCCTCAGAAAGACGCATTTTAGCTGCCTTTGGAGCTCTATTTCTGCTCCCAAGCTCGTTATGTTTCAGGTGATTATTTTTAAAGTCCCCAGGTCAGATACTTTCTTTATTCAGTCAAAAATTTAGGGAGAAATTATCAATTTATTTATTTATTTTTAAGATATGGTTAACCTGTTGGACATTTTGTGTATAATATTCAACCTCTTTGTAGGAAATTTGAAAATCTTTAGTTTCATACAAACAAAAATGCACATAGTTTGACATTGTTTATTAAACATAAATTTTTCTTCATTGAAATTTTGTTCAAATTTTCTAAGAATCAAATAAAATGAAATTGTGAAAGTTGTAGCTTCAATTGAATTGAATAGGTGTAATGATGCACAGCAAATAAGACATGATAGCAATCTATTCTCAGCTTTGAAGGACAAGTTTCCTGGAGCTCTGAGTTTGTTTGTTTGTTTGTTTGTTTGTTTGTTTGTTTGTTTGTTTGTTTGTTTGTTTGTTTGTTTGTTTGTTTGTTTGTTTGTTTGTTTGTTTGTTTGTTTGGTTGGTTGGTTGGTTGGTTGGTTGGTTGGTTGGTTCCATGTTATGCCAAGAAAAGGAAATGTCAGGAAGGTGGTTTCATGTCATAATTTGAAGAACTCTTATTCATGGGCTACATTTCACATCAGCCTTTTAAAACATAGTCTCATAATAATAAGACGACCCACTCAACTGTCCCTTTATATGGAACCTGAAACCAAGGGAGCAGCAGTGACTGAGGATCACAGTTGCACTCGTTACTATGAGATCTTGAAAGCTACCAAATGAAACTGATGAAATTGGCCTATTTCTGTTTCTTGTTTTTATCTTCAAAGTAATAAATTAAAATGTGTAGAGATTATAAATAACAACTGTAATGTGTTTGAGGTACAGTGTCTCTGCTGCTGTCTGTCCACTGAACACAGTGCCGTGTTTTGTAGCTGTGTTTTTTTAAACTGTGTTTTACTTCTTAGATTTTTTTAACAGCTTGTATCTGACTCTGAGCAAATTTGCCATTTGCACAGGACAATTTAATGTAACTTGTGTTGTTTTAGAAGGTTCAGTATATATGTGGGGTTTTTTTTTTCTCTCTCAGCTGTCAAAGACAAAAAACAAGCTACATGCAAGTGGAAAAGTCACAGAAACCACATGTCCCAACTCAACCGCATCTTTCCTTTCAGACCTCAGTGCTGCATGGTGTTGCTTGCCACACATACAACAGCACAGTTTTTCATTCTGTCCTGCACAAAATAAAACTGTTAGACTTACAAACCAAATGTAAAGCTGGATTTATTGTAAAAACTGCACAGACACAGACGAGATCAAACATGTCTTTGAACAGTTTCATTAAATTCTTTAGGCTTTTCTGAAACATTAAAAAAAAAACTTAAATTATATATTACGTATGTACACGTAAGGGAATGTTAAGTAAACCTCCCCCCTCACTCCCCCCACCCCCACGGATAGCACTTTCCACCGAGTGTGTTACGCTGCCCCTGCATGAGAAAGCGTTTCGAAAAGATGTGGCCCACTGGCTTCATGGTAGCTGTCATGTGATGGGGGAGAGCTGTCTAGGGGGGGAAGAATGGCCATGACTTAAAGAAGAAAATCAGGGGTGGGGACAGACAAAACAAAACAAAAAAACTATTTGTATTTCTAAACAACTGGCTGTTGTGTGTTACTAGCTTACTTTATCTGCGTTTCAGAAAAGAATGGAGGAGTAACATTACATAGTTTTTTGTTTGTTTGTTTTTGCTCATATATTCCTTGTTTATATTTATACACAGATAAAATTCACTGGAAGTAAAGCAGAAATAAATGTGTCTGTCACATCCAGCTCCACCACTGATCCAGAAGCTACTGCTCTCCAATCCGCTCTGCATCCAGCACAGACTTTATAATGAACTAATTCACCTCAACACGAACCCACCTGTTTCCTGATTTCAGTCATGATACAGAGTAGCTACTGAAGATGCGCCTTTTCACTTACTCTTTGCTATGATTTGTTTTCTTTGTAAATTCATTTCTGAGAGTTTTTCAGGTTTTTTTTCTGGCTTTTGTTTGACCATGTTCATTTCGTGGTTTATGATTCTGTTTTGCTTTATACTATCTGTCTTATGACCTTGTTCTGCCTGAAGGTGATGATAAATAAAGCTTGCATATATGTTGGTCCATGTGATGGAATTTGTGACCTTTTCCCTTCTATGATTTTTTTTCCCTGACAGGTGATTTATATTTGTGTTTGATCTAGCTGTTGATTTTGCTGTAAAACAGAAAATCAAGTGTATCCTTGTATCATCATAGATAAGGAGTCAAATATCACAAATGCTTGTCATCTCATCATCTCTAGCCGCTTTATCCTGTTCTACAGGGTTGCAGGCAAGCTGGAGTACAGCGGGGTACACCCTGGACAAGTCGCCAGGTCATCACAGGGCTGCCCCATAGACACAGACAACCATTCACACTCACCGTCAATTTAGAGTCACCAGTTAACCTAACCTGCATGTCTTTGGACTGTGGGGGAAACCGGAGCACCCGGAGGAAACCCACGCGGACATGGGGAGAACATGCAAACTCTGCACAGAAAGGCCCTCGCCGGCCACGGGGCTCAAACCCGGACCTTCTTGCTGTGAGGTGACAGCGCTAACCACTACACCACTCATGGCCGTAACTACCATTGAGGACACCGAGGTCATGTCCTCGGTATTTTTTTCAGAAATTTAAAATTGGTCTACGTTGAATTCGAGCAGTGATCAATGTAAAACGCAGCGTCCACATCCACATGTCATCTGTATTTCCCCCCAATAAAATTTACATTTGTCTAATGTCATCTGAAATCTCTCAGCCTCTATCTCTATCATTGCCATGTCTAACACAGCGTCACGTGACGTAGCCTATGCTAGTGTCGGCCGGGGAAGTTGGGTTTTGGATAAAACAGGCAGGGTGTAGTCTACGCTCTATCACATATGCCTACTTAACCTAATGTAGGCTAATAGTCACATCGCATTATAGAGCTTTACCTGAGTGCAAAATGAAAACGTTGCAACAAACTAAATTAAGGTTTGGACAGCCAACAGAAGAGCAGGGAAAGAGAAGGAGGGAAGGTGAGAAAATATTGTCAGTGCCAGGGCTCGAAATTAACTTTTTTTCTTTGTGTCCCCCAGTGGTCCCGAATTCTGTGTTGTATTGTCCCGAATGGAAGCAATAGTGTCCCCATTTTTTTCCTCTCTGAAATAACCAGTGGTTAATATTATCATATGAAGTTACTATTATATTTGTAACTATGCGATTTTGAACCCTTTATATCATTTTTATAATAAGTCTCAAAACACAAGTGACACATGTCCTATACATCATCTACTTCAAAATTACAGTTATTGCATTTTCAGTTTATTAAACTTTGGCGATCTCACTGTATGAATAGATACCCATTTATTTAACGGGGCCAACTAGCTCATTCAGAAAATGTTTCAACTCACTACATCTACAGTACACTTTAGTTGAAAATAAGACCCCTTTTATGTTCATTTCATTTACTTATACCTTGAATATCTGTTGGCATATATAAGGCCAACTTGTCATTTTCACCATTACCGTTATCCATTTTTATGTAATATACCTGTTGCCCCATTCAGAGATGTTTTGAAAGCCATCAGCCATACCATCAATGGATGAAATGCCCTTGAGCAAGGCACCTACCCCAACATTGCTACAGGGACTGTAACACTGTAAAAAACTGTAAAGTCTCTCATTCATCTCATTATCTCTAGCCGCTTTATCCTGTTCTACAGGGTCGCAGGCAAGCTGGAGCCTATCCCAGCTGACTACGGGCGAAAGGCGGGGTACACCCTGGACAAGTCGCCAGGTCATCACAGGGCTGACACATAGACACAGACAACCATTCAACTGTAAAGTCACTTTGGATAAAAGTGTCATATCATATAAGTGCAAACAAAGCAATGTAATGCAAGTTTTTTTTATTGTAACCTTTAGTCATAGAAATCATTTACATTATTTACAGTGACTTTTCTGATTTTGCAGTCACAGCGCAGCCACATTTATAATGGCAGTCTATGGGGCTGAGCGCCCGTCCTCTCCTCACTTTTAGGCTTCTCATGCAAAAACCCGTTTTTAACTCGCTCTAGTGACCTCAATTTTTACACTACAGACAAAAAAAATTACATCGTGTTCAGGAGAGCCTTGTGGCACTCAATGTGAAAGAATTTTGTGACTATCTCCTTCTGTTTTCGTGTAAATCCCCGTTGTTTGGAGGGAGCGCTCTGAGCAATTACTGCCCTTTCTGTGTCTCTCAGCGCAGCGTGCGGGTGGGGGAGGGGCTGCTTGCTCTCACACACACACAGCGCGCTGCTCCCTCTCAGAGACACACAGGCTTGTCGCCTCAACGCAAATCATTCATTCACAGAGTGCAGCTCAGGCCCTGCAGTTGTGACCATAGGCATCCTAATACATAGACGGAGCATCCAATGTAAATTCTAAAAGCGCTGATGAGACGCGGGGCCGCCATCTTGGAGTGGTGATCCGCTGCACTCAGTGTAATACTAAATACATTAGATATAAACAGCTTAACGTTTTTCTATCGGCTACAACCACCAATCTATTGCAAATAAAATGCGGTTTTAACAATCTAAATCCTTTATAATGATTCAAATGTGTGTATGTTTTCTTTAAATAGATTGTTAAGAACATATCAAAGGGGAAATTAATCTAGTCAGTGAATTTATAAGAGCCTTTTACATCCTTCAACACATTCTGACCCCCCTTCAGCAAAGCTGATGTATTCAGGTTGAGTGGGGCACTTTGTTTGGTATGTAGGACAATGTGTGATGACCATATATTGACCACAAACATTTTTTGTCTTGTTTTAAAGCATATCAAAACATTTATTTATAACAAATTAATGTCAAACATAAAAAATATAAGGGCGGCACGGTGGTGTAGTGGTTAGTGCTGTCGCCTCACAGCAAGAAGGTCCTGGGTTCGAGCCCTGGGGCCGGCGAGGGCCTTTCTGTGCAGAGTTTGCATGTTCTCCTCGTGTCCGCGTGGGTTTCCTCCGGGTGCTCCGGTTTCCCCCACAGTCCAAAGACATGCAGGTTAGGTTAACTGGTGACTCTAAATTGACCGTGAGTGTGAATGGTTGTCTGTGTCTATGTGTCAGCCCTGTGATGACCTGGCGACTTGTCCAGGGTGTACCCCGCCTTTCGCCCGTAGTCAGCTGGGATAGGCTCCAGCTTGCCTGTGACCCTGTAGAAGGATTAAGCGGCTAGAGATAATGAGATGAGATAAAAAATATAACAATGTAGTAAATAAATAAAAAAGGTAGTATATGAATAAACATTTAATAACAATATATATAATATTAGCATACAACATTAAAACATCACTCGTGAAACCACTACCTGATGACGATTTAAGTCTCTTAGCTCCTTCTCAGCTCTGGTAATATACTATTTTAAAAAAACAACAAATAGTACGGTAATGTTAAATCTTACTTGTGAAAAGTAATCCCCCTGCTTCTCTTTGAAACGGTTCGCTCGTTTGAGCAGGAGTACGCTGAGCACCAGCTTGGCAGCTTGTCTCTTGTCTTCTTCTTCAGTCGTGCAGTAATAGACGGTACTTTTATTATTATTATTATTATTATTTCCCAAAACATTCAAAATACAAACAAATAGAGCACCATATATATATACAGATCCAAAACATCAAAATAGTAAAACACACACATAGCAATAAAGTAAAAAATATGAACAAGAAAGGGGTTACTTAACTATCTTTACATATGTTAATCGAGTAAATCAAAGTCATCCAAAAAAGATATAAAATAACCAACATCCTTATTTTCAACTAACTTTAAAGATTTGGCAAAAAGCTTGAGGTCATTCTTCCCGTGTGTAACATAAAGTTTAGTTTTAAATAAAACGACATTTGTGAATAAAATGTTTACCTAAAAGTAGTAAATTATTAATACCATATTCAATTTTGTTATTATTTAAAAACACTCCAAATTTAATTTCTTTAATGGATAAAGGGGCAAACTGAATCCCCCTAGACCAGGGGTTCTCAACCTTTTGCAACCTGGGCCCCACCAAAGCTGGTTCATTGCAGTTGGGGGCCCCTCTTCTCGCCCCCCCCCCAAACACACTCACCCGCAGTGACGCCACCCGACCTACAGCACCTTATATCGACCGATAGATAGATAGATAGATAGATAGATAGATAGATAGATAGATAGATAGATAGATAGATAGCCCTGGGCTAGATTCTCATCTCATCTCATTATCTCTAGCCGCTTTATCCTTCTACAGGGTCGCAGGCAAGCTGGAGCCTATCCCAGCTGACTACGGGCGAAAGGCGGGGTACACCCTGGACAAGTCGCCAGGTCATCACAGGGCTGACACATAGACACAGACAACCATTCACACTCACATTCACACCTACGGTCAATTTAGAGTCACCAGTTAACCTAACCTGCATGTCTTTGGACTGTGGGGGAAACCGGAGCACCCGGAGGAAACCCACGCGGACACGGGGAGAACATGCAAACTCCACACAGAAAGGCCCTCGCCGGCCCCGGGGCTCGAACCCAGGACCTTCTTGCTGTGAGGCGACAGCGCTAACCACTACACCACCGTGCCGCCCTGGGCTAGATTATTATTATTAGTAGTAGTAGTAGTAGCAGCAGTAGTAGCATTATCCATAGTAGACTAGCAGTAAGAAAACAACAAAAACAACAAATTATTTGGGTAGAGCTGAAATGGGGAAAGCAAAAATACAGTGTGGGGTAGTAGTCTTTAAAAAGACTGTTTGGGTTTTGCGCTGTATCGATGGATTGATGATAGTAGACTAGCGAGAGTCGGCACGAGTTAACTCGGCAAGAAACCAGACTAGTGTGTGTGTGGCAAGCACTCACACGGTGGCCACGGTATGCAGACTCACTCACGTGACGTTGCGTCATGTTCGCGTCACGGGCTTAAAATAACCTACACACAAGATTTTATGATAGATTGATGATAGATTTTATAATAGTATTGATTTGTATGTAATAGTCCAATGTCCTGCATTTTGACATGGGTAAATGTGTTGCATCTGCTTAGTTACTATAGCCTGTTAGCCCCAGATTTTTTTTTTTCCTCCATACATGAAGCCTACTCGCGACCCCCCTGGAGTACCTCCGTGCCCCACCAGGGGGGCGCGCCCCCCCGGTTGAGAACCACTACCCTAGACTAATAGATGGTACCTTGATATCTCGCGCTTTCTCACCACTCCAAGATGGCGACCGTATTTCTCACGTCAGAACAGCCAACTCTCCATCTATGTATTAGGATGTCTATGATTGTGACTGCTACGCGCACTGCATCACTCTCACAATTTCCCCCATGTAGAACTTTTTTTCTAGATCTATTTTTTTCCATTGTCCCGGGATTGTCCCAGATATGATAATTTTGTGTCCCGATGACATTTTTTATGGTCCCCGGGATGTTGGGACACCGTTAGTTTTGAGCGCTGGTCAGTGCAGTGGCAGACCGTTCAGCGGTGTCATGCCAACTTTCCAAGGGGAAACGTTTCATTGTCATTGCCTATTACATTTTAGTTAGCATTTCGAGAAACATTCAAAACTACATTGTCACAGGCAGCCCTGTGCAGGGCTGACTAAACGGGCTTGTTTGAGTAACTCTCTCTCTTTCTCTCATAACTCTCTCTTTCTCTCTCACTCACTCACACAGACACACACACACACACACACACACACACACACACACACACACACACACAAATAATACACTCTCACACACTCTCTCTAATACATAGTCTTCACACAGAACTAATAGCCCTACATTCTAATGTAATTTAAGATAATGAAATGTAAATAATGCCAATACTTCAGGTAGCTGATCAATACACTCATTTCAGTTCAGTTTTGACTTTTATGTCAGACAAAACTCCACAGTTATGATGGCACAGTTTTAGAATTGTTGAAGTAAATGTGTTATGAGCCAAACTTACATTACAGGCAATGGTGAGAACACTCTGTTTCAGAGAATGCATGCAAATGGATCTCAATTCAAGACAGCCAGATAGACTGATGCCTTTACATTACTGCTCAGAATGTCTCTACACATACAGACACCCACAAATAACACACAAACTCTCAGTCTCTCTCTCTCTCTCTCTCTCTCACACACACACACACACACACACCCACACACACACACACACACACACACACACACACACACTATTATTATAAGGTGTAATACTAAAGCTTACAATTCAGCAGTTCACACCCTTTCTGTCATGTGTATGCTGCAATGTAAATAATGCCAATACTTTAGGTAACTGGTACTTTAGGTATGTATACTCAGTTCAAGAGTTCACTACCTTTCTACTTTTATGTCAGATAAAACACCACAGTTATGGTGCCACAGTTGTAGAATTGTTAAAATAAATGTGTCCACCACCAAATCTATCCTTGGTTTGTTATTTATTTATTTAAGTTGTGCCGGGGGGCCTTCGGTGCTGTCAGCCATGCTTGACCTCGGTATTTGAAAAATCCTGGTTACGGCCCTGACACCACTGTGCCACTCTACAAATGCTTGTTTCTATTAGAATAAGGGTCTGCTGCATGAGACTGTGGTATCTCACTAGATACACTGTATACAGCTGGGTGACAAATGAATGAAAAATAATAAAAGAAAAACATAAATTGTCTTTGTAATATGCTGGCCTTTGTCGGACCATGGTATAGATTCTACACATCTCTAGGGTGTGTAGAATCTTAGGGTTTGTTTGAGAGAGCTCTGTTTAACACATCTGTCCAAAAACTGTCATTGGTGTTCAGCTGGGTTGAGATCTGGTGAAGACAAACAGACATTCTGCTAAAGCCTCCCTTGTTGTAGCTCCCAGAAATGTAACTTCACTAAAATAGTTTGCAATAGAGTTCTCAATGCAAATAGTGTTGCTGTGTGTTTACATTAGAAACAAATACACGAATAAACAAACAATGACTCTCTATATGAGTGGATAACATGGTGCCATTTATTCTTAATGTACAATTTTGAAGCTTCTTTCTTTCTTTCTTTCTTTCTTTCTTTCTTTCTTTCTTTCTTTCTTTCTTTTCATAAAAATAGGAGTCACCAGCCTGTGAAAACTGGAGCCAGAGTCTGTGCAGTAGAGACCTTCAAGCGAGAGCACACACAGTAGATGGCTTCACCTCTCACCTGCCCATATCAGTGATGGACACTGTACAGGAACACGCATGCTGTGAGACATCACATGAGGTGCAACTTAAGATGGTCCATTGACTAATTCAGAGTAGAAAGTACAGAGTTATTAATTAATATAATATATTGAAGTGGAGTTGTACAATTTGCACAGATATGATTTTACTGTTGCCAGGTAAAGATTTGTGCTTTGAGTCATGACTGACTGAGTTACCATTTATTAGCTAGCCGAGATTATCCATTATTTTAATCAAAGTCATGAAAGTATCAGTAATTAATTTAAGGTACCTAATGAAAACATACTGGTAAACAGCAGTCAGCATTGATATTTATTAAACAGCCTAATTTTTGAAACAAAATTGCAGCGCTCCTTGATTTTCATCTAGCTCTGATACCTGCAGTAATTGATCCATCTGAATGGAGAAGTGCTTTCTTATCCTCTGTTCATTCTTTAGGGAGAGTTCATTTCAAAAGAATGACTGACTGGTTATTGTTATCAAGTCACAACGGGTGTTTTCTAAGGTCATACAGTCAATCCATCCATCCAAACATCCACTATATATTATCCGTCAGGGTCACAGGGAAGCAGGAGCCAATCCCAGCTGACTTTGGGCGAGAGGCAGTGTACACCCTGAGCAGGTCGTCAATCTACTGCAGGGCAAACACAGAAACGAACAACCATTCACACTCACATTCACACCTATGGACAATTTAGTGTTGCCAGTTGACCGAATCCGCATGTCTTTGGACTGTTGGAGAAAACCGGAGCACCCAGGCCCTATCAACCAGGCCATTTTTATTTAGCACCAAATAACTTCTATTAAAAACATTTATCATAAGGAAAAATATTGGGGATGACATTAAGGTCAACTGAACTTGTAAAAATGACATTTCTGAAAATAATCTTGTGGAGATGTACTGTTACTTCAAATGGAAGTTTGCTATGTTTCCCTAAACTAACATGGAATGGGTGTGGTTATTAAAAATTATACTGCATCCAACCACTAGATGGCCTCAGAGACATTTTGGCTTCACTCCAGATTATTTCAGAAGGACCCAAACAAAATGTCTGAGCACATAGGCCTGATTTTATATTTCTAGAACAATTAGAAAAACATGAAAATATGGAAACCAATTGGATATGCACTTCTACAGCTTATTGACAGTTGTTTTTTCTCAGGTGCTCCACTACAGAGACCGATCTACTGAAATTGCAGAAAGTGTAACAATAAACCAAATGTACAACAGTAATATGTGTGTTGTATTATATTTTAATCAGCTGTGTGCCATTTCTACCACATGTAGTTTTGTTTTGTTACTGTATTTCTTTGAAATGCTGACCTTCCATCCATCCATCCATCCATTATCTGTAGCCATTCTTCCTGTTCTACAGGGTCGCAGACAAGCTGGAGCCTATCCCTGCTGACTATGGGCAAGAGGCAGGGTACACCCTGGACAAGTCACCAGGCCATCGCAGGGCTGACACATAGACACAGACAACCATTCACATTCACATCTAAGGTCAATATAGAGCCACCAATTAGCATAACCTGCTTGTCTTTGGACTGTGGGGGAAACCGGAGAACCCGTAGGAAACCCACGCAGACACGGGGAGAACATGCAAACTCCAGACAGAAAGGCCCTCGCCGGCCACTGGGCTCAAACCCAGGATCCACTTGCTGTGAGGCAACAGTGCTAACCACAACACCACCGTGCCGCCCCAAAATGCTGAACTTGTGATACTAAATGCACTTTAAAAAATATGACAGTTTTCTTTTTCAGTTCAGTGTGGAAACAAGCATAACTTCCTGAATCTAAAGAGGAGGCAGACCATACAGGATGGCGGTGGTGATGCAGCTCGTCTCCTTTCTCTCCCTCTTTGTCTCCATTACAGGTAAGTAATCCTCTAAATTAAAACATTCTGACTGAAGAGGTTATAGTGATATACTATACAGTGTCCTTCTGATTACGGAAGGATTAGAGGTTACTTCAGTCCACTGATGATGCAATCAATATTAAATAATTATTGAAAAAAAAATATTCCTGTGTTCTGATATTCCTCAGCAAATTCTTTCAGATAGATTGGTAATGTTGGTAAATTTGTCATAAAATTTCTGAGTGGAAACCTTATAATAGTTTCAGTGACACTTTATTTGTATCGTTCACTTGAAAAACTCAATAGTCAACAAACTACAGGATCTATAGACTGTCAGATGACTGTCATGAATAAGTCTTTGAAAAATTCTCAGCAGTTTATAGTTGTTTATACAGTATTTAGGTTTTATAGTTGCTGAAATAGGGATATAATTTCACACAGTATCTTACAATAGGGAGTTATTAAGTCAATATTTAATTTTTCACTGCACCCTGAATCCTTTTACGCCAGCATGGGAAAACTGTAACACCACTCAAAAAGTGCTATTTTGTCCTTTTGGAAAAACATCAATGTTAATCCATCATACATTCATTAATGTGTCTTCTATCCCTGTAGCTATGAGTGCACTCCATACTCATAAAGATTTAGTGTAGCTTAATTGAGTGATGATGCAGAGGTTATGAACATGTTATCCTGATCTTTATCTTTTTCTTATCATTGTAACCATGGTAAAACTATGATTAAATCATAGTAGCCATAATAACAATGGTCACTGTAGTTTTGAAAAAAAAAGCATAATATATTTTATATCTCCAGTAATCGCATTTAATCTTTCATTCTTTCTGTCTCAGTGCTACCAGCTTCATTACTCTTAATAGTCTGATACACTTCTGAAGCAGGATGTTACACCATTATAACAGATGCTATATGTGTAATGCGGGTCATGCCCATGCTTTTTCACAGTAATGCATGCACTGAACGAACATTCTTGGTGTCATTACTCTTTTGACATACAATTTAGTGTCCAACCCTGGATTTAGCAAAAGAAATATTCACTCATCTATAATTTCATCATCATGGTCATTGATGTTAATGCTGAGACACGCCATGTTAACAATAACACAGTGCTACATTGACTTGCCAATGAATGACTCGTTCTGCCTGTTGGATGGATATTTATTTTGTTACTTTCAATTCCTGTGATATAAAACAAAATCATAAAATAAGTCATCACAACATAACTAAGTAGCTGATCTTTGCTCCTTCCCTACAGTATCTGATGAGATATTTAAACTGGTTAGCAGTTCTGTTCAACTGGATGTACAGACAAAAGATTATGAGTTCATCGACTTCACATGGTCATTCAACAAAAGTAAAAACATTGTGAAATACATTAAAAATTCTCCAAGTATAGCATTCACTGTTTAAAAAAACAGAGTGGAGGTGAATGGTAATTCCATGACTGGAGGTAATTCCACAAATAAATGACAATGTGTGCATGGTTGTGCATTTCAAATTATTTCTGAGCTATTTTTTTTTTATTAATTGCAAAAATATCCATACAACTCCTTTTATTTATTTGTGGATCAGACTTTGTGTATTTGTGGATCTTTTTTTTTTATTTTTGAGAAATTCATGTTAGGGGCAGCATGGTGGTGTAGTGGTTAGCGCTGTCGCCTCACAGCAAGAAGGTCCTGTGTTCGAGCCCCGGGGCCGGCGAGGGCCTTTCTGTGTGGAGTTTGCATGTTCTCCCCGTGTCCGCGTGGGTTTCCTCCGGGTGCTCCGGTTTCCCCCACAGTCCAAAGACATGCAGGTTAGGTTAACTGGTAACTCTAAATTGACCGTAGGTGTGAATGTGAGTGTGAATGGTTGTCTGTGTCTATGTGTCAGCCCTGTGATGACCTGGCGACTTGTCCAGGGTGTACCCCGCCTTTCGCCCGTAGTCAGCTGGGATAGGCTCCAGCTTGCCTGCGACCCTGTAGAAGGATAAAGCGGCTAGAGATAATGAGATGAGATGAGATGAGATGAGATGAAATTCATGTTATTTAAGTGCAAATTACACAAGAAAAATACCACAATAGTCCATTTGCCTTGAAACCGAAGCAGTCTAGTGTTGTTATTATTATCTTCTTCTTCATCCCATAGCCGGTAAGGGCTTATTGTTTTGCTTTTTATTTTTATTTTTATTTTTTACTGTTCAGTGTCCTTGGGTACCTTGAAAGGCGCTTATAAATAAAATGTATTATTATTATTATTATTATTATTGTAGGGGCACCACTGATGACATTTTAACGGTCCATTAATGGTTTATCTTGGGCATTTATACTTGGTGGAGCCCATCCCTTTCCAAGCTTGATCGATGGATAATTTAGAGTAGCCAGTTAACCTAACTGCATGTCTTTGGACTTTGGGGGAAACCAGAGCACCCGGAGGAAACCCACACAGGCACAGGGAGAACATGCAAACTCCACACAGAAAGGCCCCCGTCAGTCACTGGGCTGGAACCCAGAACCTTCTTGCTGTGAGGTGACAGCGCTAACCACTGCCCCACTGTGCCACCCCTGTTATTACTATACTATAGCAGTAAATTCGTTGAATTGTCACATTGTGTGTGTCAGTTGTAGCGCCACTCAAAAACTTGTACACCAGGAAAAAAGTCACACATTCATTAGTCTGTGATATAAATTATGACATGAGAAGTGATAATAAATCTTTGGATGTCTATTACACATGTGGAGAAGTGCACATAAAACAATCACGAAATTAAAGGCTGGTTTCATAAAAAAATTGGAAGGCAAGAAAGTCTGTTGTATAGCAGCTGCTGTAGTCTGTAAATGTGGTAGCATTTTGATAGAAAAGACATGCAGCCATTAATTTCCACACTTAAGATATACTAAAGATGCACTGTAACCTCCCTGATTAATGGTGAAGACATTATAGATTTTATTTGTTTTAATCTTTTCCTTTTTTTCCCCCGATCATACTAGCCATGATGACCATGGTTGCTAAAGCATTAAGGTTTAACGTTAAATCTTGGATTGAAACGACAAAAAAAAAAAAAAAATAATAATCCATTTCCTGCACCCCTGCTTTCACACACTCTTACAAAGAGTTGGTGTCTTTACATTTTGGTCAAACTACTTATGCCGCTTTTCCACTACAAACGCGGCTGAGCCGTGCCGTGCTGAGTTGAGCTGAGCGGGGCTGTTGGAGTTGCATTTCGACTACAACCGCGCTGAACCGTGCTGGCTGGAAGTGGGTGGACACATTGGGTGGAGTTAGCGAAAGTGGGTGGACGTCAGGTGATGTTGTTAAGCAGCGCAAACAGTGACATCAGTGAGCTTTTAAGCGGTAGTCTCACGACCCGGATAGTAAACAATAAACATGAAGTCGTTAGTGTTGCTGGTCTTGGTGCTGTGGCTTGTTGTCACCGACAACGCGAACAGATACTGGCAAGAGCGTATAGATGAGGCGAGGCGCATAAGGCTTCAGAAATTCTCGTAATTCGTAATTCTTCTTCTTCCGGGTTTGCAGTGTTTACAGATCCCAGCGTGCTCGTGGGGCGTGTGTGGGCATGTGAGGACACTCCTCCTCACCAATCAGTGCACAGGGGAGTGTCTGCTCACGCCCCCAGCCTCACTCGGCTCGGTTTGGCTCGCTTCAGCCCCACTCCAAAACCGTGCGAGTTTTAGGGGCTAAGCAGGGCTGAAGCGAGCTGAGTCGTGCTGTTTTTTGGTAGTCGAAACACGAGCCGTGTTGGGCTGAAGTGAGCTGAAGCGAGCTGAAGTGAGCTGAAAAAGGGTAGTGGAAAAGGGCCATTAGTGTACAGTATACAGTTAGGGATACGGCCCTGTAGTTCTACTGAATGCAGCCAAAGAAAATTAAGTTTGTCTATAATTTCACCAGAAGTATCTTTATGTTGTCAATGCTGAGACATGTCATGTTAAAATAATGTACAACTAAATGGAGTTGCCAATGCTCAGTTTGTTCTACCTTGGATTCTGTATTTATTTTGTTTGTTTATAAACAAATTGTGACATAAAATACACAACATAATGCAAGTAATTAAAACATAACTAAATTGTTTATTTTTGCTTTTTCCCTACAGTGTCTGATGGGATTTTTAAACTGGTTAACAGTTCTGTTCAACTGGATGTACAGACAAAAGATTATGAGTTTGATGACTTCACATGGAAATTTAACAAAAGTAAAAACGTTGTGAAATACTATAAAAATTATCCAAGTAAAGTATACATAGAGTATAAAAACAGAGTGGAGGTGAATGAGAAAACCCAAAGTCTGACAGTGAAGAACTTGCAGAAGACTGATAGTGGACTCTATGAAGCAGAGGCATCTGGTGAACAAGAACGAATTGTGGCCTCGTACCAATTAACTGTGTTGGGTAAGTCTTATTAAAATTGCAGTACTGATACAATAATCTTGTCAGTCTGAGATAAGAAGCCCTTCTTTTGTTCAATTCTGCATTTTGTTCTGCAAAATCTGATGATTTAATGAAGCAATATCTCTGTTGTTGTCATGTTTGAGGTCAGTTAGTTTTGTCTTGACTAAGATAAATGCACTGCTGCATGTAGAAACCAGCAAGTGTGTGCATTGCCTAGCACAGGGGTTTTCAAAGTGTGGGAGAGTCAGCCCCCCCTCGGAGAGCAAATAAACAACAGCGCCCCCCCCCCCCCCCCCCCTTACAATTTTTGTTGTACACATTATTTTTTTCTTTTTCACATTTTAAACAAATGTGCTTTTTAAAACATCTTGTTTTACACATTTTAAACATCTCATAGCATCGTTAGCTAGCACCTCTTGGCAGACAACACACTGTAGCAGTGTAGCATCTTCAGATCCAGTTCATGAAAATCCAAACTTTAAATAATCGTGGTCATACTTCCTTCTTTTTCCAGTCCCCCAGGATTCCGCGGGCCTTTTTTGTGATTGTTGCGGGCTAAAATGTCTGATGTTGCGGGGGTTTTCCAAAAAAATTGCGATGAAAGTTGTGGTGTTTTTTAGGTTTTTGTTGCGATTACATTGCGGGAGGAAGTGAAAGTTGCGAGAAATTGTTGCGATTTTCTCTTTTTGTGATAAAATTGAGTGATATGTTAAATATTAAGTTATTACTGAAAAACTATTGATTAAAAAAACAAAGACACTGAGAAATGGTCCTATAAACAACTTTACCAATATAAAAGATTACCAGGACTACAAAAATGCAGAAAAATAGGCTTTACTTATCCAAATGCACCTGTTGGTTCAAAAGTTAAAGTGCAGGGAACCTCACAGCACAACATGAAGTTACCTTAAAATATAATATAAATGCCTCAGCTTTCATCTCATCTCATCTCATTATCTCTAGCCGCTTCATCCTTCTACAGGGTCGCAGGCAAGCTGGAGCCTATCCCAGCTGACTATGGGCGAAAGGCGGGGTACACCCTGGACAAGTCCCCAGGTCATCACAGGGCTGACACATAGACACAGACAACCATTCACACTCACATTCACACCTACGGTCAATTTAGAGTCACCAGTTAACCTAACCTGCATGTCTTTGGACTGTGGGGGAAACCGGAGCACCCGGAGGAAACCCACGCGGACACGGGGAGAACATGCAAACTCCACACAGAAAGGCCCTCGCCGGCCCCGGGGCTCGAACCCAGGACCTTCTTGCTGTGAGGCGACAGCGCTAACCACTACACCACCGTGCCGCCCCCTCAGCTTTCATGTAAGAAAAAAAAAAAACTATTAATACTAGTACCGTGTGCAGGCAGTCTCTCCTGAAGACTAAATTAAACAATAATTATAAACTAATAAAATAAATGGCTCAGGCTTCATAGAAGGAAAAAAAACAATTTGAACAGAATCTCACAGTATGATGCTGAAGCTGCCTAAACAATGGAAAATAAAATACCATTTTGGCAAAAATGTTGGCATCTATTAATTTCTTGCATTAAGTAAAAAAAAAATAAAGTGCACACAGTCCTTCACTGTAAACATAACACACTTTCAGTAACAGAATTTAAGCCTACATAAACACTGACTCACACATCATGCAATGTTGCCAGATACTGCTGACGTTTTCCAGTCCAAAATATATTCAAAACCCGCCAAAATATACTTGAAACCGCCAATCTGGCAACACTGCGCGCATGCTGCTTCTCTTGAACATAGACATCCGGAAGTAAGGCGGAAGGTAGTTTGTCGACGTCACCTCAAGACGACGCCAACGATTGGTCAAATTTGCGGGAAAGTTGCGGTGATTGGATATAATTGCAACACCGCCCTGAATTCGCGGGGATTGGTTGAATTTGCGCTGAAGTTGCAAATCGCAACATCCTGGAGGCTCTGTTTTTTTGCTTGGCTGTCTCCTCACTCCCTGTAGCTTTAGGTACTAAAAATCGATCCATTTTGTCTCTCACGTTGCGCCCCCCTGAAGAACTCTGGCGCCCCCCAGGGGGGGCGCGCCCCACACTTTGAAAAGCCCTGGCCTAGCAGTACAGTACTCTGGTGTGTGTGTGTGTTCCAGATCCAGTGGAGAAACCAGTCCTGAATGTTTCTCCCCAGCAAAGCAATGGCATCTGTAATGTGACTCTCAGCTGTGAAGCTCAGAAGCTCTCAGTCACCGCTCACTGCTACAGTGATAGTTGTGATATGAAGGAAAATGAAAAGGCTGTAGATGGGTTCCTTTCCCTCTCACTGTATGTCAGTAACAGCTTCATTATTTGTAATCATAGCAACCCAGTCAGCTGGAAAAATACAACCATAAAGATGGAAGAACTGAAAAAACGTTGCCCTTCTAATGGTGTAAGCATGCACACATACTGCATGGGGTAAATTTAAATGTAAGAAAAATGTCCATTCTTTATTAATTTGCTTTCAATAATCAATATTTGTGGTCTTACTAAATGATTAGAATTGAACATATTTTTCAACTTGTCTCATCTCATCTCATTATCTCTAGCCGCTTTATCCTTCTACAGGGTCGCAGGCAAGCTGGAGCCTATCCCAGCTGACTACGGGCAAAAGGCGGGGTACACCCTGGACAAGTCGCCAGGTCATCACAGGGCTGACACATAGACACAGACAACCATTCACACTCACATTCACACCTACGGTCAATTTAGAGTCACCAGTTAACCTAACCTGCATGTCTTTGGACTGTGGGGGAAACCGGAGCACCCGGAGGAAACCCACGCGGACACGGGGAGAACATGCAAACTCCACACAGAAAGGCCCTCGCCGGCCACGGGGCTCGAACCCAGGCCCTTCTTGCTGTGAGGCGACAGCGCTAACCACTACACCACCGTGCCGCCTTTTCAACTTGTGTTTTTCTTAATAATATTTTCTTCTTTTAAAAAATGTAGTTTTGTGATCTTCACATAAACAAATACATTAGAGTCAGTGTTGTGCTGCCTGTGAGTTTTTCCAGCAGTTATGTTTATAATTTGCTGCCCACAGTCTAATGTTCACCTGCAGTTCAGATACAGAGGAACAGATTAATATCCCCTTAGAGTCTGGGGCACCAGTGCAATATTGTGGACCATCAACGGCACCTCATGTGAATTACTAAAACCTGTCTAAATATCAAACCTGCTCAACTTTAACATCCCTACTCTCTCTGTTATAGTGGAATATCATTTTCTCATTTTTTATCTTGAGAAAAGTGGCACCAGAAAGAGAAAGAAAAACAAATATTCTGCATTTTGTATTTATACAGTTCTCCATTTTATTTCCATGAGAAAGCAGAACAGACAGGTTTCTTGTAACAGCTATTTCACAGCACATCCTTCCAGTGACATGGTCAGCTGCTTCCGTCATGTCTGTGTCTGGTTACACTCAAGACTCCACTTCCCAGAATTCACAGCAGCCTTTAAATATGGCCACCACAGACTCCAACACCCATCATGCACCACACCGTTCACAGTCCCCTGAGTTCTAATCACACACACACACCTGTCCCTGATCACAGCCACAATCAGAATTTGACTATTTAAGGACTCTCAGGTCCCACATTCATTGTGAAGTAAATGTTCAGTTACCAAGGACAGATCCAGGAAAATAGGAAGGGGGGCATCAACCCAGTAAGGCTGGGGGTTTGGGGGCCACCAGAGGCTCCTGGAAGCTCTGCAGTTTTTACATGCCCGGAGATGTTGTAAATGCAATCTCTTAAATAAAATTACCATATCAAAAATATGTTTTAAATGTAGGAACTTTCAAAACCATTTTATTCATCACTGAAAATGATATTGTCAGAGTTGCAGGTATATGCGTAGAACATAATTACAACTGATATATGGTAATATTTATGAAAGTTGTATTGTCATATAATGCATTACCACATGACACACTACAGTGTAGTACACTGACCACAAAACACCTTATATATCAATAAATTATTACTATTTTAGCAACTGTAATCTGAGCTCCTGTTCAGGACATTCAGTGTACATATAAGACAGTGAATATCTCATCTCATTATCTCTAGCCGCTTTATCCTGTTCTACAGGGTCGCAGGCAAACTGGAGCCTATCCCAGCTGACTACGGGCGAAAGGTGGGGTACACCCTGGACAAGTCGCCAGGTCATCGCAGGGCTGACACATAGACACAGACAACCATTCACACTCACATTCACACCTACGGTCAATTTAGTGTCACCAGTTAACCTAACCTGCATGTCTTTGGACTGTGGGGGAAACCGGAGCACCCGGAGGAAACCCACTCGGAGACGGGGAGAACATGCAAACTCCACACAGAAAGGCCCTCGCTGGCCACGGGGCTCGAACCCGGACCTTCTTGCTGTGAGGCAACAGCGCTAACCACTACACCACCGTGCCGCCCCAAGACAGTGAATATACCCAGGTAAACTGGGGGAATGTCAGTGGTCACTTAAGACAGAGCTTAATACCGAGATAACTATAAACAAAGACTGCAAGAGTTGCATGTCTATAATATAAAGTCAGTAACTGCAAGTCCGATAAGTAGTCTTAGTTCCCAAGACTCGGGATTTCAAACAGATTTTCTTTAGAACCATTGCAAAAATCAATGAAAACATCTTTCACAGACCAATCTAGCCGCTGTCGTAAAAATCGAAGTGAGGCTCACCCCAAACAGCACGTGTACCATGTACATACACAGGGTATAGTGAGTATAGGGATACCCTACTAATGAATACGAGCAGTAGCCGGACAGCCTACTGCAGAATCTTATCATTTTGGCTTGTGGACATGTGTGTTAACAATACCATAAGCATAAAAGAACAGCACACACCCTGTACATGTAGTCTATAGTGCAGTCCGGGAATACAGTATGTTATTGTGTAGATGCATAAAGTTCTGGCATCTTGGTAAAATCCAACAGGACTCGCCCAGCTTGCTTTTCACTGCATTCATGTCATGAGTGAAAAAAAAAAAACCTAAACTAGGACCTACTATTAAATATAAATTTATAGCGGAGCTTCGGCCCACGCGAGCGGAGCTCCATACTTAAGAAAATATGGAAACCCATTGAGTTGATTTTTCATGGACACACAGGGATCCCAGCCATGTACGTCCGTCTGTCCCCGCCCCTCGCAATTCTGATTGGCTGTTTGATTTTGGCTGGAACTAGAAGAGCGAGCACGCCTACATAACTTATTTTTGTCTAAAGATAATTTCATATTTATTGGGTTTTTCCACTGAGAACAACTCAAACAGCGCAACAAAATAATAATCATTTTTACAAACTTTAATGCAAACTTTAAAAAGATGTCAGAACAAGTTAACCAAGGAGAGAAAGATGAAGTCAAACCCGGGAAGAGAAAGAGAGTTTTGACAGAGGAAGAAAAGGAAAGAAGAAGTGAAAGAGCTAGAGAAAGGCGAAGAAATCTTTCACAAGAAAAGCGACAAGCTGAAAGAGAAAGAAAACGTAAAAAATGAATTAATAGAAATGATGAGTTGTAGGAATTTAATTCTAAATAGTGATGTTGATTTTGAAATCACTGTGAAATCCTTCGGGATCTGACAAGTTGACCTGAATCCAGTCAGTGTTTTCATGAATCGTGTATCTTTTGTTTTCAAAACATTTTGCTATAAATCCCTAACGCACACTGTAGTTTATAGTAATAAAAAGAATAATATACATGTGAGTTTGGAGAAATTTATCTTCTCATGATAAAATTGAAATTGAAACACATCAAAGTACATCATCTGTTGCATGTTTGTTTTCATTTGAATGGAAGCTCCGCTATTAGGTAGGACCGAATTTTATATTACCATAAACTCTTCAGCTCAATCCCACATAATGTATTTTGTGTTTTTTTAACTTATTAATTAAAAATGGTGGGCATATATCGAATTCTGCAATATGTTACACACTGAATGTCAAAAATTTTCATCCAGGTGTCAGATGATTTTATTGTACTGAAACACACAGCAAAAAGACAGTCTACAGGGCTCGACATTAAGGATTGCCCGATTGCCCTGGGCAAGTGAAACATGCATTCGGGCAAGTGGGATATGTGCCCAACATGCCCGACTGAGCAAGTTGGAATGAGCATATATTACGAACTAGCACCACAAAAATTATGCTTTTTGATCTTTTATTTCAGTTCCTAAAAGCGGCCCTCACTACGTATCCACCATTATGTCTTGGCTGTTTTCTTAGTCTAGGTTTCATGTACTGCTTTGCAAGTTATTTTATATTCCCCCACTGTACGCATACTGTTTATAGACCCCTTGTGCATGACGTCACGCATCACGTGATAATTACAGCTGCGGTCAGACAGACACCGTCTTTCATACAAGCAAAGCTTAATCTGTCTTCAATATGGTTCATTTTTGCGCTGTTTTTGCTTGTTCAAACAGAGAAATAGGTAAAAGGCATTACCGTCTCCCCGCTATCAAGAAAAATTTTAACAAATAGAAGTAAATGCTTCAAGAACAACAGGGAAGTGAGTGGTTAAAGAATACGAGGTGAGGAGCTCAGCCTGAAAACTCCAGAGAAATTCACGGTTGTATTTAAAATGTATTTTACAAAAACAGAAAGTCGGAAGTGAGTCTGGAAGAGTTTGCTTAAGAATCTCATTTTATTTTTTTCTGCTTTCATTCGAGTTAGCTCCTTCATGTAAATGTTGGATTTTCGTACAGGTGAAGCCGCGTCCTTCTTCAACACAGAAAACCCAGATTGATTTCAGACAACTTGGGCATAAAACACTCAACAAGGAGCGACATGCGCGATAAATCCTGAAAGAACAGAACAGATTAAGAGCAGAGAGAGCTGGAGCTTTGTTTCTCTTATCAGAGGAACACAGTCCTGTGCAAAATATATATCTATCATTCTTTTTTTTAATCATCCACCTCTAGGTTTATTTAAAAAAAAAACATGCTGCGTCATGACGGGCCGGTGTTCTGATAAACTGTCCTACACGTCAATGCGTCCTACAAAGCACCACTGCGCATGCGCAGAGCACAAAACGTCTCATCTCATCTCATTATCTCTAGCCGCTTTATCCTGTTCTACAGGGTCGCAGGCAAGCTAGAGCCTATCCCAGCTGACTACGGGCGAAAGGCGGGGTACACCCTGGACAAGTCGCCAGGTCATCACAGGGCTGGCACATAGACACAACAACCATTCACACTCACATTCACACCTACGGTCAATTTAGAGTCACCAGTTAACCTCACCTGCATGTCTTTGGACTGTGGGGGAAACCGGAGCACCCGGAGGAAACCCACGCGGACACGGGGAGAACATGCAAACTCCACACAGAAAGGCCCTCGCCGGCCATGGGGCTCGAACCAGGACCTTCTTGCTGTGAGGCGACAGCGCTAACCACTACACCACCGTGCCGCCCCAGCACAAAACGTCATTTCTTGGCATTTGAACAGATGTAGGGCCGTTTATCAGAACACTGGCTGCACTGATTCAGTTGCAGGTTGCCAGGTCTGTATAAAACACCCACAACTTACACACTAATCAATTTTAAACTCAAACATTATCCTGTCTGTCATTACGTGGCGCAGGTTTTTTGTTGTTCTTGCTTTGTTTTGTTTTGAACCTAGAGGTGGATAATATAACAAAAAAACCACAATATATAAATATTCTCAAACACAGTACTGTTCAAAAGTCTTGGCACTCTATTGTTTTCTTCATACAAACATTGTTATAGATTTCTATTTTATGATTTATACATTATTGAGTAATGAACCAACAGTCTGAGAGTGTTCTACTCAAACACACTGAACTTTACAACAGCTGCATGCGTGTGAAATGGAAATAAATCGACGAAGTCAGGAAAAACTATTTTGGATAAAATTGTTATTGTCCGTTGCAAGTAAAAAGTAACCAATAACCAAACTTAATCATAAACTTAATCGATAACCAAACTTCAACTCAATGTGTGAGCTTCATTTTATGTTGCAATTCACAACTATTCTCTGGCTTTCCTAAAAAAAAAAAAGAAAAAAAGTAGTACTGGCAAAATAGTGGGCAAGTGATAATACTGGGGGGCAAGTGGGGATAAAAGTTAATGTCAAGCCCTGGTCTAGCATTAGTATTATCTCCCATTGCTGCTACTCTGACTGTCTTCACGACGACTGGGCTGACTTCCCTCAACAATAAACACAGATTACAGCTGAAAATAACTAAATAAACAATGTCAATACACCTGTCCATGTGAATACAAACGAAAGGAATGAATCATCAGACAGAATTCAGTGTGCAGCCAGTTCACTAACTTAAACACTGCTTGCTGCTAAGCTGGGATAGGCTCCAGCTTGCCTGCGACCCTGTAGAACATGATAAAGCGGCTGCAGATAATGGATGGATGGATGCTAATATGGACTGAAACCGGCATTTTGTTTTATACATCAGCTTACATAAGAACAATACCATTATATTGTCATGTCAGAAACATTACCATGAGAACATACAACTAGCGGCCTCAACATGTGAACATGAATGGCTAAAGCAAATTTTAGTTAGCTGCCTTTTCCTTAAACTGTTCATCACTTCCCTCAAACATAAAATGTAATGACACAACTGTGAGTAAACTTAACCTGAAGATATATGTAGAGCTTGTGCACTTATCTCACCTGAAACGCACAGCAAAAAGACAGTCTAGCATTAGTATTATCTCCCGTTGCCACTGCTCTGACTGTCTTCACTCCGACTGGGCTGACTTCCCTCAACAATAGGATTACAGCGCCAGTCACTAACACAACACAGCTGCTACCACCTTCTTCTGCCGAAGGGGAATATCACTCAACAAATGCTAATAGAGAAATCAGGTGAGTTTTCTTCTGCTTAAAAGTGACACAAGCATTTTAAATAATAATCAACAGAAAAATAATGGTTGGGGGACCAAGGTGATGACACAAGTTAATACAATATGAGTTCTGTCTATAATCTTAGCCCCTGAAATGTCCAGGGTGCCACAAATACAGTCAAGTCACAATTCCAAGTAGTCATGTACAAAATTTTTTTTGTTTTGTTTTTTTGATGTGTGCCAGGTTACGGTAGGTCTGACTTTATCAAGCCTTTGAGCTCCAGCACTGTTCTTCTCGTTTTGACTTTGTTTGTATTGTTGGATTTTGCTCTTTTGCCTCTGCCTTTGATTTCCTGTTTGTTCCTCGCCTGACCATTGCCTGTTTTTGACTCTACATTTTGCTGAATGATTTGGATTTGTCTGCCAGTTTGTCTTATTTAACTCCTTTCTGCTTTTACTTCTGTCTCTCGCCTGAATACCTGACAACTTCAACAGCTCATTCATAAACTGGACCAGCTGGGACTCAACACCTCCCTGTGCAACTGGCTGCTGGACTTCCTGACGGGGAGACCATACCATCACATTGAACACGGGGGCCCCCCAAGGATGTGTGCTGAGCCCCCTCCTCTTCACTCTGCTGACCCACGACTGCACACCAACATCCAGCTCCAACCTCTTCATTAAGTTTGCGGACGACACGACTGTGGTGGGTCTCATCAACAATGGTGATGAGACAATCTACAGGAGTGAGGTGAGCCGCTTGGCCATGTGGTGCAAGGACAACAATCTCCACCTGAACGTGGAGAAGACGAAGGAGATTGTTGTGGACTTCAGGAGAGCGCACACCCAGCATGCTCCACTAACTATCAACGGTGCTGCAGTGGAGAGGGTGAGCAGCACCAAGTTTCTTGGTGTGCACATCTCTGAAGACCTGTCCTGGAGCAACAACACCGCATCACTGGTCAAAAAAGCCCAACAGCATCTGTACCAAAAGGCGAAGCTCTCAATTTACCGGTCGATCTATGTTCCGACTCTCACCTATGGTCATGAGCTTTGGGTAATGACTGAAAGAACAAGATCGCGGATACAAGCGGCCGAAATGAGTTTCCTTCGCAGGGTGGCTGGGCGCTCCCTTAGAGATAGGGTGAGAAGCACAGTCACTCGGGAGGAGCTCGGAGAAGAGCCGCTGCTCCTCCACATCGAGAGGAACCAGCTGAGGTGGCTCAGGCATCTTTTTCGGATGCCTCCTGGACGTCTCCCTGGGGAGGTGTTCCAGGCACGTCCCCCCGGGAGGAGGCCCCGGGGAAGACCCAGGACACGCTGGAGGGACTATGTCTCTCGGCTGGCCTGGGAACGCCTCGGTGTTCTTCCCGAGGAGCTGACCGAGGTGTCTGGGGAGAGGGAAGTTTGAGCTTCCATGCTTAGACTGCTGCCTCCGCGACCCGGTCCCGGATAAAGCGGAAGAAGACAAGATGAGACGAGACGAGCGTCTGTACTTCCTCCGCAAACTGAGGAGAGCAGAGCCCGGCCCCCATCATGCACACATTCTACAGAGGCACCATCGAGAACATCCTGACCAGCTGCATCACCATGTGGTACAGCGCCTGCACCGTGTCCTGCTGCAAGACTCTGCAGCGCATCGTGAGAGCAGCTGAGAGGATCATTGGTGTCTCTCTCCCTTCTCTTATGGAAATCTATAACTCCCACCTCACCCGCAAAGCCATCAGGATTGCAGGTGACCCCACCCACCCATCTCACAGCCTCTTCAGCCTGCTGCCATCAGGGAGGAGACTGCAGAGTCTCCGGGCCAAAACCAGCAGGCTCAAGGACAGTTTCTTTCACCAGGCGGTCAGGAGGCTCAACTCCCTCCCTGTTCTGCCCCTCCTCCCCCCTCTGCCCCCTGCCACAGATTCTGCCTGCACACCCCCCCGCCCCCCCTTCAGCATCTGACATCATGTCACCCTCACAGTCCCCCCCCAACACACACACACACACACACACACATTCTCAACATTCATTTGCACACTGAACTCAGGGACTGCACATTTCACTTTACCTCGCTCATTTGCACTATTCTGCACTATCTCACCTTAACAGCTATTAGTTTATTGTTTAGACTGGTTATTTCATGTTTACCTGCTATACCTCAAGTGCCCTTGACTGTTTATTTTATGTCCTGTTGCTCCAATTTTACACACACACACACACACACACACACACACACACACACACACACACACATATATATATATATATATATATATATGTGTGTGTGTGTGTGTGTGTGTGTGTGTGTGTATATGTGTATGTGTGTTTGTGTGTGTGTATATATATATGAATGTTTAGTCTATGTCTATTTCTTATCTAGAGTGTTTATACTGTTTATATTGTTTATTTCAATTATTCTATTTTTTATTTATTGCATTGCCTGTTTGCACCGTGGGTCAGAGAGGACTGAAATTTCATCTGTGCTGTATGTCGAGCATTTATAGCATATTTGACAATAAAGTTGACTTGACTTGACAAAGGAAATGGTTAAATAGACATACTGTATGTACTACATACTTCAAGATATGAAAGGCAAAAGAAATGAAACTGTTTTTTATGAATGAGTACAAAAGTAATAAGTACAAAAAATAAGCAATAAGTACAAAAGTAGTGCTTTCTAATCTTGACAGTTTAAAACTGTAAAAAATTCAGAATGAACAGATTAAGCGAAAATCATAACAGAAAACCACCACTAAATGGTCATTTATTTATGGCAACAGTAGGATATGACATGGTTTTAAAATAATAATAAAAATAAACAGTCTCAATCTGTAAAATTACAATACACCAAGTAAAAGAAAATCTCTGCATACTAAGGAGTCAGCCTAAGTTACATTACTCCTTAAAATGTTTCATGAAAACACAATTTAATGCAGGGCGGCACGGTGGTGTAGTGGTTAGCGCTGTCGCCTCACAGCAAGAAGGTCCTGGGTTCGAGCCCCGGGGCCGGCGAGGGCCTTTCTGTGTGGAGTTTGCATGTTCTCCCCGTGTCCGCGTGGGTTTCCTCCGGGTGCTCCGGTTTCCCCCACAGTCCAAAGACATGCAGGTTAGGTTAACTGGTGACTCTAAATTGACCGTAGGTGTGAGTGTGAATGGTTGTCTGTGTCTATGTGTCAGCCCTGTGATGACCTGGCGACTTGTCCAGGGTGTACCCCGCCTTTCGCCCGTAGTCAGCTGGGATAGGCTCCAGCTTGCCTGCGACCCTGTAGAAGGATAAAGCAGCTAGAGATAATGAGATGAGATGAGATGAGACAATTTAATGCACATAAAATCCAAAAATGTACCATGTGACTATTGTTGTGGGGTGTTTATGGATCATGTGACACAATTCATTGTGATGCAAACATGTGACAATATGCATCATGGGAATGTGTGACATCAGCATTCTCTTCATGATGCATTTCATGCAGTTGCACTGTTTGAACACCAGGGGGCCAAAGAGCCTGCAGTTTCTGCACCTGAGAATTGACCCATAGCCTCAAAACTCTGGTTTGCAATGACCAACACACATTATATGTTACACAGTTACACAACCCCATTAAAGTAGTTAAAAAGAGGACTTCAGTAGCTTTCAAACACCACCATCCATATCTGTGAGCTACGATTCCTCAGAAAGCCACATTTTAGCTGCCTTTGGAGCTCTGTTTCTGCTCCCAAGCTCGTTATGTTTCAGGTGATTATTTTTAAAGTCCCCAGGTCAGATACTTTCTTTATTCAGTCAAAAATTTAGGGAGAAATTATCAATGTATTTATTTATTTTTAAGATATGGTTAACCTATTGGACATTTTGTGTATAATATTCAACCTCGGGGCAGCACGGTGGTGTAGTGGTTAGCGCTGTCGCCTCACAGCAAGAAGGTCCTGGGTTCGAGCCCCGGGGCCGGCGAGGGCCTTTCTGTGTGGAGTTTGCATGTTCTCCCCATGTGGCGTGGGTTTCCTCCCGGTGCTCCGGTTTCCCCCACAGTCCAAAGACATGCAGGTTAGGTTAACCGGTGACTCTAAATTGACCGTAGGTGTGAATGTGAGTGTGAATGGTTGTCTGTGTCTATGTGTCAGCCCTGTGATGACCTGGCGACTTGTCCAGGGTGTACCCCGCCTTTCACCCGTAGTCAGCTGGGATAGGCTGCAGCTTGCCTGCGACCCTGTAGAAGGATAAAGCGGCTAGAGATGATGGGAAAAATGCACATAGTTTGACATTGTTTATTAAACATAAATTTTTCTTCATTGAAATTTTGTTCAAATTTTCTAAGAATCGAATAAAATGAAATTGTGAAAGTTGTAGCTTCAATTGAATTGAATAGGTGTAATGATGCACAGCAAATAAGACATGATAGCAATCTATTCTCAGCTTTGAAGGACAAGTTTCCTGGAGCTCTGAGTTTGTTTATTTGTTTGTTTGTTTGTTTGGTTGGTTGGTTGGTTCCATGTTATGCCAAGAAAAGGAAATGTCAGGAAGGTGGTTTCATGTCATAATTTGAAGAACTCTTATTCATGGGCTACATTTCACATCAGCCTTTTAAAACATAGTCTCATAATAATAAGACGACCCACTCAACTGCCCCTTTATATGGAACCTGAAACCAAGGGAGCAGCAGTGACTGAGGATCACAGTTGCACTCGTTACTATGAGATCTTGAAAGCTACCAAATGAAACTGATGAAATTGGCCTATTTCTGTTTCTTGTTTTTATCTTCAAAGTAATAAATTAAAATGTGTAGAGATTATAAATAACAACTGTAATGTGTTTGAGGTACAGTGTCTCTGCTGCTGTCTGTCCACTGAACACAGTGCCGTGTTTTGTAGCTGTGTTTTTTTAAACTGCGTTTTACTTCTTAGATTTTTTTAACAGCTTGTATCTGACTCTGAGCAAATTTGCCATTTGCACAGGACAATTTAATGTAACTTGTGTTGTTTTAGAAGGTTCAGTATATATGTGGGGTTTTTTTTCTCTCTCAGCTGTCAAAGACAAAAAACAAGCTACATGCAAGTGGAAAAGTCACAGAAACCACATGTCCCAACTCAACCGCATCTTTCCTTTCAGACCTCAGTGCTGCATGGTGTTGCTTGCCACACATACAACAGCACAGTTTTTCATTCTGTCCTGCACAAAATAAAACTGTTAGACTTACAAACCAAATGTAAAGCTGGATTTATTGTAAAAACTGCACAGACACAGACGAGATCAAACATGTCTTTGAACAGTTTCATTAAATTCTTTAGGCTTTTCTGAAACATTTAAAAAAAACCCTTAAATTATATATTACGTATGTACACGTAAGGGAATGTTAAGTAAACCTCCCCCCTCACTCCCCCCACCCCCACGGATAGCACTTTCCACCGAGTGTGTTACGCCGCCCCTGCATGAGAAAGCGTTTCGAAAAGATGTGGCCCACTGGCTTCATGGTAGCTGTCATGTGATGGGGGAGAGCTGTCTAGTGGGGGAAGAATGGCCATGACTTAAAGAAGAAAATCAGGGGTGGGGACAGACAAAACAAAACAAAAAAACTATTTGTATTTCTAAACAACTGGCTGTTGTGTGTTACTAGCTTACTTTATCTGCGTTTCAGGAAAGAATGGAGGAGTAACATTACATAGTTTTTTGTTTGTTTGTTTTTGCTCATATATTCCTTGTTTATATTTATACACAGATAAAATTCACTGGAAGTAAAGCAGAAATAAATGTGTCTGTCACATCCAGCTCCACCACTGATCCAGAAGCTACTGCTCTCCAATCCGCTCTGCATCCAGCACAGACTTTATAATGAACTAATTCACCTCAACACGAACCCACCTGTTTCCTGATTTCAGTCATGATACAGAGTAGCTATTGAAGATGCGCCTTTTCACTTACTCTTTGCTATGATTTGTTTTCTTTGAAAATTCATTTCTGAGAGTTTTTCAGGGGTTTTTTTCTGGCTTTTGTTTGACCATGTTCATTTCCTGGTTTATGATTCTGTTTTGCTTTATACTATCTGTCTTATGACCTTGTTCTGCCTGAAGGTGATGATAAATAAAGCTTGCATAGGTCCATGTGATGGAATTTGTGACCTTTTCCCTTCTGTGATTTTTTTCCCTGACAGGTGATTTATATTTGTGTTTGATCTAGCTGTTGATTTTGCTGTAAAACAGAAAATCAAGTGTATCCTTGTATCATCATAGATAAGGAGTCAAATATCACAAATGCTTGTCATCTCATCATCTCTAGCCGCTTTATCCTGTTCTACAGGGTTGCAGGCAAGCTGGAGTACAGCGGGGTACACCCTGGACAAGTCGGCAGGTCATCACAGGGCTGCCCCATAGACACAGACAACCATTCACACTCACCGTCAATTTAGAGTCACCAGTTAACCTAACCTGCATGTCTTTGGACTGTGGGGGAAACCGGAGCACCCGGAGGAAACCCACGCGGACACGGGGAGAACATGCAAACTCCGCACAGAAAGGCCCTCGCCGGCCACGGGGCTCAAACCCGGACCTTCTTGCTGTGAGGCGACAGCGCTAACCACCACACCACTCATGGCCGTAACTACCATTGAGGACACCGAGGTCATGTCCTCGGTATTTTTTTCAGAAATTTAAAATTGGTCTACATTGAATTCGAGCAGTGATCAATGTAAAACGCAGCGTCCACATCCACATGTCATCTGTATTTCCCCCCAATAAAATTCACATTTGTCTAATGTCATCTGAAATCTCTCAGCCTCTATCTTTATCATTGCCGTGTCTAACGCAGCGTCATGTGACGTAGCCTATACTAGTGTCGGCCGGGGAAGTTGGGTTTTGGATAAAACAGGCAGGGTGTAGTCTACGCTCTATCACATATGCCTACTTAACCTAATGTAGGCTAATAGTCACATCGCATTATAGAGCTTTACCTGAGTGCAAAATGAAAACGTTGCAACAAACTAAATTAAGGTTTGGACAGCCAACAGAAGAGCAGGGAAAGAGAAGGAGGGAAGGTGAGAAAATATTGTCAGTGCAGTGGCAGACCGTTCAGCGGTGTCATGCCAACTTTCCAAGGGGAAACGTTTCATTGTCATTGCCTATTACATTTTAGTTAGCATTTCGAGAAACATTCAAAACTACGTTGTCACAGGCAGCCCTGTGCAGGGCTGACTAAACGGGCTTGTTTGAGTAACTCTCTCTCTTTCTCTCATAACTCTCTCTTTCTCTCTCACTCACTCACACAGACACACACACACACACACACACAAATAATACACTCACACACTCTCTCTAATACATAGTCTTCACACAGAACTAATACCCCTACATTCTAATGTAATTTAAGATAATGAAATGTAAATAATGCCAATACTTCAGGGAGCTGATCAATACACTCATTTCAGTTCAGTTTTGACTTTTATGTCAGACAAAACTCCACAGTTATGATGGCACAGTTTTAGAATTGTTGAAGTAAATGTGTTATGAGCCAAACTTACATTACAGGCAATGGTGAGAACACTCTGTTTCAGAGAATGCATGCAAATGGATCTCAATTCAAGACAGCCAGATAGACTGATGCCTTTACATTACTGCTCAGAATGTCTCTACACATACAGACACCCACACACACACACACACACACACACACACTATTATTATAAGGTGTAATACTAAAGCTTACAATTCAGCAGTTCACACCCTTTCTGTCATGTGTATGCTGCAATGTAAATAATGCCAATACTTTAGGTAACTGGTACTTTAGGTATGTATACTCAGTTCAAGAGTTCACTACCTTTCTACTTTTATGTCAGATAAAACACCACAGTTATGGTGCCACAGTTGTAGAATTGTTAAAATAAATGTGTCCACCACCAAATCTATCCTTGGTTTGTTATTTATTTATTTAAGTTGTGCCGGGGGGCCTTCGGTGCTGTCAGCCATGCTTGACCTCGGTATTTGAAAAATCCTGGTTACGGCCCTGACACCACTGTGCCACTCTACAAATGCTTGTTTCTATTAGAATAAGGGTCTGCTGCATGAGACTGTGGTATCTCACTAGATACACTGTATACAGCTGGGTGACAAATGAATGAAAAATAATAAAAGAAAAACATAAATTGTCTTTGTAATATGCTGGCCTTTGTCGGACCATGGTATAGATTCTACACATCTCTAGGGTGTGTAGAATCTTAGGGTTTGTTTGAGAGAGCTCTGTTTAACACATCTGTCCAAAAACTGTCATTGGTGTTCAGCTGGGTTGAGATCTGGTGAAGACAAACAGACATTCTGCTAAAGCCTCCCTTGTTGTAGCTCCCAGAAATGTAACTTCACTAAAATAGTTTGCAATAGAGTTCTCAATGCAAATAGTGTTGCTGTGTGTTTACATTAGAAACAAATACACGAATAAACAAACAATGACTCTCTATATGAGTGGATAACATGGTGCCATTTATTCTTAATGTACAATTTTGAAGCTTCTTTCTTTCTTTCTTTCTTTCTTTCTTTCTTTCTTTCTTTCTTTCTTTCTTTCTTTCTTTTCATAAAAATAGGAGTCACCAGCCTGTGAAAACTGGAGCCAGAGTCTGCGCAGTAGAGACCTTCAAGCGAGAGCACACACAGTAGATGGGTTCACCTCTCACCTGCCCATATCAGTGATGGACACTGTACAGGAACACGCATGCTGTGAGACATCACATGAGGTGCAACTTAAGATGGTCCATTGACTAATTCAGAGTAGAAAGTACAGAGTTATTAATTAATATAATGTATTGAAGTGGAGTTGTACAATTTGCACAGATATGATTTTACTGTTGCCAGGTAAAGATTTGTGCTTTGAGTCATGACTGACTGAGTTACCATTTATTAGCTAGCCGAGATTATCCATTATTTTAATCAAAGTCATGAAAGTATCAGTAATTAATTTAAGGTACCTAATGAAAACATACTGGTAAACAGCAGTCAGCATTAATATTTATTAAACAGCCTAATTTATTGAAACATAATTGCAGCGCTCCTTGATTTTCATCTAGCTCTGATACCTGCAGTAATTGATCCAGCTGAATGGAGAAGTGCTTTCTTATCCTCTGTTCATTCTTTAGGGAGAGTTCATTTCAAAAGAATGACTGACTGGTTATTGTTATCAAGTCACAACGGGTGTTTTCTAAGGTCATACAGTCAATCCATCCATCCAAACATCCACTATATATTATCCGTCAGGGTCACAGGGAAGCAGGAGCCAATCCCAACTGACTTTGGGCGAGAGGCAGTGTACACCCTGAGCAGGTCATCAATCTATTGCAGGGCAAACACAGAAACGAACAACCATTCACACTCACATTCACACCTATGGACAATTTAGTGTTGCCAGTTGACCGAATCCGCATGTCTTTGGACTGTTGGAGAAAACCGGAGCACCCAGGCCCTATCAACCAGGCCATTTTTATTTATCACCAAATAACTTCTATTAAAAACATTTATCATAAGGAAAAATATTGGGGTGACATTAAGGTCAACTGAACTTGTAAAAATGGCATTTCTGAAACTAATCTTGTGGAGATGTACTGTTACTTCAAATGGAAGTTTGCTATGTTTCCCTAAACTAACATGGAATGGGTGTGGTTATTAAAAATTATACTGCATCCAACCACTAGATGGCCTCAGAGGCATTTTGGCTTCACTCCAGATGATTTCAGAAGGACCCAAACAAAATGTCTGAGCACATAGGCCTGATTTTATATTTCTAGAACAATTAGAAAAACATGAAAATATGGAAACCAATTGGATATGCACTTCTACAGCTTATTGACAGTTTTTTTTCTCAGGTGCTCCACCACAGAGACCGATCTACTGAAATTGCAGAAAGTGTAACAATAAACCAAATGTACAACAGGAATATGTGTGTGTTGTATTATATTTTAATCAGCTGTGTGCCATTTCTACCACATGTAGTTTTGTTTTGTTACTGTTTCTTTGAAATGCTGACCTTCCATCCATCCATCCATCCATTATCTCCAGCCGCTTTATCCTGTTCTACAGGGTCGCAGGCAAGCTGGAGCCTATCCCAGCTGACTATGGGCGAGAGGCAGGGTACACCCTGGACAAGTCACCAGGTCATCGCAGGGCTGACACATAGAGACAAACAACCATTCACATTCACATCTAAGGTCAATTTAGAGCCACCAATTAGCCTAACCTGCTTGTCTTTGGACTGTGGGGGAAACTGGAGCACCCATAGGAAACCCACGCAGAGACAGGGAGAACATGCAAACTCCACACAGAAAGGCCCTCGCCGGCCACTGGGCTCAAACCCAGGACCTACGGTACTTGCTGTGAGGCAACAGTGCTAACCACAACACCACCGTGCCGCCCCAAAATGCTGAACTTGTGATACTAAATGCACTTTAAAAAATATGACAGTTTTCTTTTTCAGTTCAGTGTGGAAACAAGCATAACTTCCTGAATCTAATGAGGAGGCAGACCATACAGGATGGCGGTGGTGATGCAGCTCGTCTCCTTTCTCTCCCTCTTTGTCTCCATTACAGGTAAGTAATCCTCTAAATTAAAACGTTCTGACTGAAGAGGTTATAGTGATATACTATACAGTGTCCTTCTGATTATGGAAGGATTAGAGGTTACTTCAGTCCACTGATGATGCAATCAATATTAAATAATTATTGAAAAAATATTCCTGTGTTCTGATATTCCTCAGCAAATTCTTTCAGATAGACTGGTAATGTTGGTAAATTTGTAATAAAATATCTGAGTGGAAACCTTATAATAGTTTCAGTGACACTTTATTTGTGTAGTCCACTTGAAACACTCAATAGTGAACAAACTACAGGATCTATAGACTGTCAGATGACTGTCATGAATAAGTCTTTGAAAAATTCTCAGCAGTTTATAGTTGTTTATACAGTATTTAGGTTTTATGGTTGCTGAAATAGGGATATAATTTCACACAGTATCTTACAATAGGGAGTTATTAAGTCAATATTTAATTTTTCACTGCACCCTGAGTCCTTTTACGCCAGCATGGGAAAACTGTAACACCACTCAAAAAGTGCAATTTTGTCCTTTTGGAAAACCTTCAATGTTAATCCATCATACATTCATTAATGTGTCTTCTATCCCTGTAGCTATGAGTGCACTCCATACCCATAAAGATTTAGTGTAGCTTAATTGAGTGATGATGCAGAGGTTATGAACATGTTATCCTGATCTTTATCTTTTTCTTATCATTGTAACCATGGTAAAACTATTACTAAATCATAGTAGCCATAATAACAATGGTCACTGTAGTTTTGAAAAAAAAAACATAATATATTTTATATCTCCAGTAATCGCATTTAATCTTTCATTCTTTCTGTCTCAGTGCTACCAGCTTCATTACTCTTAATAGTCTGATACACTTCTGAAGCAGGATGTTACACCATTATAACAGATGCTATATGTGTAATGCGGGTCATGCCCATGCTTTTTCACAGTAATATATGCACTGAACGAACATTCTTGGTGTCGTTACTCTTTTGACATACAATTTAGTGTCCAACCCTGGATTTAGCAAAAGAAATATTCACTCATCTATAATTTCATCAACAGTGTCATTGATGTTAATGCTGAGACACGCCATGTTAACAATAACACAGTGCTACATTGACTTGCCAATGTATGATGCATTCGGCCTGTTGGATGGATATTAATTTTGGTCACTTTCAATTCCTGTGGTATAAAACAAGTCATCACAACATAACTAAGTAGCTGATCTTTGCTCTTTCCCTACAGTATCTGATTGGATTTTTAAGATGGTGAACAGTTCTGTTCAACTGGATGTACAGACAAAAGATTATGAGTTCATCGACTTCACATGGTCATTTAACAAAAGTAAAAACATTGTGAAATACATGAAAAATTCTCCAAGTATAGCATTCCCTGTTTAAAAAAACAGAGTGGAGGTGAATGGTAATTCCACGATTGGAGGTAATTCCACAAATAAATGACAATGTGTGCATGGTTGTGCATTTCAAATTATTTCTGAGCTATTTTTTAAATTAAGTGCAAAAATATCCATGCATCTCCTTTTATTTATTTGTGGATCAGACTTTGTGTATTTGTGGATCTTTTTTTTTTAATTTTGAGAAATTCATGTAATTTAAGTGCAAATTACACAAGAAAAATACCACGATAGTCCATTTGCCTTGAAACCGAAGCAGTCTAGTGTTGTTATTATTATCTTCTTCTTCATCCCATAGCCAGTAAGGGCTGTAGGGGCACCACTGATGACATTTTAACGGTCCATTAATGGTGTGTCTTGGGCATTTATACTTGGTGGAGCCCATCCCTTTCCAAGCTTGATCGATGGATAATTTAGAGTAGCCAGTTAACCTAACTGCATGTCTTTGGACTGTGGGGGAAACCAGAGCACCCGGAGGAAACCCACACAGGCACAGGGAGAACATGCAAACTCCAAACAGAAAGGCCCCCGTCAGCCACTGGGCTGGAACCCAGAACCTTCTTGCTGTGAGGTGACAGTGTTAACCACTGCACCACTGTGCCACCCCTGTTATTACTATACTATAGCAGGAAATTCGTTGAATTGTCACATTGTGTGTGTCAGTTGTAGCGCCACTCAAAAATTGTACACCAGGAAAAAAGTCACACATTCATTAGTCTGTGATATAAATTATGACATGAGAAGTGACAATAAATCTTTGGATGTCTATTACACATGTGGAGAAGTGCACATAAAACAATCACTAAATTAAAGGCTGGTTTCATAAAAAAATTGGAAGGGAAGAAAGTCTGTTGTATAGCAGCTGCTGTAGTCTGTAAATGTGGTAGCATTTTGATAGAAAAGACATGCAGCCATTAATTTCCACGCTTAAGATGTACTAAAGATGCACTGTAACCTCCCTGATTAATGGTGAAGACATTATAGATTTTATTTGTTTTAATCTTTTCCTTTTTTTCCCCGATCATACTGATGACCATGGTTGCTAAAGCATTAAGGTTTAACGTTAAATCTTGGATTGAAAGGACAAAAAAAAAAATTTAAAAAATATATATAATAATAATAATAATAATAATAATAATAATAATAATAATAATAATAATCCATTTCCTGCACCCCTGCTTTCACACACTCTTACAAAGAGTTGGTGTCTTTACATTTTGGTCAAACTACTTAGTGTACAGTATACAGTTAGGGATACGGCCCTGTAGTTCTACTGAATGCAGCCAAAGGAAATTAAGTTTGTCTATAATTTCACCAGAAGTATCTTTATGTTGTCAATGCTGAGACATGTCATGTTAAAATAATGTACAACTAAATGGAGTTGCCAATGCACAGTTTGTTCTGCCTTGGATTCTGTATTTATTTTGTTTGTTTATAAACAAATTGTGACATAAAATACACAACATAATGCAAGTAATTAAAACATAACTAAATTGTTTATTTTTGCTTTTTCCCTACAGTGCCTGATGGGATTTTTAAACTGGTTAACAGTTCTGTTCAACTGGATGCACAGACAAAAGATTATGAGTTTGACGACTTCACATGGAAATTTAACAAAAGTAAAAACATTGTGAAATACTTTAAAAATTCTCCAAGTAAAGTATACATAGAGTATAAAAACAGAGTGGAGGTGAATGAGGGAACCCAAAGTCTGAGAGTGAAGAACTTGCAGAAGACTGATAGTGGACTCTATGAAGCAGAGGCATCTGGTGAACAAGACCTAATTGTGGCCGAGTACCAATTAACTGTGTTGGGTAAGTCTTATTAAAGTTGCAGTACTGATACAGTAATCTTGTCAGTCTGAGATAAGAAGCCCTTCTTTTGTTCAATTCTGCATCTTGTTCTGTAAAATTTGATGATTTAATGAAGCAATATCTCTGTTGTTGTCATGTTTGAGGTCAGTTAGTTTTGTCTTTACTAAGATAAATGCACTGCTGCATGTAGAAACCAGCAATTGTGTGCATTGCCTAGCAGTACAGTACTCTGTGTGTGTGTGTGTGTGTGTGTGTGTGTGTGTGTGTGTGTGTGTGTGTGTGTGTGTGTGTGTGTGTGTGTGTGTGTGTTCCAGATCCAGTGGAGAAACCAGTCCTTAATGTCTCGCCCCAGCAAAGCAATGGCATCTGTAATGTGACTCTCAGCTGTGAAGCTCAGAAACTCTCAGTCACCGCTCACTGCTACAGTGACAGATGTGATATGAAGGAAAACGAAAAGGCTGTAGATGGGTTCCATTCCCTCTCACTGTATGTCAGTAACAGCATCATTATTTGTAATCATAGCAACCCAGTCAGCTGGAAAAATACAACTATGGAGATGAATGTGAAACAATTCTGCCCTTCTAATGGTGTAAGCATGCACACATACTGCATGGGGTAAATTTAAATGTAAGAAAAATCTCCATTCTTTATTTATTTTCTTTCAATAATCAATATTTGTGGTCTTCCTAAATGATTAGAATTAAACATATATTTCAACTTATGTTTTCTTCATAATATTTTTTTCTTTTAAAAAAAGGTAGTTTTGTGATCTGCACATAAACAAATAAATTAGAGTCAGTGTTGTGCTGCCTGTGAGTTTTTCCTGCAGTTATGTTTATAATTTGCTGCCCACAGTCTAATGTTCACCTGCAGTTCAGATACAGAGGAACAGATTAATATCCCCTTAGAGTCTGGGGCACCAGTGCAATATTGTGGACCATCAACGGCACCTCATGTGAATTACTAAATCCTGTCTAAATATCAAACCTACTCAACTTTTACATCCCTACTCTCTCTGTTATAGTGGAATATCATTTTCTCATTTTTTATCTTGAAAAAAAGTGGCACCAGAAAGAGAAAGAAGAACAAACATTCTGCATTTTGTATTTATACACACTGTAAAAAAAAAAGTGACCATCTCAATTTAAATTTTCTAGGCAACATGATGCAAGAGAATTTTGTGTTGAGATGGTCAACACCAAAAGGTAAGTTGGCTGAACTCAAATTTAAACTCAGAAATCCTTGTTAGGTCAACAGCAATTGAGACAGGTTGAGTAAACTAGAATTTTCTAGGCAACATGATGCAAGAGAATTTTGAGTTGAGATGGTCAACAACAAATAGTACGTTGGTTGAACTCAAATTTCAACTCAGAAATCCTTGTTGACTTAAGAAGGATTTTCATGTTTAAATTTGAGTTCAACCAACTTACCTTTTGTTGTTGACCATCTCATCTCATCTCATTATCTCTAGCCGCTTTATCCTTCTACAGGGTCGCAGGCAAGCTGGAGCCTATCCCAGCTGACTACGGGCGAAAGGCAGGGTACACCCTGGACAAGTCGCCAGGTCATCACAGGGCTGACACATAGACACAGACAACCATTCACACTCACATTCACACCTACGGTCAACTTAGAGTCACCAGTTAACCTAACCTGCATGTCTTTGGACTGTGGGGGAAACCGGAGCACCTGGAGGAAACCCACACGGACAGAACATGCAAACTCCGCACAGAAAGGCCCTCGCCGTCCACGGGGCTCGAACCCGGACCTTCTTGCTGTGAGGCGACAGCGCTAACCACTACACCACCGTGCTGCCTCGGGTAATCATATTATTATTATTATTATTATTATTATTATTATCTGTCTAGTTCAACCAGATTATATGTACACAATATGACCAAAAGTATGTGGACACCTGACCATCACAGCCATATGTGGTTCTTCTCCAAACTGTTGCCACAAAGTGTTAAGCTCACAACTGTTGACCATCTTTGTATGTTGTCCCTGCTAAAAATATTCTATAGAATTCCTATAGAACAAGTTCTAAAGAATCCTATAGAAAACTTAATGGAAATCCTGTAGAACTTTAGTACCCAAGGCATATTGGAAAAAAGTTCTACACTGTAAAAAAAAAAAGTGACCATCTCAACTTAAATTTTCTAGGCAACATGATGCAAGAGAATTTTGTGTTGAGATGGTCAACAACAAAAGGTAAGTTGGTTGAACTCAAATTTAAACACGAAAATCCTTCTTAAGTCAACAAGGATTTCTGAGTTGAAATTTGAGTTCAATCAACGTACTATTTGTTGTTGACCATCTCAACTCAAAATTCTCTTGCATCATGTTGCCTAGAAAATTCTAGTTTACTCAACCTGTCTCAATTGCTGTTGACCTAACAAGGATTTCTGAGTTTAAATTTGAGTTCAGCCAACTTACCTTTTGGTGTTGACCATCTCAACACAAAATTCTCTTGCATCATGTTGCCTAGAAAATTTAAGTTGAGATGGTCACTTTTTTTTTTACAGTGATACAGCACGTGTATATATGCGTCATTGGTTCTACCAACAAGGATACCAACATGCAGCGTTGCAACAGGTTGCAGCTAGTTCTATCAACAAGGATATCTTTGATATTTGGATGTTAAAATTCTTGATAGCTCAACATGATATCACAATGAGAGAAAGTGTATTAGGCCGACCTGGTTTAGTTGGTTGTAAGTGAAAATTACATTTCTGAGTCAAATGATATGTAAAATCTATGTTCAATCAACACCCGCCCGTAAAATTTTTTACAGTGCAGTTCTCCATTTTATTTCCATGAGAAAGCAGAACATACACGTTTCTTGTAACAGCTATTTCACAGCACATCCTTCCAGTGACATGGTCAGCTGCTTCTGTCATGTCTGTGCCTGGTTACACTCAAGAGTCCACTTCCCAGAATTCACAGTGGCCTTTAAATATGGCCACCACAGACTCCAACACCCCTTATGCACCACACCGTTCACAGTCCCCTGAGTTCTAATCACACACACACACACACACACACACACACACACACACACACACACACACCTGTCCCTGATCACATCCACAATCAGAATTCGACTATTTAAGGACTCTCATGTCCCACGTTCATTGCGAAGTAAATGTTCAGTTACCAAGGACAGATCCAGGAAAATGGGAAGGGGGCATCAACCCAGTAAGGCTGGGGGTCTGGGGGCCACCAGAGGCTCCTGGAAGCTCTGCAGTTTTTACATGCCCGGAGATGTTGTAAATGAAATCTCTTAAATATAATTACCATATCAAAAATATGTTTTAAAAGTAGGAACTTTCAAAACCATTTTATTCATCGCTGAAAATTATATTGTCAGAATTGCAGGTACAGTATATGCGTAGAACATAATTACAACTGATATATGGTAATATTTATGAAAGTTGCATTGGCATATAATGCATTACCACATGACACACTACAGTGTAGTACACTGACCACAAAACACCTTATATATCAATAAATTATTACTATTTTAGCAACTGCAATCTGAGTTCCTGCTCAGGACATTCAATGTACATATAAGACAGTGAATATACCCAGGTAAACTCAGGGAATGTAAGTGGCCACTTACAGTAAGACAGATATTAATACAGAGATTACTATAAACAAAGACTGCAAGAGTTGCATGTCTATAATACAAAGTCAGTAACTGCAAAATGAGCTCCTGAGTCTAACCGACTGAAATAACTGGACAATGATTGTGCGAGTTCATGTGAACAAGTCCAATAAGAAGTCTTAGTTCCCAAGACTCGGGATTTCAAACAGGTTTTCTTCAAAACCGTTGCAAAAATCAACATCTCTCACAGACCCATCCAGCCGCTGTCGTAAAAATCAAAGTGAGGCTCACCCCAAACGGCACGTGTACCATGTACATACACAGGGTATAGTGAGTACAGGGAGACCCTATTAATGAATACGAGCAGTAGCCGGACAGCCGACACGTGTGTGTACCCAGTAAGCCTGCTACAGCATCTTATCATTTTGGCTTGTGAACATGCGTGTTAACGATACCCTAAACATAAAAGGATGGCACACACCCTGTACATGTAGTCTATAGTGCAGTCCGGGAATACAGTATGTTATTATGGAGATGCACAAAGTTCTGGCACCTTGTTAAAATCCAACAGGATTCGCCCAGCTTGCTTTTCACTGCATTCATGTCACGAGTGAACAAAAAAAACAGAAAAACTAGGACTTACTATTAAATATAAATTTACAGTGGATCTTCGCTGTTCTCTGTGCTCACCTTCTTCCCACATGATTTTCCTTTCCACATGTCCTCCAAATGCACACGTAGCTGTGAACCCAAACTGGATATCTGGTCTTTGACCTCCTAAAAATCATTAAACATGAAAAAAGAGATCAAATTCAAACAATCCTTCAACAAGGTTCTCTGGATGATCGATGTTCTAGCTTTCTAAGCATGGCTCCAGTTGTTGTTGTTGTTTTTAACAAAAGCTCACACTGTAGGAACACATCTGAAGGTCTCTGGTTTAGGGATCCCCTGAGAAGAACAAACTAAAGAACGCTTAAGTTTGCTAGATAAAAATGTTTCACCCTTGAAGGGATATGGTGGATATTTTGTCTTTGGCAACCTAAAAAAAAAAAAAAACAAGAAATTGAGTAAGGATTAAAAAAAAAAGCTTTATTTATTAAAGACCAATGTGTCATGTGTTTTCTCAATTTATAGCTACATTTAATGTTCTGGGACATCCATGAAACAAGCTAGTTCTGTTTTTACTTATGTTACAAAGCAGATATAAACACACATTCCCTCAGTAGTCTCTTTTTTATGCTACCAAGAGACCCAAAAAGTGTAAAGTTCTCGGTCCTGAAGGTTTTCTCATGTCAGACTTGCCTTGGCCAGAGAGGCAGCGTGCTGTGGGTAGAACATGGAGGAGCTCAGAGTCATCAGTCCAATGGGGAAGAGAAAAAACAAACAGCACCACATTTCATTTTACTTATACAGGAAATAATCACTAACTATAAATGAAAAATAATAATGATCAAAGTATAAATCACAGTTTCACACCTACATTTGGGAGGGTAAAATCTGAGGATTACAGAAAACCCTACAGCACTAACACTTGGGTAGAACTCGGACAGAGGATTAATCAGAAACGCATAAGTGTCTGAAACAATAAACCAAAACACACTGTGAAAATATTGCATGTAGTAAATATACTGTCTGTCTGAAATATTTTTTGTGCAGATTAAAGCGTCTCCCCTCTCACAGTCTGTACAGATGTATTAATACCAGACTCTATGGTCTCATAACATTCCTGAAAGATGAAAAGATGTAAAGATGAAATGATTTATTAATTAAAAGTATATTGGCACATCAGGATTACATTTCTGACAGAAGCAGTAAACAGAATACCTCAGCTTTATCCAGGGCATATGATGTCTTTTCCTGGAAAAAGGAGGGAAACAGTTGCGAGTCAAGAAAAAAAAACAGCATACATAAACATGCTGCAAGTGAACTATGCCTAGAAACAAGATTCATATTTTATCATTTTCACTTTCTCGAATATATCCAGTGCAGTTCAAAATATATCCAACAGGTGTGAGTGTTGTGTTAATAATGTCTCTATTAATACTAGTTTCCTGAGAATAATAAATCTAGTAAATGAATTAAAATAAGCTCCAGCATTTCAGTTTTAACACTTTTTATAATTGCTTTCAAATGAAAACCTGAATCAGGGGGAGAGAGAGAGAGAGAGAGAGAGAGAGAGAGAGAGAGAGAGATGCGGCGATGGCACTTTAGTCCTTTTGTCGGTCCAGCTCTCACAGCTCCTCAGTTGTTCCTTCTGCTCAAACACATTGTAGATCATCTGGCAAAGTTTCACCTTTCATTCTAATACCAACACCAATGCCATCTTGCTCACCATGTCACAGATCGCTAACTAGTCGAGTCTCTGCTCTAACTCAGTCTGCACAACTGCTTCGAAGAGCTGCATTGCATTCTGAGATTTTGAGTCCAGTGTCTCCATGATACCCTTCTACACTGGACTTCCCCAAACTGTTGCCACAATGTTGGAAGCACACAGCTGTATAGAATGTCTTTGCTTGCAGGAGCTTTACTATTTCCCTTCAGTGGAACTATGAGGCTCAAACTTGTTTCATCTGTTGCACAAATCAAGCTCCATGAAGACATGGCGTGTTAAGGTTGGAGAAGAAGAACTCGAGTGTCCTGCAAAGAGCCCTGACCTCAACCCCACTGAAGACCATTGGGATGAATTGGAACACGACTGCACCCCAGGTGTCCTCATCCAATGTCCGTGCCAAACTGTACTCATGCTCTTGTGGCTGACTAAACAGAAATCCTCACAGCCATGCCCCAAAATATAGTCCAAACTCTAGCATGGTGTATCAAGTGACTCTAGTGAGGATTATGCACATGGGACTTGGTTATCCATGATATAACTTATACCTGATTTCGCTCCCATATTATTTATTTGTTTGTTTGTTTGTTTGTTTGTTTGTTTGTTTGTTTGTTTGTTTGTTTTGTGGTGCAAGATTTCCCATCGTTTATATTATACTATTCTCTTTGTTCTTACCTATGCTTTTATTTTTATTTTTAGACAATTGTGGCTCACAATTGGGTTATGACAACAAAAAGATCTGTTCAAGAGTATTCAGTGAAACATTCATACACTGAAAAAAGTGAAACAAAGCTGTTGTTCATTTAATGTATTTGTTTTCATTCCAGTGAATAAAAAAAAAAGAGTTTGCTCCCATATTCAAAAGTTGTTTAAATGAATTTAAAATATTCAGGTTTAACAAAGATTGTTAAACCTGAATATTTTAAATTCATTTAAACAACTTTTGAATATGGGAGCAAACAATTTTTTTTATTCACTGGAATGAAAACAAATACATTAAATGAACAACAGCTTTGTTTCACTTTTTTCAGTGTACATTAAGTAATAAAACCACTGTATTTGGAGGCGCTGTGGCTCAGTCGACTAAGGCCCCATGCCATAAATCCGGGGACTTGGGTTTGATTTCGACCTGAGGTCATTTCCCGATCTCTCCCCATCTTTCTCCAGCTCATTTCCTGTCTCTACACTGTCCTATCAAATAAAGGTGTAAAAAGCCCAAAAAATATCTTACAACAACAATGTATTTATTTTCATTTAGGAAAATCTGAAATAAAGGCAGGGTACACCCTGGACAAATCGCCAGGTCATCACAGGGCTGACACATATACACAGACAACCATTCACACTCACACCTACGGTCAATTTAGAGTCACCAGTTAACCTAACCTGCATGTCTTTGGACTGTGGGGGAAACCGGAGCACCCGGAGGAAACCCACGCGGACACGGGGAGAACATGCAAACTCCGCACAGAAAGGCCCTCGCCGGCCATGGGGCTCGAACCTGGACCTTCTTGCTGTGAGGCGACAGCGCTAACCACTACACCACCGTGCCGCCCCCACAATTACATATATAGACCTATATTTTTAAAATGCATACAAACTTCGGGTCCAATGTTTCCAAAAGCAAGATGAGTACCTTGCGTCACTTACAGAAACATCAGTTAAAGACACAATAATCGTGTTCTTAGACCCAGTCAATCTGCACATGAATCTATACATAAAATTTCTCAGGACAACATTAAAAGTTGGCACATTGTTCGTAATGAAAATTTCACTGGCACTACTGCACCTGGGAATTTTAAGCAAAATTCTCAAAGCATCATTATATCCCACTTGAAGTTTTTTCATTTTCGCGTTACTATAATTGCACCACAAGTGGGCAGTATACAGTGGAGTACAGTATGTTTTGAAAAGCGATCCTTTTACATCAGTAGTACACATGTGGAATTTGCGAGCCAGCATATTGGCCTGCCCATACAGTTTACCACACTGACGATGCACATCATCATCATCATCATCACTGAGGTCATCTCTTATCACACGTCCCAGATATTTAACTTTCTTTACAACCACAAGTGGTTCACCTGCCAATGAGAAAGAGGGAGAAACAAGCTTCATATCCTCCTTGGTTCTAACAATCAGTACCACACTCTTCGATGAGTTAAATTTAATATCATACATTATGCCATACTGACAGCATATTCTTAGAAGCTGCTGCAGGCCAGTACTGGAGGGAGACAATATCACCAAATCATCAGCGTAAAGCATATGATTAATGAGGTTATCCCCCACCATACAGCCAGTTCTACAGCTCCATAGATAAGTTATCCATGTACAGATTGAATAATAGTGGAGACAGAATTCCGCCCTGCCGCACTCCATTAGAGACATAGAAGGGTGTGGACATACTCACCCCCCAAGTAACTTGCATAGTTTGATGAGAATACCAAAACTGCAGTATCCTAATTAGGTAAGAGGGAACACCTCGCTCATGCAGTTTGACAAACAGTTTCCCATGATTGATACGGTCAAAGGCTTTTGACGCATCCAGGAAACACATGAAGACTGTGCTACTATGTGATCTGTACCTATAGACAATTTCTTTAAGTGCGTAAATACACAAATCAGTTCCATGCTTACTCTTAAAGCCAAACTGATTATGTGTTGATACTATATATCCTGTAAGCCTATCCATAAGGATCCCTTCTAATACCTTGGATAGTATACTTGCTAGTGCAATAGGTCTATAGTTATCTATACGAGTTAATTTACCAGACTTATTTTTAACTACAGGTACCAACAAGACAGATAACATTGATCCAGGAAGTATGCCATGCTTCATTAACCCAGACAAGCATAGAGCAAGTAACACTGAAACACTTTGACTAGCGTATTTCAGATGTTCAGCTGTTATCTTATCCTGCCCACAGGCTTCGTTCATTTTAAGTTTCTCAATAACATAACATACTTCATCTGGCCAGATGACTACACCATCACTGTGTGGTATTTCACCTAACTTAAACACATCACTCTTCACACAATTAAAAATGTTCTCATAGTGTCTCCTCCATAGCTCTGCAGTGTTTTCAGGTTCAGTAATGCCATCAATACTAGCAGGCAGTGGCATTTTACTGTTATTTTCCACCTTCACCTCCTTCCAGAACTCATATACATTATTAGTTCGTAACTTTTTCACCATAGAATTCGCCCTCATAGTCTACTCATTTCTTTGTATAAAACACACAGCATATTTGAATCTAGCATTAGTCCGTGCCTTGTGCCCACAGACTGGGCCATACCTAGGTTTGCCTGCTAAAGCCCATCTTCTAGAAGCATCTTTTGCCTCCATATGAACTTCATGGACATAGTCATTCCACCCTGGTCTCACAATATGTTGTTTCACCACTTTTTTACCACTAGATAGATAGATAGATAGATAGATAGATAGATAGATAGATAGATAGATAGATAGATAGATAGATAGATAGATAGATAGATAGATAGATAGATAGATAAGAACATAATGTATATGAAATGCAATTTTAAGAAACTAATAAAGGTTTAGCAAAAATGTAAACACTTGTAATGGAATTGAATTCATGATCCCTTTTCTAGTTATCTGCCTAAAGATCTGTCATATTAATTCACATTTTTCCCTTTTAGATATTTTAATTCAAATCAACTTCTTTAAGCGTCAGATAGAAAAACATCCTGTACTGATGGCTTCATCAGGGGGAAATGGGCAAACTGTCCTTCAACTGCTTCGCTACATCAACTAAATTATGATTTAATGCTGAGGCCTAATACAGACAGACAATAGTAGTGTTTAAACATGAGAAGAGAACTTCTGTACTGATTCATAGATCAAATATGCACTGTCCCAGATCCACACACCAGTATAAAACTGAACGGAATGAGCTAAGCAGAGTGAAGTCTCTTTCAGCTTTAGAGCAACTTTCCCTTCCTTAGTCTTTCATCTGTCTTTGACCTGTGACTTCATTTCTGGATAGAGAAAGAGGAAAAGAGATTATACAAATCTGACATAAAGAACAATTTCATACAAAATTATGATGATGATGGATGGTTAACAGAAAGATGGCTATATTTCTAATAAATCAGGATTAGTCTGAGACTCTGATGGAAACACTGCAGAACTTCATGTTCTCTGTACTCACCTTCTTCCCACGTGATTTTCCCTTCCACATGTCCTCCAAACACACATGTAGCTGTGAACCCAAACTGGATATCTGGTCTTTGGCCTCCTCAAAATCATTAAACATTAAAAAAGAGATCAAATTCAAACAATCATTCAACAAGGTTCTCTGGATGATCGATGTTCTAGCCTTCTAAGCATGACTCCAGTTGTTGTTGTTTTTAACAAAAGCTCACATTGTAGGGATACATCTGAAGATCTCTGCTTTAGGGATCCCCTGAGAAGAACAAGCTAAAGAACACTTAAGGTTGCTAGATGAAAATGTTTCCCCCTTGAAGAGATATGGTGGATATTGCGCCTTTGGCAACCTAAAAAAGAAGAAGAAATTGAGTAAGGATTAAAAAAAGCTTTATTTATTAAAGACCAATGTGTCATGTGTTTCATCAATTTATAGCTACATTTAATGTTCTGGGACATCCATGAAACAAGCTAGTTCCTGTGATTACCTATGTTACAAAGCAGATATAAACACACACTCACTCACTAGTCTCTTTTTTATGTTACCAAGAGACCCAAAAAGTGTAAAGTTCTCGGTCCTGAAGGTTTTCTCAAGTCAGACTTGCCTTGGCCAGAGAGGCAGCGTGCTGTGGGTAGAACATGGAGGAGCTCAGAGTCATCAATCCAATGGGGAAGAGAAAAAACAAACAGCACCACATTTCATTTCACTGATACAGGAAATAATCACTAACTATAAATAAAAAATAATAATGATCAAAGTATAAATCAGTTTCACACCTACCTTTGGGAGGGTAAAGTCTGAGGATTGCAGAAAACCCTACAGCACTAACACTTGGGTAGAACTCGGACAGAGGATTAATCAGAAACGCAGAAGTGTCTGAAACAATAAACCAAAACACACTGTGAAAATATTGCATGGAGTAAATATACCGTCTGTCTGAAATATTTCTTTGTGCACTGCAAAGCTTCTCACCTCTCACAGTCTGTACAGATGTATTAATACCAGACTCTATGGTCTCATAATATTTCTGAAAGATGTAAAGATGAAATGATTTATTAATTAAAAGTATATTGGCACATCAGGATTGCATGTATGACAGAAGCAGTAAACAGAATACCTCAGCTTTATCCAGGGCATATGATGTCTTTTCCTGGAAAAAGGGGGGAAACAGTTATGAGTCAATTTTAAAAAAACAGCATACCTAAACATGCTGCAAGAGAACTATGCCTAGAAACAAGATTCATACTTTATAATTATTTATCATTTTCACTTTCTTGAATATATCGAGTGCAGTTCAAAGTATATCCAACAGGTGTGAGTGTTGTGTTAATAATGTCTCTATTAATACTATTTTCCTGAGAATAATAAATCTAGTAAATGAATTAAAATAAGCTCCAGCATTTAAGTTTTAACACTTTTTATAATTGCTTTCAAATGAAAACCTGAACCGGGGGGAAGAGAGAGAGAGAGAGAGAGAGAGAGAGAGAGAGAGAGAGAGAGAGAGAAAGATGCGGTGATGGCACTTTAGTCCTTTTGTCGGTCCAGCTCTCACAGCTCCTCAGTTGTTCCTTCTGCTCAAACACATTGTAGATCATCTTGCAAAGTTTCACCTTTCATTCTAATACCAATGCCAATGCCATCGCACTCACCATGTCACAGATCGCTAACTAGCCGAGTCTCTGCTCTAACTCAGTCTGCACAACTGCTTCGAAGAGCTGCATTGCATTCTGAGATTTTGAGTCCAGTGTCTCCATGATACCCTTCTACACTGGACTTCCCCAAACTGTTGCCACAATGTTGGAAGCACACAACTGTATAGAATGGCTTTGTTTGCAGGAGCTTTGCTATTTCCCTTCAGTGGAACTATGAGGCACAAACTTGTTTCATCTGTTGCACAAATCAAGCTCCATGAAGACATGGTGTGTTAAGGTTGGAGAAGAAGAACTCGAGTGTCCTGCAAAGAGCCCTGACCTCAACCCCACTGAAGACCTTTGGGATGAATTGGAACACGACTGCACCCCAGGTGTCCTCATCCAATGTCAGTGCCAAACTGTACTCATGCTCTTGTGGCTGACTAAACAGAAATCCTCACAGCCATGCCCCAAAATATAGTGCAAACTCTAGCATGGTGTCTCAAGTGACTCTAGTGAGGATTATGCACATGGGACTTGGTTATCCATGATATAACTTATACCTGATTTCGCTCCCATATTATTTATGTTTGTTTGTTTATTTTGTGGTGCAAGATTTCCCATCGTTTATATTACAATATTCTCTTTGTTCTTACCTATGCCTTTATTTTTTTTGATAATTGCGGCTCACAATTGGGTTATGACAACAAAAAGATCTGTTCAAGAGTGTTCAGTGAAACATTCATAGCCCCATTCATTTCATTTCAGGGTGACAGTGGCCGCAATTTACTACAGGGAAAGATTTACTACACATTACTTACAAAGAAAAATCCACATCTCTGGCATCATATTTACAGTGTGTGGTGGAAAAATAATGAGGCCTGAGTCCGAACGAGAATCAGAATAAAGGAAATTTATTGTGAGTATTCTCTATGCATGCAGAAGACTGGTGCGCTCGACTCAGCCCGAAGGTATTTCGGGAGAGCCCACGAAGGTATTTAGGGAGAGACCCCATATGGTAATGTGTGTGTGTTGGTACCACACAGAGCCGTCTCCTCATCTAGTATGCAAGGATAAACTAGTTTAGCAGAGAGGAGAACAAAGGCATTTTTTTTGTCATATACTTCAATTATCTTTACCAAAAACACACGCTACTAGTCAACAGATTAAACAGTTATACAAACATACTTGGATAAATGAGGCTATGGTTTAACACAAGTGTTAGCATTAATTTTATGATGAATATTTTCCCAATACAAGTATCATTTTATATTATATAAAAGTATATTCAAAGTATATTATAACACTGTCTAGATTATGAAACAGAAACTATAAAACCCGAGTAATGAGTGAGAGAGATGTGACGTTATTGGGAAATCATCTGCAGAAACTCAGGTTAGCGTTGACGCACATTACTCCACCGATAATTGATTATTTTCCAAATATAGCATGCCCATGTTGTGTTTATTCTTTCATAATATTTTCATGCTTGTAAAGCAGCTGATGGCTGAGCACATGTAAATTAATTTCATGCCATGAAGAGTGCTCAGTCCAATGTAGAAGAACATCAAAATTGATTCAGTTAATATAGTAACTCTAGAAATACTGTATGTAATATAGTCAGGTTGCTTTTGTCTTCCTGCTCCACCACCTTGTAAATCCTGACAGAAGTAAATTAAAATATCAAACTTGCTGCAGGAAAGACTATTTAAAATGCATTTTTTAAGTACAGGTTTTTTAGGCTTTGTTTAAGTGAAAACAAACTCAGATAAAGAACCGAAGATCCTGCTGATGTTGCTGAATATATAATTGAAAAGTAAAACGGACAGAAAACAACAGGAATAGTGAAGAGATCAAGTTTTAGATTAAGCATGTTCATGGGCCAGCAGTGTCCTAATTGAAGAAGTCCCTCTGACAGCATCGGGCTTTAAAGTGAGGACTGGTCTGGAGAATCAAGCAATCTGCCAAATAAGTGCATCTCCTGAACTAGGTACCTAAGGAGAGAAAGAACATTGAGCAGTCAGTACAAGTCCCTGTGAACAACGTGATATAATTAGCATGCTTTCAGTTGTAGCAGGTGTGGGCGTGGTTTAGTGAGGATGTGCAGTGCCAGGTGTTTTGGGAACTAGGGGGTTATTATTAACATGATACAACCCCGATTCCAAAAAAGTTGGGACAAAGTACAAATTGTAAATAAAAACGGAATGCAATGATGTGGAAGTTTCAAAATTCCATATTTTATTCAGAATAGAACATAGATGGCATATCAAATGTTTACACTGAGAAAATGTATCATTTAAAGAGAAAAATTAGGTGATTTTAAATTTCATGACAACAAAACATCTCAAAAAAGTTGGGACAAGGCCATGTTTACCACTGTGAGACATCCCCTTTTCTCTTTACAACAGTCTGTAAACGTCTGGGGACTGAGGAGACAAGTTGCTCAAGTTTAGGGATAGGAATGTTAACCCATTCTTGTCTAATGTAGGATTCTAGTTGCTCAACTGTCTTAAGTCTTTTTTGTCGTATCTTCCGTTTTATGATGCCCCAAATGTTTTCTATGGGTGAAAGATCTGGACTGCAGGCTGGCCAGTTCAGTACCCGGACCCTTCTTCTACACAGCCATGATGCTGTAATTGATGCAGTATGTGGTTTGGCATTGTCATGTTGGAAAATGCAAGGTCTTCCCTGAAAGAGACGTCGTCTGGATGGGAGCATATGTTGCTCTAGAACCTGGATATACCTTTCAGCATTGACGATGTCTTTCCAGATGTGTAAGCTGCCCATGCCACACGCACTAATGCAACCCCATACCATCAGAGATGCAGGCTTCTGAACTGAGCGCTGATAACAACTTGGGTCGTCCTTCTCCTCTTTAGTCCGAATGACACGGCGTCCCTGATTTCCATAAAGAACTTCAAATTTTGATTCGTCTGACCACAGAACAGTTTTCCACTTTGCCACAGTCCATTTTAAATGAGCCTTGGCCCAGAGAAGATGCCTGCGCTTCTGGATCATGTTTAGATACGGCTTCTTCTTTGAACTATCGAGTTTTAGCTGGCAACGGCGGATGGCACGGTGAATTGTGTTCACAGATAATGTTCTCTGGAAATATTGCTGAGCCCATTTTGTGATTTCCAATACAGAAGCATGCCTGTATGTGATGCAGTGCCATCTAAGAGCCCGAAGATCACGGGCACCCAGTATGGTTTTCCGGCCCTGACCCTTACGCACAGAGATTCTTCAAGATTCTCTGAATCTCTTGATGATATTATGCACTGTAGATGATATGTTCAAACTCTTTGCAATTTTACACTGTCGAACTCCTTTCTGATATTGCTCCACTATTTGTCGGCGCAGAATTAGAGGGATTGGTGATCCTCTTCCCATCTTTACTTCTGAGAGCCGCTGCCACTCCAAGATGCTCTTTATATACCCAGTCATGTTAATGACCTATTGCCAATTGACCTAATGAGTTGCAATTTGGTCCTCCAGCTGTTCCTTTTTTGTACCTTTAACTTTTCCAGCCTCTTTACCCCTGTCCCAACTTTTTTGAGATGTGTTGCTGTCATGAAATTTCAAATGAGCCAATTTTGGCATGAAATTTCAAAATGTCTCATTTTCAACATTTGATATGTTGTCTATCTTCTATTGCGAATACAACATCAGTTTTTGAGATTTGTAAATTATTGCATTCCGTTTTTATTTACAATTTGTACTTTGTCCCAACTTTTTTGGAATTGGGGTTGTACATGTGAGTCGTGTATGTGTGTTTGTGAGGTTGGGGGTGCATGTGTAGAGAAAAGCCAAAGCTCTTATCCTGAATGTGCAATGTTTTCTAAACAGTGTACTACAGAGATTGTTAAATTGTGTTTTATATTTAAGATCTGCAGTGCTGTTATGTTATATTAACAATCTCAGGAGTGCAATGATCATAAAGAAGCACAAAAAGAGACATACCGGGGTCCAAGGTGAAGTGAGCAGAGACACAGGCATCTTCCTTATAGCCGTAGGTTTCGACAGTGGTATACAGCTGCCAACGCGACGTGGAACACAACGACGGCATTTCAGAGCAGAACCTGTAACCAAAGTGGAAATTCATTAATTCATTTTTAAATCAGCCTAATGGACTGTTTTTGATCATTTTAATATCTGTTGTATTCTCCTTTCGGCATAACAGCAGCGCCAGTCAAACATCATCAATAGATATATGGTAATTGGCAGAGGTGGAAAGAGTACTAAAATATTATACTCAAGTACAAGTACTGTTACTCTGATGAAATTTTACTTAAGTACAAGTAAAGTTACCAGACAAAAAATCTACTCAACTAAAAGTAAAAAGTAGATCATTTAAAATGTACTTTGAGTAAAAGTAAAACGTTACTTTTAACAATGGGTGTTTTCTGCCTCCATTGTGTTGTGCAAAAATGAAAAAGAAGAGGAAACAAGGATATATGTACATCTCAACCCAGATGTTTTATTTAAAGGAAGTGTATCAAATTGAATGCTTAGGATAATGTTGCATTAAAACTGAGACAAACAAAAAAGGTCAATACACACAGTCATGTCGTTTGCATCACCCTGACCACACACAAAGCATTGTACACGAAATATGAAAGTGAAATGTTGCACCGAAATCTCGTAGCTTGCCTGTGTGCACTGTGTGTTATTGAACAATTCAATTCAAACATTATTTGTTTTGCTTGGTATTCCTTTCTGGCCTGTTGGATGTAGAATGGTAGGAGGACTGATCACGTCAGGTTGGTGAGCTAACTTGCTTGCATGATTAGCCAACCGAATAACAGACTAGTTACCGTTATGTTACAGTACCAACAGGTTGCTACTTCAACATTAGCAATGCCATCCACTATTTTTGGAATATAACCAGCCTATTGTCGGTTTTACTATGGAAAGGAAACATTATGATCGGGGGCGCAGATACGTTTTTTGAACTGGGGGGGACAAAAAACTGGGGGGGACAAAAAACTGGGGGGGACAAAGCTGCCAGCAAACCAACCCCAACCCCGATATGCCTGTCAAACTTGTTGTGGGTAACCATAGCAACCAAGCTCGAGCTCGAAACCTGTGCAGTCTGCGCAGCTCAACCAACCGAATATCAGTCTTTGTTTTGTTTTATGTGAGTTGTTGCAACTATGTATACACTGCTGTGCACCTCAATAAACCGAATGGTAATTAGTCTTTTGATTTTTCTGTGAGGTTTGCCTTATGCAAAGAAAGACAGCATAGACGTTTTTTCCTCCCTATAAGTGGGGGGGACCGAACGAGGTGAATTTAAATCTGGGTGGGACGAATCCCACCCGTCCCACCCTCTATCTGCGCCCGTGATTATGATGCCAATGACAATACTTACCTCAACATGCTTGCGCAGATTAGACGTCGAATTTTTGTCTGCCGCAATGGTTGTCTTCTTGGGCACACAATCTGCATTGCATAATGAAACTGTCACCCCTTTTCTCTACGAAGCTGAAGTGATCACGTATGTAGGGCCAGGGGTGCACTTCATTACTGGAAGAAATTGCGTTTTCTGCAGGGTCGTCCACCACAGGTTTCTCGGTCTCCTCCATGTCCGCAGGGGCGCTTTATCAACACCCGTGGCCCAGGGGCTAGGCCCCTCATAGGCTACCTGTCAACCCTACCCTTACCGTTGGCCAGGAAAACACTCTTATTTTATTTGCAATACGTGTCAAGCATTTACAGTGTAAGCGCGTAATTAGCCTAGAAGCCTACGATAGGTTACGTTTGGCTCAGCGTAGCTGCGCAAGGCCCACGCTCACATCGCTCAACACATCCGACCACAGAGGGAGAGAAGAACACGTGCATTATCATTACAGAGACAGTTCTGATTATTACCACGGACAGGACAGTGATACAGCGTAACTTTCACGCAGGGGCATGGCCAGAGATAACCACACAAGCGCGCGTGCGCTAATGTAGACCTATGTGTTGTAAACATAAAACACACACACCTACAGACAAGTCCTTTTAAAAAATAAAATACATAAAAATAGCTTGGCGGCATGAAAACAAACATTCACTGCAAGACAAGGTGCCCTAGAATCGCCATCAGTTTTTAAATATCTATATGGACTTTGTTGTCAGGATTGCACAGCATGCGATATCAAAACTGTACCCAGATACAGGCTTCAAGTTCAGATATTGCATTCCAAATGAGGTATCCACAAGAGAAATGCGTACGAAAGCACGAGCATCAGGAGAGGGTTGCATAACAGAGATTCTATACGCAGATGATCAGGCCATACTCGCTGGATCCATCGAGGAGCTTCAGAATATTCTTCAGTTGTATGATAAGACCTACACCCGCTTTGGTTTACAAATATCATATGTCAAAACAGAAACAATGGCTTTTAACGTCAATGAGGATATCAAATGTAAACCAAGTAATATATCATTTCCCTTGGCGGCACTAATATTAAAAACGTCCGCACCTTTAAATATCTTGGTTATAATGTCAGCAACTGTGATGAATCCTCACACTTCCTGCATGCTAGGATAAGTGCTGCATTCATGAAATGGAATGAACTGAAACACGTTCTAACCGACCACCGAATACTACTAAAAACCCGTATAAAGTTCCTAGTGGCATGCGTTCGATCTCGTCTCCTGTACAGCACACAGGCATGGCAACTATCATCCAGTGAAATTCACAAAATTGAGGTAGTGTGGCACGGCTTCCTAAGGAAAATGATTAAAGGTGGATATAAACGAAAGAATGCCCCTGACCAAAAGAACACTACAAATGAAGATATAGACTGGAGCTACAAGATGTCCAATGCTGACCTCCGGAAACTGACAGGAACCCAGGATATAAAACTATCCTGCTACATACAACAACTAAAATATATTGCTCACGTTTGCCGGATGGGCAATAACCAAGTGCAAAAGCAGCTCCTGTTTGACAAAAATGGTTACAAATGGACGAAATGGGAAAATCTGCTGGGCTTAGACACCCAACAGATAAGACGTATGATGATGGACAAATCAAACTTTGAGCAACTGCTGCAACTGCTACAGCAGAAGCACCCCTAGAGAGTTTAACTTTTGACAGGGGAACATGATGATGATGATGAAGGTACTTGGCTCGGCGGCCACATGAAACGTAAACACCATGGACAGCGGCCAAACTCATAACTCTACAGACCGAAATACACGAAACCAAGTCCTACTAGGGTCTATTTTACCGATCTATGTTCAAGGATCATGCAAGTCTTCCTTCTCCTTGAATAAGACCGTGGATTCAACTGCCTTTTTGACATGACTGCATTGAAATACCACTTGCAACAATATTTCACGCACTCTATCAAGAAAAAAGTTAAACATGATGAACACGGGCATACTGTTTTGAGCATACGATTTTTTAAAAAGAAACTAGCTACATCAAAGTCCTTCAATAAACCCATCCTTTAGCGCAAATGAGCCCGAGTTCAAAGCATGACGCTAGCAGTAGCTGCATAAGGCAAAATCATGTGGGCCTTTCTTCAACAACAAGCCACGGCGGGCAAACATTAATAATCAAGCGTCCTTACCTTAAAACGTTGTCTTGACCACAGAACTTCTCAAGTATTTCACTTAAATCCACACGGGTTAACAACACACCCAACACAGCTAGCGAGAAATGTGGATATGCGCTAGCTTTGTATTGCTATTCCCCTCAGTATGCTTACTCTGTCTGCTGCCCGAACTGTGAACATTATAAATATTTTAAGTTCGTTTCTTAGACAAGGATATTTTTTAAGCTTGTTACCTCGTTAACAGTTTCGGCGAGAATCTCCCGCCTTCTTCAGAAACAGTCACCAGATGTCGAGTGGTGACGTGCCTTATCAGCTGATGTTGCGTTACGGAGGCGTGAACGTCCCGCCCAATTTGACAGGTAGTTCACGCCTCCTGCTGTCAGGTCACTCCTCCAGGACGGCACTCCAGGTGTGCGACAGCGCATACGCTCCCTCGTCCCGGTTCATCGTCCTCTGCGCCCGCTTGCGTATCTCCACTGCCTCTAAAATCCAACGCTGGAATCTATTTTCTTCAGCGCGAATGACTCTGGCCTCTTCCCAATTCATTATGTGATTTTGCCGTTTGCAGTGGTCTGAAATGGCTGATTTTAGGTTTTCTTGGTTTGCTTTTTCTTTTTCGGATCTTGTGAGTCTTCTTGTTGTTTCTTTTTCACATTCTATTTGGTGTTCTTTCCTTCGAGTATGGAAGCATCTGCCCGTTTCACCAATATAGACTTTATTACATGAACGGCAAGGGATTTCATATATGACGTTGCATTTATTGTCCAGTTGTATTTTGTCTTTGGGGTGAACTAGCAGCTGTCGGAGGTTCTTGTATGGTTTGACCGGGGTGTTGATGTGGTATTTCCTCATGGATCGTTGGATGCGTTCTGTGACTCCTTTTATGTATGGTAGTGTGACAAAGCCCCGGTTTGTTTTTTCGGTGTTTTTTCTTGTTTGTTTATTTTCTTTTATTTGTGTCTGTAATTTCCCTTTCCGAATTGCCCACGGTGGATATTGGCAGTTTTTTAATGCCTGTTGGATGTGTTGTTCCTCCTCCTGTCTGTCTTTCTCCTCTGTGATGCTCTGTGCTCGGTCGTATAGTGCTCTGATTACTGACATTTTGTGTGCGATGGGATGTTCAGATGTCCAGAGAAGATATTGGTCGGTGTGTGTAGGTTTTCTGTATGTTGTAATTCTAATGTTCCCTTCTTCTGTGTGGTGTATTTTTAAGTCCAAAAAAGCTATTGTCTTGTCCGTTTCCTCTTCGTGTGTGAATTTGATGTTGCCTGTCTTGTCTATGGAGTTTAAATGATCCGTGAGTTGTTGTGTGTGGCCTGTTTTGGTTATTTCGAGAATGTCATCAACATATCTTTTCCAGAAGATAGGTTTGCAGTCATCCGGTGCTGTTTCTATGGCTCGAGTTTCCAGATCCTCCATAAAAAGGACGATGAACCGGGACGATGAACAGAGGACGATGAACCGGGATGAGGGAGCGTATGCGCTGTTGCACACCTGGAGCGCCGTCCTGGAGGAGCGACCTGACAGCAGGAGGCGTGAACTACCTGTCAAATTGGGCGGGACGTTCACGCCTCCGTAACGCAACATCAGCTGATAAGGCACGTCACCACTCAACATCTGGTGACTGTTTCTGAAGAAGGCGGGAGATTCTCGCCGAAACTGTTAACGAGGTAACAAGCTTAAAAAATATCCTTGTCTAAGAAACGAACTTAAAATATTTGTAATAGTTAGACATAATGAACATCCACTACGTGTGAACATTAATATAGGCTACAATCTTTTCATCAATTTCTTCAGTAGATGCCGGTTTAGACATTTTATTATCCCCATCGAAATATGCTATTATACTAACAGGATTATAACTCAAATCACACGACACATATTCAAATCACAACTGATTTATTTTACTGTTGGACAGATCTAGCCTAGCTGCACATAGCCTAGCTGCTGGTAGGCTGATAACTGATAAGTAGCTGATATTCTGAACAGATTGGTGATCCTTACCTTAAAAAAGTCTGTGACTTTAGGCAACGATTCTATCATTACCTGCATCTCTCTCTTTTTTTCCTTTTATGAGCCCCGCTAACATGTGAACGCTTCATCTTTCAAAGCCTCTAAATTTGTGTCTCAGTAGTCTGCAGTCTTTGGCGCGCTTTCGTGCGTGACGTTACATTTTGTTACATTTTATTCTGGTCCAGTTGTGGGTGTTCGTTTCGCGAACCACATCCACCATGTCTCTTACAGCAGGCTACTGTGCGCTCATTTATTTCTAACCTTATTTCTATCCGTACATTAATGTAGGCCCACGATTCCGACAGTTTATTATTTTATTAATATTACAAGGCCCCTGATTGGCTGTGGCCCAGGGGTTTGAGCCCCCCGAAGCCCCCCCCCCCCCCCCCCCTTAAAGCGCCGGTGCATGTCCGCCATCGTCTGTGTGAGACTCGCGCGCGTGACAACTGTCCTTCCCGTGATTCATTTCCAGAACGCATTTCCCCAGGGGCGTTAGAAGCATTTTTAATGTGGGGGGGACACACTGGCGGGGGGTCCTCCGCCAGAAAAATTTTAATTAATTTTCAACAATAAGTCCCCATTCAACTAGTCCATATATTCATCAGCCTGTTTTTAAACCCACCGCTACGCCTAAGATAATGAGATGAATGTGACACAATTTATCACCAACAATGACTTTATGGGTGCATTTTACTTTTTATTTTGTGTTTTCTATTTAGTTTTAGATGTAACACAACATGCGACTGGGCCAAGCAATAGTGACACTCAACTGTATGTTTAAAAATAAGAATATTCATAATCTCACACAATGAACAGGCATGACATGGCATCATGCAAACTTCATAACACAAAATCACACTGTGTCAAGCAACGGTGACACATAAAAAATAACTTCACACAATGAACAGGTGCAATTTTGTTCACCACCAACAGTGACTTTAGTGGGTGCATTTTACTTTTTTCCGATTTAGCGATACTCATAACAAAAATGGCATGGCATCATGCAGTCTTCATAACACAAAATTACACTGGGTCAAGCAATGACACATAAAAGAGAACTTCACACAATGAACAAGTGCAGTTTTGTCAACCTACATGCAATGGTGGTACTACAGTAGCATTTACAGATTAGTATAACAAATAGATTTATAGATATAACTCCTTCTTATATTGTTGCCACCACAATTTCTACCACTTCATAACTTTTATCCCCCTTTCCTTCACAATCCACCTGGAATAACATCCATCTCTCTCCATCGCTTTCCTCTCTACTATTCCTTCCCCATACACTGATTTCCCATCTTACTTTCCAGAAAACTGCCAAAGACCAGACAAAACAAGGAATCAATAAATATCATCAGAGCAGACTTGACCTCATTCTTGGCATTACAGTAAGGCAGGCCTACTGGGTTTGAATGAAATGATAGCTAACGTTAAGCTAGCTGATACATCTCCTAACATTGACTAGCCAGCTAACTGCACTAACATTTCCATTGGGACAAAAAACCCTGTCCTGTGGGGAAATTCTGACTGACTTTCCGCTTCTTTGTAAAGAATGTCCTTATGTCCATTGTGTCTGGGAGCAAATACTGCAAACAATTCATCATCAATCAAGAATACCCCATTAGGCTAAGCTTATTTCACTGTTTAGTTGAATATTAATTTAACGTGTCCTAGGGTTAATTTTGAGGGCAGATAACAAAAGAATAAGGTTTTAGCAAAAGCTAGACATTGTGAGGTGGCAATGCGGCTGACGTCACCTCCTCCACTTTCCAGCAGCTGCACCAACATTTCTGTGCTCGCGCTGAGATTCACTTCACTCGCGCGCGGTGAGCTGTTGTAGGGAGCGCCCGGAAAACCCGGAGTGGATTTTCAGTGCTCTGTGTATTCTCTTATCGATCAGGTGGAATGGATTCTTTCACGAAGCAATAGAAACAGCGCTGGGTGAACTCATATTTTATGTTAAATGTGGGCGGGTCCAAACGAAGAATTATGAAATGTGAGGGGGACACGTCCCCTTCACATTCAATGGTGGCGACGCCCATGCATTTCCCCTTCTCCGTTTTAGCCTTTTTTTAATTTTTTATTTATTTATTTTTTTTACTCAGTAACGGTTGTGATGTAAAATGTACCGAAGTACACTACTTAAAAGAAAACATACTTAAGTAAAAGTAAAAGTACACTCTTTAAAAATTACTTGAAAAAGTATAAGTACACAAAAAAGCTACTCAAGTACAGTAACGCGAGTAATGTAATTCGTTACTTTCCACCTCTGGTAATTGGCATGCTTTCAGTTGTAGCAGATGTGGGCATGGTTTAGTGAGGATGTGCAGTGGGAGGTGTTTTGGGAGCTAGGGGGGGTTATTATTAACGTGATCCATGTGAGTCGTGTGTGTGTGTGTGAGAGGTTCGGGGTGCATGAGTAGAGAAAAGCCAAAGCGCTTATCCTGAATGTGCAATGTTTTCTTAACAGTGTACTACAGAGATTGTTAAATTGAGTTTTACATTTAAGATCTGCGGTGCTGTTATGTTATATTAACAATCTCAAGGGTGCAATGATCATAAAGAAACACAAAAAGAGACATACAGGGGTCCAAGGTGAAGTGAGCAGCGACACAGGCGTCTTCCTTATAGCCGTAGGTTTCAACGGTGGTAATATAACTGCCAACGCGACGTGGAACACAATGGCGGCATTTCAGAGCAGAACCTGTAACCAAAGTGGAAATTCATTCATTCATTCAATTCTAAATCAGCTTCATGGACTGTTTTTGATCATTTTAATATCTGCTGTATTCTCCTTTCGCCATAACAGCAACACCAGTCAAGCATCATCAAGTCTGCCATTGCATCTTTTTGAAATAGGACGGCCAACTGTGACTATGCTAATATGATTAAGTAGATGCCCTGACTGGTATCTTTCCTTTGCTCATATTCAAGGTCAGTATGACTGCTGAAATACAGTACTAGTCCAAAGTTTGGACACCTCTACTCTACACATTCAGAGGTTTTTCTGTATTTTGTATTTTCGACATTGTAGAACAATACTGAAGACATCAAAACTATGAAATAACCTATGGAACACATATGGAATTATGCAGCAAACAAAAAGGTGTTAAAAAACGAAATATGTTTCATATTTTAGATTCTTCAAAGTAGCCACCATTTATCTTGATGATGCTTTCCACACTATTGGCATTATCTTAACCAGCTTCATCAGGTTGTCACCTGGAAAACTTTTCAATTAACAGGTGTGCCTTGTCAAAAGTTATAGTGGATCGGTTTCTTGCCTTCTTAATGCATTTAAGATCAAACAGTAAATAGTAAATAATAAAAATACAGTAAATAGCCCTATTCCACAACTGTAATAATCCATATTATGTCAAGAACCGCTCAACTAAGTAAAGAGAAATTACATCCATCATTACTTTAAGACGTGAAGTAACTTTTAATTCCTAAAAATAAATAAAAGAACCATTAAATTAGCAGGTGTGTTCAAACTTTTATTTGTGACTAAATGTATTCTAACTTTATATTTCTTTTAGATTGGATTAATATTTTTACTTTTATACCACAGTGGAAGGAGACAACTGGGTCTTTGTGCTAGAGGTTTTCTGTATATTTTATATTATGCACACAACTTCTTTTTCTTCTTCCTCTTTCGGCTGCTCCCATTCATTAAGCAGGGCTTGACATTGAGCACTGCCCGTGTCAGGTTACAGGCACTTACGGATGTATGTACATCGAGAGATTAAGAAGCAGACTGCAAACAAAGCCAAATTGTGTGACGAGAGACGTAGTCAGTAACCAGGCAAGGGTCGATCGATCATGCAAACAACACAAAGTAGGCGAGGCAAAAGACGAGAGAGAAATACTAGCAGGGGTCAGAATAACAAGATAGCAGGCAGACAATGGAAAGGCTTGGTAGTACTGGTCCGAACACAGAACGATACTTCACAATGAAGGTGTGGAACTGGCGTGGTTATATGGGAAGAATACCGATGTGAGTGATGATTGTCAGCTGAGTTCAATAGGCCACTGACAGAGAGCGCTGTGTGTTCTGGGATGTGTCGTTCTGGGAGTCCATGTTTGTAGTTTGGTAAGTGACTGCTTTTTCCATGGGGATACTGACAGAACTCCCCCACCCCACCCCACCCCACCCCACCCCACCCCAAGGAGCTCCCTCTGGGAGCTATATTCTTTCTGGGCTGACCTCTCCCTCAAGGTGCAGGCTTGTCTGGATGCTGAGTGTGGAATTCTTGTTTGAGCAGAGAGTCCAGGATGTCCTTGGCTTCGACCCAGCTCTGTTTCTCCGGACCATAACCCTCCCAGTCTACCAGGTACTCAATACACCCTCTTCTGCATCTCGACTCCAGTATCTTGTTTACCTGGGAGATGGGTTCTCCTTCCAGTTCCAGAGCTGGGTGTTCCTGTGTCGGTGGGTTGGACAACAAAGGACCTGGGATGGCAGGTTTCAGGCATGAGACATGAAACGTGGGGGACATTCGGCTGTGTGTGGGGAGTTCCAGTCTATATGAGACTTTGTTGATGCGTTTGATGACTTTGAATGGTCCGATGTAGCATGGTTGAAGCTTCTTACATGCGTTGGGTTCACGCAGATGTTTCGTGGAGACCCAGACCCTGTCGCCTGGGAAAAAAGCCAGGTTCGGGCCCCTGCGCTTGTCCGTGTACTCCTTGTACTTGGCATTAACAGATTCTAAGCTTTGGTGTACCTCCTCCCATACTTCTTGGCTGCACTTGAACCAGTCCTCTACTGATTGTACCTGGGCTGGGGTGTCATCCCAGGGGAACAGGGACTGTTCGTAGCTGAGTATGCATTGAAAAGGTGTTGACTGTGTTGCTGAATGTTTAGGGAGTTTTGTGCATACTCGACCCAGGGGAGGAACTGCGCTCAGTTCCCATGGTTACACATACAGAAGATTCTCAGGAAGCAGCCTACTTCCTGATTGGCTCTTTCAACTTGACCAGTAGACTGCGGGTGATAACTGGATGTGAGGCTGACTGATACTCCCAGGCGTTCCATGAAGCACGACCAGAAGCATGATGTAAACTGTGGACCCTGGTCGCTGACGATGTCTTCTGGGATGCCAAAGTACCTGAAGATATTGTGAAACATGAGTTCTGCCATTTGAGATGCTGTGGGAAGGCCTGGTAGAGGAATAAGCTTAAGTGACTTGGAGAACCTGTGGATGATTACCAGGATGGTGGTGTTACCTTGAGATGGTGGAAGATCTGTGATGAAGTCCACAGCAAGATGCGACCAGGGTCGTTGTGGCGTGGAAAGAGGGCACAGCTTTCCTGCTGGTGGTGTCCTGGGAACCTTGGCCTGTGCACACTCTGAGCATGATGTGATGAACTGGGTGATTTCCATCAGCATGTTCTCCCACCAGTACTTGTTTTTCAGCATCCGGTAGGTTGTTTGACTACGTGGATGTCCAGTCGCTGGGGACATGTGAGCCCAGGTAATAAGGTGTCCTCGGAGTGACCTCGGTACATAAAGAAGGCCAGGTGGAAGCTCCTCAGGTGTGGATCTGGGCTGTGCTCCTCTGATCTCTTGAGCTAGAGCCTAGGTGATAGACTGGATGAAACACTTGGCACGTATAATGCAGTGATCTGAAGAATCAGGCTGTACAGTGCTAAAGTTGCAAGACAGGGCATCAACTTTGGTGTTCTTGGAACCTGGACGAAATGCTCTTGTGAAATTAAATCTGGTAAAAAATAATACCCATCTTGCTTGGTGGGGGTTCAACCTCTAAGCTTTCTTTAGGTACTCAAGAGTCTTGTGATCAGTGAGAATCGTGAACGGACGTGTTGCACCCTCCAGCCAGTGTCTCCACTCCTCCAGTGGCAACTTGCTGGCGAACAGTTTTCGGTTTCCCACATCAAAATTCCTTTCTGCGGAAGTGAGCTTCATTGAGAAGTATGCTACGGAGTGGAGCTTGTTCTTCTCACCGAAATGTTGGGAGAGGATACCACCTACTCCGGTGTTGGATGCAACTACTTCTACTCTGAAAGTTTTGGTGGGATCCGGATGCTGTAGAATCGGAGCAGAGACAAAGGCTTTCTTGAGCTTGTTGAAGGCCTCCTCAGCTGCTGGGTTCCAGCTGAACTTCTTGGGGCCCTTCTTTAGCAAGGTGGTGAGTGGAGATGCAATGGAACTGAAGTTCCTGATGAAACGACGGTCGACAAACCCAAGGAAACATTGCAGGTCCTTGATGGAGGTGGGAACTGGCCTTTCAGTGACTGCAGAGACCTTGTTGGAGTCCACGCTAACGCCCTCAGCGCTGATGATGTAGCCCAAGAACGAGATGTGTTGTTGATGGAACTCACATTTCTCTGCCTTGACATACAGCTGGTTGTCGAGCAGACACTGCAGGACCGTGCACATGTGGTGAATGTAGCTCTCCTCATCTGGAGAGTAAATGAGGATATTGTTGATGTAAGCAATAACGAATCTGCCCAGCATGTCCCTAAGAATGTCGTTTATGAGGCACTGGAACACACTGGGCGCTGAAGCCAGGCCACATGGCATGACCCTGTACTCGAAGTGACCAGTACTGGTGCTGAATGCAGTCTTCCACTCATCTTCCTCCCTGATCCGGATCAGGTTGCAGACACTTCGTAGGTCGAGCTTGCTAAAGAGCTTGGCACAGCAAAGTTGTTCAAGAACAGCAGAGACCAGGGGCAGGGGATACAGATACTTAACTGATACCTGATTGAGTCCTCTATAGTCAATGCATGGATGAAGCCCTCCTCCTCGTTTCTTCATGAAAAATAACCCAGCAGAAGCGAGAGAGCTTGAGGGATGGATGTATCCTTGTTTGAGGGCCTCTTGAATGTATTCCTCCATGGCAACATGCTCCTTCTGAGACAACGGGTAGATTCTGCCTCTAGGAGGCGACATCCCTGGCAGCAGGTCTATGGCACAGTTGTAGGGTCTGTGAGGTGGTAAACCACAGGCCTTTCCCTTGCTGAAGACCTCTTTGAGATCCGAATAGTGCTCAGTAACATGTTCCATGGAGTCGGGCTGGGGGCTTTCCACCGAAGTGGATGAGATCTGTAACTGTGGCAGAGAGAGAGAGACAATGCTGAAAACAGGTGTCTGACCATTGAAGGATCTCCTCGTTCCTCCACGAGATGAGTGGATCATGGAGTTGCAGCCAGGGGTACCCAAGAATGATGTCATGACAGTGTGAGTGACACACAGTGAGATGACTTCAGAACATAAGGCTCCCACCTGAAGTTGGACTGGAGCAGTGTGTGTGGAGACTATGCCGTCTCCAATGGGTCCTCCATCAATGGCACAGATGCTGAGCTTTGTAACGGTGTAGTGGGCAGGTTGAGCTTCTGAGTGGCCCAGAGGCTGATGAAGTTGCCCTCTGCCCCTGAGTCTATCAAGGCAGACAAGACGTGTGCGGAGGAAGCAAATTTTAGTAGCACTGGAACTTCGAAAGATTTAGAATTAAACTTTCTTACCGGACTCATCGTCCGAGATGGTACTTCAGCTGGGCTAGCACAGCATGGCCGGATGGGACAGTTACAAATCAGATGGTCTGAATCTCCACAATAAAAACATAAGCCATCTTTACGGCGACGTTCACGCTCAGAGTGCTTTAACATGGTGCCGGTGATATCCGTGGGCATGGGTTCATCGGTTGTGCGATTGAAAAGGCTGTTCTCCTCTAACGAGGGACGATGAGTCAGAAGCTGGTCTATGCGGATGGCCATATCAATCAGCGCATTGAGTGTAACCTGTTCATCTTGGCATGCCAGTTTTCGCAGGACCTCAGACCGCAGTCCCTGACAAAACATTGCTTTGAGAGCTGGTTTGTTCCATCCACTGGCCGCAGCCATTGTTCTGAACTCCAGGGCATAGTCCACTAGACCTCTTGACCCTTGGCAAAGGGAGAGCAAACTCTTGCCGACTTCTACTCCTTGGGGCTCGTGATCAAAAATTCAAGAGAACGTGGAGAGAAATCGCTCATAGGATGTAGTGTACTCACCGCCTCTCCTCCAAACTGCGCTGGCCCATTGTAACGCTTTGCCAGAAAGAATGGACAACAGCTGAGAGACCTTCTGCTTGTCAGAGAGATGAGGCACGGAGGAAAAATACAGGGAACACTGAAGCAGAAATCCCTTACATGCACACGGATTCCCGGTGTATTTCTCAGGTGGCAGAAGTGGCAGCAGGGAGTGAACAGACGACTCAGGGCGTGTTTGGACGTTAGTTGGGCCATCCTGGTGTTGAGGTTGGCTAACATATGCTGATGTTCTCCTAACAATCGCCCCTGAGCATTCAGAGCAGTCTGGTTAGTACCTTCCGCTACATCCATGTTACGTCGATGTATCCTGTCAGGTTGCAGGCACTTATGGATGTATAAGAAAGAGACTGAAGAGCAAACTGCAAACAATGTCAAATCGTGTGACAAGAGACGTAGTCGGTAACCAGGCGAGGGTCGATCATGCAAACAACACAAAGTAGGCGAGGCAAAAGACGAGAGAGAAATACTAGCAGGGGTCAGAATAATGAGATAGCAGGCAGACAATGGAAAGGCTCGGAAGTACTGGTCGGAACACAGAATGGTACTTCGCAATGAAGGTGTGGAACTGGCATGGCTTTTTGGGAGACTACTGATGTGTGTGATGATCGTCAGCTGACTTCAATAGGCCGGTGACAGAGGGCGCTGTGTGTTCTGGGATGTGTAGTTCTGGTAGTCTATGTTTGTAGCTTGTTTAGTGACTGCATTTTCCATGGGGATACTGACAGCCCGATTGCCTGGGGCAAGTGAAACATGCATTCAGGCAAGTGGGATATGTCCCCGGCATGCCCCAGCAGGCAAGTTGAAATGAGCATTTATTACGAACTAGCACAACAAAAAATAGGCCTTTTGATCTTTTATTTCAATTCCTACAAGCGTCCCTCATTATATCCACCAATATGTCTTGGCTGTTTTCTTAGTCTCCATTTCATTTACTGCTTTGCAAGTTATTTTATATACCCCCGCTGTTGTAGTACGATACGCGTACTGTTTACAGACCCCTTGTGCTTGATGTCACGCATCACGTAATAATTACAGCTGGGGTCAGACAGACACCGTCTTTCATGCAAGCAAAGCTTAATCTGTCTTCAATATGGTTCATTTTTCCACTGTTTTTGCTTGTTCAAACAGAGAAATAGGTAAAAGGCATTACCGTCTCCCCGCTATCAAGAAAAATGTTAAAAAATAGAATCAAATGCTTCAAGAACAACAGGGAAATGAGTGGTTAAAGAATACAAGGCGAGGAGCTCAGCCTGAAAACTCCAGAGAAATTCACAATTGTATTTAAAATGTATTTTATAAAAACAGACGTTCGGAAGTGAGTATGGAAGAGTTTGCTTAAGAATCTCGTTTTTTTTTTTTTTTCTGCTTGAATTTGAGTTAGCTCCTTTATGAAAGTGTTTGATTTTCTTACAGGTGAAGCACCTTCCTTATTCGACACAGAAAACCCAGATTGGTTTCAAACAAATCAGGCATATAAAAAAACAAAACAAAACAAAAAATATATAAATATTCTCAAACACAGTATTGTTCAAAAGTCTTGGCACCCTATTGTTTTCTTCATACAAACTTTGTTATAGATTTCCATTTGATGATTTCTTCATTATCGAATAATGAACCAACAGTCTGAGAGTGTTCTACACAAACACACTGAACTTTACAACAGCTGCATGCATGTGAAATGGAAATAAATCGACTAAGGCAGGAAAAACTATTTTGTATAAAACTGTTATTGTCCGTTACAAGTAAAAAGTAACCAATCACCAAACTTGATAATAAACTTAATCAATAACCAAACTTCAACTCAATGTGTGAGCTTCATTTTATGTTGCAATTCACAACTATTCTATGGTTTTCCTAAAAAAAATGGAGTATTCGCAAAATAAGGGGCAAGTAATAATATTGGGGACAAGTGGGAGTAAAAGTTAATGTCGAGCCCTGTTAGGGGTTACGACAGAGGATCTGTTCCACATATTTGATTTGGCATAGGTTTTACACCTCATACCCTTCCTGACACAACCCTCCACAATCTACTGTATCTGGGCTTGGGACTGGCACTAAGGATGCTCTGGCTTGTACAGCTCCAGTGGGTGGGTACTTTCCCTAATCTGCATGTCTTAGGACTGTGGGGGAAACTGGAGCACTCGGAGGAAACCAACACAGACACTGGGAGAACATGCAAACTCCAAACAGAAAGGTCCCCGTCGGCTGGGAGGTTCAAACCTGTAACCTTCTTGCTGTGAGATGACAGTACTAACCACTGCACCACGATGTTTTAGTCGTTTTGAGGTTATTACTTTTATGAATTCCTCTTTTTTTGTGCACACATTTTTAAGTTCTCTCCCTGTGCTTTTTGTTTACATGTCAACAGATTTGTTATCTAATGTGCACTACTTATGCCCGTCTGTTCCTTTGTTTGCAAAGTCTTATTGTGCACGTGTCTTAATAGGTCCAAGTAATATTCTCAAGTTTATGTCTTTGTATGTCCTAATTTGGGGCGGCACGGTGGTGTAGTGGTTAGCGCTGTTGCCTCACAGCAAGAAGGCCTGGGTTCGAGCTAGGGATCGACCGATATGTTTTTTTCAGGGCCGATACCGATACCGATTATTATGGAATTGGGATGCCGATAACCGATATGTGCAACCGATAAATGTAAACATTATAATTCACATGAAATTAAACATAGCACACACTGACACAGACCTTCATATCCATGAAATGTATGTTTAATTGTAAAATTGAACATGAAATTTTGTGCAGGGAGATGCCAGCAGCATTTGTACAATAAAGTCAAACAAACTGAAGCCATGTGAACTCACCATCAACATCAAGGCAAGAACCAGAGTCAGGACCAGAGTCTTCATTTTTCTGGAGCATAAAGTGGGATTTAAAAAAAAATTATTTATTAAAAAATCACTTTTGGTTAATTGCAAAAATGCTCATGGAAAAAGGTTTGGCTGTTACACAGTAGAGACATATAAACTATAAAATCTGACTGAAATTAATTTTTATAAGTATATTGAAAGAAAAACAATTCATTCAGCAACTCCATTCGAATGATATTTTCCCATGTATAATAGATCTTACCTTCAATGTTCAAGAGGGCAGTAAAGGAGAAAGTAGTCTCGGAGATTTGACTGTGTACCAGCTCTGAGTAACACCAGTTTACCTTTCCTCCTTTAAATAAATCTCATATGCAACTTACATGTTTTTACATGCTTGCTGCTCTTCTGACACCAAGAACATAAGCTGAATTGTTTTAAAATATTCATATGACGCACCTATAGGTTTCTTTGTGTATGTGTGAGCATATAAGATGTTTTTTAAAGAAATCAAAACTACCGTTTTTATTTCTGTTTCTTTGCCATTGAGGTGTGGGAGTTAAAAACTTATTAATATTAGAAATATACGATATACGTATTTACATACATACATATTGACATGAATACATTGTGCCCTACTTTATCACTACCATGTATAAATTTGAATTACTATTAATTTATAATATTCATTATACTAAAAAAAGTCATAAATGCACGCTATCCTACTGTTAAACACTGATACTTTTAACAACAATCAGACAAATAAACATACAGACTGTTTTTTTTTAAATAATTGGTATAACTGCTTTATTATAAAATTATTATTATTATTATTATTATTATTATTATTATTATTATTATTATTAAATTAATGATTATGTACGAGTCTCGGGAAAAAATACTTACCACATATACTTACCACACATTTAATGATGAATATGTGGTGATGAATGTGAGGTGTGAGGGTTATACCGGTAGCTCACTCATAAATAAGATCGTTCTAGTCTAGGATTGGGATGGGCCTCCTGATGAAGCCTCCTCAAGCTATTAATCAGGAGTCAAATGTTGCCTTCGACGAGGAGGGGCTTCTTCATCGTTATCTTCTTCATCCCTCCTCCTCCTTATCCCATGGCATTGGACAGAATTCCTCATACTGCTGATAGGAACCAGCACACAGGGGGACAGGCCCAATGAAGGTACTGGCACACTCAAAGGGGGTGGGATGCACATGTGGAACGGGGTCCTCAAAGGGAACGGGTTCCCGAAAGGTGATGGGGTGCTCAGAGAGGACGGGTTCCTGAAGGGGAATGGAGTCCCAAAGGAGGAGGGGGTCATCTGAGGGAACGGATTCCTGAAGGGGGATGGGGTGCTCAGAGAGGACGGGTGCCATAAGATGAATGGGATCTCTAAGGGGGACGGGATCCTCAGAGAGGACGGGTTCCCGAAGGGGGATGGGGTGGTCAGAGGGGTCGGGGTACTCAAAGGGACAGGATTCCATTTGGGGGTCGGGGTCCTCAGTGGGGTCCTTATGCTCAGAGGGGAAGAGTTCTTCAATTGAGTTGGAATCCTAATGGGGTTTGGGGTTCTCAAAAGCGTTGGAATCCAAATGGGGGTCGGGGCCCTCAAAATGGTTGGGGCCCAAATGGGGGTCGATTCCTTCAACTGGGATGGGATCGGGTTACCAAAAGGGGACAGGTTCAATAAAGGGGACAGTGTCTGGTTTCCTGAAAGGGAGGGGGTCCTCACTGGGGCTTGGGTCCAATTCCCAAAAGGGGACTGGCCCAATAAGGGGGACAGGGACCCAAAAGGGGACAGGTTCCGTAACAGGGACGGGGTCCTGGTAGGGGTCCATAAAGGGGATGGTGTCTGGTTACCTGAAGGGGAGGGGGTCCTCACTGGGGATTGGGTACGGTTCCCAAAAGGGGACTGGTCCAATAAGGGGGACAGGGACCCAAAAGGGGACAGGTTCTGTAACGGGGACAGGGTCCTGGTAGGGGTCCATAAAGGGGATGGGGTCTGGTTACCTGAAGGGGAGGGGGTCCTCAGAATTACCTCACACTCATCACCATCTTCTTGCATATTCCGTTCAGGCCTGTGGTCTTCATTCTTGTCATCTCTCTCCTCTGTGCTGTGGTCGAGCTGACTGACAGAATACGTCCTTCCTGTGTCCAAAGAGATGAAGAGACAGTGAGACACATCTGCATGACTTGTCAAATGAATCAGAAACCTTTCCTTTAAGTTTCTTTGGTTTAGCAGGAAATCCTCACTCCAAACATCCTTTACACCAGACACACTGACACAAGTGATGCTACTGTGAACTCAGAAAATTAAACAATACGTGAATTTAATCTTTTTTTCTTTCCTTTTGTGAAAAATACATAAAGATGTGCAAAGACAATTCTGTACAGAGAATCTGTAATCAACATTCCCTTCAGTTTTCACCACAAGCCTGTTTGTTTTTTAAACCGATTAAATACCATGATCCCCTCAATAAACCCATGAAAACATTTTTACACTTAGTTATCACACAGTGGAAACTTCTAAAAATGTTTTACGAAATGTTTTCACTCTTTCACCTGTCGTAAAACTGTTTATAATCTCATTTCTGCTCACTTGCACACAGTTTGGGACTACTGCACTTCAGCAGGCGCTAAAATACGCAAGAAGTCATGTGAAATCTGTGTATTATATAAAGAGCATGCGCGAACGGGCAAAAAATGGTGAAAATGATGTCAAAATGGAAAAATAATGCCAAATTTGGATAGAGCGCATTAAATTAGAGGCAGAACAAAGAAAATTAACCCTTTGTTGACGATTTTAATGAATGAAATTCCATTGCCGTCACGTTACTATGCAGGGGCTGATGGGTATTTTGTTATGCATATTTCTATTGGTTGAAGGATTTGTCCAGCATTTTCATTGGTTATCAGGTAAGGAGAATGAGATTGATCGTAAAATGATAGTAAAATCAGCTGTTCAATGCAAACAATGAATTATGATGATGTTTACGAGTTGTGCAAGGATCAAATTCAGTTAAGAGAGTGGCTGCAGGAGAAATAATTACTTGGAAATCTACGTGGTGTTTGTCAGGTGTGAAGAAAAGGTAGTATTTATCTACGTACAGACAAATCATTCAACAAAGACGGGCTGTGTTGGAGGTGCTCAGATCGTGAGTGAGGAAAGACGTTTTCAATTCAGCAAGATTCTTGGTTAACGTGACCAGACGTCCCGGTTTGACCAGGACAGTCCCGATTTTGAGTTGCGTGTCCCCAGTCCTGACAAAGGCCCGTCGGGACGCTGAAATGTCCCGGTTTACACCAAACACTAACAAACTGTCCCGGCTACAGCGATCATATATAGCCAACGAGATGTCAATAAAGCTTCTAGCAATTCAGCATCAATGTGCGTGTGTGCGCAGTCAACATTACAATGTTGCAATATAGAGGCCACGTTATAATGGGGTGTTTTTCGCTAGCGGCTGTCAACTACTACACGATAACGCTGAATGGAGGAGCGCTGGGCGGAGATATTCGCGCACTTCAAGAGTAGGGAGATTCCTTACAGCAATGTCAGCCAGCTTTGCCAGTTTGCCATGTGCCTACCTGGCACCAATGCTCCAGTTGAGCGAATATTTTCACTCATGAGCAACACCTGGACTGACGAGAGGAATCGCATGACCGTGCCTACTCTCAAAGCCTTGCTTATTACCCAGGCCAATTTCGACGATACTTGCTCTCAGTTTCACAGCAGGCTCTCGGGCAATAAAGCGCTACTGGAGCAAATTCACTCATCATGTAAATATATGCAATAAAATGGCATCTTCTTTAGGGTGGGTGGGTTGGGTAGCTGTGTTTCTGAAACATTTTTTGTTGTTTTTCCTCTGTTTCATCTGTCTTTAATCTGTATCACAGATTGTCTTGACTTGTTTGATGCTGTTGTCAACTCAGGGTTCACGTTTTCGAAATAGTTAATAGCCTACACTGGTTAAGATTAAACAGAGGCATTTTGGGTAAAGGTTCGGAGGTGACAACGATTAGGCTCATGCGCTTGTTCCTGTTACAATGCATAGCCTATTTAAAAAAAAATTAATTAATTAATTAATTAATTAATTAATTAATCGCATAAAATGATGTTAATATGCAAGCAATGCATTTTCTTGGTGTTTTCACAAAGGTGAAATAAATCAGTTGAAATTTAGGCTATTGGCCTATTCCCTATCATCACATCTGTTGTCTGATTTTCTTACTTTAACTGAATTGTGATAGAAGTACATGTAGATAACAAGAAAATACTTGATTATTCTCTGAAATGTTGATAAAAGTGAGCTTCTACAAAATGATAAAAGCACCTGTCTGAGCCATGGTTTGAGTCGGCGCATGTTTATATCAAAACGCGTGTGCGTGCACGAGTATCACAGTCACGCGCAAAGTGTCCCGGTTTTAGACTCGGGAAATCTGGTCACCCTATTCTTGGTTTTCTAAATCGCATCTTTCTTTATCAAAAAATTGTGAAACTAACTTACTATTGGGTGTCTAAATAACCTGCAGAATTAGTTTTACATGAACTGCGCCAAGGACGTGAGCACACAACAGTTGACTGGTATAACTTTGCCAGAGAAGTCTGTGTAGAAATTTTGGAGAAAGACAACGAAAAGTTAGGTGGCCCGGGAAAGATTGTTGAGACTGACGAATTGAAATTTGGAAAGAGGAAATATCGCAGGGGAAAACGAGTTGAAGGTGTTTGGGGGAATTGAGAGGGGCAGCAAGAAATCTTTTTTCAAGATAGTTGAGGACAGATCCTCAGAAACGTTGATCCCCATTATTAAGGAGTTCATCTTACCAGGCACAACCATAATTAGTGACTGTTGGAAGGAATATGCCAGTCTGAGCAGTGAAGGGGATGTCCATCAAACTGTCAATCACAGCATAGGGTTTGTCGACAAAGACACTGGTGCCTGTACTAACACCATAGAGAGCACCTGGCACGCCGTGAAGAACAGTCTGCCAAGGACTGGCACTGTAAAAGCTCGCTATGACTCATATTTCTGTGAGTACTGTATTAGAAAGAAATATTTAACAGACTCCAGTGACAAATTTCTGAGCTAAAGTGCAAACTATCTCACACTTTTCTTTCCTATTAGTTCTTCAGCAGTTTGCTGAACCACACCAGTGAATAACTCAATAATAAACTCCAACACTTTTCATCTTATTGAAAGCATTTTATCTGTTTTAACTCGGCGATTATTTTACGAAGGGTCGCACTGTTTTACAGCCCGATAAAAATATAAATAAAACCTTGAACACTGAAAATCAGTCGTTTAGTGTCATTAACTATGCTAACTAGCCAGCTAGCTGATCTTAGCTTCGCTCCTCAGAGTAACTCTTGACTTTTAATAAACTTTAAGTAAACTGTCGGACTTTTGTAATAAACTACAGAACACTTGGTAAGATAAATAATACTTATTATTTTTATTATTTTTATGATTATCTTAAACCTTTAGCCGAATGGTTCATTTCTGCCCAGGTTAACATTTCTGAAAACATAAACACTGTTTTTCTTTTCTGTTCGTTTCCGGTTTATACTTTAACACATTTAATGTCATTTTTCAGCGCGTCTGTCTGTGTTTAACAACCATAAAATTATCTGCAGTGTTTGTATCCGTTATAGCTTTAATACTCAAACAGTAACGTGCTAATGCTGACAGCTAGTTAGCTTAGCAACCGGATCCACCTTTTCTGAGAAGCTGCTAACTTTAGGCTAATTAGCATGAATGTAAACCGATTAGCCAAACAATCAGGAACAGGTCGCTTTGACCAGAAACCCTCTTAACGCTCTTCACTATATTCCTGATCGTGTTTCCGGGTTTGTTTGTTTTGTTTTTTGTAATAACGCGGTGTTGAAGCCGAGAAAACCGGGTAACTCGCCTTTCCGGGGGTCGGTCAGTCCGCTCCATTTTGGCTGCCGCTCTTCCTCCTGGATCTTCAGCAGGTCTTCTCCTCTGAACCTCATCCTGAGCAGGGCCGTGCAAAGACCTTTGGAGGGGCAGGGGCTCAACATTCAAAAAAGGGCACTTGGAACAAATTTTTCACACAAGTTAACTTTATTCAAAACTAAATTTCAATTGCAACTGAACATTCTCTGTGTGTGTGTGTGTGTGTGTGTGTGTGTGTGTGTGTGTGTGTGTGTGTGTGTGTGTGTGTGTGAGATCCATCTAAATGCTGCAGTATTCTTCAAAGCAGCAGTCTTCAGTTTGCCATGTTCTTGAAAATGTCTATGACAACACTGTATTCAATATGGATATTACCAACATTTTCATACTGTATTTATTGAAGCATTAATATGAAAATATAGTTGATCTTGGTAACAAGACATGTCAGATAGTTCTTGTTCATTCTGAAGTGAAGATTAGTCTGACCTGTAGTTTTCTTTCTGACCCAACTGGACAGAGATCCACTGCCTTTTGCTGCCTCCCGCAGCTCCTTCTCTTTCTGCTTCTTTATCCTCTCTTTCCTTGGCATCTTTGCATAATGCAGGCTTTCACTTATTTAGAAAACGTTTCCCTGTGTTTTAACTCAACTAACCTAAGCTAATATAACATAATAGTCTTGATAGAATATGTTGTGGACGTCGTCATTCAGCCTTAAGTTTTCGAAGCTGCTAGAATATGTTATTAACGCCGTCGTTCAAACTAAAGTTTCCGAATCTGCCACGTTAATGAAATGGATGGAGCAAACGGTTTAAATATAGCCTAGGTGGCTTCATTAAATGATAAACAACCCAGTCCTTAATGTTTCTCCTCGGCAAAGCAATGGCATCTGTAATGTGACTCTCAGCTGTGAAGCTCAGAAACTCTCAGTCACCGCTCACTGCTACAGTGACAGATGTGATATGAAGGAAAATGAAAAGGCTGTAGATGGGTTCCATTCCCTCTCACTGTATGTCAGTAACAGCTTCATTATTTGTAATCATAGCAACCCAGTCAGCTGGAAAAATACAACTATGGAGATAAAACATGTGAAACAAGACTGTCCTTCTAACGGTGTAAGCATGCAAACATACTGCATGGGGTAAATTTAAAGGTAAGAAAAATGTCCATTCTTTATTAATTTGCTTTCAATAATCAATATTTGTGGTCTTACTAAATGATTAGAAGTAAACATATTTTTCAACTCATGTTTTTCTTAATATTTTTCTTCCTTTTAACATATGTAGTTTTGTGATCTGCACATCAACAAATAAATTAGAGTCAGTGTTGTGCTGCCTGTGAGTTTTTCCAGCAGTTATGTTTATAATTTGCTGCCCACAGTCTAATGTTCACCTGCAGTTCAGATACAGAGGAACAGATTAATATCCCCTTAGAGTCTGGGGCACCAGTGCAATATTGTGGACCGTCAACGGCACCTCATGTGAATTATTAAATCCTGTCTAAATATCAAACCTGCTCAACTTTTACATCCCTGCTCTCTCTGTTATAGTGGAACATGATTTTCTTATTTCTGTATCTTGATAAAAAATGGCACCAGAAAGAGAAAGAAAAACAAATATTCTACATTTTGTGTTTATACAGTTCTCCATTTTATTTCCATGAGAAAGCAGAACATACAGGTTTCTTGGTACACAGCTATTTCACAGCACATCCTTCCAGTGACATGGTCAGCTGCTTCTGTCATGTCTGTGTCTGGTTACACTCAAGAGTCCACTTCCCAGAATTCACAGTGGCCTTTAAATATGGCCACCACAGTCTCCAACACCCATCATGCACCACACCGTTCACAGTCCCCTGAGTTCTAATTACACACACACCTGTCCCTGATCACAGCCACAATCACAATTCGACTATTTAAGGAATCTCAGGTCCCACGTTCACTGTGAAGTAAATGTTCAGTTACCAAGAGCCAGGCCTTTAAATTACACCTTGGCCAGGCCGTTTAATGGTGTACCCAAATTAATCAAGGAAACAAGGGCTGATACGCATCTTTATCACACCTTGATCATTCCGATTTCCGATCAAAACAATTAAGTTATTTCAAAAATCGACCGAAAATGTCAAGCAAGCGACGGAACATTACCTATAAGCCACTCAGAAAGGTACCAGTCTGTCTGTGAAGATTCTCAGTCATCCAGGTACATAGTCTTTCCTGATCAGCGGAAGTTGGATTCCCGAGGTTTGATTGGTTAAGGCATCTGCCATTGACTCGTATGCTGCGTTTCTGCTTTGATCTTCTGGAAGCCACGATGCCGCATGGACGGCCCATAACTACAGGACACTCGCACAACAAGCAAAGCGACACTTATGAGAGCCGCCGTCTAACTCATACCTGCTTCAAAAAAGGCAAAAATTCATACTATCATTCTGATCAATTTCAACATCTGAAACCTCTGTGAGAGAGGAAATTTGACCTGCAATCAGAAATTTTCTTCCGCGCGCGGAAGGGGGGAAAGCCCCTCCCGGTGTTGCCAGATTGGGCGGTTTTGAATTCTACTTTGCGGGCAAAAGTGGCTTGGGCTGGTTGACAAAAATTGGGCGGGTTTGACGTTAGTTCGGCGGGTTTTTATCAGATGTTTATATAGTTTCATTTCCACTAGAAAGCAGAGATTGGAGAGAACGTAAACACCTAAGCCGAATGATGTTCTTGAATATGCGAAGGAAATCAGGAAAAACAGCTCTCTTTGGTCAACTGAGGCAAGTCATAGACCTAGTTTACCCAGTACCCCTTAGGTATTTTAAACAACCAAAATCGAGCATTGGCCTAAATTAATCATTAACAATAAACATTAATCTCATTAAGTATTATTTAAACAAAAAAAATGTCGATGTAACTGTAAGACTAATATGAATGTGTGTAATGTAGTGCAAAAACTGAACTCATAAACTAGTAAATAAGAATGACGCAATCCATTTTCTCTTCTCATGTTACATTCAGCCATGCATCGTAGCCTAACTTTTTTTTAATTGAAGTATATAAAACAGGTACAATCTAACAAATCCACAAAAATCAGGATAACAGATGAAGAAAATACATGGATGTAACAAAAATAAATTAAGCAGAATAACTAGGCCTATAAAATTAATAAAACAAACAGGATAAATAAAAAGATAAATAAATAAATAAAAAAAAGACAAATAAAAAATAAATAACCTCAGCAATGCAGATGTTAGATATGCATCGTAGCCAATAGCCTACATAATATTATGCATGTGCATCACCTACTGGCACATGTAGGATTCAGAACACAGCAGATGATTGCAAAGTTATAATCTGATTCAACCATACGTAGCCTAGTGCCAGACAGCAGATTTTTCACCTCCAGCACTGACAGTCTCATGTTGCTATTTAGAAGTTGTTTGCATTGTTGTTCAATTTACAAATAGTATACTGGTCTTTAGCTGCATATTTTTACTTTACAAGATAGGCATCAAGTACATTTTACATTTTGGGCAGTTTTAAGTGCATTTTGGTGGGTTTTGAACATATTTTGGGCTGGAAAACGTCAGCAGTATCTGGCAACACTGCCCCTCACTCACTACGCTCATTCGCGCAGTCGCTTCGCTCCTTTGATGTGCCCAAATTAGTGTAATCTAAAGGCCTGCAAGAGCAGATCCAGGAAAATGGGAAGGGGGCATCAACCCAGTAAGGCTGGGCGTCTGGGGGCCACCAGAGGCTCCTGGAAGCTCTCCAATTTTTAAATGTCCGGAGATGCATTTTGAGCTGTCAGCCACATGCTGTAAATGAAATCTCTTCAAGAATATTACCATATCAAAAATATGTTTTAAAAGTAGGAACTTGCAAAACCATTTTATTCGTTGCTGAAACTGATATTGTCAGAGTTGCAGGTATATGCATAGAACATAATTACAACTGATATATGGTAATATTTATGAAAGTTGCATTGGCATATAATGCACTGGCACATGACACACTACAGTGTAGTACACTGACCACAAAACACCTTATATATCAATAAATTATGACTATTTTAGCAACTGCAATCTGAGCTCCTGCTCAGGACATTCAATGTACATATAAGACAGTGAATATACCCAGGTAAACTGGGGGAATGTCAGTGGCCACTTAAGACAGAGCTTAATACCGAGATAACTATAAACAAAGACTGCAAGAGTTGCATGTTTATAATACAGTCAGTAACTGCAGTCTGAGCTCCTGAGTCTAACAGACCGAAATAACTGTACAATGATTGTGCGAGTTCATGTGAACAAGTCCGATAAGAAGTCTTAGTTCCCAAGACTTGGGACTTCAAACAGGTTTTCTTCAAAACCGTTGCAAAAATCAACATCTCTCACAGACCCATCCAGCCGCTGTCGTAAAAATCAAAGGGAGGCTCACCCCAAACGGCACGTGTACCATGTACATACACAGGGTATAGTGAGTACAGGGATACCCTATTAATGAATACGAGCAGTACCCAGACAGCCGACACGTGTGTGCACGCAGTAAGCCTGCTGCAGCAACTTATCATTTTGGCTTGTGAACATGCGTGTTAACGATACCATAAACATAAAAATGCAGTCCGGGAATACAGTATGTTATTATGTAGATGCACAAAGTTCTGGTGCTTTATTAAAATCCAACAGGACTCGCCCAGCTTGCTTTTCACTGCATTTGTGTCATGAGCAAAAAAACCTAAGCTAGGACCTACTATTAAATATAAATTTAGACCATAAACTCTACAGCTCAATCCCACATAATTTATTTTGGTGGTTTTTTTAGCTTATTAATTAAAAACGGGGGGCGGCACGGTGGTGTAGTGGTTAGCGCTGTCGCCTCACAGCAATAAGGTCTGGGTTCGAGCCCCGTGGCCGGCGAGGGCCTTTCTGTGTGGAGTTTGCATGTTCTCCCCGTGTCCGCGTGGGTTTCCTCCGTGCTCCGGTTTCCCCCACAGTCCAAAGACATGCAGGTTAGGTTAACTGGTGACTCTAAATTGACCGTAGGTGTGAATGTGAGTGTGAATGGTTGTCTGTGTCTATGTGTCAGCCCTGTGATGACCTGGCGACTTGTCCAGGGTGTACCCTGCCTTTCGCCTGTAGTCAGCTGGGAAGCTCCAGCTTGCCTGCAACCCTGTAGAACAGGATAAAGCAGCTAGAGATAATGAGATGAGATGAGATTAAAAACGGCGGGCATATCTCGGATTCTGCAATATGTTGCACACTGAATGTAGACAATTTTCATCCAAGTGTCAGATGATTTTATTGTACTGAAACACACAGCAAAAAGACAGTCTAGCATTAGTATTATCTCCCATTGGTGCTGCTCTGACTGTCTTTACTCTGACTGAGCTGACTTCCCTCAACAATAGGATTACAGCGCCAGTCACCAACACAACACTGCCACTACCACCTTCTTCTGCCGAAGGAGAATATCGCTGAACAAATGCTAATAGATAAATCAGGTGAGTTTTCTTCTGCTTAAAAGTGACACAAACATTTTAAATAATAATCACCAGAAAAATAATTCTTGGGCGACCAAGGTGATGACACAAATCAATACAATATGAGTTCTGTATATAACCTTAGCCTCTAAAATGTCCAGGATGCCACAAATACAGTCAAGTCACAATTTCAAGTAGCCATGTACAAATTGTTTTGGGTTTTTTTGGGGAACGGGTGCGCCCCGTGCCAGGTTACTGTTGGTCTGATTTTATCAAGCCTTTGCACTCCAGCACTGCTCTTCTGGTTTTGACTTTGTGTTTTTGGATTTTGCTCTTTTGCCTCTGCCTTTGAGTTCCTGTTTGTTTCTCGCCTGACCATTGCCTGTTTTTGACTCTGCATTTTGCCGAATGATTTGGATTTGTCTGCTGGTTTGTCTTATGGCCCTTTTCCACTACCCTTTTTCAGCTCACTTCAGCTCGCTTCAGCTCACTTCAGCCCGACACGGCTCGCGTTTCGACTACCTCAGAACAGCACGACTCAGCTCGCTTCAGCCCTGCTTAGCACCCAAAACTCGCACGGTTTTGGAGTGGGGCTGAAGCAAGCCAAACCAAGCTGAGTGAGGCTGGGGGCATGAGCAGACACTCCCCTGTGCACTGATTGGTGAGGAGGAGTGTCCTCACATGCCCACACACGCCCCGCGAGCATGCTGGGATCTGTAAACACCGTAAACCCGGAAGAAGAAGAATTACGAATTATGAGAATTTCTGAAGCCTTATGCGCCTCGCCTCATCTATACGCTCTTGCCAGTATCTGTTGGCGTTGTCGGTAACAACAAGCCACAGAACCAAGACCAGCAACACTAACGACTCCATGTCCTCCATGTTTATTGTTTACTATCCGGGTCGTGAGACTACCGCTTAAAAAATCACTGATGTCACTGTTTGCGCCGCTTAACGACATCACATGACATCCACCCACTTTCGCTAACTCCACCCAATGTGTCCACCCACTTCCAGCCAGCACGGTTCAGCGCGGTTGTAGTCGAAATGCAACTCCAATAGCCCCGCTCAGCTCGACTCAGCCCAACTCAGCACGGCACGGCTCAGCCGCGTTTGTAGTGGAAAAGTGGCATTATTGAACTCCTTTCTGCTTTTACTTCTGTCTCTCGCCTGAATACCTGACAACTTCAAACAGAGGAAATGGTTAAATAGACATACTGTATGTACTAGGGATGAGCGAGTACAGCATTATCTGTATCTGTTAATCATATGAATTATCTGTAGCCATACTCGGAGTGGGCGGGGTTTAACCTGGAAGTGGGTCTGGTTGTCTTGAAACGGGCGGGGCTTTAACCAGTATGTTATTTTAAGCATGCAATTGATATGGGTTGATCAGAAATTGTAATATTTATTGCTGATTAGAAAACTATTTACAGGACAGCATCAGCATTGAGCTTCAGGTCAATGGTTTTGATCACGATAGCAAACGAACTATTTACAGAACAAGTTTTCCAACAATGAATACAACACATGCGGTTGCAATATGAAATGAAATGTAATGAACAAGAGTTTTCATACTCAACATAACTTTTTCTTTTTTTAACTTTTAATTTTTTTATGATCAGTGTGATTTTTTTGGGGGGGTTCTTTTTAATTTTTTTTTATTTCCACACCAGGTGTGTGTGTGTGTGTGTGTGTGTGTGTGTGTGTGTGTGTGTAGCTTAATTTGTAATATTATTTATACCACTACTACCTAGAAAGTGTCAGACACTCAGTGCGTGAAGTAAAATAAAACTGGTTAGAGCCAACTGACGGCTTAAAAAAAAAAAAAAACTCTGACGACCGGCAGAGAGAGAGAGAGAGAGAGAGTGTAGCTTAATTTGTAATACTTATACCACTACTACCTTTATTTTTACATGAATTACAGCAAGGAAGTGTCAGACACTCAATGCATGAAGTAAAAAAAACTGTTTTTAACCGACGGTTAAAAAAAGAAAAAAAATCTCCAACAGGCAGAGACAACAGGCGAGTCACTTTCTCCCAAGCACCACGTCTGAATGAACCCACGTTTACCAGAACTCTACTGGTTATAAGTAAGTACAAACTGAAATAAAAACAAACTTGAAGCTGAAGAAACCCGAAACGTTAATGGAAAAGAGCCGCGAACCTGAGTGACTGAGGGAGAGACGGAGCGCTGTTCTCTGTGTGAGTGAGCAGAGCGGTGTGTGTAGGGGAGGGGCGCTGTGACGCTGCGTGAGGATTTTCATTCAGGCCGAGCACAGATATTGACTCGTATTACTCGTATAATACTCGTACTCAGCAAAAGTGCTTTATCCGTCCCGGATACTCGTTTCAGCCAAGTATCCGGCTCAACTCTAGTATGTACCACATACTTTCAGATATGAAAGGCAAAAGAAATGGAACTGTGGTTTTGCAAGCAGTGTTTGCTCTGATTTTTCATGAATAAGTAACCTCACAAAGATAATTTAATTGAAAGCAAAATAGTTGTCAGAAACCCTCTTGGACATTATTGGTGAAAATATTTTTAAAAATCAAACAGTATTTTCATACACAAACTGTAAAATATGATTTCAGAAAATCTCTGAAGGTTAGGGTTGGGATGAGTTTGTTTTTTTCTTTTATATCTTTTCTTTTGACTTCATTCATATGATGTCTCACAAAATCTATCTACATTGCCTCCATTCCTTTGAAATTTATGCACATTTTTTCATGACATCAGTTTTCCTTTTGCCATTTAATGCTATTTTAAATTCAGTATTTTTTCATCTTCTCGCTGAATGACAATGTATGAAAAGTTTCAGTTAAATTTTAGTCGCAGAACTGGTCTTTTTAACTCTGTGAAAACTTCTTATTAGTTACAGAAAATATTTCCTATTTGTAAGATTGAAATTTCATCTGGAAATTTTGACTGCAGAGAAAACTGGACCTCATATGTCACACCATCGCTGCCTACTGGTGTGTTAGTGCTTAATTATAGAAGGCATCCAGGTTAAGTATTAACCTAAATCTCTGTGAAGATTCTCAGTCATCCAGGTCATAGTAAACTGTGGGTGGTAAAAGAGAGCAACTGGACTTGCTTGAAGATTCTTGAAGACATTTCACCTCTCATCCGAAAGGCTTCTTCAGTTCTTAGTATCTTCAGATACTGATAGGGAGTATCAGGTATTTATCCTCTCATGGATGAAAAGTAATCCTAAGGTGTCATTAAGTCATCCTGTTGGTGTGGGTCACTGGGGGCTGGGTGTGAACAGCCTCGAGAGTCATTGGGGTGATCAAAGGATCGTTGGTTCTCTCTGTCCTCCTGTGAATCACTGAAAACAGCTGGGTTTTGGTGTGCATTCAGTTGTCTGGGAAGTGTGCCAAGGACACTGAGGGTGCAAATCTGGTCCGTGGTGACCACTTCAAAGATGACCAGTCTCCTCAGCGACACAACCACATATGAAACCTTGAGGCGGGCCCCCACCAGTTGTTACAAAAAGAAAGTGGTCAGCTGCCTGCAACAACTAGAAAAGGACCAAGCCATCAACCGATCTCTGTACTACAGATTGTACCTGGGGAAGTCGTTCCTCTCATATACGAACTCCCCAAGATTCACAAAAAAGGAGCTCCACTCAGACCTATCATCAGCAGTATAAACTCTGTCACCTCTAACATTGCCAAACACCTAGTCACCATCCTGGCTCCTTTTGTTGGAAACACGCTACATCACGTCAAAAACTCCCAAGATTTTGCTACTAAAGTTGCAGACCTCAAACTGGACTCAGATGAAACCATGGTTTCCTGTGATGTCACTTCTCTATTCACCTGCATTCCCACCACAGAAGCAGTTGAATCTGTTAGAAAATGACTCCTTCAAGACAGCACCTTACTGGATAGAACGAACCTCACCATGGACCAGATTTGCACCCTGCTTGATCTCTGCCTAACCACCACCTATTTCCAGTTTAATGAAAGGTTCTACAGACAGAAGCATGGATGCGCCATGGGCTCACCGGTGTCCCCTATTGTGGCTAATCTATACATGGAGGAAGTGGAACACAAAGCTTTGACCACTTTTTCAGGAGTTGCTCCCAGCCACTGGTTCAGATATGTGGATGACACCTGGGTTAAAATCAAAACCCATGAGATGGAAGCCTTCTCTAAGCACATCAATACAGTGGATATCAACATCAGTTTCACTCGGGAGTACGTCAGTGGGAATAATCTAGCCTTCTTGGATTGTGATGTACACATTAGACAAGACAGATGCCTTAGCATCGAGGTCTACCGGAAACCCCCTCACACAGACCAGTACCTACTCTTCGACTCACACCACCCACTGGAACACAAATTGGGGGTCATTAGGACCTTGCAACACAGGGCTCAGAACATTCCTACAATGGTAGAGGGAAAAGAGAAGGAGCAGAATCACATCAAGAAAGCACGTCAGAACTGCGGGTATCCCAACTGGGCCTTCTTTAAGAGCAGAAAAAGGAACATAATGGACAAGGAGGATAACAGGAACAAACACAAGAACATTGTCATTCCCTACATCTCTGCTCTATCTGAGAAATTCAGGAGGATCTTCTACAAACACAACATTCCGGTACATTTCAGACCTAGTAACACCAACTGGTCCACCCTAAGGACAGAATAGCCAGACACAAACAGGACAACGTAGTGTATGCAATTCAGTGCAGTGAGGAATGCACGGACTCATATATTGGGGAAACAAAATAACCACTTCACAGGTGCATGGCTCAACACAGGAGAGACAGTTCCTCAGGCCAGGACTCTGCTGTCTATCTTCATCTTAACAACAAAGGACACTCATTTCAGGATTGCAACGTACACATTTTAGCCAGAGAGGATCGTTGGTATGAGCGAGGAGTTAAAGAAGCCATTTTTGTCAACCTGGAACAGCAATCACTGAACAGAGGTGGAGGTCTAAGACATCATTTATCAGCCACCTACAATGCAGTCCTTGGCACACTTCCCAGACAACTGAGTGCACATCAAAACCCAACTGTTTTCAGTCAGTGCGTTTACATGCACATAGAGAAAATCGCATTTCTGCCGTTGCTCGACTGAAATCGCAGTTCTAAATGGCATGGAAACACCTTAGCTAGGCTGAAATTGAACTGAACTTGATTTCTCGTAATCGAGCTACACGACCTAGATTATGCAATTTTTGCTGAGCTACTTAGTGCATGTATACCCTTTCGAGCTACGTAGTCCAGCTACTTACTTCAGCACTGCCCCTTCCGGAAGTGACGAGTGACGAGACCACAAGTGGGAAACACAACAGCCTCGGTCGGAAAAAAAAAAAAAAACAGCCTCAGTAGGCATAACACTTCACCTTAGCCGCCCACTTTATTAGGAACACTTCTGTTCATACATACAAACTACAAACACTCTTCTTGTGAACACGGAACTAATAACTTTGTTTATACGCTTGAATAGCTCTTCTTCATGACGACAACCGGAAGTGTACCAACACGATGGGGCGTGTAGCGCCACCTGTGGCTCGGGTGCACAATGTACCTCACACAATAGCTCGATTTCCTTGTGTGCATGTAGGATTGGATTTCTCTGGCACCCCTGCTGGGACCCTTTGCTCGATTACCAACAGCAGTTCGATTTGGATGTGCATGTAAACGTACTGAGTGACTCACAGGAGGACAGCGAGAACCAGCAATCCACTGATCACCCCAACGACTCTCAAAAGGACGTTCACACCCAGCCCTCAGTGACCCACACCAACAGGATGACCCAACAACACCTTAGGATTGCTTTTCATCCATGAGAGGATAAATACCTGATACTCCCTATTAGTCAGACAGAACTGAAGAAGCCTTTCGGATGAGAGGTGAAACGTCTTCAAGAATCTTCAAGCAAGTCCAGTTGCTCTCTTTTACCACCCACAGTTTATTAACCTAAATCACCTTTATTCAGGTTTTTTTTTACCTGTTTATATCTGAAACTTCAATAGAATTATTATTTGAAGTGTCAGGAATGTAAGTGTGTATCCTGTGAAATTCCAAGTGTAAATGAAAAGTGTCTCTTGGGTGTTATTTTGTTTTTTATACTCTGACTGAATAAACTCTTTCTGTTCTTGTACCCTCTGTCCATATTTCTGAATAAGTGTTAGATTTCTCACTGTGGAGATTCCCAGGAACTTTGCACTAAAGATCAGCAGCACATGACTTTATGGGAAATACAACTTATTTGCAGTAGTACACAGATTAAACGACTGGTTTATACACAATATACATGGACAAAATGTATCATCACCATATTACAGTACTGTTCTATATTCCATTTCTTGCAACAATAAGTACAAAAATAGTGCTTTCTAATCATTACAATTTAAATCTGTAAAAATTCAGAATGAACAGATTAAGCAAAAGTCACAACAGAAAACCACCAGTAAATGGTAATTTATTTATGGAAGCAGTAGGATATGACATGGTTTTAATATAATAAAAATAATAAACAGAATCAATCTGTAAAATTACAATACACCAAGTAAAAAATCTCTGCATATTAAGGAGTCAGCCTAAGTTAAATTACTCATTAAAATGTTTCATGAAAACACCATGTAATGCACCTAAAATCCATAACTGTATCATGTGACTATTGTTGTGGGGTGTTTATGGATCATGTGGCACAATGCATTGTGATGCAAACGTGTGACAATATTGCTGCGTTCATGTGCTATGGGAAGATGATATTTTCCATTTGGGAAGTGGTATTTACCAGTGTGTTGTGTTCACATGCTTTTGTTGTTGTTGACAAATTAAAGATGGTGGACCAGATTCAGAATCAGGCCTGTTATTTGGCTAAAACAATTATAGATTGCCTTGTTCATCAGCTGCAGCAGGAATATGAGTTATCAAAAGTCAAAAGATAAATAATGCTGAATATTTCCTGATCATGGCAAGTAGAGATTTTCTTAACACATTGAATGCCACGCAGTTTTTGGAAATTTGGCTGTAGCCACAATGAGTGTAGCCAGTATCTAGATCATTGTTGGCGTTCTTTGGACAGCCACAGAATATTTTGTATTAGGCTATAATATACATATTATAATAATATAATATACATAACATGACTCGTTTAAAAGGTGAGAGTCAGCTTTCCGTAGGTGAAAACCACTTCTTTTTTGGTTCATAAGCCTCGCCGCCATGCTGAAAAGGTTAAAGTTCATCTCATCTCGGCAACTCGTGTATCAAAATTTTCTACGAGTTGCCCAGTGGAAAATACCACAAGAGGGGGCGTTCATGTGTGCTTTCCATGTCGGCGTTTGGTATTTACCATAATTCCCATAGCACATGAACGCACCATATGCATCATGGGAATGTGTGACATCAGCATTCTCATGATGCATTTCATGCAGTTGCACTGTTTGAACACCAGGGGGCCAAAGAGCCTGCAGTTTCTGCACCTGAGAATTGACCCATAACCTAAAAACTCTGGTTTGCAATGACCAACACACATTATATGTTACACAGTTACACAACCCCATTAAAGTAGTTAAAAAGAGGACTTCAGTAGCTTTCAAACACCACCATCCATATCTGTGAGCTACGGTTCCTCAGAAAGATGCATTTTAGCTGCCTTTGGAGCTCTATTTCTGTTTCTGCTAAGAAGCTTGTTATTTTCAGGTGATTATTTTTAATGTGGGCGGCACGGTGGTGTAGTGGTTAGCGCTGTCGCCTCACAGCAAGAAGGTCCGGGTTCGAGCCCCGGGGCCGGCGAGGGCCTTTCTGTGCGGAGTTTGCATGTTCTCCCCGTGTCCGCGTGCATTTCCTCCGGGTGCTCCGGTTTCCCCCACAGTCCAAAGACATGCAGGTTAGGTTAACTGGTGACTCTAAATTGACCGTAGGTGTGAATGTGAGTGTGAATGGTTGTCTGTGTCTATGTGTCAGCCCTGTGATGACCTGGCGACTTGTCCAGGGTGTACCCCGCCTTTCGCCCGTAGTCAGCTGGGATAGGCTCCAGCTTGCCTGCGACCCTGTAGAACAGGATAAAGCGGCTACAGATAATGAGATGAGATGAGTATTTTTAATGTTCCCAGGTCAGTTATTTTGTTTATTCAATCAAAAATCTGTGAGAGAATGTATGAATTAATTTATTTATTCTTAAGATATGGTCAACCTGTAGTACGTTTTTTATGACCATGAGTTGGCCTAGTGGTTAGTGTGTCCTCCTGTTGATCAGGAGATCGTGAGCTCTACTCGAGGTTGGGACATACCAAAGACCATCATAAAAATGGTACCTACTGGCAAGGCATGTTGCAATACAGATGCGAGTGGGGAGTCAAACTCTCACGGTTACCAGAGGACTGGCCCCACACTGTAACCCTAGCTGTACAGGCGAGAGGCTGAGGGCGATGGAAACGGAGATCGGTGCTGCCTAATGCGCCTCAAGGGCTTGGTTACCTTGCCTGGGACAGGGGGGGAGGTATTGTTTTCAGTCAGGTTTCTTTCTTTGTTTTTTTTGTTAACGATATTATGGGAAAACAGTTGGATCAACCTTCATGAAACTTTCAGGATAGATGGGTATTGGTCTCAAATAGAACCTCCAACATTTTGAGGGTCATCTGAACAAGGTCACCAAAAAGGTCAAAATTGTTTTTGTTGTGGCTACTGCCTCACATAGAGGTGCTAGCCACTATGTCATCGTGTTGTAAGAATGTAAGTGTGTAACAATCACGCACTGCGCATGCGCATACACGTGTTCCAATTAAAATGGCCGGTGAGTGTATACAATTCAGTTCACCATTCGAAATAAATTAACTAAACTAAAGAAATCACTTTCAGACATGTTTATGCTTATTACAGAGAGAACGTGTGTTCCACTGAGCTCTAGCGCCAGGCCATTTCCAGGAAATAAGAGTTTCAGTCATGGCGACAGCATGTGACAGTCTCAGTTCAGAGGTTTCAGTTTTGAAAACTGTAAGAGGTAAGAGTAGAATAATATAAGTACAGAAACTTGATATATTTTACTTCTGTGATTTTTAAATTGTTCATTTTTGGATTACGCTTCATTTTTCTGGTGACTGCCTCACAGAGTAAATATATATGCTATATTTACTGTATGGACATGGTATCAGGAAACAATTTTATTTATAAGCAGTACCCATACTGTATGTTTATAATTTGCTGCCCACAGTCTAATGTTCACCTGCAGTTCAGATACAGAGGAACAGATTAATATCCCCTTAGAGTCTGGGGCACCAGTGCAATATTGTGGACCATCAATGGCACCTCATGTGAATTACTAAAACCTGTCCAAATATCAAACCTGCTCAACTTTTACTTCCCTACTCTCTCTGTTATAGTGGAATATGATTTTCTCATTTTTGTATCTCGATAAAAATGGCACCAGAAAAACGAAGAAGCACAAGCATGATACATTTCATATTTATACATTTCAACATTTTATTTCCATGAGAAAGCAGAACATCCAGGTTTCTTGCTACACAACTATTTCACAGCACATCCTTCCAGTGAAATGGTCAGCTACTTCTTTTTTTTTTATTGTATATTTATTCAGATTTTACAAAAGGGTATAAGACACAATACATATAAGCAACAAATCCCTGAGAAAGCAAAAAAAAAAAGGACAGATCTGGGAGTACATTACAGTGAAAATACTGTTGTGCATCACTAGTACATATCTCAATATAGATGTATACAAACAAGGTGAGTTGTTAGGACTAGGACTGTTTTGGCCTCTAGAGGCCGCTGTTATTTCCTTTTCATGTCGTGTTCATTTTGGCCTCTAGAGGCCGCCACTGTTCCTGTGTTTTGAGTTTGTGTTAATTGCCTAATTATCTTCACCTGTGTCCTTAATTAGTTTGTCTATTTATACCCCTGAGTTCAGTCCTCTTGTCACGGAGTCTTTGTGCTGTTATGTTTATCTCCAGTTTCCTTTGTACTGTGTTTTTTGATCTTCTTAGCTTTTGTATTTTTGCACTTTGCTTTTCTTTTGGATTATACTCTTTGGTTTTTTTTTTGTCTTTTGTTTTGCCCTGTATATAGTGTTTATAGTTTAAATAAACCTTTTGATTCTTTTTCTACTTCCGCCTCACGCCTCTGCATTTGAGTCATCCCCCTGGTGGCCTAGTGGGGGTTTGCTGGATTATCACACCAACGAACCAGGTTCGAATCCCAGCAAAACCCTAACAGAAAGACTCCGTCATGACCGACTCAGCAGAGGCTGCTTCAACTGTCTACCCGGCCAACCTTCAGGGAATTATGGCAGCTTTGACACGCTTCGGAGCGACCATGGACGCTCATGGACGTACGCTCACCAGCCAACGTGAGGCCCTCGCTCGCCACGAGGAACTGCTTCAGCAAATTGGGAAAACCCTGGCACAGCTGACATCTCTGCCTGCATCTCCTGCTCCTGATCCAGTTCCTGCTCCTGATCCAGCTCCCACTCCTGCTCCAGTGCCTCCTGCAATGCTGCCTTCTTCACCTCGCGAACCCAGCCTTCCTGCACCACAGAGGTATGACGGCAAGCACAGTGAGTGCCGAGAGTTCCTTACCCAGTGTCAACTCACCTTTGAGCTTCAGCCTACCACCTACACTACGGATCGCCGCAAGATTGCCTTTGTGATCACCTTATTAGCTGGTAAGGCGCGAGCCTGGGCTACTGCTATCTGGCAAAGACAGGGACCTGAGTGCTTTGATTTCCAGCTGTTTTCTGAAGAGATGCTTCGGGTCTTCGATCAGGCAGACATCAGTACCGACGCAGCCCGAAAGCTCATGTCCATCCGGCAAGGAGGAAGCGTCGCAGATTACGCCATCTCGTTCCGAACACTCGCAGCAGTAAGTGGATGGAACGAGACTGCCCTGGTGTCAGCCTTCCACCATGGTCTGTCTGACCCCATCAAGGACGGTCTGGCCTCTATTGGATGCCCAAGTGACCTCGAAACCCTCATCTCACATGCCATTCGTCTGGACAACAGGATGAGAGAACGCCACCAAGCCTTGAGCCCCCCCAGCCTCCCTACCTCTACCTGGAGACCGTCTACCTCCTTCAGTGACTGTCCAGAACCCATGCAAGTGGGTCGTACTCGCCTCTCCGCATCTGAGAGGGAGCGCAGAAGGAGGGACAAGTGCTGCATCTACTGTGGCAAGCCTGGTCACTTCCGAGCATCATGTCCCGAACTCTTGGGAAAAGGACCGCCCCGTCCAGCCGAGGGAGGGTTGTGACGGGGCCTACCCTCTCTCCCGGACTCCCTGGCCAAGGAATCTACATCCCGGTCTCCATCTCCTGGGGTGAGTCTGTCCACTCTTGTCAAGCTTTGATAGACTCAGGGGCGGCTGGGAACTTTATGGATATTCACTTCGCCCAAAGCATCAATATTCCGACTGCACCTCTTGAAGTCCCACTGTCTGTGTCTGCCCTCGATGGCCAAGCGTTAGGTGATGGAAGAGTCACCCAAGTTACTTCTCCAGTTTTCCTCCAGTCTCAAGGTCACAAGGAAGAAATATCCCTGCACCTGATTCCTTCACCTGAGTTCCCAGTTATTCTAGGCCTTCCTTGGCTTACTCGCCACAACCCTCGCATAGACTGGGTAACAAGCCAGGTTGTGGAATGGGGCCCTGCATGCCATGCCTCTTGTCTGCTCTCTAGCTCTCCTGTGTCTCCTGCCGAGCCCCCTGATCTCACCGAGTTATCTCAAGTTCCCACAGAGTACTGGGATCTCAAGGAGGTATTCAGCAAGAGCAGGGCCGCCGTTCTTCCTCCGCACCGGGCCTACGACTGTGCCATCGACTTGCTCCCTGGGACTACCCCTCCTCGTGGCAGACTGTTTTCACTCTCTCAGCCAGAACGCAAGGCCATGGAGGAATACCTCAAAGATGCCCTGGTCTCTGGGTTTATTCGACCCTCCACTTCACCTGCTGGAGCCGGCTTCTTCTTTGTCGGCAAGAAGGATGGGGGGCTCCGACCATGTATTGATTACCGGGGCCTGAATAAGATCACTGTGCGCAACCGATATCCCCTTCCGCTGATGTCCACAGCTTTCGACCTGCTCCAAGGCGCCACCGTCTTCACCAAGTTGGACCTACGGAACGCATACCACCTCATCCGTATCCGACAGGGAGACGAGTGGAAGACTGCCTTTAACACCCCGTCTGGGCACTACGAATACCAGGTGATGCCCTTCGGACTCACCAACGCACCAGCTGTTTTTCAGGCCCTAATCAATGACGTCTTAAGGGACATGATTAACCTATACGTTTTTGTCTACCTCGACGACATCCTTATCTTTTCCAAGACCGTGCAGGAGCACCGCCACCATGTCCGCCAGGTTCTCCAGAGGCTGCTACAGAACAATCTGTTCGCCAAGGCCCAGAAATGCGAATTTCATGTTCCCGAGGTCTCCTTTCTGGGATTTATTGTACGGACAGGCCAACTCCAAATGGACCCTGCCAAGACCCTGGCCGTCCGGGATTGGCCTACTCCCAAATCCGTTAAGGAGGTTCAGCGGTTCTTAGGATTCGCTAACTTCTACCGCAAGTTCATCAGGAACTTCAGTTCTGTGGCAGCACCCATGTCAGACCTCACCAAAGGGACAGGTGGATCTTATGGCTGGTCTCCTCAGGCAGAAAAGGCGTTCAAAGACCTCAAGGACCGCTTCTGCACGGCACCCATTCTGGTTCTCCCGGACACCTCCCAACCATTCATCGTGGAGGTGGACGCCTCGGACAGTGGTGTCGGCGCGGTGCTCTCTCAACGTTCGGAAGGAAAGCTGCACCCCTGCGCTTACTTCTCCCACCGCCTGAGTCCTGCTGAGTCCCGGTACGATGTGGGGGATCGAGAACTGCTAGCGGTCAAACTGGCCCTTGAGGAGTGGAGGCACTGGCTGGAGGGAGCACAACATCCATTCCTGGTTTGGACTGACCACAAGAACCTGGAGTACCTCCAGCAAGCCAAGAGACTGAACCCTCGACAGGCTAGGTGGGCCCTGTTTTTCAGTCGGTTTGACTTCACCCTCTCATACCGCCCCGGCTCCAAGAACACCAAACCTGACGCACTGTCCAGACTGTTCTCTGCCACTAACAGGGAGAATGAAGTCGGGCCTATTATCCCTGTGTCCCGGATTGTGGCCCCTGTCCGCTGGGGTATTGAGGAGGCTGTCCGACGAGCCCAACGCCAGGACCCCGGTCCTGGGACGGGGCCACCAGGCCTCTTGTACGTCCCACATCAAGCCCGGGCCAAGGTTCTCCAGTGGGGTCACTCTTCCCCTCTCACCGCCCACCCGGGAGCTCGGAGGACCCTGGACTTCCTGAAAAGACGCTTCTGGTGGCCTAACATGGAGAAGGAAGTAAGGTCATTTGTCCTGTCCTGTGAGGTTTGCACCAGAACCAAGAACCCACGACAGCGTCCCCAGGGTCTCCTGCATCCTCTGACCATTCCCCGGCGTCCCTGGTCCCACGTGGCAGTCGACTTTATCACGGGTCTCCCTGAGTCACAAGGTAACACGGTCATTTTGGTCTTAGTTGACAGATTCTCCAAGGCCTGCCGCTTCATACCACTGTGCAAACTCCCCTCTGCTCTTGAAACTGCGAAACTTTTGTTTAATCATGTCTTCCGAGTCTTTGGTCTTCCACAGGACATCGTCTCAGACCGAGGGCCCCAGTTCTCCTCCCGAGTGTGGCACGGGTTCTGCAAGGTCATCGGAGCCACTGCCAGCCTCTCCTCTGGGTTTCACCCACAGTCCAATGGTCAGACGGAGAGGCTCAACCAGGACCTGGAAACCACCCTGCGAGGCCTGGCTATGGATAACCCGACATCGTGGAGCACCTGGCTGCCATGGGCGGAGTACGCCCACAACACCCTGCAGTCATCGGCCACCAAGCTGTCGCCATTCCAGTGCCAATTCGGGTTCCAGCCACCTCTGTTCCCGGACCAGGAGGAGGACGCGGGGGTGCCCTCGGTCAACCAATATGTGAGACGGTGTCGCAAGACCTGGAGCAAGGTCAGGAAGACCCTCATACAGACCTCCAGAACCAACCAGACTCAGGCCAACCGCCATAGAAGACCTGCACACGCTTTCCGCCCTGGGCAGCGTGTTTGGCTGTCCACTAAGGACCTTCCACTGCGGGTGGAGAACCGCAAGCTTGCTCCTCGCTACATTGGCCCCTTCAAGGTGGTGCGCAGGGTGAACCCTGTCTCCTACCGGCTCCAGTTGCCCCGGACTCTGAGGATCAACCCCACTTTCCATGTTTCCCTGTTACGGCCCGTACTGACGTCTACGTATGCCCCTGCCCCTAGGAACCCCCCACCCCCCCGCATCTTCCAGGGGCAGACTGTGTTCACTGTGAATCGCCTGCTTGACTCCCGCCGGGTCCGCGGCGGGTTGCAATATCTGGTGGACTGGGAGGGCTATGGTCCTGAGGAGCGCTGCTGGGTTCCTGCTCGGGATGTCCTTGATAAAGAACTATGTCGGGACTTCCATTCGGCCCATCCGGATCGCCCTGGGAACGTCAGGAGACGCTCCTAGAGGGGGGGGTCCTGTTAGGACTAGGACTGTTTTGGCCTCTAGAGGCCGCTGTTATTTCTTTTTCATGTCGTGTTCATTTTGGCCTCTAGAGGCCGCCACTGTTCCTGTGTTTTGAGTTTGTGTTAATTGCCTAATTATCTTCACCTGTGTCCTTAATTAGTTTGTCTATTTATACCCCTGAGTTCAGTCCTCTTGTCACGGAGTCTTTGTGCTGTTATGTTTATCTCCAGTTTCCTTTGTACTGTGTTTTTTGATCTTCTTAGCTTTTGTATTTTTGCACTTTGCTTTTCTTTTGGATTATACTCTTTGGTTTTTTTTTTGTCTTTTGTTTTGCCCTGTATATAGTGTTTATAGTTTAAATAAACCTTTTGATTCTTTTTCTACTTCCGCCTCACGCCTCTGCATTTGAGTCATCCCCCTGGTGGCCTAGTGGGGGTTTGCTGGATTATCACACCAACGAACCAGGTTCGAATCCCAGCAAAACCCTAACATGAGTAGCACATGTTAGGCCTGGTAACTAATCAGTCTACATCAAGCTGGGTCAGATGATCCAGAAATGGCTGCCAAATCTTATAGAAAACCTTAAGCTTGTTCAATAAGCCATATCTGAGTCTCTCCATGTGCAATACACCTGTCAGTTCTGACAGCCATTCCTTAAAAGTGGGCACAGTTTGTGATTTCCACAGTCTTAAGATCAACCTCTTAGCAATTATCACTCCATACATAAGAGTATTTTGTACAGCGAGGCTTTGGTTCAGTCGGGACAGAGAATATCCAAACAGCGCTATGTTGGGATCAGGTTTAAATTCACTATTATATATTTCAGAAAACCATTTGAATATTTCACTCCAAAAATTATACAGGTTGTGACATGTCCAGAACAGGTGGGCTAGAGAGCCCTCAGCAGACTTACATCGATCACATAAGGGAGAAATAGTAGGATAAATTTCGTGTAACTTAGTTTTTGAATAGTGAAGCCTATGTATTACCTTAAATTGAATTAACATGTCTGACATTCACAGAGCAGGATCAGATTCTGCTGAGGCTCTCCCCCCAAACAATATCGTCAATCCGTATCCCCAACTCCTCCTCCCAAGCTGTCTTAATAGATAGTGTGTCAAAATTAGTCCGTTCAGAAAATATCTTAACAAAATCAGAAATCAAATTTTTTGAATCTGTTGGGCCCAGCAAAAGCATATAGCACCTTTTTTCTTCAAGGAGATGCTCAAAGTTAGATATATTCTGGCGGACATAGTTCCTAATTTGTAAACACCTAAAAAAAAAAATGTGTTGATGGAATAGAGAACCTTTCTTTTAATTGGGAGAATACAGCAAATTGTTTGTTAATATACAGATCTTTTATAGTGACAATGCCTTTTTGCCTCCAGCTCTCAAATGCTGCATCTGAGAGAGATGGAAGGAAGGCATGATTACGGTAAATCGGGGCATGAATGATGGTGTCTGGGAATGCACAGTTCTTTCTAATTTGTTGCCAACTTTTCAAGCTGTTCAGAATTACTCTGTTATGCAGCTTTGTGTTTGCAGGCAGACCAGATGCTGAAAAAAGGAGTGCTGGAAGTGAACTATTTATGACACTTTTCTTTTCAATGGCAACCCAAGCAGGAGTATCTCTTGAGACCTCCATTATGTAACCATCCTGCCAGTAGACTAAAGCCCTCAGATTTGCCGCCCAATAGTAGTGCAGAGAACATGGTAGACCCAGTCCACCCCTCTCCCTTGATTTATATAGGTGAGTTTTTGATATTCTGTGAGCTTTGAAACTCCAAATAAAAGAAATTATTATGGAATCTAAAGTTTTAAAGAAATACTTTGTCAGAAAAATGGGGAGATTTTGAAAGAGATATAAGAATCTCAGCAGGGTGACCATTTTGATAGCATTTACATGACCCATCATGGAGAGGGGGAGAGTGCGCCACCTCTTTATGTCCTCCTTCAGCTTTTCTACCTTTACCAGGAAATTCAATTTGAAGATTAGTTTAGGATCTTTTGGCAAAACTACCCCCAGGTACTTCAGTTTATCTGTGATTTTGAATGGGAGATTATGCAGAAAATTAACATCCAGGTCTCCACCTAAAGGCATAAATTCACTCTTCTGCCAATTAATTGTATAACCAGAAACTTCACCAAAAGAGTTTATAAGATCTAGTAAAATGGGGATAGACTGCACAGGTTGAGACGTAAAAATGACCACATCATCTGCATGCAGTGAAAGATGGTGATCCACATTCCCTAGACATACAGGTTTGAGAACAGAGTGTTGCCTGATACTGATAGCAAGAGGCTTGATCGCAATTGCAAACAGCAACGGGCTAAGAGGACAGCCCTGGCGTGTCCCTCTGTGTAATGAAAAAGGAATTGACCTATCCTGATTAGTTAAAATTCAAGAGGTAGGGTGAGCATATAATATTTTAATCCATGAAATAAACCGTGAGGCAAATCCAAATTCCTCCAACACTTTACACATATACTGCCACTCTAGCTGATCGAATGCTTTTTCCGCATCTAAACAAAGTGCAGCCACTTCATGGCCCTTTTCGTATTTATGATACATTATATTCATTAGCCTTCTAACATTAAAAAAGGAAAATCTACCAGGGATAAATCCAGTCTGGTCCGTGTGGATAATGGTGGCAATGTATTTATTCAACCTGTTTGCTAATAATTTAGTAAAAATCTTCATGTCTGTGTTCAGTAATGCAATAGGACAGAAAGATGAAGGATCTGTCTCATCCCTACCCTCTTTTAATATCAATGAGATATTGGCCTCGTATAAAGAATTTGGGAATCTCTGAGTTTCAAATGAGTGAGTAAACATTCTCAGCAAGACGGGGGCAAACTGTTCTGGATATCTTTTATACAATTCTATGCCATAGCCATCTAGGCCAGCACTGTTACCATTGGGAAATGATTTTATAGTGTCCAAAATCTCTTGAATGCGTCTATCGCCTCTCTAGCTGCATTGCCCAATTTTGGAAGGTCTAGATGCGCCATCCAGTCAGAAATGTTCCCCTTAGCTTTTGACGTATATAATTGTTGGTAATCTTCCTTAAAGCGCTGATTTATACCCTTAGGATCAGTGACCATCTCCCCAGTTTTTGATCTGATTTGATGTATGGCCCTGCTGGCTTGTAAACCTCTCAGCTGTCTGGCAAGTAATTTCTGGGGCTTATCCACAAATTCAAAATATTTCTGTCTTAGTTTAAACAGCTGGTCGCTTACTTGGTCAGATAAAATGCCATTATATTCATATTTCAGCTTGAAAATGTTTTGCAAAGTGAGAGGGTCAGAGGCCAATTTATAAATCGTTTCCAATTGTGTTAGCTCTTTTTCATTTTCCAAAAGCCATTTTTCTTTTTTCATTGAGGTTTCAAAAGAAATTATATGTCCCCTGATTACTGCCTTAGGGGGTCATTTCACCGAGAAATCTTCCTGGAAGAACGAGCTGCGATCTCAGAGCGTGGCTTGGTCGCCGCAGGTCGTACGCAGTCGACAGTTGACCGAGGGTTGGTCACGCCTTGGTCTTCCATGGTTGTACGTGGTCGAGGAATGGTCTCCCCGACAAAGAGATCGTAGCTTGTTTTTTTGACATGTCAAAAAACTGAGCCTCGACCTAAAAGTCGCACAGAGAGCGTCAAAAGAGCGAACAAGGTCGAGGAAAGGACGCATTGGTTGAGAGACAATCGAGGCTAGAACGGGGATGAGCGATGCTCAGTCTTCTCGAGCGAGAACTGATTGCGCGCATGGTTGTGCTGCTCGGCCCATCCTCGACACTCACTCGATCCGTGCGATCTAGCTTCACTCTTTTGCGATCAAGCCTCGCTCCGCGCAACCTGTCCCAGACCTTCCCTAGACCCGTACGCTCCCTATTCTTCCCATGGGCACGACTGGATTCTAAAGAGGATTAAGGTGCGACCTTCTTCAACCAATAAAGATTGACCATCGCTTAAGTTGCGACCTACCTTCGCCTAATCCTATTAAAGCTATGTGTACTGAATGTCATATAAATAGGGCGCATTAAGCATCACCAGAGAGTCTTGCTGCAGTTGCAGGGCACGGTGCTCAGGGATGAAAGTAAGCCGGTCCTGGCTGGTCCGGCATACCACTAAAAGATTTGGCCGTACCGGAAAGAAAAATATACTGTCTCTGAAAAAAAAAATTTAAAACTAAAAAAAAAATTAAGCCAGATCTTGTGCTATAACGTGGTAATAGCTGGTAATCAAAGTGTTTTAGCAGACAGACGTTAGTTGCAAAGTCTCCCAAATAAAAAGGCATATAAAGAAACATGTGAATGTTTCATGATAGACTATTTAAAAATTACTTTGATCAGAATTCGCAAATCGAGTGGAAGTTGGGGCAAAGATTCTAGATTACTGTCTGGTTGGAGCGAGCAGAGTAACTAGGCTACCAATGCATGGCACGCACACTGAGAACACACACACTTACTGTAGAACGCACGCACTTTCTCAAACGTTCAAGCCTCTTTGGAATTTATTTTAAGTGTTTTACCTAAAAACTTTCACTTTTCTGTTCTGTTACACTGTTCTGTGTCCAATGTCCAAAATGAAAAGTTAGTTTTCAACTGTTCAGCTAAAAAAATGTTATTAAATTGTGTTGTTGAAATGATGTGTTTGCAATTTATTTATAATCAAAAACTGATCCAGGTGGATGAAAGAGTGATAGTGTGATAAAGTACTATACTCGTACTACTGAGTGATAAGAAGTCCTAGTGAATGCTTGATAAGTAGACAATAATAAATAATTAGGTGTTTTTTCCAGCGCGTGCTGTGCGCGCGCACTATGACTCAAAATAATAGTACCGGCAAGAAATAAAAGTTACTTTCACCCCTGACGGTGCTGTAATAACATAGCATGATGCAGAGCGATTGGGTCCATGTTGTCCCTTCGGAGGCTGGTCAAAAACTGATGGTCGGCCACCGATCGCCGGGCCTTTTTATATGGTTGCAGTGGGTCGCACGCAAATCTGGGCGACCATGACAAATTTGCACGTAGCTCAGGCGAGAATCTGTCTAGAAAAGATCGAGAATTGAGCGTACAGATCGAGGCTAGAACGTTTATATCGCAGGCTAAATCGTATTGATCGAGGGTACGTTGCAACTCCTACGTACTGTAGCTAGATCGGCCAAGATTGAGCCTCGATCGGCCGAGGTCGCGCACTTGCGAGGATAGATCGCCGAGAGATCGACGCTATGTCGCAGATTGGTCGAACAGAACGAGCCTTGGTCGTGTTAAGATCGCATCAGATCGAGTGGATAGACGCAAGTAAAGCGTATGTAAAGCATCTACAGAGCGTATAGGATGCAGGTAGAGCGTACACATCGAAGGTCGAATGAGATAACATCGAACATAGAGTGTACACAGAAAATAATGGGTTTAGGTCGCACGGATTTTGCCCGCGACTATGGGAAAATATAGCTGCGATCATAGTCGCGCGTGGTCGCGTGCGATTTTTCCAGATCGTACTTGGTGAAATGAGCCCCTTAAAAGTGTCCCACAAAGTAGAATCTGTTACTTCTGCATTGTCATTAGTTTCCATAAACTCAGACATTTTAGTGGAAATAAACTGATCAAATGATGAATCAGAAAGCAGTGAAGGATGAAATCGCCATCTGTACTGCTGCTGCTTATGGTTAAAATTAAGAACTACTGAGACAGGAGAGTGATCAGAAATTAGAATATTATGATATTTGGAGGAGACTACGTTTGATATCAAATTGGAATCTATTAAGAAGTAATCAGTTCTTGAGAAAGACGTATGTCTTTGTGAACAGAATGAATAATCCCTGTTTGGGATGTTGAAGCCTCCATATATCCACTAGATTCATGGAGGCTACCAAGTTATGTAGCACCTTAGAAGCAACTGAAGGTAAAGGATTTGTCTGGGCCAATCTATCCAAAAAGTTATCAAGCATGCAGTTGAAATTGCCTCCTACAATCACATACGTATCAGAAAGACTAGGGATCAAGTTAAATAATTTACTGAAAAAAATCAGGGTCATGGGCGGCACGGTGGTGTAGTGGTTAGCGCTGTCGCCTCACAGCAAGAAGGTCCTGGGTTCGAGCCCCGGGGCCGGCAAGGGCCTTTCTGTGTGGAGTTTGCATGTTCTCCCCGTGTCCGCGTGCATTTCCTCCGGGTGCTCCGGTTTCCCCCACAGTCCAAAGACATGCAGGTTAGGTTAACTGGTGACTCTAAATTGACCATAGGTGTGAATGTGAGTGTGAATGGTTGTCTGTGTCTATGTGTCAGCCCTGTGATGACCTGGCGGCTTGTCCAGGGTGTACCCCGCCTTTCGCCCGTAGTCAGCTGGGATAGGCTCCAGCTTGCCTGCGACCCTGTAGAAGGATAAAGCGGCTAGAGATAATGAGATGAGAATCAGGGTCATCAAAATTTGGTCCATACACATTCAAAAGTGTAACATGAAATGAGTATATATGACCTGTTACCATGATATATCTGCCATTTGGGTCACACACAGTTGAAATATGTCTAAATGGGATAGTTTTACAAATCAAAATCGCCACACCCTGAGCTTTACTGGAGAATGTAGACTGAAATATCTGATTAACCCAACTGCATCTCAGCAATTTTGCACTAGAGGGCTTAATATGCGTTTCCTGCAAGAATAAAATATCTGCAGACAGGGATTTCAAATGGGAGAAAACTTTTGCTTGTTTAAGGACATGGCCCAATCCATGGACATTCCAGCTGGCGAATGTAATCCCACCACCTCTCGGAGAAATACTAGGATGCATCACTAATCAAAGTAATGAAAAATTGCACACATGACGCCCCAGCAAAACAATCATAAAAACAAAAAGTGAAGCATTCCAAATGGAACGTTAGGAACACTGTCCCCCTCCCCCTGTCCCACTTTCTGAAACAAAGTGAGAACACAATCCCCACAAACTCACATAGAGGCAGCCGGACCATAGGAAATGCTAAGCTACAACTCAACTATGCTAACACAAGGGCCCTGGTGCTCCCTCTCCAATAGTCCAAAATGATTAAGCACGGTCATGAATGTCCTGACCTACGCAATTAGTTAAGAGTCACATACCAGACAGTGCTTGTCCGCTGGTTTAAGATAAAGTCTCAGCGAAAGCCAATGCTTCTTGTGGGGAAGAGAATACCTCCTCCGACTCATTCAGAGTGACCCGGAGCCGAGCCGGATAGACGAAACCAATCCTCGCGCCAGCATCCTTGAGCCTCTTTCGAACATCATCAAACGCCTGTTGTTGCTTCATGACCTCTGCTGGAAAGTCGGAAAAGATGTGAATCGCTTTGCCCCATAATTCAGAGGGAACTGTCGACGAGCCAGCTGTAGTATCTTTTCTTTCATTTGGTAGTGATGATTCCGGGCTATCATTACGCGCAGTCGAGCATCTCCATCGGAGGGTTGCTTTCCAAGGCGGTGAGCTCAGTCCACTAGAATTGGCTTGGGGAAATTACTAGCACCCAGCAGCTCAGGCAAAAACTCTGTCAGGAACTCTGTCGGGCGTCCATTCTCGAACTTCTCGGATAAGCCAACAATTCTGATATTCTGACGCCTTGAATGAGCTTCTAGATCAATCACTTTAGAGCAAAGTGCTTCATCCTCCACACGTATTTTCATGCATGTCTGTTCGAGATTGGAGAGACGGCGATCGAAGCCAGAGTTAGCATCCTCAACTTCTGTCATACGGTTCCCCAGACTCAGCAGAGACGCCTGGGTGGATGCCAAAGTTGCCTCTAACATATCAAAATGATCAGTCATTGTCTTGCTCATATTTTGTATCGCCAAAAGGATATTTGTTGGTTCTATATCATCGGTGACTGTGTCTGGAGAAGCCTCGTGCTCAGCTAGCTCTGATAGCATTTCAGTCTCTCCAGGATCTTTGCCCGACGGTTTCCCATGTTCTGACTTAGGTGGAATGGCGGGTTTTGATGGTTTTGGCATCTTCAATCTTTTAAGAAACAGTAACAATAAAGAGTAGATGACTGAACTGGCAAATAATGAATTAATGACCGAATAATTCAGAACATGGAGAGGAGCTCAGGAAAAACACGTCTATTCCATCTGGTGCTCACTAGCGCGCCCCCCCCAATGGTCAGCGACTTCTGTCATGTCTGTGTCTGGTTACACTCAAGACTCCACTTCCCAGAATTCACAGCGGCCTTTAAATAGTTGCACCACGGACTACAACACCCATCATGCACCACACTGTTCACAGTCCCTTGAGTTCTAATCACACACATCTGTTCCTGATCATAGCTACAATCAGAATTAGACTATTTAAGGACTTTCAGTTCATACTGTATGTTCATTGTGAAGTAAATGTTCATTTACTCTTGGTCTGACTTTATCAAGCCTTTGATGGCTAGCACTGGTTTTCTGGTTTTGACTTTGTATTTTTGTCTTTTGCTCTTTTGCCTCTGCCTTTGATATCCTGTTTGTGCCTTGCCTGACCATTGCCTGGTTTTGACTTTGCCTTTTATTCACCATATAAGTACTCATAAAGATTTTAAAAAGCTTTTTACTGCACAAAAATTCTTGGACATACCCAAGCTTTCAACTCCTTCAGAAGCCTTCATCAGGGATGGGAAGTGACATCATTCCTTCGAGCATGCAGTGTGCATGCCCGATAAAATATTGTCCCAAACTGCTGGTAGTTGATACCTTCCCCCATCCTTGTTTAGGAATGGTTTGTAGGTCCTAATCTGAATAAAATCTTATCTCATCTCATCTCATTATTTCTAGCCACTTTATCCTGTTCTACAGGGTCGCAGGCAAGCTGGAGCCTCTCCCAGCTGACTATGGGTGAAAGGCAGGGTACACCCTGGACAAGTCACCAGGTCATCACAGGGCTGAATAAAATATTTATATGGCACTGATCTCTGCATAGATGAAAATCTTCAACTTGGGCATGTGCACTGCATGCTTGAAGGAATTACGTCACTTCCCATCCTTGATGAAGGCTCCTGAAGGAGTTGAAAGCTTGGGTATGTCCAAGAATTTTTGTGCAGTAAAAAGTTTTTTAAAATCTTTATATGGAATTGATCGCTGCATAGATGAAAATCTTCAACATAAAAATAATTATAGTAGTAAAAGAACTGTTAAAAAATTATCAAAGGCTGGACTGGAAAAGGGGGGGGACAATCGTGAAGGGGAGCGCGATAAAGATATGTAAGGAATGGGGGTAAAGTTGAGAAAATAAAAGGAGGCAAATTTGATTGGGTACGACGGTTTAACACATAAGCCAAATACATGCAATGAGAGTAGTAAGATGGCGGCCAGATGGCTTCACTCTGACGAGCCTGTGAGCTCTCCAGATTTTATATAGAGCTCAGTTCTATAGAGTGGCTAACAGCAAATTTGTAGCAGGTGTTCTGGCGCAGCGCAGGGAGAATTGGGAAAATGCGGAGTGAAGCGCAAAGGTGCAGGTCAGGATTTGGAAGTTCCGGGCTGGATCATGACACAAATATTTTCGTGCAAAGTCTGGGACGGCCATTTTCACAACACTGAAAACATTCAGATGAATAATCAACACTGTGTGCTGCACGTAAATGTGTAAACAGACCCTGTACACTACCTGCTAATTGTTTTTTACAGCAAAAACAAACATATGCCGTTTTGTCCACCACATAGTACAGCTATTTGCTGTGGTGACATCAGTTACTAATTAATTTTCTGTAGTGCTTTAGAAATTTTTATTGGAGGCCAGTTTTGGGAATCAGACTTGCAGTGGTGCACTCATCTAAAAGAAGAAAACTCTTCTCATCTATTGCCTCATATGAAACACAGAAAACAAAAGTTGTATGTATTTTTTTATGTATGTTGTAGTTCTCATAATGGCACAATTTATACAGCTCACCCACTCCCATCCCAGCCCTCATCCGCAGACACACATTACACATTATATTGTGTATTATATTGTATGTTAGGACAGCAAGGTGGTGTAGTGGTTAGCACTGTTGCCTCACAGTAAGAAGGTTCTGGGTTCGAGCCCAGTGCCCGACGGGGGCCTTTCTGTGTGGAGTTTGCATGTTCTCCCTGTGTCTGTGTGGGTTTCCTCCGGTGTTAGCCCTGCGATGATTTAGTGACTTGTCCAGGGTGTACCCCACCTCTCGCCCATAGTCAGCTGGGATAGGCTCCAGCTTGCCCACAACCCTGCACAGGATAAGCGGCTACAGATGATGGATGGGTTCTACTGACTTACAATTTGAAAGAGGCATTCATTTAAGGAGGCCAGATATTTACTAAATATATATTTATACATTCAAGATTTTCTAAGCTTTTATATTTTGAAGGCCTGCTTGAAAAAGGAGGGAGAGGGCGAAGAGGTGGCTGTCTCCTGACCACATCGTGTGTGCGTGTATGTATGTGTGTGAGATAAACATAACGTGACGTTGAAAAATAAAAATATTAATAAAAAGACAGTGTTGCACATCATTTCCCACCTGTCCACACTTCAGTGTTCCACCCACCCTCAGGGATATACTGCACATATGAACTATCAAATTGTGTAGAGTAGTGTATTTCACATCAGTAAGTTGCTGCATTATCTTGTGACAGTGATACCAATAATAAGATACTTATCCCAGTTACAAATACATATTTATGACTTTCTTTGACACCGCATGCCATGTGCCAGAAACAACACCACGACATTTATCACGGAGTGACTCTGCTGGGTGTCTGGTGGACAGCAGGGAACCAGCACTTTTACTTTACAGCATTACTATATAGTTACAAAGCATGAATGGTTGTCTGTGTCTATGTGTTAGCCCTGCGATGACCTGGCGACTTGTCCAGGGTGTACCCCCGCCTCTCACCCATAGTCAGCTGGGATACTGTAGGCTCCAGCTTGTCTGCGGCCCTGTACAGGATAAAGTGGCTAGAGATAATGAGATGAGATTAGATATGTCAAACAGTTGTCTGGTCACATCTGTCACGTCCACATGCATTTGCATGCACGCAGTGCCATTAGGACTAATTACCATGCACCTGTTTCTGAATTAGAGTGCAATCACAGTACATACATATAAGGAATGTCAGTAACACACAGACTTTGTGAAGTATTGTCTCTGTACCCTGTGTCGAATGTTAAGCTTTGTATTTTGTCTCACTTTTCTGGTTTTAACCATGTTTGTGTCTTTTGACTTTGAGTATTGTATTACCTCTGATATCCTGTCTGTGCTTCACGTGACCACTGCCAGTTTTTCAACTCTGCCTTTGTCTGCGTTTTGGATCCATTTGCTCATGTGCTTTCAATAAAATTCTTCCTGCACTTACATCCATCTACTTCAGAAACTGTCAATTGTCCAACAAGCTAGTGGGCTAATAAAGCTGTTTTAACTAGTTTTATATGAAACTGTCGTGAATATTTTCTGTAAAATGTGTTAGGAAATAATCCCACATTATGTTTTAAAAATCAAATTAAAAATAAGCGCTGGATAAAAACCCATCTATCTTATGTAAACAATCATACAAATTTCATTGTCCGGTAGTCAAGTGTTTATGAGATACAGTGCCATGCATTTACAATCGGGTTCCCTGTGGTGGTACACGTTCATCGTTCATATGGATGTCGTATGGTCAAAAGCCATCAAAAATAAAGTTGATGCATTACCATTTTCTTTTAAGTATGGGGCTCCACTCCACACACTTTGTGCATGGGGAGCTCCGCTATAAGCTGTTTGATGTTTATTAGCTGAGTGTGTGAGAGAATGAGAGAAAAACAACTGGACAGAATGGTTGAAGAATAACTTAAAAAAACTTGCTATATAGCTCAAATAAGATAACAACCACGTTAAATTGATCCAGCTGCTTGGTAGATTGTGTCACATCTGGTGGAGGAGAGACAGGGCCACTGTCCTCTACCACTAATCCAGCAGCAGGGTTATAGAAAACAACTCAGAATGAGCTATGGTAGAATAACGTAACAATATGACTCAACAGTCTGAATCCAAAAAACACAAACAACAATTTTTAGATGGTAGAATTTCAGTATAAGCAAAATTCTCACTTCCTTAGTCCAAAGCGAAAGTATTTAATTCCCCCTTGGACCAAAAACAGTATGACTGGACGAAACACTTTCTGACTTAAAACATAAAGTGCTTGATTTACTCTTTGAAGTTACGTGATGGTGGCAACGATGCAGTTCGTCTTCTTTTTCTACATATTCATCCCAATCACAGGTACAGTAAACTAATCTTCTAAAGTCTTTCTAACTGAAGAGTAATGTAAAGTGTTTGATTTACTATAACCTACAGTGAGCTTTAGATAGCATACAGTGCTCAAAATTAATAATAAGATCCATTATGTTATAAAGTCAGCTAGTGCTTAAAATTGTTGAAAGTCATCTGGGTAACAATGGGATTAAAACAGAAAGTGCTTGATGTTTACATCAAGCACTTTATGTTTTAATCCCATAAAACAATGGGATTATTTCAGGCCAGTGATGATAGTCACTGTCAACAAATTACTAAAAAAGGTTTTGTTGCTGTGATCCAATATTCTACATCAAATTACACAGTTACCACACAAATTTGTGCCATTAGACACCATTACAAATTTGTACCATACAAGGCACAAAAACCTGCTCCTTTCAGACAGATTGGTAACGTTAAAAGAGTTCAAAAAGAAAGATCTTTTGAGACGTTGTTGAGAATCAGTTGATGGGTGATGACAGTATATAAATGGTTTTCTGTGTCTAAATCTGATTTCTGAGAGTCAGCTTGTCATTTCAAATTTGCATTAAGGGTTCTACTGACTTACAATTTGAAAGAGACGTTCGTTTAAGGAGGCCAGATATTCACTAAATATATATTTATACATTCAAGATTTTCTAAGCTTTTATATTTTGAAGGAGTGAAAAATATCATTGTGAAGGGGTGTTATTTACTTTCAAAATAAACTCTTCAATTTACTCTGGTTCTTTCAGTAGAGGTTTCACACACACACACACACACACACACACACACACACACACACACACACACACACACACACACACACAGCAAAGCAAAGCAAAGCAAAGCAAAAAAAAAAACTTCTGCCAGCAATTAATTCCACAATTCGTGTTGGTTTGTGGGTGTGGGTTTTGGGGTTTTTTTGTTTGTTTTTTGTTTTTTGTTCAGTGCGGTAGGGCCACCATTCCCAAGATAGATAATACTATGATTATATTTTAGGATAGATCTAGTACTAAAGAGGAATGAACATATGAAAGAGGTATGACATAAATGAAAATTACACTATATTAACTCTATATAATATAATTACTCACAATGAAAATATAACATCTTGAAAAGAGTCGAAATATTAAATAATAAGATAGGTTTAATTAATACAATAATATATTATAATAGTGAGATAATATAATGATAAAATGACAGACTAGTTTACAATGGTGAGCTATTAAATGAAAGTAAACAGCCATATCTTAAAAAAAACATATATCAATTAATTTATTGATTCGTTCAATTTTAGTAACCACATGATTACTAGTAATTATTACTAGTAAGTAAGTAATCAGTAAGTGTGCCGAAAACACGAGTTCAGAGCAGCCTCCAAACATGGCCGCTCCGGACTACAAGTCCCAAGAATCACAGGGTCCTCTGTCACCTGACTATGAGTACACCTGTCTCTCATCTGGCAATCACCCTGAACACCTATACATACTCAGCTCTCACTTCCACACTTTGCGAAGTACTGTCTAGTTCCTCTGTGTCTAATTTTATCAAGCCATTTTTTCCCGCCTGACTTCTAGTTTACGACCTGTGTTCACGTTTATCCTTGACTTCGTCTTCTGCCTACTCTCCATTGTGTTGTTTGCCGATCGACTGACCCTCGCTCATTTCCTGACTACGATTCCCACTCTACGATTTGGCTCAGCGGGCTGTTTGTGAAGCCCCGGTCTCCCCTGCGCCTGCATTTGTAACTGCCTGCACTCTGACAATGAGCCTGGATCTGGAGCCTCGCCCAGGAACAATGCTTGCAAGAAAAAAAAAAAAAAACAGTGACTCTGCTGTACCACAGTGTCATTCTACAAATTGTTTATTGTAGAGTTAAAAGCATACTGTATACACCTTTTACTCGTAATTGGTAAATACTCAAAAGTGCACAATAATAACTAACCATAGCTAATTATAACTAATTTTGAATTTGGAATCTTGAAATGAAACTGCATAATTTAAGACAGTCAATAAATATGAACTAAATATAATTAAACAATTATTAATAATAATTCTTACAGACGTTACCAAAAGGATATTTGCCCACCATCCACTTTGTCAGGAACATCTGTACACCCAGACATTCATGCAGTTATCTAATCATGTGGCAGCAGCTCAATCGATAAAATCATGCAAATACAGGTCAAGAGTTTTAGTTATAGTTCACCTCAAACATCAGGGTGAGGAAAAGTCTGATCTTTGTGAATGTAACTGTGGGATGGTTGGTGGTTCCAGAAAGGCTGGTTTGAGTATTTCATAAACTGCTGATCTCCTGAGAATTTCAGGTACTGAATATAACAGTTATTACACAGAATGGTTTGAAAATCAAATCCATTCAGAAATACATATTTAAATTAATAGAAATATATATAAATTGGGCTTCCAGTTTGACGAGCTGGATGTTGGCAGTATAGAAAAGTTGCTCCCGACATTTTGAAGTAAAAATTGCCCACAACAACCCAAATAATTTAAAAAAAAAAATGTGAGTACAGGGACTGTGGGTTTCGAGAATGCCTAAATATCAGTTGAAAAAGTTCAATCAGTCGGAGTTACCGTAATTGAGAGAGACGAAGTTTTCCAGGAACTCCAGGCTAGCAACGAAATGGAGGATACAGACTCGGACCGCGGCCAGGAGCAGATGGAAGAAGCAGGTTTGGGCCTTATACTGAAAGAACTAAGGGAGTTTAGGAAGGACAACAGTCAGCAGCTGAAAGAGATCCGCGAAGAAATAAACAAAACTAATACTAGAATAGAGGAAGTGGAAAAGAGGATCAACACAGCCGAAACTCAGATACAAGGGATGGAAGAAGCGGTTACGGAGCTGCTGAAACTGCAGATACACCTGGATGCAAAGCTGATGGATTTAGAGGGTTGCTCCAGAAGCGAGAACGTCAGAATCCACAGAGTTAAAGAGGGCGCGGAGGAGGACTCTCCATTGATGGTGGGTTATGTCGAGCGTTTGCTGCGGGAGGGCCTGGGGCTCCAGGGCTCCTTTGAGTTGCGAGTGGAGAGAGCTCACCGCGCCTTGACACCGAAGCCGCCACCGGGAGCGCCACTGCGGTCCATTGTGGCTAAATTGTCAAGCTACAGGATGAAAGAGGAGTTACTGAAGCTGGCCTGGCAAAAGCGGGGATTTCAACTTCACGGAAAAAGTGTTAGTCTGGATCATGACTACGCACCTGATGTGTTGAAAAAGCGAAAGGAATATGCCGAAGCGAAATCAGTATTGAAGGAGAAGAACATCAAATTTCAAACTCCTTTTCCGGCCCGGTTAAGAGTGTTCTACCCGGAGGGGACAGTGCTATATGGATCAGTGGAGGAGGCGACCGGGGACATGGCAAAGAGGGGGTTCTCGGTATCAGTTATTAAACACCCGGAATCTCTGCTGGAGCAGCTTCAGAAGTTCACATGGCGAATGAGCAGGAGATCGGGGAACCGGGAGAGAGCAGGCAAAGAGAGGAGTTATGTGGAGAAACTACAGGTTTTTAGGCACCAGGATCCAGCATGACTATAAAACATCTGTGATTCAAGGGTCGTTGAAAGTCCCGGAGAAGAAGGGGTGAGTTTTTATTCTAAAGAGGAGAGTCCGGGGGAACCAGCTATCAGCAAGAACAGACTGCGAACAAGTACTGTACATTACAGGAGCATTTTACAGGTTATAACTAAGATCATACTGTAACGTCAGGAGTTTTGTTTTCCTCTGTCAGACAGCCGGATGGACACTAGAATAAAACTGCAAATGGCTGAGGGCCCTCTCACACCAGCCGGTGAGGGAGGATTTCCCTCAAGGCCCTCTTATCATCAGGGCCTAATAAGGGTCGAGATGAAGACCTCACTATTGGAAGCTTTTTTTTTCATGTGTTACTGTATTTGTGTTGTTCCTCATTAAGAGGCAGGTTTTGCTGCCGTTCCATGCAGCTTTTGGGGTGCTACCTATGATACATTCAGTTAATGGTGAATATTTGTGTTGGTGCGAGAGGGTTTTCTTTTTTTTTTTATTTCGTTTCAAAACTGGACACTAATGCAAGCAATTAAAATAGTAACTTATAATGTGAATGGTCTAGTCAACCCTATCAAAAGAAGTAAGATTTTGACAAAACTAAAAAGAGACAAAGTTGAGGTGGCATTTTTGCAAGAAACCCATCTTTCAAACACAGAGCATGCTAAATTAAAAAGAATGGGCTTTAAGTATCAGTTCTCATCATCATATGCAAATGGGCATAGGAGAGGGGTGGCAATATTAATTTCCAGGAAAATTTGTTTTGAGTCCCTATTTGAAAAGAAGGACACAGAAGGAAGATATGTGTTTTTGAGAGGGAACTTAAATGGCTCATTGATAACTTTGTTGAATATATATGCTCCCCCTAATTCTGATTGGAGTTTTTTTAGTCAAATATTTGAATTGATTATAGCAGAATCTCAAGGTGTATTAATTTGTGTGTGTGGGGGGGGGGGATCTCAATATTAGATTATGCCCTAAACTTGATTCATCAAAAATACATGTAGCTCAGCCCAGTCACCTGAACAAAAGGATCAATTCGGCAATAAAGGATATTGGTTTAGTAGATGTGTGGAGAGAATTAAATCCCTTAAAGAGAGACTATACATATTTTTTTTAATCCAGACTTCTTGTATTCAAGGATTGACTACTTTTTAATCTTTGGTAAAGATTTACACAGGGTTGGTGATTGCGGCATGGGGATTATGGACCTTTCACACCATAGCCCTCTGTATTTAAAACTAAATCTTGAACAATACCAGAGAAACACCTTATGGAGATTAAACATACATATATTGAATCATATGAAGAACCAAATTAAGAAGGATATTACCGACTTTTTGGAACAGAACGATAATGATGAGGTTACACCTCCGATATTGTGGGATGCATGTAAAGCAGTGCTGAGGGGTAAGATAATTGGATACAGTTCCCACTTAAAAAGAGCTAGACTAAAAGAGCTAGACCAGCTCCAAACAGAATTGAAACAGAACAAAAACATAAAGACACAAAAGACAGGAAAATTAAAGAAGCACTTAGGAAGAAAAAGAATGAAATAGATGAGATCTATATAAGAGATATACAAAAAAAGTTAATATTTACAAAACAGGCGGCACGGTGGTGTAGTGGTTAGCGCTGTCGCCTCACAGCAAGAAGGTCCTGGGTTCGAGCCCCAGGGCCGGCGAGGGCCTTTCTGTGCGGAGTTTGCATGTTCTCCCCGTGTCCGCGTGGGTTTCCTCCGGGTGCTCCGGTTTCCCCCACAGTCCAAAGACATGCAGGTTAGGTTAACTGGTGACTCTAAATTGACCGTAGGTGTGAATGTGAGTGTGAATGGTTGTCTGTGTCTATGTGTCAGCCCTGTGATGACCTGGTGACTTGTCCAGGGTGTACCCCGCCTTTCGCCCGTAGTCAGCTGGGATAGGCTCCAGCTTGCCTGCGACCCTGTAGAAGGATAAAGCGGCTAGAGATAATGAGATGAGATTTACAAAACAGAAGTATTATGAAGGAGGTGGGAAAGCCAGTAAATTGTTGGCTTATAGGTTGAAAAAGCAGCAGGCAGAGAATTCAGTCCATAAAATTAAAAACCCGATGACTAATTTAATACACTATAAATTGGAAGAGATACAGAATAGCTTTGAAACATATTTTCAAAGACTATATTCTCAACTGGGCGGCACGGTGGTGTAGTGGTTAGCAGTGTTGCCTCACAGCAAGAAGGTCCAGGTTCGAGCCCCGTGGCCGGCGAGGGCCTTTCTGTGCGGAGTTTGCATGTTCTCCCCGTGTCCACGTGGGTTTCCTCCGGGTGCCCCGGTTTCCCCCACAGTCCAAAGACATGCAGGTTAGGTTAACTGGTGACTCTAAATTGACCGTAGGTGTGAATGTGAGTGTGAATGGATATCTGTGTCTATGTGTCAGCCCTGTGATGACCTGGCGACTTGTCCAGGGTGTACCCCGCCTTTCGCCCGTAGTCAGCTGGGATAGGCTCCAGCTTGCTTGCGACCCTGTAGAACAGGATAAAGCGGCTAGAGATAATGAGATGAGATGAGATATTCTCAACCCCATGTTGATAGAGGGAAAATGGAAGAATTTTTTGAGAAAATTAATCTTCCTAAATTGACGGGTGAGCAGAGTAACCAACTTGCAGTAGAAATTACAGAGAAAGAAATAAGAGCAGCCATAGCCCATCTCAAATCAGGGAAAGCCCCTGGCCCTGATGGGTTTCCTTCAGAGTGGTATAGGGTGATGGAGGATTCATTGATCCCTATGTTGCAGTCCACCTTTAACTGGGTCCTTAAAAGGAATATAATACCCCCCTCCTGGAGGGAAGCAGTAATTTCACTTATTCCAAAAGAGGGGAAGGATAGATCTGAATGCGGTAACTATAGACCAGTTAGCGTGTTAAATCAGGACTATAAGATCTTTACACACATACTGGCCAAACGAATAGAAGGACTGTTACCATAAATCATTAGCCTTAACCAGACGGGTTTTATTCGTCAGAGACAGACCCAAGATAATATCAGACAGACTCTACATGTAATAAGTCATATTATAGAACAGGATTTAGAAGCAGTATTAGTAGGACTAGACGCAGAAAAGGCGTTTGATTGTGTAAATTGGTCTTTTTTGTTTAGAGTCCTAGATGAGTTTGGTTTTCACAACTCCTTTATCAAGACAATACAAGCTCTTTATGATAACCCGAGGGCCAGACTTAAAATTAATGGTATAGTTTCGAACTCGGGCGGCACGGTGGTGTAGTGGGTAGCGCTGTCACCTCACAGCAAGAAGGTCCGGGTTCGAGCCCCGTGGCCGGCGAGGGCCTTTCTGTGCGGAGTTTGCATGTTCTCCCCATGTCTGCGTGGGTTTCCTCCAGGTGCCCCGGTTTCCCCCACAGTCCAAAGACATGCAGGTTAGGTTAACTGGTGACTCTAAATTGACCGTAGGTGTGAATGTGAGTGTGAATGGTTGTCTGTATCTATGTGTCAGCCCTGTGATGACCTGGCGACTTGTCCAGGGTGTACCCCGCCTTTCGCCCATAGTCAGCTGGGATAGGCTCCAGCTTGCCTGCGACCCTGTAGAACAGGATAAAGCGGCTAGAGATAATGAGGTGAGATGAGATGAGAGATGAGTTTCGAACTCCTTTTCACTGGAATGTGGAACAAGGCAGGGTTGTCCAATTAGCCCCCTTTTATTTGCGAATTTTATTGAACCCCTGAGTCAATGGATTATACAAAATAAGAACATTAAAGGAATACATATGAAGGGAGGAGAACAAAAGATTTCCTTGTTTGCGGATGACATACTGATACAGTTATCCAGTCCAGAACAATCTCTAGTACATTTGTTTTCACTTTTGGATCAATATGGATCTTTCTCTAGATATAAGTTAAATGTTTCAAAAACACAAATTCTCAGTTTCAATTACAGTCCCTCAGAAAATGTGAAGAAAAGATATGATTTGAGTTGGGAAGCTGAATCCATGAGGTACTGTATCTGGGGGTGAATATACCAGCAGATTTGTCAAAACTGCTCTCACTGAATGTTCTCCCCTGAACAACAAAATTAGAGAGGACATTAGGAGATGGGATTTAATACCATTTCTTAATTTTGGTTCTTGTATTGAATCTGTTAAAATGGTTTGTGGCAGCGGGGGCGTGGTCAAGCGCCGGTCTGTGACAGGAGGGCGGAGTCAGGGAAGGTAAGTGGCAGATTCACTACACCTGATGGCAATTAACCTGTGTTTGTGTCTTCCCAGTGACCGCGCCCTATTTAAGGAGGGAGAGCGAGAGCAGAGCAGCTCATCCCCTGGACGAGACGCTAGGGTGTGTGTGTGTGTGTCTCTATTTGTTGGGTGTAAAAATTGTTAGACTGAAAAGTGTGGCAATAAAGCCCCTGTATACACCTGATCTCTGTCCTGCCGTCCTCTGTGCTCCACTCACTCATATTGAACTGCCACAGTGGTGCCGAAACCCAGGAAAAAGTGGAGCACCAGCCAAGCAGCCCCATGGAGTCCTCTCCGTTTGCCGACCTGGTCCATGCCCTCGCCACGGCCCAGCAAAGCCAGCACCAGGTGCTCGTCACCCTCCGGAAGGAGCAGGAGCGACGCTTCGAGGCCCTGGTGCAGGCCCAACAAGAAGATCGAGAGGCATTCCGGCACCTCCTCGCGTCGGCGGGGTCCACCAGCGCTCCTACCGCGGGCCCGTCTCCCCTCACCGTCACCAAGATGGGCCCGCAGGACGACCCCGAGGCGTTCATCACACTCTTCAAGCAACTCACCGAAGCCTCGGGGTGGCCGATGGAGCAGCGTGCGGCGCGCCTCCTCCCCCTGCTAACGGGAGAGGCACAGCTGGCCGCGCTACAGCTCCCCGCCAACCGCCGGCTGGCCTACGCGGACCTCCGCCGGGCCGTCCTCCAGCGTGTGGGGCGCACCCCAGAACAGCAGCGCCAGCGCTTCCGCGCGCTGTGCTTGGAGGAAGTCGGCCGGCCGTTCGCATTTGGCCAGCAGCTCTGGGACGTCTGCTGGCGGTGGTTGAGGGCCGACAACCGCGACGCCGAGGGAATCATCGACCAGGTGGTGCTGGAACAGTTCATCGCTCGCTTGCCAGCAGGAACCGCGGAGTGGGTCCAGTGCCACCGCCCGGCGTCGCTGGATCAGGCAGTCGAGCTGGCAGAGGACCATTTGGCGGCTGTCCCGGCGGCAGGACAGCAGACGGCATCTTCTCTTCTCTCTTCTCTCTCTCTCTCTCCCCCTCCTCCTGTGTCCCGTCCTCGCCCCATTCCCCCATCGCGGAGGCGGGGGCCAGCACCTCCCCAGCCGGCCCGCCGCACCCGCAGTGCCCTCCCGTTTCTCCCTTCTGTGTCTGTCTCTCCCCCACCTCAGGTGAGTGAGCCCCAGAACACCGGTGCAGAGGGAAAGCCTGGGCCAGTATGTTGGCGCTGCGGGGAGCCGGGGCACCTCCAGCATCAGTGCTTGGCGATGGAGGTGGGCGCGGTGGTCCGGATCCCCGACGCACCAGAGGCCGCCCTCGATCGGGCCGGAGCGTATCGCATACCGGTGAGTATCCAAGGGGATACATATCAGGCGTTGGTGGATTCTGGTTATAACCAGACCTCGATTCACCAAAGCCTGGTGCAACACGAGGCATTGGGGGGTGCACGGGGGTTGAAGGTGTTGTGTGTGCACGGGGACGTTCACAGCTACCCTTTGGTGTCGGTCCACATTTTTTTCCGTGGGGAAAAATTTATAGTGAAGGCGGCGGTTAATCCTCGCCTTACCCACTCAGTAATTTTGGGGACTGATTGGCCGGGATTTTGGGATTTAATGACACGCTTAGTAAAGAGTGGGTCCTGCCATTTGACAGGGGGAGGTCCCGGTGTCGCTTTGGTGGGAGCAGCTGTCACAGAGCCATCCACATCATCTCTGCGTCAGAGTGATGAGCCGCCGGCTCCTCCTCTCTCTATTGGGGAATCCCTCGCGGATTTCCCATTAGAGTAATCGCGGGACAAGACTCTGCGACATGCGTTTGACCAAGTGAGAGTAATCGATGGTCAAACGCTCCAGCCGAACGCCACCCCGTCCTTCCCCTACTTCGCGATTATGAAGGATAGAGTATACCGAGTGACGCAGGACACTCAGACAAAAGAGCGAGTCACACAACTTTTAATTCCAAAGAGCTGCCGGGAATTGGTATTCCAGGCGGCTCACTTTAATCCCATGGCTGGACACCTAGGGCAGGACAAGACACTAGCCCGAATAATGGCCCAATTCTATTGGCCGGGAATTCACAGCGACATTCGTATGTGGTGTACAGCGTGCCGCGAATCCCAATTAGTAAATCCGGCAGCCATTCCAAAAGCGCCTTTGCGCCCTCTACCTTTAATCGAGACCCCGTTTGAAAGAGTTGGGATGGATCTCGTCGGGCCATTAGATCGGTCAGCATGAGGGTACCATTTTATATTAGTTCTGGTGGACTATGCAACGCAATACCCGGAAGCAGTGCCTCTGCGCAATATCTCAGCACGCAGTATTGCAGAGACGCTCTTCTGCGTTATCTCCTGAGTTGGAATCCCGAAAGAGATTCTGACTGATCAAGGCACCACATTTATGTCACGGACACTGCGCGAACTGTATGGGTTATTGGGGATTAAGCCGATCCGCACCAGCGTGTATCACCCACAAACGGACGGTTTAGTGGAACGGTTCAGCCGCACCCTCAAAAATATCATTAAAAAATTCGTAAGTGAGGACGCACGTAATTGGGATAAGTGGCTCGAGCCCTTGTTGTTCTCAGTGCAAGAGGTTCCCCAAGCCTCCACAGGGTTCTCCCCGTTCGAATTATTATACGGGCGTAAGCCGCGCGGCATTCTAGACATGCTGCGGGAAAATTGGGGAGGAGGGACCTTCACAAAGTAAGAACAAAATTCAATACGTTATGGACCTGCGTGCAAAACTCCACACGCTCACCCACCTAACCCAGGAGAATTTGCAGCAGGCCCAAGAACGGCAAGCCCGCCTGTACAACAAGGGTACGCGCCTTAGAGAGTTCACACCGGGAGATAAGGTACTCGTACTGTTGCCCACTTCGAGCTCCAAATTGATCGCCAAGTGGCAAGGACCCTTTGAGGTCACACGGTGAGTCGGGGACGTCGACTATGAGGTAAGGCAAATGGACAGGGGTGGGGCACTACAGATTTACCACCTCAATCTACTTAAACTCTGGAATGAGGAGGTCCCCGTGGCGTTGGTGTCGGTGGTTCCTGAGAAGGCGGAGCTGGGGCCGGAGGTTCAAAAAGGGGCACTGACATCACGTACCTCTCCAGTCCCCTGTGGAGACCACCTCTCCCCGACCCAACTCACGGAGGTCGCCCAGTTGCAGACCGAGTTTTCGGATGTTTTCTCGCCCCTGCCCGGTCGCACTAACCTCATAGAGCACCACATAGAGATGCCCCCGGGGGTAGTAGTGCGTAGCCGCCCTTACAGACTACCCGAACACAAAAAAAAGGTGGTTCGGGAAGAACTTGAGACCATGCTCGAAATGGGCATCGTCGAGGAGTCCCACAGTGACTGGAGCAGCCCGGTGGTCTTGGTACCCAAGGTCGACGGGTCGGTCTGGTTCTGTGTGGACTACAGAAAAGTCAATGCGGTGTCTAAATTCGATGCGTACCCAATGCCTCGTATTGATGAGTTGCTCGATCAACTCGGCACTGCTCGCTTTTACTGTATTCGACACTGGATTTGACGAAGGGATATTGGCAGATCCCCTTGACTCCCCTATCCCGAGAAAAAACTGCCTTTTCCACACCGTTTGGTTTACACCAATTCGTCACACTTCCGTTTAGGCTGTTTGGGGCACCCGCTACGTTTCAGCGGCTGATGGATAGAGTCCTCCGCCCCCACGCCACATATGCGGCCGCGTATCTAGATGATATCATCATCTATAGTAATGACTGGCCGAGGCACCTTGAACATCTGAGGGCCGTCCTTAGGTCGCAACCCAAAGAAGTGTGCGATTGGGCGGGTGGAAGTACGGTATCTGGGTTTCCACTTGGGCAACGGGCAGGTGCGTCCCCAAATTAATAAGACGGCAGCGATTGTGGCCTGCCTGAGGCCCAAGACCAAAAAGGGGGTGAGACAGTTTCTGGGGCTGGCTCGCTATTACCGTAGGTTTATACCTAATTATTCGGACATCACCAGCCCGCTGACTGATCTCACTAAAAAGGGGGCCCCAGATCCAGTCCAGTGGACGGAGCAATGCCAGCAGGCTTTTTCAGAGGTAAAGGCTGCACTGTGTGGGGGGCCACTTCTACACTCCCCTGACTTTTCTCTCCCCTTTGTGTTGCAGACCGATGCGTCGGACAGAGGGCTGGGGGCAGTTTTGTCCCAGGAGGTGGAGGGGGAGGACTGCCCCGTCCTCTACATCAGTAGGAAGCTGTCAGTGTGTGAGGGGCGCTACAGCACCATTGAAAAGGAGTGTCTGGCAATCAAGTGGGCGGTCCTCGCCCTCCGTTACTACCTGCTGGGGCGCCCGTTCACCCTCTGTTCGGACCACGCACCCCTCCAGTGGCTCCACCACATGAAAGATGCCAACGCGCGGATCACCCGTTGGTATCTGGCACTCCAACCCTTCAACTTTAAGGTGGTCCACAGGCCAGGGGCGCAGATGGTCGTGGCGGACTTCCTCTCCCGTCAAGGGGGGGGGAGTCGGCTGCGGGCCGGACGGCCGCCCGGCCTGAGTCGGGCGGTGGGGGTATGTGGCAGTGGGGGCGTGGTCAAGCGCCGGTCTGTGACAGGAGGGCGGAGTCAGGGAAGGTAAGTGGCAGAATCACTACACCTGACGGCAATTAACCTGTGTTTGTGTCTTCCCAGTGACTGCGCCCTATTTAAGGAGGGAGAGCGAGAGCAGAGGAGCTCATCCCCTGGACAAGACGCTAGAGTGTGTGTGTGTCTCTATTTGTTGGGTGTAAAAATTGTTAGACTGAAAAGTGTGGCAATAAAGCCCCTGTATACACCTAATCTCTGTCCTGCCGTCCTCTGTGCTCCACTCACTCATATTGAACTGCCACATGGTTATTCTGCCGAGGTTATTGTATCTCTTTCAATCCCTTCCACTAGATATACCTGATCAACAGTTCCAGGAGTGGGATAAACTCATCTCCAGGTACATTTGGCAGGGGCGTCGACCAAGAATCAAATATCAGAATTTACAGTTAGCAAAAAATAAGGGTGGGGGGGTTGCGCTCTCATGTTTAAAAGATTATTACATTGCAGCTCAGTTGAGACCATTAGTGTGTTGGTGCAATCCAGAATATAGTGCTAGATGGAAGGAGTTGAATTGAAGGGGGCCATAACAGCAGAGTTCCCAATTCAAGCGGCATTAGGGGATAAGGGTTTGATGAATAAGTTACAGTAACTGATCTGGGAAACCCCTGGATTGGTTTAACACTTAAGCTGTGGAATAGGGTAATAACTAAAAATAATTTGAAAGAGTCGATAAAAGTACTGAGATGGTGTGCATTTGATCCAGATTTCATGCCTAAAAATTTGGATGCAAGATTCAAGGTCTGGAAAACTTATGGACTAACAGCATATTGTACTTTTTTGTGTAAGGGGTCAGTGAACAGTTTTCAAAACCTAAAGATACAATTTGGTCTAAATAATGATGACTTCTTTAGATTCTTACAGGTTCGTCACCATGTTGAACAAATAAGGAAAGAGATTAAACAAGAGCAATGGGATAACATTCTACTGAAAGTATTTATGGATGCATATGTTTCAGGCCCAGGCCAAAAAAACATCTCAAGACTCTATATGGGGTTTACAACCAGTGGTCAAGTTGTAAAATCAAACCAGGGGGGATGGTGTAATTTTTAGTCGCGTGTCAACCCATCGGTCGGTCCGTCGGTGGGAAACTGGTTTGCTTTTAGGAGGGTTTGCACACAACATAGGTCTGTGGACCTTGTTTATTTACCAGACATACAGTATTTTGTGCTGATAAAGTGTGTAGTACACACTGTGTACCCTTTTTATTGTTGTAAAAAACATAATACACTGGTATTTTACTGTAAAACATGCACAGTGTGGATGTCATGTGTCATTTAGTCAGTCTCCTGGCTGACATACCTACCACATTCTCCATATTAGGGTGAAATGCAGATGACAAATTTGAAGTGTAACTTCATAGTCATGGTAGGCTCCTTTTAAATCATTTGGTAAATAATTTATTAAAACCTCAGCAGGCAATGTAAATGAACAACTGAATCTTTTCATATCAAGTCAATAGAATTTTTATTCAAAGCTGAACATTGGGAACATTGAGTTAAATACAGAGGTAGGTAAGTAACCAATAAGCTAAAACAAGCAACAGTAAATTGTAAATCAGACTAAACTTCCTAAAAGATGTTTGAGGCATTATGCATTTTTTTTTGTTTTTTTCCTTTTTGTTATTATTGTGTTTATTCTTATGAGTAATGCAAATTATGCATGTCAATACCGGTTATTATTTTAATGGAAAGAAAAGAAAAGACAAAAAAAAAAGTCCTCCTTTGTGGGGGAGTGAAGGTGGGCAAAGAAATGGCTTTACTTCTCATGGCTTATTACCTCGGTGGGTTAAGCAGGTGCTACATGCAAAGTAAGTCCTTCCTGCAGTGGGTTTAAATCCCAAATCTGGTGACCCTTTGCTGCATGTCATTCCCCCTTTCTATGCTTCCCCAATTCCCATATTTTTTCAACTATAAATAAAAGGCAAAACCTAAAGAGAAGAATTTTCAAACCTACCCTCTTCAGCTGTTGGTTCTCCTGCTTGCTCCTGCTCCTGTATTGTCTCACACTCCGGGTCCTCCAGCTCCTGTCGCACTGTGTTGCAGTTGCTGCTGACTGTCATCTGGAATAAAGAGCAGTGGATAAGATAATTTAATTAAATATAATTATAATGTTATTTCTGATTTATTTATTATCTGAACGAGGATTTGAGCTTTGAAAAATGACCGGATTCTTTCTGTAACGTTGATTCCCGCTGTTATCTAGGTCACGTGACACCTTAACATTGACGGTTACCAAGGAGCTGCTTTGGATACTTTGATACTTTGCTTCGATACATACCAGCACTTTGATACATACTGGATACAAGCTAGCAAAATGGGTTAAAAGCAGGCATCTTTGGAAAGGGGAAAAGGCCCATTGAGGAGACAGAAGAAGAAAAAGAAGATGAAGAAAAAGAAAGCTGCATTTTAGCAGACACTTTGTCGAGTCCTACACCAATCCTGCTCTGCCTTACATGTTGTGACCGGCTCTCTAATGAGGCAATGAAGCCTTCAAAACTGCTAGTGTCGTTTATTTTAGCCTTCCTGTCTTGAATAACACTTTTTGTTGCCTAAAGAATAACAAACGAACGTCCAGGCTGATTAAATTAATGGCTTTATACAAGAAATCAAAGCTAACATGAACCTGAGTAAGCTATCGATAGCTGGCTAGACTCCAAACTAACATTCATTATGATAGCTGTGTTGTTATCCGCCACCCACAAATTAGGCTACATATCGGTAACTTTACAGCATGATAGTGGGCTCACAGAAAGTGGGACTGATATTCGTAACTCTTGACTTACCTCCTGAAATGTTTTTTTTCTTGCGATCTTAAATCCGAACTTGCTTAGGTCTTGCTGTCCACTCCGCTTGGTCATGATGCTGCAATCTGCTGCTGTCACTGATGCCGAATGAAATAAAAAATAATGGAACCCCAACTGAATGTCACCTCCTCAAACGCTTCGCTTGCGCGCGCCCTCTCTCGCGGTAGCTTATTGTATGCTCAGTTTCAGCAAAGCTACGTGGAATGGCATTTCTAATTCCAATGTTAAATAGAAGTAATGTCCACATTTATTGATAAAATTGCTCAAGGGAAGGGAGGGGGGATGCCCATTTTAGAGGGGGGATGATTTTGACCATTTTTTATTCCAGGGGGGATGGCATCTCCCCCATCATCCCCCCTCAACTCGAGTACAGTTTACAACAAATGAAGGGTAGCTCATTGCATGTAAAACAGAAATGGGAGAGGGAAGGAAATCTAGTTTTAAGCGAAGAAGATTGGGAATGTTTATGTGAGATACAATGGAAAACTTCAAATTCAACACTATAGAGAGAGTTTTGTTGGAAAACCCTTATTAGATTCTTTATCACTCCAACTCAAAAAAGACACTATTCCAATTCATCTATATGTTGGAGACAGTGTGGATGCCTCGAGGCAAATCATTTTCACATATTTTGGTCTTGTTCAATATTGTTGCCTTTCTGGCAGGAGGTCTACAACATTTTGCAAAAAGTATTTCAGACAGACATTACTTTTGAGTTTGTATCATTATATTTAGGAGTGGGCGGCACGGTGGTGTAGTGGTTAGCGCTGTCGCCTCACAGCAAGAAGGTCCGGGTTCGAGCCCCGTGGCCGGCGAGGGCCTTTCTGTGTGGAGTTTGCATGTTCTCCCCGTGTCCGCGTGGGTTTCCTCCAGGTGCTCCGGTTTCCCCCACAGTCCAAAGACATGCAGGTTAGGTTAACTGGTGACTCTAAATTGACCGTAGGTGTGAATGTGAGTGTGAATGGTTGTCTGTGTCTATGTGTCAGCCCTGTGATGACCTGGCGACTTGTCCAGGGTGTACCCCGCCTTTCGCCCGTAGTCAGCTGGGATAGGCTCCAGCTTGCCTGCGACCCTGTAGAAGGATAAAGCGGCTAGAGATAATGAGATGAGATGAATATTTAGGAGTTTTACCATCAGAAAATGTCTCCTCTAATGACAAATACTTATTTCAGATTCTAAGTGCCGCTTCTAGAAAAGCTATAACAAGGAAGTGGCTAAAACTAGAAAAACCTACAGTAGAGGAGTGGTTTGACATCATTTATAACATTTTTAAGATGGAAAGAATTACTTTTGCTATAAGACTAAAACAGGGTCTGTTTTTGAAAAGATGGGAAAGATGGATTAGATATGTCACTCTGGTTCATCCATCATTTGTCTAGTACCAGTAGGCTAGTGACAATAGACAGTGCGCGGGATTCATCTTTCCTTGAACAATTACCCAGAGACTTTTTAAATTACCTCACTGGGAAATATCCAATGTACCTGTTCAGTTACAGAGTTGTGCTCTCTAAATTGTAGTCATTCAAACCATTGTTTTGGCGGCCTGGTAGCCTGATATACTAAATGTAAATTCATGGTTTGGATGACTGCACAATTTATTTTCGTAACACTGTGTTACAGCGGGAACCGAGACTCCCGCGCACAGTCAGCCTATTTTGCAGAGTTTAGTATTGCTGCTAGCCTGTATTCAAACAGCGAGTGGCATGCCGGTGAATCCAAATCGTGGCGCTTTTTTCAATAGTGCATGATAGGCAGTGGGACGGAGTTTTCTTTTCTTTTTTGATCGGGTAGTGTGACGAAAAAAATGTGCAGGTTGCTGCACTGCTATTTCAAACGGCTATGATAAACTCCCCTGCCTCTATGCCCTATGGACAGTCTGGCTAATGTACACGAACACACTTACATGAATTTGTGCTGCTCATGAACGTATACATGTTCACAAGCTGACCATTAGCTTAACCCTGAAACAGAACAACAGGGTAGGAAGCTGCTTATGTTACTCAGAATCACGACTGCAAAGTGCACAATCAACTTACTACTACTGATATACAATATCATTAAACTTGACGTAACTACATTGCTTACCAGCATTCACATAAGAATTTCACAATAATAAACTGAATCCCTAGCTACATCTGCAACGGCTAAAATCCTCCTACCGCTCACTCTCGTGGCTAACATTGACTAACGAGGAGTTTAGCTGCTATCACCAAATAACAACACATTAATAAACTTACTGGGCAGAATGGATCTTCAAATGCCGGACGAAATTGGAGGTCGTAGTCTGGCTGTCAGAAATCGTCACGTTGCAAACCTTGCACTGCGCCATTCGTCGTTTACCTTCTAGGCAGTAGCCCTTGAAGCCGAAAGTGATTACTCTTGGGATGGCTGACATGATGATATGATGTGAAATCTGTGAACACATCGTGGCATGGGGCGTGCCGGTATATAGCCCACGCAGAGAGCGTGCCTGATGGACAGGGCGGTGACAACGCAACGGCAGTGCAATCAAAATTACTGAAGTATGTGCATATTACATTTTATTTTCACAATAAAAACACGATGGAAATAACACTCAAGTCACTCAAGTCATCGTGTGTCAAGTCAAGTCAAGTCCCGAGTCTTAAACTTCCAAGTCCGAGTCAAGTCTCAAGTATTTTCATGTTTTGTCAAGTCAAGTCACAAGTCATGAAAACAGTGACTCGAGTCGACTCGAGTCCAAGTCCCCAAGTCTCAAGTCCCCACCTCTGGTATACAGTTAGGGATACGGCCCTGTAGTTCTACTGAATGCAGCCAAAGAAAATTATGTTTGTCTATAATTTCACCAGAAGCATCTTTATGTTGTCAATGCTGAGACATGTCATGTTAAAATAATGTACAACTAAATGGACTTGCCAATGCATGGCTTGTTCTTCCTTGGATTTTGTATTTAATTTGTTTATTTATAAACAAATAATGACATGAAATTAATAATGTAATGCAAGTCACTAAAACATAACTAAATTGCTGATTTTTTTTTGCTTTTTCCCTACAGTGTCTGTTGAGATTTTTAAGCTGGTTAACAGTTCTGTTCAACTGGATGTACAGACAAAAGATTATGAGTTCACCGACTTCACATGGTCATTTAACAAAAGTAAAAACATTGTGAAATACTATAAAAATTCTCAGAGTATAGCATTCACTGATTATAAAAACAGAGTGGAGTTGAATGAGAAAACCCAAAGTCTGACACTGAAGAACTTGCAGAAGACTGATAGTGGACTCTATGAAGCAGTGGCATCTGGTGAACAAAACCGAATTGTGGCCGAGTACCAATTAACTGTGTTGGGTAAGTCATTAAAATTGCAGTATTCATACAATAATCTTGTCAGTCTGAGATAAGAAGCCAATTTTTTTTTTGTTCAGTCCTGCATTTTGTTCTGTAAAGTTTTATTATTTAATGAAGTGATGTCTCAATTGTAGTGATGTTTGAGGTCAGTTGGTTTTGCCTTTACCAAGATAAATGCATATAGAAACCTGCAATTGTGTGCATTGCCTAGCAGTACAGCACGAGCGATTGCTCTAAGACAACGAGGGAGGCTCAGCCTCCTCTAAAAATGACGAACATCGTGTAGGATGAATTGCGCTAGGCTTATGTTATAGCCGACCTTATAACATTGCTATTTCAGATCCAGAATCATAGAAATATATGTGCTCAACCCACTACAGTGCGAAATCATTCCCTTATAACTTTAATGTGTGCGTGAGTTTTTCCCCCTCGTGACAGCGCGATGCAGCCCAGCCTCAGTGAACTTCAATGGCATTTGGGAGCTCTGCGCTTTTCAATCTCAAAATGCAAGACGATTATTGGACAAATACTGCGAAAATGCCCGCCCACCGGACTCCCAGCCTCAGTGGACTTCAATGGCATTTGGGAGCTATGCGCTTTTCAATCTCAAAATGCAAGACGGTTATTGGACAAATACTGCGAAAATGCCCGCCTACGGACTCCAAGCCTCACATGGGAGGGACATGGCAGTTTCCGCGAGGAGACTGGTGATTGGTGAAAGCGGCCGGATATTTTCTTTGATTGACAGCTCGTTTCAACTAGACAGGCAGTGGTGAATCTCAGTTCAGTCCCATGCGGATTCGCAAGTGCTGTGGTGTATTGTAAGAGATCAGCTTACATTTCGATTTCATTCATTACATACGGTTTCTACCAGCTTTTTTAGTTTGTATATATTTTCATTGTAAATATAGTGTTGTCAAGTTTGCTATCTTAGTTCCAGAAATTTCGTTTATTTGAGTGACTGAACTTGAACTTGAGGGGGCTAGTCAGCTAGCAAGAAAGCTGCGCACGGATGCCAAGCATTGCTGATTTAATTTTGGCAAAGCCATTTGCCAATCTTCCTTTCGAGGAAAAAATTAAAATTAAAGAGCAGGGTAGACCAACGCCTCAAATTGACTTGGTGAAAAAGGTAGGGAATAATACTCATTCCTTTCAGCTCTCCTGGTACGAGAAAGTGAATTGGCTAACAGCAAGTGACCCACATCAACAACAGTAAATAGGCTACTTTAGTAATATGTCATGGATGGACCAGAAATATAGAATCTATTTAAAATGTTTATGCTGAGTATATTATATTGGAATATATATTTTTCTGGATATGAATTAAACACAGCTACAATTTGGAAAACATTTTTAAACAAAAACACAGCCGAGAACATTTCACACTACAGACCTGGATTAAAAGTGAAGGGTTATCAAAATTCACAATAAAACATTTCTCAGTCAAAATAAGTAAAATATAGGGAAAGTGTCATTGAATGAAATGTGTGGCACCCAGCTCTACTGCTGAGGTTCCTGACAAAGAGCTGCTTTCAATAATGATCAATTTTTAAACAACATGCCACAATTTTAAAATATAAAATGTTAAAATATACCCCTCCCCCCCAACACCACCATCATGTATATTGGACAGTAGGCTAATGGGCCAAAAGAACCTGTTATTTCACAGTTTGTGACGCTGCCAACAATCAGCCAGATCAGAGGCAAGAGTATGGGCAAAATTGATGTTTTTTCTTTTAAAATCTGGAAATATCGTAACCGACCAGCCTCCCCTGTTTGAAAGACTACCAGCCGCCACTGCAGTACAGTAGTGTGTGTGTGTGTGTGTGTGTGTGTCCCAGATCCAGTGGAGAAACCAGTCCTTAATGGCCCTAAGCAGCAAAGCAATGAAACTTGTAATGTGACTCTCAGCTGTGAAGCTCAGAAACTCTCAGTCACCTCTCACTACTACAGTGATAACTGTGATATGAAGAAAGAGACAACTGAAGACGGGGTCCTTTCCCTCTCATTGTATGTCAGTAACAGCTTCATTATTTGCAATCATAGCAACCCAGTCAGCTGGAAAAATATAACCATAGAGATGGAAGAAGTGAAAAAACTCTGCCCTTTTGAAGGTGTGAGCATGCACACATACAGTGGGGCAAAAAAGTATTTAGTCAGCCACCAATTGTGCAAGTTCTCCCACTTAAAAAGATGAGAGAGGCCTGTAATTTTCATCATAGGTACACTTCAACTATGAGAGACAGAATGGGGGGGAAAGAATCCAGGCAATCACATTGTAGGATTTTTAATGAATTAATTGGTAAATTCCTCAGTAAAATAAGTATTTGGTCACCTAAAAACAAGCAAGATTTCTGGCTCTCACAGACCTGTAACTTCTTCTTTAAGAGGCTCCTCTGTCCTCCACTTGTTACCTGTATTAATGGCACCTGTTTGAACTCATTATCAGTATAAAAGACACCTGTCCACAACCTCAAACAGTCACACTCCAAACTCCACTATGGCCAAGACCAAAGAGCTGTCAAAGGACACCAGAAACAAAATTGTAGACCTGCACCAGGCTGAGAAGACTGAATCTGCAATAGGTAAGCAGCTTGGTGTGAAGAAATCAACTGTGGGAGCAATTATTAGAAAATGGAAGACATACAAGACCACTGATAATCTCCCTCGATCTGGGGCTCCACGCAAGGTCTCACCCCGTGGGGTCAAAATGATCACAAGAACGGTGAGCAAAAATCCCAGAACCACACAGGGGGACCTAGTGAATGACCTGCAGAGAGCTGGGACCAAAGTAACAAAGGCTACCATCAGTAACACACTACGCTGCCAGGGACTCAAATCCTGCAGTGCCAGACGTGTCCCCCTGCTTAAGCCAGTACATGTCCAGGCCCGTCTGAAGTTTGCTAGAGAGCATTTGGATGATCCAGAAGAGGACTGGGAGAATGTCATATGGTCAGATGAAACCAAAATAGAACTTTTTGGTAAAAACTCAACTTGTCATATTTGGAGGAGAAAGAATGCTGAGTTGCATCCAAAGAACACCATACCTACTGTGAAGCATGGGGGTGGAAACATCATGCTTTGGGGCTGTTTTTCTGCAAAGGGACCAGGACGACTGATCCATGTAAGGGAAAGAATGAATGGGGCCATGTATCATGAGATTTTGAGTGAAAACCTCCTTCCATCAGCAAGGGCATTGAAAATGAAACATGGCTGGGTCTTTCAGCATGACAATGATCCCAAACACACCGCCCCGGCAACGAAGGAATGGCTTCGTAAGAAGCATTTCAAGGTCCTGGAGTGGTCTAGCCAGTCTCCAGATCTTAACCCCATAGAAAATCTTTGGAGGGAGTTGAAAGTCCGTGTTGCCCAGCGACAGCCCCAAAACATCAGTTCTCTAGAGGAGATCTGCATGGAGGAATGGGCCAAAATACCAGCAACAGTGTGTGAAAACCTTGTGAAGACTAACAGAAAACATTTGACCTCTGTCATTGCCAACAAAGGGTATATAACAAAGTATTGAGATGAACTTTTGTTATTGACCAAATACTTATTTTCCACCATAATTTGCAAATAAATTCTTTAAAAATCAGACAGTGAGATTTTCTGGATTTTTTTTTCTCATTTTGTCTCTCATAGTTGAGGTATACCTATGATGAAAATTACAGGCCACTCTCATCTTTTTAAGTGGGAGAACTTGCACAATTGGTGATTGACTAAATACTTTTTTGCCCCACTGTACACACACCATGTTACATTTATCCGCACATGCACACATGGTCCTTTCTTATAGCATGCTTTTCTTATTGGATGATATTATATGTAAATTATAATCTCATTAACAAATTTTCCCTAGGAGATAAAAATCATAATGGCATAATTATTGGCTCAGTAGTGTTTGTCATCATCATCATCATCATCATCATCATCATCATCTCCACCTTTAACTGGCATAAGAAACATAGGACAACAGGTAATTATCTTTTTTTATAATTATTAGAATAAATATGGATGAATATTGAGTAACACTTTATTCAATCACTTAATTATCTGCTAATTGTCAGTTATATTCTCACATTCATATCACACTGAAAGTACCATTAGTGGTATCAAATAGTATTATATTGATTTTTTTTCATTGATTTTTATATTTTAATGATGGAAACTGTTGATAAATTTTCTAGAAAAACACAGCTCACTGGTGCTGGCAGCTGGGCAAATCACAATTAAATGTAATTACAAAATAATGTAACTTTTGTAATGGTCAGAGATGAAGAGAAGACTTGCAAGGTTTTTTAATAAGAAACTTTTAATAATAAGAAAAGTTGCATTTTTGTGTTGGAGAGAGAGGGAGAGAGAGAGGCTGATGCCAAAGTGACTGTTTATGTAAGAAATAAAACCGGGTTTAGGTACATGTGAAGCCCTTACCACTCTCATCTCATCTCATTATCTCTAGCCGCTTTATCCTGTTCTACAGGGTCACAGGCAAGCTGGAGCCTATCCCAGCTGACTACGGACGAAAGGCGGGGTACACCCTGGACAAATCGCCAGGTCATCACAGGGCTGACACATAGACACAGACAACCATTCACACTCACATTCACACCTACGGTCAATTTAGAGTCACCAGTTAACCTCACCTGCATGTCTTTGGACTGTGGGGGAAACCGGAGCACCCGGAGGAAACCCACGTGGACACGGGGAGAACATGCAAACTCCACACAGAAAGGCCATCGCCGGCCACGGGGCTCGAACCCGGACCTTCTTACTGTGAGGCGACAGCGCTAACCACTACACCACCGTGCCACCACTGCACATCCTGAAGTGTATTATTCCACTTATGACCATGTAATTTGCCAATAAGTATGATATTTTACATCTTAAATTCCGAAAAATGCATTCACCAAATCTATTGTGTGAAGATAAACAAAACCTTTTCATGTGGAGCATGTTATGTATCCAAATTGTGTATACGTAGTAGTTCCCTTCTAATAGTACCATCAAAAGATAAGTTGAGACTTTGTATATGAATCTAGTTCTGTTCCCACCAGTGCTTCATGCCTTTTCCAGTAATTAATTCACTTCTCCTGCAAGCATTTAATTAATAACACTTTAATAAATTGTTGCATAAAAATCATGAAACTGAAAAGAACGCTGTCCACACAGGAACAGTGCCAGATATTTCCTTTTGCTGATGCCCTGGGGTTGCTTGACTTTTCAGTGAGGCTGCTCTGAAATTTAGGGTTTCTCATTAATGTGCCAGTCAACACAGTTTAATCACCTCTACAAAGGAGGTTATGCTTTTGTTTTGTTTGTGTGACGTTAAGCAGGACTATGCAAAAACTACTGGTCTGATGTTCATGAAACTTGGTGGAAATGTGTAGTATGGACCAAGGAAGAACCCATTAAATTTTGGAGCAGATACAACACACAGGGCAGCTCTTAAAATTTCTTTCCACTTTTGCTAAAGTTGCAGTATTTGGCCTTGGTGGAGGTCTGTGTTCTCAGAGTGCCCTTCTAATTCCTATTGAATCACCATAGACACACGTACACAGACACACAATACCTGCACTGCAACAGTTACAGTGCCATTCTGTGTTAAACAAGGTGATATATTCAGCTCACAGGATATACAGCCGTGCTTGAAAGTTTGTGAACCCTTTAGAATTTTCTATATTTCTGCATAAATATGACCTAAAACATCAGATTTTCACACAAGTCCTAAAAGTAGATAAAGAGAACCCAGTTAAACAAATGAGACAAAAATATTATACTTGATCATTTATTTGTCGAGGAAAATGATCCAATATTACATATCTGTGAGTGGCAAAAGAATGTGAACCTTTGCTTTCAGTATCTGGTGTGACGCCCTTGTGCAGCAATAACTGCAACTAAATGTTTCCGGTAACTGTTGATCAGTCCTGCACACCGGCTTGGAGGAATTTTAGCCCATTCCTCCATACAGAACAGCTTCAACTCTGGGATGTTGGTGGGTTTCCTCACATGAACTGCTCACTTCAGGTCGTTCCACAACATTTCGATTGGATTAAGGTTAGGACTTTGACTTGGCCATTCCAAAACATTAACTTTATTCTTCTTTAACCATTCTTTGGTAGAACGACTTGTGTGCTTAGGGTCGTCGTCTTGCTGCATGACCCACCTTCTCTTGAGATTCAGTTCATGGACAGATGTCCTGACATTTTCCTTTAGAATTCGCTGGTATAATTCAGAATTCCTTGTTCCATCAATGATGGAAAGCCATCCTGGTCCAGATGCAGCAAAACAGGCCCAAACCATGATACTACCACCTCCATATTTCACAGATGGGATAAGGTTCTTATGCTGGAATGCAGTGTTTTCCTTTCTCCAAACATAATGCTTCTCATTTAAACCAAAAAGTTCTATTTTGGTCTCATCTGTCCACAAAACACTTTTCCAATAGCCTTCTGGCTTGTCCATGTGATCTTTAGCAAACTGCAGACGAGCAGTGCAATGTTCTTTTTGGAGAGCAGTGGCTTTCTCCTTGCAACCCTGCCATGCACACCACTTTTGTTCAGTATTCTCCTGATGGTGGACTCATGAACAGTAACATTAGCCAATGTGAGCGAGGCCTTCAGTTGCTTAGAAGTTACCCTGGGGTCCTTTATGACCTCGCCGACTATTGCACGCCTTGCTCTTGGAGTGATCCTTGTTGGCCGACCACTCCTGGGGAGGGTAACAATGGTCTTGAATTTCCTCCATTTGTACAAAATCTGTCTGACTGTGGATTGGTGGAGTCCAAACTCTTTAGAGATGGTTTTGTAACCTTTTCCAGATTGATGAGCATCAACAACGCTTTTTCTGAGGTCCTCAGAAATCTCCTTTGTTCATGTCATGATACACTTCCACAAACATGTGTTGTGAAGATCAGACTTTGATAGATCCCTGTTCTTTAAATAAAACAGGGTGCCCACTCACACCTGATTGCCATCCCATTGATTGAAAACACCTGACTCGAATTTCACCTTCAAATTAACTGCTAATCCTAGAGGTTCACATACTTTTGCCACTCACAGATATGTAATATTGGATCATTTTCCTCAATAAATAAATGACCAAGTATAATATTTTTGTCTCATTTGTTTAACTGGCTTCTCTTTATCTATTTTTAGGATTTGTGTGAAAATCTGATGATGTTTTCGGTCATATTTATGTAGAAATATAGACAATTCTAAAGGGTTCACAAACTTTCAAGGACCACTGTAGATGTAAGGTTCACAAGCCATTCTACATACACACACCTCTGAATATAAAATTTCACCCAGTTAGGCCATAGCCAGAGCTTTCACACAAGCAGCAAGCAACAGACAGGTTTGTAACCATTTCAGCATCAGATTCTGAGACCACAAACCCATGCTGCCAGTTACCAACACCTCACCTAATGAGTCAACAGAATTCCACTCCATAGACCGAATGTTATATGAATGAGCATCGCATAGAGAACTATAAGGAGTTGGAATTTCTGCCTCAAACAATAAATCCATCACACTTAAATCTGGCAACAGGAAAAAGAAATCATGCACGTACCATGTGTTTGTTGATTCAGTTTCCACACGTGGATGTTTCTGAAGTAAAAAATGATCCATTATGATGTCACTAATGCTAAGTTACAAGAAAAAATTGTGGTCTGGCCAACAGGATGTGAAAGTATGGTCAAAAGTTCAATGTGTTCTGTGCCCAGTTGTTGAATATGTTTGCCTGTGTTGAATTTATGTTTTTCCAGCTTAAAACGATCAGTTTGTTTTATTGATGTATTTATTTTTCAAATTATAAATTATAATATACACGTTGAAAATAAAAAAGAAAATGCACAGAAATTTATTGGGGTGTTATGAGGTTGCTATAGCTATCCTAGGGGTAACTACAGCACCCACAAGGCCCTCTCTGGCCCTGCCCATGCATACACTTTTTTTTTTTTTTTTTAATTACGAGGTTTTATTCTTTTTTTTAATTCTTTTTTCCTTTTTTGGAAGTAGGGGACAGTGTGATGTTTTTTGCAACGCTAGAATTTCATGAATCTTCATTAAATTGAGACAAAGATGACATTTACTGAATCATATATATCATTTGATATCACAAACTATGATGAACATTTTATGATCAAGCATTTTAGAAAAGTGTTATTTAAGATTTTTAATGAAACTTACATTTTGACATTTTTGTTAATTTCTTTTGTCACATCCATTATTTTCAATCAAAAGGAAAGTTTTACCTCGTATTGTTGCTCTAAATAAAATATGGATGAACAAAAATAGTATGCAGCAACATGAAATAAACATGGTCAGTTCATGTTGTCTCCATAAACCACACTGGAATAAAAATAATATTCAAATGGACTTAATGTTATAAGTGTTAACTCTCTGAGATCTGTAGCTTCAGGAAGCTGGCATGTCACCTGACAATCTTTATGTCCTTTATTAAAAGTACACACGTGCTTTTTTACAAAATGTAAGTGAAATATCACATTTATTCATGTTATAAATCTAATGTGCATTGAAATAGGTTATTAAACACTGACGTGTGTTCATGAGGGATCAGTCAGTGACTGTGGTATCATCAGGTGTTGGTGGTAAAGTGATATTAAAATTGTGACTGATGTTTCATCTTGAATTTTGTTTGAAATTATAAACCATTTCATTTCTATACTTGCTAGGTTCTGGTAAGGCAGTTTATGAAGAAGTTAAGGTGACCTTTTGATAATATAATCTTTTTTCACATTATTTACATATTACTAGGGAAAAGAACACAGTATGTGGTGTATTTAACAGTTTTGTTAAACCATGTCTGCAGTGGGTAAAAAAGTCACTCGAGATGTCAGAGAACCCTGAACATCCTGGTACTATTTACTATACAGTCATGAGGCCAGCCCAGACTTGTAGTAATGATGAGAGCACTGTAAGCACCGCAAGCCCTAGCAACAAGGTAAATGCCAGCAAACAATCATTTTAGGTGAAAGAAATTGTAATGTTCTATTAATACTGTCAAATTTTATTTATATATATATATATATATATATATATATATATATATATATATATATACATGGGGCGGCACGGTGGTGTAGTGGTTAGCGCTGTCGCCTCACAGCAAGAAGGTCTGGGTTCGAGCCCCGTGGCCGGCGAGGGCCTTTCTGTGCGGAGTTTGCATGTTCTCCCCGTGTCCGCGTGGGTTTCCTCCAGGTGCTCCGGTTTCCCCCACAGTCCAAAGACATGCAGGTTAGGTTAACTGGTGACTCTAAATTGACCGTAGGTGTGAATGTGTGTGTGAATGGTTGTCTGTGTCTATGTGTCAGCCCTGTGATGACCTGGCGACTTGTCCAGGGTGTACCCCGCCTTTCGCCCGTAGTCAGCTGGGATAGGCTCCAGCTTGCCTGTGACCCTGTAGAACAGGATAAAGTGGCTAGAGATAATGAGATGAGATGAGATAGATATATATATATATATATATATATAAAATCCAGCCACTGGGGGTGCATAAGCGTACTCTTTTGGTGCCAGTCCCAAGCCCGGATAAATTGGAGAGGGTTGCGTCAGGAAGAGCATCCGGTGTGAAACTGTGCCAAATCTAACATGTGGAATGAAAAGAGAAATACCATACCAAGGGGGAGGCATGTTAGGAGACAGCCTGAAAGATGGAAGGGAAGGAGCTTAGAATTGAGGGTAGGAACACTGAATGTGGGAACATTGACTGGCAGAGCGAGAGAGTTAGCAGGTATGATGGAAAGAAGGAAGTTGGACATTTTGTTTGTGCAGGAGATGAGGTGGAAAGGAAGCAAGGCCAAGAACACTGGAGATGGATGCAAGTTGTTTTATTATGGAGTCGATGGAAAGAGAAATGGTGTTGTATTGTTTTGAGGGGAGAGTTGGTCAACAGTGTGATTGATGTGAAGAGGGTGTCAGAGTGATAGGCATGAAGTTGGAGATTCAAGGAGTGGTAATCAATGTTGTGTGTGCGTACGCCCCACAGGCTGGATGTGAGAATGAAGAGAAAGAGTCTTTCTGGGAAAAGATGGATGAAGTGGTAGAAAGTATACCAAGGGAGGAGCATGTGCTGATAGGAGCAGATTTCAACGGACATGTTGGCAAGGGAAACAGAGGAGATGAGGACATGATGGGCAGATACAGTATGGTGTAAGAGAGAGAAATGTGGAAGGGCAAATGGTGGTTGATTTTTCAAAGAGGGTGAATTTGGCAATAGTCAATACATTGAGAAGAAAGAGCAGCACAGGGTGACATTTAAGAGTGGAGGAAGATCTACACAGGTGGACTACATACTCTGCAGAAGGGGTAACCTGAAGGAGATTGGAGGCTGTAAAGTGATGGCAGGGGAGAGTGTAGCTAGACAACATCAAGTGGTCGTGTGCAGGATGAGCTTGAAAGTGAAAAAGAGGAAGCGTGAAATAGTGGAGCTGAAGATTAAGTGGTGGAAACTAAAAGAGGTTGAACATCAGAAGGAGTTCAGGGAAGAAATGAGACGAGCATTGAGTGGTCATGGAAGTCTGCCAGAATATTGGAATACTACCGCTGTACTAGTAAGAGAGGCAGCAAGGAAGGTGCTAGGGTGTTCATCGGGAAGGAGGAAGGAAGACAAGGAGACATGGTGGTGGAACAAAGAAGTGCAGGAAATTATAAAAGAGAAGAGGCTAGCAAAGAAGAATTGGGACGATCAGAGAGACGAGGAAAGCAGGCGGTTATACAGAGAGATGAGACAGAAGGCAAAAAGAGTGGTAGTGAAGGCGAAAGCAGATGCATACCAGGAGTTGTACGAAAGACTGGAGACCAAAGAAGGAGAGAAAGACCTGTACAGACTAGCTAGGCAGAGAAACAGGGAAGCGAGGGATGTACAGCAGGTAAGAGTGATGAAAGATGTAAATGGAAATGTGCTGACAAACAAAGAGAGTGTATTAAGAAGGTGGAAAGAGTACTTTGAGGATTTATTAAATGAGGAGAATCCAAGAGAGAAAAGGTCAGATTCATTGGAGACAGCAACTCAGGAAGCAGAGTTTGTTAGTAAGGATGAGGTGAGGACAGCCATGAAAAGAATGAAGACTGGGAAAGCAGTCGGACCAGATGGTATCCTGATTGAGGCTTGGAGATGTTTGGGTGAGATGGCTGTGGAGTTCCTAACAAGATTGTTTAATAAGATCCTAGAAAATGAGAAAATGCCATATGAATGAAGAAAGAGTGTGCTAGTCCCAATATACAAGAATAAGGGAGATGTACAGAGCTGCAGTAATTACAGAGGAATAAAATTGATGAGCCACACCATGAAGCTATGGGAAAGGGTATTGGAGGCGAGATTGAGAAGAGAGGTAGCAATCTGTGAACAGCAGTGCGGGTTTATGCCAAGGAAGAGCACGTCGGATGCAATTTTTGCTTTAAGAATGTTAATGGAGAAGTACAGAGAAGGCCAGAGAAAGCTACATTGTGTGTTTGTAGACCTGGAGAAGGCTTATGATAGAGTGCCGAGAGATGAGTTATGGTATTGTATGAGAAAGAGTGGAGTGAATGAGAAGTATATTCGAGTGGTGCAAGACATATATGAGAATAGTGAAACAGCAGTGAGGTGTACAGTTGGAACAATTGAATGGTTCAAGGTGAAGGGGGGACTCCATCAAGGATCTGCTTTGAGTCCTTTTTTGTTTGCCATAGTGATGTATAGACTGTAAAAAAAATATTTGTTGTTTTAACTTAAAAAAGTTAGTGCAAGGGCTGCCTTAAAATTTTGAGTTCACTGGAATTCACATAGTAAGTTAAATTGTTGTGAACTTACTATATTAATTTCAGTGAACTCAAAATTTTAAGGCAGCCCTTAAGGCAACCCTTGCACTAACTTTTTTAAGTTAAAACAACAAATCATTTTTTACAGTGTAGCTTGACAGACATAGTGAGGCAAGAGTCACCATGGAACGTGATGTTTGCAGATGATATTGTGATATGTGGTGAAAGTAGAAAGGAGGTTGAGTTGGGTTTGGAGAGATGGAGGTATGCATTGGAATGAAGAATAATGAAGGTGAGCAGGAGCAAAACAAAATACATGTGCATCAATGAGAATGGGGATGAGAGTGTAGTGAAGATGCAAGGAGTAGATGTAAAGAAAGTTGGTGAATTCAAGTACCTGGGGTCAACTGTGCAGGAAAATGGGGGCTGCGATAGTGAGGTGAGAAAGAGAGTGCAGGCAGGGTGGAGCAGTTGGAGAAGGATTTTGGGAGTCATTTATGAAAGGAAAGTCCCAGCAAAAGTGAAAGGTAAGATGTATAAGAGAGTAGTGAGACCAGCTGTGATGTATGGATTGGAGACCGTACCCTTAACAAAGAGACAGGAGGCAAAGTTGGAGATGGCGGAGTTGAGGATGTTAAGGTTTGCAATGGGAGTGACAAGGTTGGACAGGATAAGCAACGAGCACATCAGAGGGACAGCACAGAGAGCTTGGGAATTAAGCTAAGAGAGATGAGACTGAGATGGTATGGGCACATCCTGAGAAGAGATGCAGAGCATGTGGGAAGGAGAATGTTGAGGATGGAGCTGCCAGGCAAATGAAAACGAGGAAGGCCAAAGAGGAGATACATGGATGTGGTGAGAGAGGACATGAAAGTGGCAGGTGTGGTAGAGAAGGATGACAGGGAGCAATGGAGACGAAAGATCCGCTGTGGCGACCCCTAATCGGGAGCAGCCAGAAGAAGAAGAAGGAATATAATGTTGCCTCACAGCAAGAAGGTCTGGGTTCGAGCCCTGTGGCCGGCGAGGGCCTTTCTGTGCGGAGTTTGCATGTTCTCCCCGTGTCTGCGTGGGTTTCGTCCGGGTAGCTCCGGTTTCCCCCACAGTCCAAAGACATGCAGGTTAGGTTAACTGTGGTGACTCTAAATTGACCGTAGGCATGGGCATAGCGTACGCGGGGAACATGTCCCCCGCATTTCCCGTATTTGTGCCCTCTGTCCCCCGCACTTTTTACAACCACTCAATTCATTTTTAACATGTGGAAATGCGTTTTTACGAGCCGCCTCTAAATGCATCATGAGTAGGCAGAGCTCAGGTGGCAAACAAACACCGCTGTCGTGTGTGATCAGAGATGCTTTAGAAAATATTGTATGAGTATCTTTGGTGTGATTCAGATCTGGGCAGCGCTTCTGTATGTTCAGCAAACCAGCCAAGATGCTAAAGACTTTAGACAGTTTTTTCCAAACAAACCGTGTAAGTTGAGTAATGCTGTTGAATGTAGATAATGTTTCACTAAAAGATGACAAATAGATGTCAATTTAGTTAGTTAAGCTAGCTAGCTAACTTAGAGGCGGTAGTAACTAGTTACATTTACTCCGTTACATTTACTTGAGTAACTTTTTTGATAAATTGTACTCTTAAGAGTTGTTTTGTTGCAAAATACGTTTTACTTTTACTTGAGTAATATTATTCTAAAGTAACAATACTCTTACTTGAGTAACGTTACTATTTTGACTACTCTAAGATTACTCACTTCTGGGTAGAAAAAAAGAATATAAATGTATTTGTGTTCCTTTGACTGTTATTTTTGTAAAGATTTAATTTATTTTGTGGTCGTTAAAGTTTAAAGTACATGAATTTGCTGATTATTATTACTGCATTCCTAATTCTATTTCAAAATGTTGCTTTCCACATATTTTTTAATCTTTATTGCCACAATAGAAAGAGCAGGGTGAGAGAGGAGACAGTGGACCAGAGGCCAACAGGGATGATTATGCAGGGTCACAGGTGAGAAGAGAATATAACTAGCTACGTCACTACTACTATTCTTAATTCTATTTATAAATTTTACTTTATAGATTTTGACTTTAGATTTTGATATCATTTTAAAGAACTAAAGTCGGTTCCCTGGTGCTGTGCTGTTTGTGGTTATGTGGTTCTTTAGCTGCTAAGAGAGGTGCAATTGAATGCGAGAGGATGATAAATCACTCAATAGACCTCTGAACAATTTGTCCCCCTCACTTCTAAAATGATGGCTATGCCCCTGACTGTAGGTGTGAGTGTGAACGGTTGCCTGTGTCTATGTGTCAGCCCTGTGATGACCTGGCGACTTGTCCAGGGTGTACCCCGCCTTTCGCCCGTAGTCAGCTGGGACAGGCTCCAGCTTGCCTGCGACCCTGTAGAACAGGATAAAGCGGCTAGAGATAATGAGATGAGATGAGATATACACACAATGTTATTGACTTTTATACCCTATGTTATAAAGCAGCACATCATGCATAATGATTTATAAAGCATGGATAACTAAGAAAGCATGTTCATAATAATGCTGCAGTCACAAATGCATCCTGCTGCAAAAGAATATTTCTGACATACTGGGGTGTGAAAATTATTGTATTCACCCCATTTCCAGAAAAGTTGGGATAGTTTCCAAAATGCTATAGAAACAAAAATCTGTGATTTGTTAATTCATGTGAACATTTATTTAACTGACAAAAGTGCAAAGAAAAGATTTTCAATAGTTTAACTGACCAACTTAACTGTATTTTGGAAATATAAACAAAGTGAGAATTTGATGCCTGCAACACACTCAGAACAGTTGGGACAGAGGCAAAATAAGACTGAAAAGTTTATAGGACATTCAAGCAGGTTAATAGGTTACATGATTGGGTATAAAAGGAGCATGCACCAAAGGCTCAGTCTTTGTTAGCAAGGATGGGCCATGGCTCACTCGTTTGTGCCAAAATACATGAGAGAATTGTTAGTCAAGTAAAAAAAAACATTTCTCAATACAAGATTGAAGGTCTTTCAAAACCTACAATATATAATATTGTGAAATGATTCATGGACTCTGGAGACATCTCAATGCATAAAGGACAAGGTTGGAAACCAAACACATTCAACAGTGATCTTCGAGCCATCAGGTGGCACTGCCTGAGAACCCGTGCTGCTAATGTGACAAATATAGCTGCATGGGCTAGGGAGTTATGGTTCTAGCCAGTCGACAATGAGGTCGCATATTACAACAAATCACGCCAGGATTTGTAAAAACCAAACACACTCTGGTGATTGTGAACAATAAACTCTGAAGAAAAAAAATTCACTCTGATAAGTTCAAGGCAAATGGGGTATCAGATCATCCATACATCGAGGCAAGGTGAGAAGCATGCATCTGGTGAAGTATGTTGGTCAGATTTCTCAATCAATTTTCTTCACATATGGTGCTCAGAATTCAGGAGAACACACTATTTTGCAACATTTTATTTTTCAAAATTTTCAGGACAAAGGGGCATGCACCCAACCACCTCTACAAGGGCGTGACTGTGTCGCACAACCTGATCTACCACTTTTTATTCTCAGGGGATTCGCAAGTTGATGCAGTGCCATCTGAGGGATTGGAGAGCGCAGGTGTTCAGCTTAGGCTTGCGCCCTTACCCTTTATGCACCAAAATTCCTCCAGGTTCCTTGAATCGTTTAATGATATTATGCACTGGAGAGGGTGAAATATCCAAAACCCTTCCTAACTTTTTTGAGGAACATTGTTTTTAAACTTTGCAATAATTCTCTCATACATCTGTTGACAAACTGGAGATCCTCTGCCCAGCTTTGCTCCTCAACATTGAGTCCTTTCCTGGATGCTGATTTTGTACCAAATCATGATTACATGATTTGATTTATCACATGTGGACGTCACCTGTTTCAAATCACATCTTTATTTAATTGTTTTGCCTCATTACTTGTCCTAAATATTCCCCGTGCCAGCTGTTTTTGGAATGTGTTGCAGGCCTGAGATGCAGCAATGGAGGTATATAAACACATGAAATGAAGATGACCAGACAAAACATGATATATTTGAGTTCACACTATCTGAGATGAAATAAAAGTAAAGTAAAAAAAGTACATTTAGAAATCAGTGAGGATTTTTTTTTTTTGTTGTTATTTTAATTCTAAATACCATCCCAACTTTTTCTGCTTTGGGATTGTAATTGGAGTGCTCAGAGCTGTTCTATTTGTTTTTTACAAATCTGCAAACTGCAAACCATTGATGTAATGACAGTTTTATTATGGATCTGTGAAATCAAAGTGTTGAAGTATACAGTAATTAGTGTTTTGGGTTTTTTTGTATCTAGAATCAAAGAGCAGGAAGCATCCATGATGTACCACCTAAAACCGTGCTGTAGTGAACAAGGCTGGTCAACATGTGTAAGAAGCCCAGCTCGATGGAAACATGTTTTGTGAGAAATGAAAACAAAAATTTGCTCTTACTTTATTGCCATTTTAATTGCTGTCTTGTTTATCTGTTATCAAATTCAGACCTGTTCCATTAGATTTGTTTGGCTTGAACACATCATGTGGCTTTGTGATTGAGCTGAAAATTATGGAATATTTCATGTGTAATCACATACAAAATCAGTTTTTGTATTGGCCTACTTAAATGCTATTTCTTTTAAATGAAATTGAGGCTGATGTTACTAAGAGGTTGTTTTCTGTTCCGTCATCCTGACCGGTTTCCTTCTGAATTGCGTATTGCTCTAATTCCTGCATCTGCATTTTTTATATGTCGTAATGACCTCGCCACAACCATGCTAAATCAAGTAATGTGCACTCTGAATTAAAGAATTATCCACTCTGTATTATGTATTGTTTAATTATGTGTTGTGCTGGTCTTGCAAGTTAGTGTATTCCAGCTTATCAAAAATTATCCTAAGTTACATATTGTTCCTTCTCAATCATGCATTCATGCACTGGAGTGTTTGGTCGACACAGTTGAAAAGAAAGTATGGGAAAGTGAGTTGTTGGGACATGTTGATTTATTCTGTTGATTTTATTAAGAATAAACAAAGTTCCATCCATTATCCATGACCACTTATCCTGTGCAGGGTCACAGGCAGGCTGGAGCCTATCCCAGCTGACTATGGGCAAGGTACACCCTGGACAAGTCACCAGGTCATCGCAGGGCTGATATGTAGAGACAAACAACCATTCACACCTACGGTCAATTTAGAGCCACCAATTAGCCTAACCTGCATGTCTTTGGACTGTGGGGAAAACCAGAGCACCCGGAGGAAACCCACGCAGACACGGGGAGAACATGCAAACTCCATACAGAAAGGCCCTCGTCGGCCACTGGGCTCGAACCCAGAACCTTCTTGCTGTGAGGTGACAGTGCTAACCACTACACCACCATGTCGCCCTGAATAAACAAAGTTGATTTTGTTAAAGTCATAAATTAAGAATGATTATTTTAAACCTAGTAAGTAAGTAAAAGAAATTACCAAGGATCATGAATCATGTATTATTAAAACATGTTTTTGTTTTCATGTGTTTTTTTACTTGCGAAAATCAGATATTTTTGCAAGTATGTTGATTTGTTTGTTTGTTTGTTTGTTTGTTTGTTTGTTTGTTTGTTTGTTTGTTTGTTTGTTTGTTGGTGTCGTCATTTCTTGACGTCATTTCATGTCATCATTTCTTGACCAATCTTCACCAAAATGCACAGGACAACTCAGTAGGATCACAAAAAGACATCATTAGTTTTTGGTGGGTCAAGGTCAAAGGTCAAGGTCACCAAGGTCAAATCTTGTAAAAACACCTTATTGGTTGTAACTTCCGTTTCTTTGTGATTTTCGCAAGTATCGTGCTCTGCACAACTTTTTGTTTGTTTGTTTGTTTGTTTGTTTGTTTGTTTGTTTGTTTGTTTGTTTGTTTGTTTGTTTGGGTTTTTTATCATGTCAATGGCTTGGAAATATTGGTGGTGACACTGTATGAATAATGAGAGATGTACTGAACAATAGAAAACAATTGTGGAAATCTGGCAAAAGTAGATGTCACCTAATAACATTATTGGTGATATCAAAATGGACGCAAACTATGATGTTTTAGAACTATATAATATGAGAAATGCTGTCATTATTGATTAGATCACTCCACAGACTGATTTGGCTTTTGTTGTTTGATTCAATAAAAGTCTATTTTCTGCAACTCCTTGACCTTTGGCTCTTTTTTGAGGCAAGCAAGCTTCCATGACATATTCTTGGTGACCCTGACATGATTGGGTGGAATTATCTCTTGCTGACTGTGCCTGGTGCCTGGGGGAACACTGTGCACACTCTCAGAAAATAAAGTACTTGTTACTGGGGCAGTACCCTTGAAGATGCTTGTTTGTACACTTGATGTACTGCTTGGGAACAAGCAGATTGTACCTTGGGAGACAGAAACAGACCCCTACTGTACCCTTATTTCTGACAGTGCAGACAGGTGGCCACCTCAAAGGTTAGCAATTTTTTTGCTTTTTGTAATAACAGTTTGTACAGGCGAACCTCTTAGGCACTAGGCTCAGTAGTAAAAGATCTAGATTCTTCAAAATTGGTGAACAACCCAGAGTATGGAAACTTTTTTTTTAAACAATAGAGCATGAAATCTCTGAGAAGGGTTGATACAGTTTTATTAAAATAAACTCCTGTGAATACCACCCTATTGTGTTTAAAGATTGATAGGGGGCTGCATGGACAAGTGAAAATCCTGTATGGTAACACTTTCAAGAAGAAAAGGGCACGACTTATTGGTGGCACTGGGGAGCAGCGTTAAGTGTTGTCTGAGTGAAAGTGAGTGTTTGAAAAACCTCCATCTGTGTATGGTATATTTCTCTTCCTTTTCCTTTTCTATCTACCAGTGTGAATGACCCTTATCTCACTTGGTGGGGGTATTGTGCATCTCTCCTGGACCATCACTTAAGTGTGGCCTGGTAGAAAGGATGCATTATCCCTGGCTTGAGGGAGGGTACATATAAGTTCTGAAACAACAGATGTCTGAGGAAAAAATAAATTAATACAACCCCAATTCCAAAAAAGTTGGGACACTGTGTAAAACATAAAAACAGAATGTGAAGATTTGCAAATCATGGAAACCCCATTGAAAATAGTACTGAGACAACATATCAAATATTGAAACTGAGAATATTTTTTTTTAAATATATGCTCATTTTGAATTTGATATTAGCAACATGTTTCAGAAAACATGTGCTCCGGTTTCCCCCACAGTCCAAAGACATGCAGGTTAGGTTAACTGGTGGCTCTAAATTGACCATAGGTGTGAATGTGAGTGTGAATGGTTGTCTGTGTCTATGTGTCAGCCCTGTGATGACCTGGCGACTTGTCCAGGGTGTACCCCGCCTTTCGCCCGTAGTCAGCTGGGATAGGCTCCAGCTTGCCTGTGACCCTGTAGAAGGATAAAGCGGCTAGAGATAATGAGATGAGAGATAATAAGCAGAAGAAGAAGAAGAAGAAGAAGAAGAGGCCCTGGCTGTGTAAGAAACAGTGTATGATTTTTGGAGTTCCGAAATAAACAGGAGTCTATAAACAAAGACCTTGGCTGTGTAGGAAACGGTATGAAAGGACTCTGTGTGAAAAACACAGTGTGCATGGAAAATAAAGAATAAAGGGTAAAGAAAGGGACAGAGTGAGGGAAAGAATTTTGCAAGATACTTATGGTACAAGAACACAATTTTGTATAAAGAATGAACATGAAGATATATTAGGTAGAAAGCATCCCTTAACAGCAGAAAAGAAAAATTAATTGTTGAGAAGTTCAGCTGAGAAGAGGTAAGGGAAGAGTGACCTTACATTCACTGGCAAATGCTTTTAGGAATGCTTTGGACAGTGAGACATTTGGGAAAAGCACTTGAGGATATGACAAATTTTGGGATACAGATCATAAAAAGTCCCTTATTTAGCTCAAGGTGAAGCACAGGGATTCCACAGTTTGAAGGTGTCTCTGGGAGAAAACTAAACAACCCAGCAGTAGAAATTTCTGTGATTTTAAGGAGAGTAAAGTGGCACTCAAATAAGAAGTAACACCTGAGAGAGACTCAACCATTGGTCTAACATTGAGAAAAGAGTGAGCAAGCATCTTGCCAGACTTAGACTTAGCCCCATCTGATTGCTTGGCCAGAGAAGGTTTAAGAATACAGGGAGTGGAAATGGCAACTACCCCATTGAATACTGTGTGCATTAAAATTCCTGTAGCCAAATTTAAAAAAAAAAAAAAAAAATCAAGAAAATAACTGGGAAATGGTTTAAAAGAACAAAAAAAAAAAAAAACCTCACAAACAGTGGCCAAAAGATGGTATGCTTGAAATAAGTCTGTGTGAGATGTGCACACTGATTAAAAACAACAACAACTATAAATTAAAAGTTTAAAGTAAGAAAAGAGAAGAAGAAATGAAGATACTGAGTTTGTTTAAGAAAGAAGACTTTTTGAAATCAGTAAAAACAGCAAAACAGAAACTGCAAAAAGATAAGGAGAAAAATCAAAAGAAAATGAGTGACATTTGTAATAATCCATCTCCATATACAGAGTCAAAACCTTGTGGTATCAGATCAATTATACCAAACCATAAAAGAAAGTCAGTTCCCTATGATAACAGGAACAGAGAAGATAAAGGGGGACATGAAGATAGAAAGTGACACAGAAATGGCAAGTGCTGAAGAAGAAGAAAGGGAACAGAAGGCCCAGGAAAGAGAACAGTGTCATACACCTGGATTCAACAAGGAAGGACGATGTGGGCTACATAATCGCGGTGCAGAAGAGGCACCAAATTGTTATAGAGCAGAAAAGGCAGTAGATTGCGCCAAAGAAATAATACTGGCTCATAAAACTACAAAAGAAAAAATGAAGAAGAAGAAAAAAGAGCAATTTAAAGAAGAGGTAAAGTCATATCATGCAAAACTAGATAAGACCCTTGACCCAACCAGTGAGATAATGGATACACTACAAGGGAATGAGGAAGATGATGAATTGGTCACAGTAGATTATGAAGAGGAGAAAGCAGAGTGAGAGAATGGGAATGAACCCATAGAACAATTAAGATATGATAGTCAAGAACTAGAAAAGGAACAAGAAAGAGAACCAGTGGTTCCCAAAGTGGGGGGCACGCCCCCCCCCCCGGGGGGGGGGGGGGGGGGGGGGCAGAGCCATTGCAAGGGGGGCGCGGGGCGTGGATGGAATGAATGAATCAATCAATCAATAAATTACACTGCTAGTATAACATGGAGAAGTTTTTGGCGGGGGGCGGGGGGCCCCCACATAAACGCAAATCAGAGGATGAAGCATCGCCAAATGTGCTTCCAAAGCAAGTTCATTCCAAGGCAAAGACAAGAAAATATGACGACACATATCTTGTCTTTGGCTTCACCTGTACAACGGTGGGTAATGAGGAGAGACCGCTCTGAAATTTCATCCTACCCATGAAAACGTCCTACCCGAGTTAACTGCGCATGCGTACAACGGCGAATTCACGGGGCCATAATTTTCTGCTACTGTATTACACAAGGTTAGTTTCTTGTATTTTTAATACCTTCTATGACCAGTATTCAGTGCATATGTTTGACAGTCAAATAGTTCAACTTGCCACGTGCATGATATGTTTGAATGCAGTTTGAATAGCTAATACTGCGAAGCATTGTCATTTTCATGTAGTCATAAAACTTGCTCATGAGCCTACGAAATTAGCCCAGACTTTGCAGTTTGCGAGACGAAATACATCTTTACAATACATTATCTCACTGTGTAGCCTAAGCTAGTTTACAAGATGATGTACGTTTTTATGATACATGATATGATTGTTTCTGAGAGCATGCAGTTCGATGTGTAATAGCTCTGTTTACCAGCTGTTTCGAAACTTACTCAGTAGCCTACCTTTACATTAGCGCAGGGCTTGCATGTCTCTGGTATTACATAGGCTCATTTGCAAGTCTCTATGATATTGACCTACAGTCATTTTAAAATTACTGTACAGACATGGAAAGTAAATGGAATCAGGTGCATGCCCTCCTGACAGAAGGCACATACCCCTCGGGGTATGGAAAAAGTCAGAGGCAAAACCTGAGGAGATATGCCTCCAAATTCAGAGTAAGGGGTTAGTATCACAAGTCTATGATGCATGCTATTTAGAATACTGTATGTGGCGATAACGCATTATTAAAGTAATGTATCATTAACAGAAAAAGATCTCTGGTTTGGTAATAAGAAGGTGGTGAAAAAGAGGGAGGAAGCCAGGAGACTTTTCATGGAGTTCCATTCCTCCCCCATGGGAGGTCATACTGGCATCCATAAAACATGGGCAGCAATCTCTTCCAGGTTCTACTGGACCGGGATGTCTGTAGACATAAAAAATTGGGTATGTTTTTTTAATGTTTTTTTTTGTTTGTTTGTTTGTTTAATATAAACTGACTGTCACACACAAATAATGTTAATAATGTAGTTTATATATTTTCAAGATCTTAGAATGTGATAGATGCCAAAAGGTTGGAAAACCATTGACTGCAGTGGGGGAGTTGCAGCCGATAAAGGTAAATACATATTAATACCCGTGCAAAACTATACAGTAGGTAACAATAGTGTGAAATCACATTCTCCCTATGTCCTTATGGGAGGTGAACAGTTTAGTGTTATGGTTATCTTTATATTACTTTTTTTTAGGTCTCTGGCGTGTGGGATTTGATTGGGATCGACCTTACTGGACCACTTCCCGAAACTGTCAATGGCTTTCAATACATTTTGACAGCTACTGATTTTTTTTCCAAGTAGGTGGAAGCTTTTCCACTCAAGTCCAAATCAGCTGCAGAAGTTGCAAAATGTATTTGCAGTATTATATACAGGCATGGCTGCCCAAAGCGCATTCTCTCTGACCAGGGAAGAGAGTTTGTGAATGACGTATGTACATTTAAATAACAAGCATTCAAAACATCTGCACAGTTGTCTATCAACAATTGACAATTGCCTTGTTAATGTGAATCAATCAATAATGTCAGGTAATTAGTTTAGTCTTCACTTTTATTTTTTCTTTTTATTTTTTAAAGCTTAACAACAGACTTTGTGAGTTGCTCTGCATAGAGAGAAGCGTGGCTGCAGCCTATCATCCACAAACAAATGGTCTGGATGAAAAGACAAATGACAACATCAAACGGTACTTTTATAGTATGTGCAAGTCATCATATTTATTATTGCAATAATATTGTATTATTGCTGTTTTTCATCTCATCTCATTATCTCTAGCCACTTTATCCTTCTACAGGGTCGCAGGCAAGCTGGAGCCTATCCCAGCTGACTACGGGCGAGAGGCGGGGTACACCCTGGACAAGTCGCCAGGTCATCACAGGGCTGACACATAGACACAGACAACCATTCACACTCACATTCACACCTACGGTCAATTTAGAGTCACCAGTTAACCTAACCTGCATGTCTTTGGACTGTGGGGGAAACCGGAGCACCCGGAGGAAACCCACGCGGACACGGGGAGAACATGCAAACTCCACACAGAAGGGCCCTCGCCGGCCCCGGGGCTCGAACCCAGGACCTTCTTGCTGTGAGGCGACAGCGCTAACCACTACACCACCGTGCCGCCCCTGTTTTTCATGATAATTATTTTATTTTAGAGCCCTCAAGAAACTGGTTAATGACCAACAAAATGACTGGGAGATTTATCTTGAGGCAACTTTGTTTTCTCTGCGGTCCAAAATTCACACTACCACAAAGTACTCTCCATTTTTTTTGATGTATGGACGAGAAGCAGTATTTCCGTCAGAGGTACCTGCTGAAATGCCGGTAAGTATTATGATATGGCCACTAGTGTTGCCACCTGTCCCGGTTTTTCCTGATTGTCCCGGATTTTCATGGTCTGTCCCGGAAAAAAAAAATAAAAATCCGGGACACTGAATGTCCCGGTTTTTTGTACATGATGGGCAAAATGTGTATTTCAACTTGCGAGCCAGCTGAGAACCAGTTTGTTTTTCCATAGCTCGCCCGTGCTAAGCGCCACTAAGCGGAGCCACGTCATCACGTCGCTGAATACGTCATTACGTCGCTGTATACGTCACTTACGTCGCTGTATACGTCAGTTACGGCGCTACGTTTACATAAACCTTGGCGCGAATATCAAAGCAAAAACACGGAAGAAGCAGCAGTAACAACAACAACAATAATAATAATAATAATAATAATAATGGATGACTTCGCGTTTGTACAGCTGCTGCTTCTCGGCGCTTAAAAATGGCGATCTTTCATGGTCTTGTTATTGTTGTTGGTCTTAACAACTCCGCCCCCCCGCTGACGTAAGCGGTTCTTTCCTCTGGCCCAGCAGAGAGTTGGTGCTAGCCTGGAACCGGCTTGGACTGATAAAAGAAACAGACTCTCTGTTGCAATGGTGAAGGCTGAGCTTCAAGTCAGGCTAAACTTTCAGTTGTCCTGTACTGAGTTCAAGACATTCATTGAAAATCAGCCAGGACTCATAGCAGCAGCAAAGAAAAACACCAAATATAAATGGAAAATTAGGTAAGGTTTTGGTGAATTAAATGAAATAGTGTAGTGTAGTAACATACTCCTGTATGTACTGTATGTGCCAAGTTATATCAGTTACATGTCTTCCTATGTATTTGTTTAGCCAAGAGCAGCAGAGGCACAGGCAAGCACAAGCAAAGCACACACCACACTCTAAGCAATCAGGTAAGCTGTTTGACACTACACCTTACACTGTTACATTCAGGTATTCTTAGATACAATGAAAAATTAGATTATTTATTTTTATTCCACATAAGCAAACAAACAGAACTTAATTATGTATTTCCCTTTTACCTGTGCCCACTACTGCCCCAGGTGTCCACAACCAAAAACTGTTGGAAATAAACCAAAATACTGAAGACCTAGCCTAGTAAACTAGACCCACCCGCCTAGCGGCCAAAAATATTTTTGCCTAGCGAGTGGGTCTAGCCTCGCACCATGTAAACAAAAACACTCCGGGCATCAAATCGTGCCCGCCAATCACAACGCAAGGTTTTTGTTTGGATTCTTTGGGCGGGCTTTTGCAGGAGTGACGACAAAGCTGCGCGACGCTGGAGAAAGCGCAGCAGGAAAGATAGCTACGGCTAGTGAACAGCGCGCGTTTGACTCCGCTTTGGAATCAGTTTTAGAAGAATTAGACTTGGAGTTTTCATTGAAACATGAGCAGGAAGAGGCTCTCCGCTCATTCCTTTTCAAGAAGGACGTTTTCGCTGTTTTGCCGACTGGCTATGGCAAAAGTCTGATCTACCAGCTGGCTCCGCTCGTAGCCAAAAGGATGGGCTAGTTTGTGCAGTACGAAGAATTAATAAACAGCTTTGAAACATTACTTTTTGATTGTTTCTTATTTTCCCGTTATTTTAAATTTAAGGGAAATTATTTCACCAAACACCACTAAATAAAAACTCTCAAAAACAGTTTAAGCAAACCCTTGAAAAACACTTGGGAAAAAAAAATGAGTGTATGTTATGTATGTGGTACAGACTCCAAACTTGTGGTCATTATCTCCAAACTTCTTAATATCTAGAACATGTTTATTAATTAATACGCATTTTGAAAAATGATTTATTTCAAGGTCTCCCCCACTGCTTTCTGTCGCTCTGACTACGTCACAGTCACTGTTGCGCTGATTGGTCAGAGCGTTGGCCTATACGCACAGAGACAGTTTGAAAGACAGCGGTTTGTTCCTCCTACCCGCTTCGGAAATGTCTACGGATCGAGGCCAGACTAAATATTCACATTTAGTCTGGCTTGCCAGGCTAATGAAGACCTGCTATATTATGTAAAGCAATTAACTAAACAAATAACTAGCAAAAGCGTCATTTTTACTAATTAGAGCAATACAGTTTCAGCGTAGAAGGGCGATTTTTGTCTTGGGTTAGATGTGTGAAGGGCACCGTTGCTTACAAGCAAAAAGGTCGATTGGATGATCGAAATGTCCAGGATTTTTGTCAGACACAGGTGGCAACCCTAATGGCCACTCAGTGCTTTGACTTTATGTTTACAAAAACTGTTTTTTTTTCTGTTTAAAACTGTTATTTTGTCACTGCCATTACGGGGTTGCTTCTATGTTTTCTTTTCTGTGGGTTTGCTTTTGGTAGTCAAAGTGGAAACTGCAAACAAGAACACATTCAGGGGTAATGCTTGGTCTCTTAAGTGTGGCAACAGGGTTCTTAAATGGTGGTATGAACAGGTGCTGAACTATAAACTATAAAACACAGCTGTTTAGTTTAATTTTATTTTGTGCCAGTAATTAATTACATTGTATGAAATTGTTTTAATTATAGCTTTTAGATATTGTCCCAGCAGAAGAAAAGTACCGTGAAGTAGTGGAGCAAAAAGCAAAAGAAATGACAGCAGTTAAAGAACAGGCTGAGGAAAACATTAGAAAGTCCCAAGAGAAACAGAAGGAGGCATATTCAAGAAAAGTAATGAAGAAGTTCAAAAACCTTAAGTACAGCATTGGTGATGAGGTACTTCTGTGTAACATGAGGAAGCATGGAAGGAAGGGAGGCAGGATTGAAGCGGATTTCTCTGGACCTTATATGATACAAGCAATTAGCGGTAGGCTTGTCACGCTAAGTACACCTCAAGGAGCTACTCTGAAAAACAAATACAACATCAACCACATAAAACCCTATAGAAGAAGCACATCTACAGATGTACGAGACCAGACTGGCCCTGTGCCTAGTAAGGTTGACATCACGAAGACATCTGATGTGTTCCCTGAAATCTGCCCTCTGCCTTCAACAAATCAACAGTCTGAACGGCCTTCTGTTATTCAGTTTTGTGGAAAAATGCCAGCAGAACACACTGATACAGATAAACAGGTAGACCATACAGTAGCTGAAGTGCAGGAAATGGACCATATTCCGCCAAAGATTAACCGCAGCATCCAGCAAGAAGGTTTGATTGGCGCCTTAACTTTTTGGGTTTTTGGTTCTGACCCGTTGGTCAAACCTTCTCCACCGGTTTGTTCTCTACCTGGTGGAGATGTTGGTGCTTTTCTTCTTCAGGTTAGCCTGTTGGCTATTTTCATATTTCTAACAAGATGTTTCATCTGTCCTGTTTCATCTAACAAGTCATTTTTCGGCTTTTACTAACAATGACATTTTACTAACAATTCATTATTATACTTTTATTAACACTACCCCACCCTCACCCACTAACTTGATGTTATACCAGAGGTGGGAAAACTACAGCCTGGGGGCCACATGCAGCCTGCTGGGCCATTTCATCCAAGCCCTCCTATCAATTAGCCTACCTGCAACATTTGGCCCTTCAGACGATATTTAAAACCCAATGTGGCCCTTGGGTCAAAACAGTTTTCCACCTCTGTGTTATGTTTGAGTAATGCATACGCCTCCTTGTCTGTGCTAGTTCATTATGTTTTTATTAACAGTTTCTTTGGCCTATTTATTCACGTTTTCATAAAGTTACTAAATATATTTTGCCACACTTTTTCTTTGTATTTGTTTTAGTGAAGGAACTCTGGGCGGCTAAAGACCGCGGCAAAGTTGAAGTAGTTGTTGGATCATATTCACTGTACCAATCCTCTTTCCGTACGCTGCAAGGATCAGGATGGCTTTCAGATGAAGTAATAGATGACTACTGTAATTGAATACAAAACTATTTTACTTTTTTTTGTTATTTCATTGTTGTTTTCTCTTTTATGCTAGGTTATTGATGTGTACATTCACCACTTGCTACAACAACACAAGGTATGTGTTACTTTTGAATGGAAATTACTTGACATGGTCTGTGAATGTACTTTTGCACTAACAAATATGTTGATAATTTTATCAGGAAGCCATATTTCATCTCAGTGCCGTTGTGGCAAGCGCCCTCTTCTTTAATGGACAGTTTAGATGTCTCCATAAGGTAATGTACCTATTAAGAAAGTAAGTAATTTCTTTTGACGTAGGGTTCTACTCATCCTTATTAATCATATTATTTCTATATTATTTGTTACAGATGAAATTCCCAGCTGAGGATGTTTGGCTGTGTCCTGTGAATGTTACAGCACATTGGATTATTGTGGTCTGTTTCCTAAATGTTTGTTTTTGATAACACAGTACTTTGAAAGATTTTCTGTCTTTTGTTATGTGGACAGATTTGAACAAATTCTCGGTTTGAACAAATTAAGCAGGCTGTGCAAGACTCTGTAGAATAATCATTTAGCTTTGTAAAGAAAGTCCTTATACAGCTTGTTTGTTGATATGAAATATGAAATTACTTTACTTTAGGTTGTGAACATGGCAGAGAAGTCACTTACTGTAATTGACCCAATGGGAAATGAGGATGCCTACAACAGGAAGATTCTGAGGAACTGGCGGTAATATATAGAATAATTTGCTTAATTTGAATATTTTTTTCTTTTTTCAAGATAATTTTTTCTAAAAATGAAGTTTTAAAACAATAATTTTAATGCTCTAATAGAAACTTTCAGGGCGGCACGGTGGTGTAGTGGTTAGCGCTGTCGCCTCACAGCAAGAAGGTCCTGGGTTCGAGCCCCGTGGCCGGCGAGGGCCTTTCTGTGTGGAGTTTGCATGTTCTCCCCGTGTCCGCGTGGGTTTCCTCCGGGTGCTCCGGTTTCCCCCACAGTCCAAAGACATGCAGGTTAGGCTAACTGGTGACTCTAAATTGACCGTAGGTGTGAATGTGAGTGTGAATGGTTGTCTGTGTCTATGTGTCAGCCCTGTGATGACCTGGCGACTTGTCCAGGGTGTACCCCGCCTTTCGCCCATAGTCAGCTGGGATAGGCTCCAGCTTGCCTGCGACCCTGTAGAAGGATAAAGCGGCTAGAGATGAGATGAGAAACTTTCAGAGGAATAGGACAAGCGAGGAGTCCAAATATGCGTGGACGGTGAAAACCATGAACCACAACAACCAGATGGATAGCAGCAGTTGTGGGGTTCTAGTGTTGAAGGTACTATTTTCCTACGTTTATGTTTATGTCCTTTGAAGATTTAGCTAATAGTATTTCATTGCATAGATTATGTATCTAGAAGCCTATGTGGTATTATGTAGATAATGTACCAAAATCAATCCCATAATTACATTCATAATTAATTTACAGTACACCGAAGAATTGCTTCAGAGTGGACACATTTATGATGTGCAAACAACTGCAGAAGCCGTCAGTGGGCACAGGATGAGCATAGCCTGTTCACTGCTAAAACACACACACACACACACAGACACACACAGGGGAGGCATTGGACTACGTTGAGTGAAGCCTGTCTCCCCACACACACACACACACACACACACACAGGGGAGGAATTGGACTACGACGCAGTGAAGCCTGTCTCCACCCCCCCACACACACACACGGAGGCATTGGACTACGATGCAGTGAAGCCTGTCCACCCCCCCCAGAGGAAGTAGATATTTATGGGGATTTGATATCTATAATAATGTGCTACCACCTAAAAGATGGAGGGAAGCAGATATTTATAGGGGTTATATGTCTATAATAATTTGCTACCACCCTGAACACAGAGGAAGCAGATATTTATGGGGATTTGATATCTATAATAATGTGCTACCACCTAAAAGATGGAGGGAAGCAGATATTTATAGGGGTTCGATCTCATCTCATCTCATTATCTCTAGCCGCTTTATCCTTCTACAGGGTCACAGGCAAGCTGGAGCCTATCCCAGCTGACTATGGGCGAAAGGCGGGGTACACCCTGGACAAGTCGCCAGGTCATCACAGGGCTGACACATAGACACAGACAACCATTCACACTCACATTCACACCTACAGTCAATTTAGAGTCACCAGTTAACCTAACCTGCAAGTCTTTGGACTGTGGGGGAAACCGGAGCACCCGGAGGAAACCCACGCGGACACGGGGAGAACATGCAAACTCCGCACAGAAAGGCCCTCGCCGGCCACGGGGCTCGAACCCAGGACCTTCTTGCTGTGAGGCGACAGCGCTAACCACTACACCACCGTGCCGCCCTAGGGGTTTGATGTCTATAATAATTTGCTACCACCCTGAACACAGAGGGAAGAAGATATATGTGCTGGTAGGATATTTTCACAAGGTAGGACAAAATATCAGATACAGCTATAAATTTCCGCTACGGGTAGGAAGAAATTATAGGTAGGAAGAAATTTCAGAAAGGCGCATTTATGACATGTCAAAGGACATAGAGGAGCAGCTTAATGACAAAGTGCGTGACAGCCGCTTTTCTCTTCAGATGGATGAAGCCACTGACAGTGAAAAAGACTGTTTATTAATTACTTATGTCAGATTCATAGATGGAGATGACATGAGGGAGGAATTGCTTTTCTGCAAAAAAAAAAAAAACCAGCTCCGACCACACAGCTGTTCTGTTTCACAGCGAGTCCCGATGGCTGTCACGTGGGACGGTGCTGTCCAGGGTCTTTGAACTGCGAGATGAAATCCGCATCTTTTTGAAGGAAGAGGGCAATGATCTTCCTTTTGCCACATCCTACCTATGTGAGATAGGTTTTTCTCCTGTGGCCTCAATCAAGACAAAATACAGATCAAAGCTGGACATTGAAAATGAACTCAGAGTGGCAATCTCAAAACTGCAACCCAGATTTGAGAAGATCTGCAGCATGAAGCAGGCCCACACCAGTCACTGAAAAGATGCGAGGATTAAAGGTATTTTTGCACAACAAATCTTTAGGTTTTTTTTTTTCTTCTCAGGGAGTTGGTCATGTTTTAAAACCCATTTTTGCAGAGAGGCAATGTTTGAAGACTGCACTGTAAAACCCGATAAGGTCACTGAGCTGAAAAATTTTATTGAAACCGATTACGTAAAAATTTTTGAGGTAAGTAACTAAATTTTTAAGGTAAGATTTCTTAAAAATTACACTATAGTTACACTTAATTGTAATTTTTAAGAAATCTTACCTTAAAAAATGTAGTTACTTACCTCAAAAATTTTTACATAATCGGTTTCAATAAAATTTTTGAGCTCAGCGACCTTATCGGGTTTTATAACAATGTTGAATATTAAAAAAAGAAACCTGTTACACAGTTAAGGTGCTTGAAAACAGTTATACTTATAATTATATTGCAACCTGTAGTTTATGGCAGTTTACTTTTATTTGTGGGCGGCACGGTGGTGTAGTGGTTAGCGCTGTCGCCTCACAGCAAGAAGGTCCTGGGTTCGAGCCCCGGGGCCGGCGAGGGCCTTTCTGTGTGGAGTTTGCATGTTCTACCCGTGTCCGCGTGGGTTTCCTCCGGGTGCTCTGGTTTCCCCCACAGTCCAAAGACATGCAAGTTAGGTTAACTGGTGACTCTAAATTGACCGTAGGTGTGAATGTGAGTGTGAATGGTTGTCTGTGTCTATGTGTCAGCCCTGTGATGACCTGGCGACTTGTCCAGGGTGTACCCCGCCTTTCGCCCGTAGTCAGCTGGGATAGGCTCCAGCTTGCCTGCAACCCTGTAGAAGGATAAAGCGGCTAGAGATAATGAGATGAGATGAGACTTTTATTTGTTCAAAAAAGGTTGAGGTTTGTATTAATAAACTGCAATGGAGTCTGAAAACAAAATATGTGTATGTGTGTCCTGTTTATCTTTTTTTTTCTCTTTTTGTCTGGTGGGGGCGCAAAAATTTCCTTATCTACCAAAGGGGGGCCCAGCAGAGAAAGTTTGGGAACCACTGGATTAGACGCTGAGATGAAAGAATTAAAAAGCTCAGTAAAAAGGGAATTAAGGAACAGAACATACATTACGCCCACGAGCAAGATATGGCGAATATCAAAGTCTGATGGGATATACAGTAGATCCCATGGTCAATATCTAATCCTAGTTAAAGGAAGACAGGTACAGTGCATTCTATGGCAAACACAAGACCTTGAGGGGTTGATGAGGAGCCTACCCAGCATCCATGAAGGAGCAAGCAAATGGATAAAAGGTTTTGAAGAAAAAACAGTAAATGCTGGCAAGAGGAGACATAAAAGCTCTACTGGCCAGAATAATTAGACAAAATGCCATGATAGATGTATAAACAAATGCATGCATAACTCGGGAAGCTCTTGACCAAATGAGAGCTGGAACACAGTTTAATCCATATCATCCTCTGCTGTGGGCAGCACTAAGAACTGCATATCCAGTAAAGGTTGACCCTAAAAACCTGAAGTGAGAGCCACTTGGAGAAACTGAAAGTCCAGCTGTATACATACACAGACTAAGAAAAAGATGGAGAAGAAACTGACAATAACCCAGAGATCAACCCACTGATGACTATGCTGTTTCACACATCAGTTCTAGAAGGGCTACCAGATCCAGCCAAAAGCAAGCTGAAAGATGTCATGGGACTGAACATTGAGAGTCCTGAAAAATTCTGTGAACATGTGGTTCATGCTGCGTATAAACACAGAAAAAATGAACAAAGACTCAGAGAACAAAAAAAACAGAAGTACTGAGAAAAGTGACACACTTGCATTTAGGAGAATTAACTGGGAAGAACAAGAAAAAGACTGAAAAAGGTACAAGCACCAGTTGCAACTGGAGCAAGAGAAAATGTGGTACAGATATCACAGCTACAAGTGCCACAGCCGCCACTTCAGAACGCAGTACCACCAAGCACAGCAATACAGAATCCTCAAACAGGACCAGCAGTCCCAGTCATTAATGTCTATGCCCAACAACCAGGACCACAAAATTTGGGGAGAGACAGGTTTAAATCAAATAATCAAAAGAAGGGAGGCAGGCCCCCTCAGAGAGGTCCACCTGGTGTGTGTTGGTGATGTGTGCGACCTGGTCACAACAAAAGAAATTGTCCCACAAATCCATGGTAAGGCCCCCAAAGATAAGGGGATGTGATGCCCTGGCAGGCCCCTCAACAACAAAACTCTGCTCCAGTAAATCCTTGGTCAGGGCCAAATCAAGGATATTAGGGATGCCAAGAGAATCCTAGAAGGGAGAATCAGCTCCCATTAGCATCTCCAGAAGCTGGTCAAGAACCAATGCTGCTGGTTCAGATAGATGGTAGGCTAACACCCATGCTGGTAGACACTGGAACAACTTACCCTTGTATAAGTCCAAATTATGCCTCACATCTCCCCAAGTCAGGTAAGTTTTCCAAGAAAATAGGATTCTCAGGAGAAACACAGCTAATTCCAATGCTCCAGTAATCCTAACTACTAACAACAAAAGAGTAAAAATTCCAATTTTGTTGTCAGAACAGATGCCATTAAATTTATTAGGAAGGGATACATTATGTAAATTGGGACTTCAGATTTGGTGTACTCCAGATGGAGTATATGTAGATAAATTGGGGGTAAAGAACCAAACGAGTTTATTAGCTGGAGATGCTAATGTGTACTGGTTAGGAAACAGGAAAATCTGTCAGAAAACAATGGAGAAGTAGGGACGATTCATTCAAGTTCAAATCCCAGATGCAAAGAAACCTGATCTAGATTATTTTTGCAGTATGAGGTTTAATGCTAAGCAAGATCCCAAATTAGAGGAAAAGTGGCAGAGAGCAGTAGGAAAGACAGTAGTGCTCATTTCACAGTACATAATAATTAGAAAGAAGAAGCAGCATTGCTTTGTGGGCAGCACGGTGGTGTAGTGGTTAGCACTGTCGCCTCACAGCAAGAAGGTCCTGGGTTTGAGCCCAGCGGCCGACGAGGGCCTTTCTGTGTGGAGTTTGCATGCTCTCCCCATGTCCGTGTGGGTTTCCTCCGGGTGCTCCGGTTTCCCCCACAGTCCAAAGCCATGCAGGTTAGGCTAATTGGTGGCTCTAAATTGACCGTAGGTGTGAATGTGAGTGTGAATGGTGAATGGTTGCCTGTGTCTATGTGTCAGCCCTGCGATGACCTGGCGACTTGTCCAGGGTGTACCCTGCCTCTCACCCATAGTTAGCTGGGATAGGCTCCAGCTTGCCTGCGACCCTGTAGGACAGGATAAGCGGCTACAGATAATGGATGAATGGATGGAGCTGCTTTGCAGACAGATAACAATGATTTTATTCAAGAGTGACATAATATTCCACATGTAAACCAGCAAACCACATGTAACATTGCTGGTTAAAAAAATAGCCTATGAGTCCAGAGACCTAGGTCCAGTGGTTAAAAGAGCAGGAACTATTTATTGCGATAAGACAGTGAATCCATAAGCCCAGGGCATTTATTGTCAAGTTTCTCCGTTTTCAAGAGAAGGAGAAAATGCTCAGATGGGCCAGGAATCATCAGATTACCTACCGCGAATCCGAGCTGAGAATCTACCCAGACATGAGTGCTGAACTGGCCAAACGACGAGCATCATTCAAAGGAATCAAGACCTCACTGTATCGGAAAGGAGTCAGGTTTCATCTGCGCCATCCCGCCCGACTTTACGTTTCATTCCAAGACCAGGACTATTTTTTCGGCACAACACAAGAAGCCAAGGACTTTTATGACCAGCACATCAACATCCCTGAATAGTAACCTAGGCTATGATGAAGACGACAAGGTTGGTCTCATGCCAAGATGTTTAACCTTAGCGAAGTTATAGCTTATATTCTCTGGTAGGCTATGTAAGTTGCGTCTTATTACAGGCTACTTGGTCTCTGGATTGATAATGTAACTGCATTTTCATGTGTGATTGAGTCCCATTTTAATTTAACCTATTGTAAGCTTACTTTATTTTTCTTTCGTTTGTTTTGTTTTTGTCCATAATAATTGAAAGTGAACTGACAGTTCAGTAGCCTATTTACGATTTCAGCACAGAATTATTATTATTATTATTATTATTATTATTGGTATTATCATGGTTATTATTATTTACTATTACTATTTGGAGCCCCCTGGAAAGTACAAGTAGAAGAAAAGTGAGTAATGCCCTCTGGAAGTACATTTTGTTTAATCCTGCAGCTAGTTCTAGTTCTGAGAACATGCTTAGGAATGTTACTCTCCGTTCAGAGAGTGTGTGGGGTTGTTTTATGAGAGGGGTGGAGGTGGGTGACTGAGTGGGTTATGGGTGGGTATGTCCTCACTACATTTCTTGAGATGTTTTTGCTTTATGTCCATTTTCTTTTCTATGTGTATATTTTGTCCCTTTTCACTCGTTCCATCCCCCTCCCCCTATCAATATCTAGTCATGGCCAAACACTGCTATTTTACACATGTCTGACCATTGGATATGGCTAACATCACCAAAGGCTCGGGGGCAAACTTGAGGTTTGTGTCCTGGAACGTTAAAGGGCTGAACAGCCCAGTTAAGAGGGGTAGAATATTATCTCATTTAAAACATTGTAAAACGGATATAGCCTTTCTACAGGAGACCCATCTAATTACTAAGGATAACCACAGATTGAGAGCTTCATGGGTGGGTCAGTGTTTTCATTCCAATTTCAGTAACAAAGCACGAGGTGTAGCTATTCTGTTCCATAAAAAAGTTCAGTTCAGCCCAACTAATATAATAACCGACAGTCAAGGCCGATTCCTTATAGTTACAGGTTCTCTTCATAATGTTGCAGTTACTCTTGTTAATTTATACGCACCCAATTGGGATGATGAAGCATTTGTTTCAAAGGTGATGTCAGCTCTTCCAGATTTAAACAGTCATCAACTTATTTTGGGAGGTGACCTTAACTGTGCAATAGATCCATCACTGGACAGGTCTTCCACTAGGCAGTGTTCCCCTTCTAAAATGGCCAAAGCCTTTTCAATTTTCACAGACCAAATAGGAGGTGTGGACCCATGGGGCTTCCTCAACCCTGATAAAAACAATTTTCATTTTATTCCCCGGTTCATATAAGTTTTTCACGAATAGATTACTTCTTTATTGACAGCAATTTCCTCCCAGCTGTTACTCACACAGAATACACAGCCATAGTCATATCAGATCATGCACCACTGCTCCTTGATCTTTCTTTCAAACTCTTACAAAGAACCCCCCCCCCCCCCCCCCCCCCGAGGTTGAGTAGTGCACTACTTAATGACAATTCATTTAAGTCTATGATTTCTATAGCAATTGATAATTTCCTTAAAAACAACAACTCAGATTCTATATCTCCTTCTTTGCTTTGGGAAACAATGAAAGCTGTTGTTAGGGGAGAGATTATATCATACTCTGCTAGTTTAAATAAATATAAAAAACAAAACCAAGAACAGCTAATGGACAATATTAAAAATCTGGATAGCAAAATATCAGTGTCACCATCTCCAGAGCTTATAAAAGAAAGACAAAATCTTCAGATGGATTATAACCTCTTAACAACACATGAGACAGAAAAGTTGTTATTGCATTCAAGAGGCTTCTTATATGAACATGGTGAGAAAGCAGGACGGCTATTAGCCCATCAGCTCAAGAGTCGCACAGCATCTCAACAAATTAGACAAATAAGAACAACCACAGGAGACCTCACAGTAATCCCTTCTGTTATTAACGATACTTTTAAAAATTACTCCACTAAACTATACACTTCTGAAGCCTGTAACACTGATACATATAGAAAAACTTTTCTTGACAACTTGGAATTTCCACACATTTCATCTGATACATCAAACTACTTGGACCGACCTTTGACTATTAATGAAATTACTGAAGCAGTTAAACTAATGCAAGGCAGCAAAGCCCCAGGCCCAGATGGGTATCCTATAGAGTTTTACAAAAAGTTCATTGATAAGTTAAGTCCTCTTCTCCTTAAAATGTTTAATGACTCTCTTAATCAGGGCATATTACCTCAAACACTCACAGAGGCTTCCGTAACACTATTGCTAAAACCGAACAAAGACAGTACAGAATGTGGTTCATACAGACCGATCTCACTTTTGAATACTGACTATAAAATCCTTGCTAAAATACTGGCAAGGAGATTGGAATCTGTTTTACCAGACATCATATCATCAGACCAGACAAGATTTATGAAAAATCGTCATTCTTTTTCCAATATTCATAGATTGCTAAATGTACTTTTATCTCCTGCCCCTGCTGACATATCGGAAGTGGTGGTCTCACTCGACGCTGAGAAGGCGTATGACAGGGTGGAGTGGGGGTACCTGTTTGATGTCCTTAAAAGATTTTGTATAGGCCCCAAATTCATATCATGGATAAAGTTACTGTACACTTCCCCCAAAGCTTCAGTAAATAAAAATGGAATGAGATCTCAATACTTCACACTCTCCAGGTCCACACGTCAAGGGTGCCCTCTGAGCCCCCTGTTATTTACTGTGGCAATTGAACCATTGTCTATAGCACTCAAATCAGCCAGCTATAATCAAGGGATTTCTAGAGGTGGTACTAAACACATCCTGTCACTTTATGCTGATGACTTATTGCTGTTTGTCTCTGACCCCTTAACCACTATTCCACGTATAATTGAGCTACTAAACAGATTTGGAACTTTTTCAGGGTATAAATTAAACTATTCAAAAAGTGAATGCTTCTTAGTAAATAACCCAGCTCCACGCATTACTGATGGCGACCTCCCCTTCAAGATGTCCAGAAGCAGCTTTAGGTATTTGGGGGTGAATATTTGCGGACATTTACAGACAATTTTTAAAATCAATTTTCTACCTTTAATGGAACAGATCAAACTAGATTTGGATAGATGGAAGAACTTACATTTAACGGTTCCAGGTAGGATAAATTGCATAAAAATGAATGTACTCCCACGCTTCTTATACCTTTTCCAATGTCTACCAATCTTTTTGCCAAAATCATATTTTAGTGCCGCTGATAAATTGCTCTCTTCCTTTATATGGGGAAATGGGATCCCTAGGATTAAGCGGGGATTTTTTACAAAGGGACAGATCAGTTGGTGGGTTAGCATTACCCAACTTGAGAAATTATTATTGGGCAGCCAACATACAGAAAATGAGTCTCTGGGTTCAACAGCCAACGCTAAATTGGTGTGAGATAGAAGCTAGTTCATGTCCCTCCACTTCACTTGTGGCGTTGCTCACATCTAAACTACCCATTCAACCAACCAAATACACTTGCAACCCTATTGTTACTGCTACCTTAAAGATCTGGTCTCAATTTAGACTCACCTTTGGACTGAAAGGGGCATCTAGTCATAGTCCAATTTGCAACAACCATCATTTTATTCCCTCCAGTATTGACACTGTCTTTTCCATTTGGCAAAGGTTAGGCCTCAGAAGTTTAAGAGACCTCTACACTGACCATTCTTTTCATAGCTTTACCACACTTTGCAAAAGGTTTCACCTTCCTCAATCACATCTCTTTCGCTATTTCCAGGTCCGTAACTTTGCTAAGCTGAATAATTTGGATTTTCCAAACACCCCATCTGATACAGCAGCTGACTTAATTTTTTACATTTCAAGCCATCAAAAAGGCCTCATCTCAAAAATATATAGTTCAATATCCCAAATCACAGAAACTGGGCTTGACGGGATAAAAAGGGATTGGGAGGAGGAGTTGGGTAGCCCTATAGCTGACAATGATTGGAAGGAGGCACTCACTAAAGTTAATGGTAGCACATCTTGCGCAAGGCTGAATTTAATACAACTTAAAGTGATTCACCGCATTTACTTCACCAATTCTAAACTAGCCAAGATATATCCCAATATCAAAGATACATGTAATAGATACAATTTATCTCCAGCTAACATGACACACATGTTTTGGTCTTGTCCTTGTCTCCATGATTATTGGACTAATATTTTCCATCATATGTCCAAATTTCTCAATCTCACATTGCTACCAAGTGTAGAAATTGGTGTCTTTGGGATAATACCAAATCATGAGAAGGTCACAAAGTGGGCAAAGAACGTCATTGCTTTTACATCCCTACTTGCGAGGAGAAGAATATTACTGGGCTGGAAATCACCGCTTGCCCCTACAGCATCCACATGGCTTAAAGACCTCATGATGTTTCTTAGTCTGGAAAAAATCAAATACAATTTAAGAGGGGCTCCTGAGAAATTTGAGTTAACCTGGAACTCAGCACTAGAATACATAAATAAATTAAAAACACTTGAAGATCTTTAAGCATTGCTAAAGCAGAATTTGACCTTGCTATCTTACTCCCCAACCGACTTTTCTTCTGTTTTTTTGTTTTTTTTGGTGTTGTTGTTGTTCTATAATTTTCATGTGTGCTCAGTTAAATAATGCATATATGTTGGGTTTTTTTTCTCTTCTTCATAATTACATGTTAATTGATAAAAGGACATACCTATATGCATCTCTGAAGGTAGCTTCTCGTCTCGTCTTCTTCCGCTTATCCGGGACCGGGTCGCGGAGGCAGCAGTCTAAGCATGGAAGCCCAAACTTCCCTTTCCCCAGACACCTCGGCCAGCTCCTCAGGAAGAACACCGAGGCGTTCCCAGGCCAGCCGAGAGACATAGTCCCTCCAGCGTGTCCTGGGTCTTCCCTGGGGCCTCTTCCCGGGGGGACATGCCTGGAACACCTCCCCAGGGAGGCGTCCAGGAGGCATCCGAAAAAGATGCCCGAGCCACCTCAGGTGATTCCTCTCGAGGAATGATTCCTCTTCCAGCCCGAAGAGGTGACGTGGGCCCGACCTCCTGTGGGTTCACCACCCACAGAGGTAGCAGTAGGGGATTGGTGCAGTGTGGATTGGGTGGCAGTCGAAGGCAGGGGCCTCGACGACCTGATCCCCGGACACAGCGGCTGGCTGTTGGGACATGGAATGAAAGTAGCTTGTTTAGCTACATTGTTATATGCACATTGTATTGTATGTAGTGAGGAGGGTAGGGGAGGGTGGGGAATGAAAGGGTTTATTTGAAGGGGAAAAAAATGGAAAATGAAGCTTTCAATGTCAATTGTACTTTTTATATGTGAAATCAATAAACATATATGTCAAAAAAGACAGTGAATCCATTACTTTCTCATTCTTCTGACAAATCCATGGTTACAATTCCCTGTGCAGCAGTGATGACCCATCACCTCAACAAGTAATAGTAACAGAACAAGACTCAGAAAAGCTGATAAAACAGTTAATTCGGGTAACAGAGCATGCGAGTACCTTAACGCAGCAAATGGTTAAGCAGGTACCAGACATATTATGGTCAAAACATGACACAGATGTAGGATTAGTGAAGACAGCTAACCCAATCAGGACGGACTTAAAACCTAATGTTAATTTGCCAGGGAGAGCTCAGTATACTGTAAAACCAGAAGCAGAAGAAGGTATTGAAATAACCAAGAGGGATTTGATCACAGCAGGAGTGTTGGTAGAAACACATAAAATAATGTGAAAATAATTGAAAAATAAGCCAGTGTCTGGTGTGATCACTAATTAAGTAGAACTCCAAGGTTCATGTTTTCACAAATTAAAATTCACCTGGATAAAGTTGACATGAAATGAATAGAACTGCTACCAAAAATAAATGCACCTTTCTTATCACAAGATCTTCTCCCTTCGGTGATTTTTTTTTCCCCAAAAGGTGAAATTTATTGTCATTTGGTCTGATTGCTGCTTTAGAGTCGTAACTTCAACTTTTTTCATGTGGTTTTGTAAAGGCAAAAATCACATGAAAAAAGGGGGGAGTGAATCATAGATATACATAGAAGACTAGATGCCTCACCGCGTATTCCAGAACGTCCGCACAGGGCGGCCATCTTACCACAGGCAAGCTTTTCCACAGAATTTGCGGTACACTGAGGTAAGACCATTGAGATGCTTAAATGTTTATACTCTTATCTCGCTGAAATTTTGACATATATACAAATGGTTTGATTTCTTAAAACATTATTAATGTGGTTGTAATTCTGGGTGCTTGAACATGCTAAAATCGTACCTTTTCTCTTCAAAAACGACTTACTGCAGCTTTGTCAAAGTTGTGTTTCATGCTAGGCTAGCTCGTAGCACCAAGTAATTTTACATGGAAGGTCATGAGATAATATTTTCAATAACTGAAGTTGCACTTGCACATGCTTTTCATTTTTGGGTTGGTTAATTTAAAACAACTTACATTATGATTTCTAGAGGAAATTAAATTACTGACTGTCACGAGATGCCAGACTTCTGCGCGGCTTTCGGTTGCTCGAACCGGCGATGTCTGGAAAGTAGGGCACGCGGGATCACCTTTCACCAGTAAGATAATACATCATTTTTTTAAGGATAATCGGTAGCGTTATTTACTTAGTGAAATAATGTCCAATACAGTTCCTGATATGAGCAGCCTGGCTAGGACAACAGTATCATACTGTATTGTTACATTTGGGTGTGAGGTTGTAAGTGAGTAAGCTGTTTATTTAACTTTAGCTTCCCCTACGGCCCTATCACATGTAAAAATATTTTCACTAAAAATTGGAAATAAATTGTATGGTTATTTGTCCTAAGGCCGCAGTTATCCATAAGTATGCAGTGTTAGGCTTCTCACAGCATAGGAATTTCAGCATGTATTTTTTTTAAAACATAAAATGATTATTCATCATTAATATCATAAATACAATACTTCCGTTTGTTTTTTTTTATATAACAAACCAAACCGTTTGAATATCGATTGAAATTTGAGGAAGTTATGGTCATCTGAAAAGTACATATCGCTACCAACACAATGTAATGGGTAAGCCAGCTGTCTGAGGTAAGATGGCCGCCATGTGCGGACGTTCGACTTCGTTGACGGGCAACGGGGACGAGGCATCTAGTCTTCTATGTATATCTATGGAATGAATGAGCAGCAATTCCCCTCCTTCTGTATTCATGGCTAAAGTGCAAGGCACTTGAGCAAGGCACCTAACTCCCAACTGCCCCCTGGTGCTGTAGCATAGCTGCCACTGCTCTGGATATGTGTGTGCGCTCATTGCTCACTTGTGTGTGCTTGTGTGTGTGTTCATTGTTTCAGATGGGTTAAATGCAGAAAAGGAAATTCGCTGTGCTTGAGTGTACATTTGACAAAAATAAAGGCTTCTTCTTCTTCAGCTGAAAAAGTCAGAACATGTGTCTCTCATTTCGCTGTAACACAGAGTTGCTGTTGCAATCATAAATCCTTTGTTTAAACCCTTTGGTGACTGACCCCTTGAAAATGGTTCCTCCAGGAACCATGACGTTTCAGTTGTCAAGACAACGGAAAAACTAAAATACAAATACAAGAGCATTTTGTTTTGTGCACAAGAGCATTGTGACGTATCTTTCTGTTTTTGTATTTTAGTTTTTCCGTTGTCTTGACAACTGAAACGTCATCGTTCCTGGAGGAACCATTTTCAAGGGGTCAGTCACCAAAGGGTTAACCTGTAATGTTGTCATCTCTAATTCATGTAAAACATATTAACTTCCATTATTATTAAGAGCTACTGTGCACTGTATACAAACAAGTGGCAAATTAAAGAAAACATCAAGGTGCCTTACGTCATGGTGTTGGGCCACCATGAGCCACCAGAACCTTCTAAAACTAAAGGAGGGGTGAATACTGTTAATACCAAGTAATAAATCAATATCCGTTACTGCATGGTGTGTGTTATTAAAAATAATTCTGAAATATATCTTATGAATGGGCAGCACGGTGGTGTAGTGGTTAGCGCTGTCACCTCACAGCAAGAAGGTTCGGGTTCGAGCCCCGTGGCTGGGGAGGGCCTTTCTGTGCGGAGTTTGCATGTTCTCCCCGTGTCCGCGTGGGTTTCCTCCGCGTGCTCCGGTTTCCCCCACAGTCCAAAGACATGCAGGTTAGGTTAACTGGTGACTCTAAATTGACCGTAGGTGTGAATGTGAGTGTGAATGGTTGTCTGTGTCTATGTGTCAGCCCTGTGATGACCTGGAGACTTATCCAGGGTGTACCCCGCCTTTCGCCCGTAGTCAGCTAGGATAGGCTCCAGCTTGCCTGCGACCCTGTAGAACAGGATAAAGCGGCTACAGATAATGAGATGAGATGAGATGAGATGAGATGAGATGAGATGAGATGAGAGCTTATGAATGCTGCTACAATTTTAATGGTAAATACTAAATGCGAATAAAAATGCTGTTCAGTAGACGTTCCGTATAACCAAACTCTCACTTCCTGAGTCCAAGAAGGAAGTTGCATGATGGTGGCAGTGATGCAGCTTGTCTCATTCTTTCTCTTCATATTCATCCCAATCACAGGTAAACTAATCTTCTACAGTCTTTCTAACTGAAGAGTAATGTAAAGTGTGTGATTTACTATTACTTACAGTGAGCTTTAGATAGCAGACAGTGCTAAAAATAATAATAATATGATCCATTGTGTTGTACATTGTTAAACATCAGCTCGCGCTTAAAATTGTTGAAAGTCATCTGGGTAACAATGGGATTATTTCAGGCCATTGATGATAGTCACTGTCAACAAATTACTAAAAAAAAAAGGTTTTGTTGCTGTGATTCAATATTCTACATCTCATCTCATCTCATTATCTGTAGCCGCTTTATCCTTCTACAGGGTCGCAGGCAAGCTGGAGCCTATCCCAGCTGACTATGGGCGAAAGGCGGGGTACACCCTGGACAAGTCGCCAGGTCATCACAGGGCTGACACATAGACACAGACAACCATTCACACTCACATTCACACCTACGGTCAATTTAGAGTCACCAGTTAACCTAACCTGCATGTCTTTGGACTGTGGGGGAAACCGGAGCACCCGGAGGAAACCCACGCGGACACGGGGAGAACATGCAAACTCCACACAGAAAGGCCCTCGCCGGCCCCGGGGCTCGAACCCGGACCTTCTTGCTGTGAGGCGACAGTGCTAACCACTACACCACCGTGCCGCCCATATTCTACATCAAATTACACAATTACTACAAAATTTGTACCATTACACACACCATACAAGGCACAAAAACCTGCTCTTTTCAGACAGAGAGGTAACATTAAAGGAGTTTAAAAAAAGACAGCTCTTTTGAGATGTTGTTGAGAATCAACTGATGGGTGATGACAGTATATAAATGGTTTTCTGTGTCTAAATCTGATTTCTGAGAGCCAGCTTGTCATTTCAAATTAGCATTAAGGGTTCTACCGACTTACAATTTGAAAGAGGCGTTCACTGGCGGCACAGTGGTGTAGTAGTTAGCACTGTCGCCTCACAGCAAGAAGGTTCTGGGTTTGAGCCCAGCGGCTGACGGGGGCCTTTCTGTGTGCAGTTTAGATGTTCCCCATGTTTGTGCGGGTTTCCTCCAGGTGCTCTGGTTTCCTCTACAGTCCAAAGACATGCAGTTAGGTTAACGTGGGTCAGCCATGGTCTGAGGTTGGGCTGAAGTCCTCTTGAGCAAGGCACCTAACCCACACCCGCTCCCTGGGCAGTGTAGCATAACTGTCCACTGCTCTGCGTATGTATGTGTGTGTGTGTGTGTGTGTGTGTGTGTGTGTGTGTGTGTGTGTGTGTGTGTGCGCTCATTGCTCACTTATGTGTGCATGTGTGTGTTCACTGCTTCAGATGGGTTAAAAGCAGAGGTTAAATTTCACTGTGTGCTTGAGTGTACGTGTGACAAATAAAGGCTTCTTCTCTTCTTCTATTTCAGAAGGCCAGCTATTCATTAAATATACATTTATACAGGCAAGATTTTGTAAGCTTTTATATTTTGAAGTAGTGAAAAATATCATTGTGAAGCAGTGTTATTTACTTTCAAAAGAAAATCTTCAGTTTACTCTGGTTCTTTCCATCTCGGTAAAAAAAAAAAACAGCTGACGCTGACAGTTTCACAATTCATGTTGGTTTGCGGGTGTCTCTTTTTTTGTTTTTTTCTTTCTTTCTGTTCAGTGCAGTGGGGCCACTATTCTCTGTATAGTTAATACTTTGATTATAGGTTAGGATAAATCTAGTACTAAAGAGGAATGAACATATTAAAGAGGCATGACTTATAACTGAAATGTACACTATAATAACTCTAAATTGATTTACTACCTTGAAATAATAATATACCGTAATTATTCGAAATAAAAAATATAATGTCTTGAAATGAGCTGAAAGATGAAATAACAAGATCGGTTTAAATAATACAATAATATATTAAAATGGTGAGATAACATCATGATAAAATGACATAGAGTACTATCTTACAATCGTGAGCTATGAAGTGAAAATAACAAAGAGCCATATCTTTAAAAATAAAGATATCTTTAAATATCAAGATAACAATTAATTTATTAATTCATTCAGTTTCAGTAACCACATCATCCTGTATCTGGAACCTCAACCAGGAACAACAGGTGCAAGAAAAAAAAGAAGAGAATGGGGCAAATGCTGTACCACACTGTCATACTAAAAACTGTTTATTATCTAGTTAAAAGCAGACTGTTTATGCCTTTACGAATAATAATAATAATAATAATAAGAAGAAGAAGAAGAAGAAGAAGAAGAAGAAGAAAAGGACAGGAAAGGCAGGCAACTGCTTTGGGTCCTGAGCTTATGTATCTCTCTCTCTCTCTCTCTCTCTCTCTCTCTCATATATATATATATATATATATATATATATATATATATATATATATATATATGTGTGTGTGTGTGTGTGTGTTGGTCAATCCAATGAGTGATGTAAACAAACCTTTTTTATGAAGGCATAGAGAAACTACCAGCTGTAGTAAATCATAATCACTAACAGGAAGTTAAGAGACCTCGGCCTTGGCAAGATAAGAGACATTTTGGAAGTTTCAGCACCTCTGAATTAAGAATCTAAGTGAGCGTATGTAAATTTTTGACCTAGTATGTATAATTTTGACCCTGTGTTGATTTCAGAAAACCCAAAGGAATTTAAAACTTGTGCATCAAATTTTAGTGTTGTTTTTTTTTAATTAAAGATGTGCAGTGGTGCTTGAAAGTTTGTGAACTTAAAGTAATAATAATTACACATTTAAACCATGTCTCACAACGTACAAGTAACCCTCTCACTGAAGCCCACTTACCCAGATAAAGAAAGAGTAAAAACCAAAAAGTCACATGTGTTTCATCATCAACACCCTTTCTAACAGCATGGCCAAGAGACAAGTCTATCCCCTCAACTGTTTGCCATATTTTTCAAATATTGTCATTATTGTGTCCAGTTTAACAACTGAACTTAGAACTGTTACTCAGATTATACCTCCTGCAGCGACGGTAGGTCCAAGATACAGTGGTGCTTGAAAGTTTGTGAACCCTTTAGAATTGTCTATATTTCTGCATAAATATGACCTAAAACATCATCAGATTTTCACACAAGTCCTAAAAGTAGATAAAGAGAACCCAGTTAAACAAATGAGACAAAATATTATACTTGGTCGTTTATTAATTGAGGAAAATGATCCAATATTACATATCTGTGAGTGGCAAAAGTATGTGAACCTCTAGGATTAGCAGTTAATTTGAAGGTGAAATTAGAGTCAGGTATTCTCAATCAATGGGATGACAATCAGGTGTAAGTGGGCACCCTGTTTTATTTAAAGAACAGGGATCTATCAAAGTCTGATCTTCACAATGCATGTTTGTGGAAGCGTATCATGGCATGAACAAAGGAGATTTCTGAGGACTTCAGAAAAAGCGCTGTTGATGCTCATCAGGCTGGAAAAGGTTACAAAACCATCTCTAAAGAGTTTGGACTCCACCAATCCACAGTCAGACAGATTGTGTACAAATGAAGGAAATTCAAGACCATTGTTACCCTCCCCAGGAGTGGTCGACCAACAAAGATCACTCCAAGAGCAAGGCGTGTAATAGTTGGCGGAGCCCAGGGTAACTTCTAAGCAACTGAAGGCCTCTCCCACATTGGCTAATGTTAATGTTCATGAGTCCACCATCAGGAGAACACTGAACAACAATGGTGTGCATGACAGGGTTGCAAGGAGAAAGCCACTGCTCTCCAAAAAGAACATTGCTGCTTGTCTGCAGTTTGCTAAAGATCACGTAGACAAGCCAGAAGGCTATTGGAAAAATGGTTTGTGGACAGATGAGACCAAAATAGAACTTTTTGGTTTAAATGAGAAGCGTTATGGTTGGAGAAAAGAAAACACTGCATTTCAGCATAAGAACCTTATTCCATCTGTGAAACGTGGTGGTGGTAGTATCATGGTTTGGGCCTGTTTTGCTGCATCTGGGCCAGGACGGCTTGCTGTCATTGATGGAACAATGAATTCTGAATTATACCAGCGAATTCTAAAGGAAAATGTCAGGACATCTGTCCATGAACTGAATCTCAAGAGAAGGTGGGTCATGCAGCAAGACAATGACCTGAAGCACACAAATTGTTCTACCAAAGAATGGTTAAAGATGAGTAAAGGTAATGTTTTGAAATGGACAAGTCAAAGTCCTGACCTTAATCCAATTGAAATGTTGTGGAAGGACCTGAAGCGAGCAGTTCATGTGAGGAAACCCACCAACATCCCAGAGTTGAAGCTGTTCTGTACGGATGAATGGGCTAAAATTCCTCCAAGCCGGTGTGCAGAACTGATCAACAGTTACCGCAAACATTTAGTTGCAGTTATTGCTGCTCAAGTGGGTCACACCAGATACTGAAAGCAAAGGTTCACATACTTTTGCCACTCACAGATATGTAATATTGGATCATTTTCCTCAATAAATAAATGACCAAGTATAATATTTTTGTCTCATTTGTTTAACTGGGTTCTCTTTATCTACTTTTAGGACTTGTGTGAAAATATGATGTTGTTTTAGGTCATATTTATGTAGAAATATAGAAAATTCTAAAGGGTTCACAAACTGTCAAGCACCACTGTACGTTTAATAATCTCAGAATTGCTATTTTGTATTCTTCTCATAGGAAATGCTCAATCGTTTAAACTAGTGTGCCTTTCCTGTCCTGTAACTACGTATGCCTCTGTTTGTTGATTGGTTGAGCATATACAGTATCTGCTGTGATGGTTGGAATAACCTGGGTGTTAGCAAAAAAGATGTTTCACAATATGATTGGCTAGAGCAGACCAAATACATACACACACACACACACACACACACACACACACATTTGAGAACTGAACTACCAAAGTTGATGTGAGAACTGTTTCACAAATCTGGAAATAAGTCCAGGCTTTTTCCACAAAAGCAATGTGATGCACAACTAAATGCTGCCAGTTATATATTGTATGACAACATTTCAAAAAATATTTATGAACTAAATATGTGTTCATTAATTGGAAAAATATTCGTGCATCTACTTTTATTTATTTGTGGATCACTGTTTCTTTGTGGATCTTGTTTTATTTTTGAAAAATTCATGTTATTTATGTGCAAATTATGCAACAAAAATACCACTGTTGTCCATTTGCCCTGAAACCAAAGGAGTCACCCGAGAAAATCGGTAGAATTTTCACATTGTGTGGGTCAGTTGGAACAGCACTCAAAAACTTACTTGTACACCAGGAGAAATAAAAGTATACATTTATTAGTCTTTGTGATTTAAATTATGACATGAGTCGTGACAATAGATCTTTGGATGTCGATTACACACATGAAGAAGTGCACATATAAAAATCACTAAATGCTGGTTTAATAAACAACTGAAAGGCAAGAAAGTCTGTTGTATAGCAGCTGCTGTAGTCTACAAATGTAGTAGCATTTTGATAGAAAAGACATGCAGCCATTAATTTCCACACTTGTAAAGATGGACTGGAACCTCCCTGATTAATGGTGAAGACATTATACTTATTTCTTTTGTTTTTTGTTGTTGTTGTTGTTGTTATTATTATTTTTGATCATACTAGCCATGATTACCATGGTTCTTAAGGTGTTAAGGTTTAACCATAAATCTAGGATTGAAAGAAAAAGATATATACAGTACCAGTCAAAAGTTTGGAAACACCTACAAATTCTATGTTTTTTCTTTATTTTAATTAACTAAAAGACACTTCGTGTCTAAAAATAATGACTGACTGTTATTTCTCTTTACTTAGTTGAGTGGTTCTTGCCATAATATGGATTACTACAGTTGTCGAACAGGGCTATTTACTACATTTTTATTATTTACTCTTTACTGGTTGATGGTGTCAAATGCATTAAGAAGGCAAGAAATTCCATTTTTGACAAGACACACTTGCGTTCCAGGTGACTACCTCATGAAGCTGGTTCAGATAATGCCAATAGAGTGTAAAGCTGTTATCAAGGTAAATAGTGATGACTTTGAAGAATCTAAGATGAAACGTTGTTTTTTTAACATTTTTTATGTTTACATATAATTCCATATGTTATTTCATGATGAGTTCAGTATTGTTCTACAATGTAGGAAAAAAAATATAAAAATAAAAACATCGAATTTGCAGGTGTTTCCAAACTTTTGACTGGTACTGTATATAATCCATTTCCTGCACCCCTGCTTTCCCACAATCTTACAAAGAGTTGGTGTCTTTACATTTTGGTCAAACTACTTAGTGTACAGTATACCATACAGTTAGGGATACGGCCCTGTAGTTCTACTGAATGCAGCTAAAGGAAATAAAGTTTGTCTATAATTTCATCAGAAATATCTTTGTTGTCAATGTTGAGACGTCATGTTAAAATAATGCATACCTAAATGGATTTGCCTATGCATGGCTTGTTCTAGCTTGGAATTTGTATTTATTTTGTTTATTTCTAAACAAATTGTGACATAAAAGACATAACATAATGCAAGTCATTACGGCATAACTAAATTGCTCATCTTTGCTTTTTCCCGACAGTGTCTGTTGAGATTTTTAAGCTGGTTAACAGTTCTGTTCAACTGGATGTACAGACAAAAAATTATGACTTCATCGACTTCACATGGATATTTAACAGAAGTAAAAACGTTGTGAAATACTTGAAAAATAATCCAGCTTTCAGATTCAGTGCTTATAAAAACAGAGAAGAGTTGAATGAGAGAAACCTAAGTCTGACACTGAAGAACTTGCAGAAGACTGATAGTGGACTCTATGAAGCAGCGGCATCTGGTGAACAAAACCGAATTGTGGCCAAGTACCAGTTAACTGTGTTGGGTAAGTCTTATTAAAATTGCAGTATTGATACAATAATCTTGTCAGTCTGAGATACTGTAAGAAGCCTTTCTTTTGTTCAATTCTGCATTTTAATCTGTAAAGTTTGATTATTTAATTAAGCAATGTCTCTATTGTAGTGATGTTTGAGGCCAGTTAGTTTTGTCTTTACCAAGATGTATATACTTGATGCATATAGAAACCAACAATTGTGTGCACTGACTAACAGGACAGGTGTGTGTGTGTGTGTGTGTGTGTGTGTGTGTGTGTGTGTGTGTGTGTGTCCTAGATCCGGTGAAGAAACCAGTCCTGAATGTCTCTCCCCAGCAAAGCACTGACATGTGTTATGTGACTCTCAGCTGTGAAGCTCAGAAGCTCTCAGTCACCGCTCACTGCTACAGTGACGGTTGTGCTACGAAGAAAGAGACATCAGCTGTAGATGGGTTCCATTCCCTCTCATTGTATATCAGTAACAGCATAATTATTTGTAATCACAGCAACCCAGTCAGCTGGAAAAATACAACTATGGAGATGGAAGAAGTGAAAAAACTCTGCCCTTCTGATGGTGTAAGCATGCACACATACTGCATGGAGTAAATTTAAATGGAAGGAAAATGACCATTCTTTATTAATGTACTCTCAATAATCAGTATTTGTTTTATTAAATTATTAGAGCTGAACATATTTTTAAACTCATTTTTTCAATTTATATTTTTCTTAATAATATTTTTTCTTCCTTTTAACATATGCAATTTTGTGATCTGCACATCAACAAATAAATTAGAGTCAGTGTTGTGCTGCCTGTGAGTTTTTCCAGCAGTTATGTTTATAATTTGCTGCCCACAGTTTAATGTTCACCTGCAGTTCAGATACAGAGGAACAGATTAATATCCCCTTAGAGTCTGGGGCACCAGTGCAATATTGTGGACCATCAACGGCACCTCATGTGAATTACTAAATCCTGTCCAAATATCAAACCTGCTCAACTTTTACATCCCGACGGTACTCTCTCTGTTATAGTGGAACATGATTTTCTCATTTCTGTATCTTGATAAAAATGGCACCAGAAAGAGAAAGAAGAACGAACATTCTGCATTTTGTATTTATACAGTTCTCCATTTTATTTCCATGAAAAAGCAGAACATACAGGTTTCTTGTAACAGCTGTTTCACAGCACATCCTTCCAGTGACATGGTCAGCTACTTCTGTCATGTCTGTGTCTGGTTACACTCAAGACTCCACTTCCCAGAATTCACAGTGGCCTTCAAATAGGGCCATCATGGACTACAACCCCGATTCCAAAAAAGTTGGGACAAAGTACAAATTGTAAATAAAAACGGAATGCAATAATTTACAAATCTCAAAAACTGATATTGTATTCACAATAGAACATAGACAACATATCAAATGTCGAAAGTGAGACATTTTGAAATTTCATGCCAAATATTGGCTCATTTGAAATTTCATGACAGCAACACATCTCAAAAAAATTGGGACAGGGGTAATAAGAGGCTGGAAAAGTTAAAGGTACAAAAAAGGAACAGCTGGAGGACCAAATTGCAACTCGTTAGGTCAATTGGCAATAGGTCATTAACATGGCTGGGTATAAAAAGAGCATCTTGGAGTGGCAGCGGCTCTCAGAAGTAAAGATGGGAAGAGGATCACCAATCACCCTAATTCTGCGCCAACAAATAGTGGAGCAATATCAGAAAGGAGTTCGACAGTGTAAAATTGCAAAGAGTTTGAACACATCATCATCTACAGTGCATAATATCATCAAAAGATTCAGAGAATCTGGAAGAATCTCTGTGCGTAAGGGTCAAGGCCGGAAAACCATACTGGGTGCCCGTGATCTTCGGGCCCTTAGACGGCACTGCATCACATACAGGCATGCTTCTGTATTGGAAATCACAAAATGGGCTCAGGAATATTTCCAGAGAACATTATCTGTGAACACAATTCACCGTGCCATCCGCCATTGCCAGCTAAAACTCTATAGTTCAAAGAAGAAGCCGTATCTAAACATGATCCAGAAGCGCAAACGTCTTCTCTGGGCCAAGGCTCATTTAAAATGGACTGTGGCAAAGTGGAAAACTGTTCTGTGGTCAGACGAATCAAAATTTGAAGTTCTTTATGGAAATCAGGGATGCCGTGTCATTCGGACTAAAGAGGAGAAGGACGACCCGAGTTGTTATCAGCGCTCAGTTCAGAAGCCTGCATCTCTGATGGTATGGGGTTGCATTAGTGCGTGTGGCATGGGCAGCTTACACATCTGGAAAGACACCATCAATGCTGAAAGGTATATCCAGGTTCTAGAGCAACATATGAGTCATTCTATAATTAGGGGTACATTTCATGTAAAGCAAAATCTCAAAATATCAGTATTCTTTTTCAATAAATAACCTATATGTTTCCATGGTATATACCCTCAAGTTCCTAAACAAATTAATTGCCAAGCTTAATCTTAAATTACTTTTAAAATATTTTAATGAAAATGAACATTTGATTGTTTATTTTGTCAACCGTGTTATGGGCAAATGTTGTGTCATCTTAAACATATATAAAAATACTACACATTTGAAAACACATTTGTTTGAAAGTGCTTAAGTCCATTAACAAGATGTTTTTAATTAATCTGTACAACTGTTATGGAAAATATGAATTTTGAGCTTCATAAATAGGATTTTATGGTTCACTGTGATGCAGAATGACACTTTTTTCAACATAAATCCTTGTTACATCGAATTTAGAGTTGTTCTCCCTCCTTATACAAGACTTCCCTATCCAGAGATAATCCCCAATCTTTTAATTTACAGTTCATCAAACACATAAGAGATTTATAGCACAAAAAACACTTGCAACACAGTTGACAGGCAATGTAACACAATTGACGGGAGTAACACAGTTGACAGGGCAGAAGAACAAGAGGACACTTTTTAGGATAAAAAGAGCTTTTTATTGTTTTAAATTTAACTACAAATAAGGTGATGAATTCAGGTGAACTGTTAAAACAACATTTAGACACAATTTCAGAGAAACGTAGCTTATTTAACAAATTGAACATATTAAATCATTCTGTTTGTTTGTCTGTCAATATGAAGATTAAGTGACAAAAACATACTCCTCCTCAACTGTGTCATGGCTGATGGGTAACACAGTTGACGGTAACACAGTTGACATTTCTGCCATTTTTAGAGTGTTGTGCTAACTGCAGACCTCAGAGCTTTCACTACAAGACCTTAATCAATTCATATTTTTATTATCTTTAGCTGTATACTTTGTAAATACAATTTCTAAATCAGGTTTATATGAATATGTTGACAACACAGTTGACAGACAATTAACCCTCTCTAGGACTATACAACAGTATTGATGAAAATATTGAAGAGGTGAACTCAAAACTTACCACACGGTCTTCAAATTTCCCACCAAAGAGGATATGACATCACATGATGTTGGTCACATGACTTAGGACCAAACCATTTGCCGATTTATGGGGGGGGGGGGGGGGGGGTTCAGTGGGTAACACAGTTGACATAAGTGTCTCGGACGCACACAAAATTCTTCATTTAATTTATAATATAAAGCATTTTAGGCTTTTAAACACTTTTGTCATGTTATAATAATTACCATGAATTAATATTTGTAAAAATTTTAAACAAAAACCTTTTTTTAAAATGTAAATATGAAGACCAAACCTGACATTTGGAAAATCGGACAGCATAAAAACACCAAATTCCAGTATTATATATGCATTTTTGCAGAGTAAAATGATGTAATTTTTTGACTTTTTGTATTATATAAAAGAGAAATGTGTGCTAATGTACAAAAGATCATTGGCTGAAGTTAATAGTTAGTGAAATTGACAAATACAGCACATGGACTTGAGATGTACCCCTAATTATAGAATGACTCATATGCTCCCATCCAGACGACGTGTCTTTCAGGGAAGATCTTGCATTTTCCAACATGACAATGCCAAACCACATACTGCATCAATTACAGCATCATGGCTGCGTAGAAGAAGGGTCCGGGTACTGAACTGGCCAGCCTGCAGTCCAGATCTTTCACCCATAGAAAACATTTGGCGCATCATAAAAGGAAGATACGACAAAAAGGACCTAAAACAGTTGAGCAACTAGAATCCTACATTAGACAAGAATGGGTTAACATTCCTATCCCTAAACTTGAGCAACTTGTCTCCTCAGTCCCCAGACGTTTACAGACTGTTGTAAAGAGAAAAGGGGATGTCTCACAGTGGTAAACATGGCCTTGTCCCAACTTTTTTGAGATGTGTTGTTGTCATGAAATTTAAATTCACCTAATTTTTCTCTTTAAATGATGCATTTTCTCAGTTTAAACATTTGATATGTCATCTATGTTCTCATCTCATCTCATTATCTCTAGCCACTTTATCCTGTTCTACAGGGTCGCAGGCAAGCTGGAGCCTATCCCAGCTGACTACGGGCGAAAGGCGGGGTACACCCTGGACAAGTCGCCAGGTCATCACAGGGCTGACACATAGACACAGACAACCATTCACACTCACATTCACACCTACGGTCAATTTAGAGTCACCAGTTAACCTAACCTGCATGTCTTTGGACTGTGGGAGAAACCGGAGCACCCGGAGGAAACCCACGCGGACACGGGGAGAACATGCAAACGCCGCACAGAAAGGCCCTCGCCGGCCACGGGGCTCGAACCCGGACCTTCTTGCTGTGAGGTGACAGCGCTAACCTCATGTATGTTCTATTCTGAATAAAATATGAAATTTTGAAACTTCCACATCATTGCATTCCGTTTTTATTTACAATTTGTACTTTGTCCCAACTTTTTTGGAATCGGGGTTGTAAAACACTCATCATGCACCACACTGTTCACAGTCCCCTGAGTTCTAATCACACATACCTGTTACTGTTCACAGCAGACATCCCAAGTCTCCCGGAAGTTCCGGAAGTCTCCCGCATATTGATAGTGGCTCCCTGATGCCCGCAAATTACATACAATCTCACGGAATCTAGAGCAAGCTTCATCCCAAACCTGTCGACCAGTCAATCAGTGCATAGAGCATGAAGAAGAGCAGCAGCTGCTCCAGCCATTTTCTGGAACCCAATTAATACATGGTGCAAATCATCAGTTTTTTGGTTTGTTTGTTTGTTTGTTTTGTTTTTAACTGATTTGGTGTTCAACTTTCACAGTTATGATAAAGCAGTGTCTCTTTGTAATTGTCATCTTTGTAAGCTCACTTGCTCAGCACAAGGCTAAATAATGGCAATAAATTACTTTCACTTGACAGTGCTGGAGCTGCAGGAGCAGGTGGCGCACAGCAGGCAGGAATTTGTGAGGATTCACCCACAAAACTCAGTCGCTCATAAAACTGCAACCTTTTCTGGTTCAAACAGAACCAATAGGGCCGTGTACACCCTTTCTATTTTGTGCTACAACGTTAAGTAGAGGTGTGTGTGATGGTGGTGGTGGGGGTCAGTGCGTAATTACCGTTATTTATTGATTTATTTTTACTAAAATCATCTTATCTCTGCAACCATACAAGATTTTTTCCCCCAAAATTCCAAAACCTATGATCTTCTTGCGGTGTCCCTTTACAGAGAGCTTATTTTAAGGTGAATTGAATCTGTTTCAAATTGGTAAAGTCCCTACAATAATCACGGAATTGGCGTGAAGGAAAAGGCCACTGCAAGATTAATTTATAATTTATCACTCTGTGATAAACTTCCCTGTGTATTTCTGAATCTTGTCGTTGTCTTTTTGTCCACTGAAACAGGTGCGACGTTATACTGCATCTAAAAACATGATTTCAATAGCAAATGAATGGACACGCCATCCTATTATCTCTCTCAACTCATTTTTTCTGTATTTATAGGATCTGAAAGAGATTCTCTCACAACATGAGCAAAATTTACGCTGTTCAATTAACACTATCTTCAGGTACTATCAACACATCATATCCATCTTCTGTCAAATATGTGGTTTTCCGATGTGAAAATCAGCACTCTCCAGTCACAAGACAAAGCAATTCTACAGAGATGCGAGAGCATTCTACATCAGAAGCTTTAAAAAAAAAATAAAGGAAAAATTCCCAGTGAGAGATCAAATCTTGACGAATCTGTCAGTGGTCAATCCTGAGAACCATGATGATGTGAAACCAGAGCAGATTTTGACTTTGGCAGACAGATTTCCAAATATAATGAAGGCAAATGCCAGAGAACAACTCCATTTAGAAGTCCTGGATTATGTCTCATCTAGCCTGGAAGCACTGGTACCAAATTATAAGAATTTACCAGTTGATGAGTTCTGGGGGGGGGGGCGGCATGGTGGTGTAGTGGTTAGCGCTGTCGCCTCACAGCAAGAAGGTCCTGGGTTCGAGCCCCGGGGCCGGCGAGGGCCCTTCTGTGTGGAGTTTGCATGTTCTCCCCGTGTCCGCGTGGGTTTCCCCCACAGTCCAAAGACATGCAGGTTAGGTTAACTGGTGACTCTAAATTGAGCGTAGGTGTGAATGTGAGTGTGAATGGTTGTCTGTGTCTATGTGTCAGCCCTGTGATGACCTGGCGACTTGTCCAGGGTGTACCCCGCCCTTCGCCCGTAGTCAGCTGGGATAGGCTCCAGCTTGCCTGCGACCCTGTAGAAGGATAAAGCGGCTAGAGATAATGAGATGAGATGAGATGAGTTCTGGGGGAAGCTGTCCAAAGTCACATCTGTGAGCTCAGGGCAGTTGAGATTCAGGGAGCTCTGTCAGCTGATGAAGCTGCTATTGGTGCTGCCAAATTCTAACTGTGATGTGGAAAAGGCATTCAGCATGGTGCGTCACATCAAGACAGAATTTAGGAGTCAGACGTCTCGCCAAACACGTGTGAATCCAATGTCTTACAAGATTAACAAGTTTACTGACACAGAGTGCTATGAGGTGGAGGTGTCTGGAAAATTGCTCAAATCTGTAAAGCAAGCAGCCTCTAAATACAATGAAAGCTTGCAGAAGGAACAGGCAGAGAACATAGGAAAGGAAAGAGCCCTTTAGGCCTAGGCCTACATGTACAGTTGCATTCATGCAATTCCTTCATTGTTCTGTTATATTCATGTGTTTCGGTATCTAAGTAAAGCAATGTTCTATGGTGAAATATCTATATCTTTTCTTTTGACTTCATTCATATGACATCTAACAAAATCGATCTACATTGCTCTCACTTATTTGAAATTCGTGCACATTTTTCATAACATCAGTTTGCCTTTTGGAATTTGGTACCATTTTGAATTAAGTATTATTTAGTCTTCTGGTCTAATGAGAAAGTATTGAAAGTTTCAGTTTATTTTAGTAGCAAAACTGGTCTTCCCGACTTTGTGAAAATTTCCTATGAGTTCCAGAAAAGTTTTGCTATTTTGTAAGACTGAAATTTCATCTGAAAATTTTGACTGCAGAGGAAACTGGAGCTCATGTCACACCATCGCCACCTACTGGTGTGTTAGTGCCGAATTATCGAAGGCATCCACGTTTAGTATGAACCACAATCAGCTTCATTCAGGCTTTTTAACTGTTTATGTCTGAAACAGAATTATTTGAAGTGTCAGGAATGTAAGTGTGTATCTTGTGAAATTCCAAGTATAAATGAAAAGTGTCTCTTGGTGTTATTTTGGTTTTTATATTCTGACTTTGAATAAACTCTTTCTGTTCTTGTACCCTCTGTCCATATTTCTGAGCAAGTGTTAGATTCCTCACTGTGGACCTTTGCAGTAAAGACCAGCAAGACATGAGTTTATGGGAAATACAATTTATTTGCAATAGTACACAGATTAATGGGCGGCACGGTGGTGTAGTGGTTAGCACTGTCGCCTCACAGCAAGAAGGTTCTGGGTTTGAGCCCAGTGGCTGACGGGGGCCTTTCTGTGTGGAGTTTGCATGTTCTCCCTGTGTCTGTGTGGGGGTGCTCTGGTTTCCCCCACAGTCCAAAGATATGCAGGTTAGGCAAATTGGTGGCTCTAAATTGACTGTCGATGTGAGTGTGAATGGTTGTTTGTCTCTGTGTCAGCCCTGCGATGACCTGGCAACTTGTCCAGGGTGTACCCTGCCTCTCGCCCATAGTCAGCTGGGATAGGCTCCAGCTTGCCTGCGAACCTGTACAGGGTAAGCAGACAGAACCCCCACAAAGAGCTCCCTCCAGGATCTAAAGACCTCCTTGGTTGGCCCCGGGGGTGAGGACTTGGCACAAGATGAAGTTCCCTCTGAGCTCCACTCTGTCTTGGGAAGGACGTGGCACTGGAACATGGACTTAGTCAGAGGTTTGGGTTCCAACTGGGCTTGGTAAGGTAGCATTGATGCAGGTGGAGGCTTAGGTTCAGGCTTGGCTGTGTACTGGGCCGTGGCAATAGGCGGAGGCCTGGATTCCTGCCAGGGCATGGGTTTTGTCAAGAATGTGGACTCTGGAATGGACTTAGAAAAGGATTTAGACTCTGACTAGAACGCAGACATGGACGTAAGCATAGTCAGGGACTTGTGCTCAGGCATAGGCCCAGATGTGGACTCAGGCATAGACTTGGACACAGACTCCAGCATGGACATGGGGGTGTACTCTGGATTAGACTCTGACATTGGCATGGGCTCTGGCATTAGCATGGGTATGAACTTGAACTCAGACATGGTCCTTGGACACAGACATGGGACAGGCATAAGACTTGGCATTCTGGCACAGGCACATTCGGCACAGGACAAGACATAGTTGTGCACATCAATGAGTATGTGGGGCCAACAGTATTTGGCTCTGAGAAGCTGGTACATACCTTTAACGCCCAAGTGGCCTGTAGATGGTGAGGAGTGAGCCCATGTGATGAGAAATTCCCTATTGGCCTGTGGCGCTGGTGCACAGGCCTCCCCCTTTGCCTCAGTTCCCATACAATTAAAAAGTGTTCTTAAAAAGGAAAAGTGAGGTAACACAATGGTAATAACAACTCTGTCCCAATTTTTTTTTGAGTGTGTTGCAAATCTCTGCAAGGAGATTTGTTGGTGGTGATGGTGGCTATGTTTATCACAGCAACATGATGGTTTCTCATGCCGTGCCATCTGAGGGCACAGAGGTCATGCACATTCAGCAGTGGTTTCCAGTTTGTCCTGAGAGAGATTGAGATCTCAAGATTCCCTGAATCTTTTCAATATTATGTCCTAAAGTTTATTTAAAAAATCTAAATTCTTTGCAATCTTGCATTGAGAAATGTTCTTTTTTTAAATGATTGACAATTCTCTCATGAAGTTTGTTGCAAGATTTTGAGCCACAGCCCATCTTTGCTTGCAAACACTGAGCTTTGGATATAAAAGGAGCATCCACCAAATCATGATACCCTCATCTGTTACCAGATCACCTGCTTATTGTGGAATGTTCCAAAATTATGTAACTTGAATTTTCTATAAACTTGTTGCTCTTCTTTTACCCATCCCAATTTTTTTTGTGTTTTACAGGCATCCAGTTCGAAATTTCTTTCCATTTAAAAAATACAATCAAGTTTGTTAGCCAAAACATTAAAAGTAATTTCTTTGTACTTTTCTCAGTTAAATAAAGGCTCAAGTGAATTTACAAATGGTAGACTTTTAAAAATACATTTTAGAAAATATCCCAGCCTTTCTGGAAATGGGGTTTGTAAGTAACTGTGGATTACCCTTTTTTCCAAGACTGACTGAAAGACTTTTTCATGACATATTTGGTCATTTGGGACATGTTTTTCCTTGGCTTAGGGCCTTACTTTCATCCACAATTTAATATATAGATTTAGGCACTGCCTAAAAGCGGAGCTCCCATATGTTTCTGGGTTGTAGAATTTTCTTATATCATAGCCAGTCTCTCTCGTTTTATTTCTTTACTGGCTAGCACTGGCCATTAGGCAGTGTGTATGACTGGTAATTACCAACACTGGCCACGAGGCGGTGTGTATGACTGGTGGTACACGGACAAACCACAAAAAAATCAACTAGATGGATTTACCATTTTTTCTTAGGTATGGTGCTCCGCTGGAGCTCCGCTAATAATAATAGCTATTATTATTAGGCCGAAAGCTTGCTTGCACCTTACCATGTCCCTGCCAACTGCCCTGTTGACCTCACACATGTTCCTCCATGCTTTAGAGGTCATCTGAGCACCCGGGCTCACACTTCACTGGCCATGGGCCACCCAGGGTACAATGCACCTTTCAATTCCTCAAAACCAATTACTGGTGGCCTCACATGATCACACATTAAGTTCATTTCATACTGCTCAGAGTGTGGTCAGTCCAAAGTCCCTTGAACCCTTCCTGCAGGCAAACTTGTGCCACTACCAACACCTCAATGTCCCTGGTCCTATGTTGCAGTCGAATTCATTACTGACTACACAGAATCTCAGGGGCACATCACAATCCTAGTTATGAGTGACTGTTTTTCATGCTTCCTCCACTTGGTGCTGCTACCTAGCCTTCCATCCAATGATAGCAGATCGATCATTTAACCACGTCTTCCACAACTTTGGCATCCCCAAGGATATTGCAAGTGATCAGGAGATTCAGTTCACTTCCAGCATTGGAAAAGTTTCATGGACAAACTGGGCACCGCAGTTAGTCTCCCATTTTGATACCAACCACAGGCCACTAGGCAAGTTGAGAGAGTGAACCAAGAAATCAGCACGTTTCTTAGAACTGACTGTGCTGGCAACCAGGGGTACTGCTCATGCTTCCTCCCATGGGCAGAATACACCCACAATTCCTTCAGGCACTCAGTCACTCAACTTGCCCCTTTCCAATGTATGCTGGGTTTCCAAACCACCTTGGTCCCTTGGAACAGTAACCATCCAGACTCCCCAGCTGTGGCCTATCTGATTTGAGAGAAGCGAACAGGTATGAGGAAGCCACATACCAGTGCATCACCCAGGCCATCCAGCACCACAAGTGGAAAATTGACTGCAGGCAAGGAGAGACCCGTCTACAAGCCTGGAAACAGGGTCTGGCTAGTCACCAGGGACATCCAAAATCTGCCCGGCTGCTGCAAGTTAAATCCACATTACATTTGTCTATACAAAATTCTTAAGCAAATCAGACCTACTGTCTTGAAATATCCTGACGCTACCATGTTGCTCCTTCTTTTCAAGCGTCACAGCTCAAGCCTGTCACATCTGCACCATTAGCCTCTCACGCCACAACCAGCACTCCCCCAGAGCCCCTCAAAGTAGAGGATCAACCAGCCTATACTGTACATGCCATCCTGGACTCACATAGGTGTGATGAGGGCCTCGACTACCTAGTGGAGTGGGAGGGGTACAGTCCTGAGGAGCAAAGTTGGGTTGTTGCCAAGGACATCTTTGACTCCATGCTTACCCAAGAGTTCCATGCCACATACCCTGACAAAATCCATCCCATGACCCAGAGATCATTCAGCTCCCAGAGGGAGCTCTTTGGGGGGTGGGAGGTTGTGTCACATCCACTGACCATTCATCTCCTGCAGGTTCATGCATGCCAGTACACACCTCACACTACACTTCCCAGCATGCACCTCACCACTCCCCATCACCTGAGTATTCATCATGGAGACCTGTTCACAATCACAGCCACTCTACTTCAGGATTCTACACACACAGCACAAAGTTTTAATTTTGCTCATGCTGTTCATACCGAGCAGTTTGGTTATCTTGCTAGTTTCCAAGTGTTTGACCTGTTTTGCTTATGATTGTATTTTGGATTTAGTCTATGATATTGTTTTTGCTCCAGTTTACCTCTGCCTGTTTTGACCATGTTCTGCTTGCTTGACTGAACTCCCATGAAAACCACCACGAAAAAGCACTTGCATCCACTCTGCCTACAATCCAGTGCAGTAGATTACTGGGTTTGTTAAAGCAAACATGCACTACTCTGGTTCCCATTGATTGGAGTGATGCCTGTAGGATTTCTGCACTCATTACACCCGCGGTTTTCATAATTATTTCTTTAGGGTGCTGTGCTGGAGATGCAACCCACATTTGCTGGAGCATCACATACCTTTTGAGCCAGCATTTCAATATCTGGACTGTGGATAACATGGTTTTATGCATAGAGCTTACACCAGTCTGTACCACCAGTGATGTCTTTACTGAAAGCACTGATCTCAAACTCATCCATTAGCACTTACAGATTGGGCATAGCTGTGGAAGGAAACTGCCCTAGTGGTTCATCAACTATTACAGTTGTAATATCTAATCACATTCTTAAAATTGTGAACCTAATCAGATTTGGGATTAATCTGATCAGTCTAATCTCAAAGATTAGATTTACTGCAATCATTTTGCCCCATATCCTTGCAGGTCTACTCAATTACCTTGCTAAGCAGGACAATATCTCAAATGTTTGTAGATAAGCATTGTTACTCAATTTGACTAATTGTTAAACTAAAATTCCAGTGGTGAATAAGAGGACAAATATTTACAGAATACTTTTACATATTACCAAAAATTCATGCAACGTGTCTTACAGAATGTAATCATAAATTTGCACAATAAACAGAATACAGGAAATTTTATCAGGGAGGAGAATAAAGTGAGCTGATGGTAGCAAACCTACACATCTTAAAACTTGTTCAAACCAATGTATACAGACAAAAAATATATATATTCACTTTATCATGGTGAAGTGTATTCTTTATTACCATTGCCTTTATCACAAAGTTAGTCTTTGAAATACAGATTCAAGTCCATTCTATATATAAACTGTACACAAAAGCAAGGCACTATGCTGTACATTTACAGTGTTTGAATAATTCGACTTGATTCTCCCCACATCTTCCATAGTGTTATAACAAGCATAATGACTCAAGGACCTTTAATGCGAGAGATCACCTGACAAAGTTCATTCACACAGTAAAAGTAACTTACACATTTGTAAACTCCACTTGAGATGGAAAATACAACAGCAACTTAAATTCGAGGGTACACTCCCCTTGCTACAAATTAAGCTACATTTTCTTCAAGCATACAGCACTTTCCCAAGAAAAGTTTGGAAGATGGTGAAGCCAGACTTGACTACTTTTACTTTAATAAGAGGAAAACAGAACAGCTGTTGTCAAAGATGGTATAGAAACATACTGCACAGCACGGTTCATATAAATGTGATATTACAGATAGTGGTGCCTGTTGAAAGTGCATAGACAAAAAACAAGTCAACATGAGAGACAGACACCATAGCAGGTAAATACTGTTAAACCTAAGGTGACATTTGACATGACCCACATCACCCTGTTGTCAGTGACTGATTCCCGGAGGCATCATTTTCATGACGGTGATCACATTACTCAAGTGCACACAGAACCATAACTGTGACAGAAACAGACCATGGTCAACATTAATGAGAGGCAACTAAAAGAGTCCTTTGGCTTTTTTTAGGTTAACTTGCTTCCACCCTGGCAAGGCTTCATATTCCTCTCTCTTCATCTCCAGGGCTTTCTGAGAAAACAGAACATATACAGTGCTTATGAAAGTAGAAAGAGACACACGCATGAAGTGCCTTCATTTTTCAACTTGCTAAAGTAATACTCAAACAGCCCAGAGATCAAAACTTCTTCAAAACTGACTGATGAAATTACACCCTTCATTTTGAAGCTAATGACTGTGTGCCAACTGTTGCAGGTCAAGCAGATCCAGACCGCCATGTACCACCTCCAAACAGATGGACTTGTGGAGAGGTTCATCCAAACCTTGAAGGGGATGCTGTGTCAGATAGTAGACAAAGATGGAAGGAATTCAGATCTCTTCCTCCCCTGCGTCCTGTTTGCCATTCCATGAGCTACTGCAGGCCTCCACTGGTTTTACCCTCTTTGAGCTCCTGTTTGGAATTTGACCCTGGGCACCTGCTTGATGTGGCCCAAGCAGCATGGGAGGAACAGCAATCCCCCTATGCCTTGGTGGTTGAGGTCATCCAAGACATGCAAGAGCAGGTCAACCGAATCGCCCTGATCACCTGCCAACATGTGCAAGAGGCCCAGGCCAAGCAGAGCCAGGTACACAACAGGCCAGCAACAGTCAGGAAGTTACAGCCAGGCAACCATGTTCTCCTGCTCAACCCTAATTGCAGGTTCCTTGTTCACTGGGAAGGTCCATGCACCGTCCAACATGCGAGTCCAGTGAATCATCTGCAACAGCAATGTAAGCACAAGGACACCCAACTACGCCACGTTAACCTCCTGAAAGTCCTGTCTCCACAGAATCTCCAGGGCATACCCTGGTCCAAAGAGGACAGGACCTAATCTTTGCTCAGGAGCAGGCCAACCAGTTTGGGGACATGTTCTTGGCAGGTTGTGTGTTCAAACAAAGAAAAGTCCTTTTACAATGATTTTAACAGGAGCCACAATTTTCTTGGGGCAGTTCTTGGGGTGGGTTCCTTGTAGTGGGACCAAGTTTAAAAATTACTGGTGGAAGTTTAGACTTCAGTGTGTATCCTGAATATCACTCAGGGCTTGAATGGTTTTATACAATAAGCGTGCTTTAAGGTCACTTCTTTTGTGCAAGTGTAATTTTAGCTACAACCCCAATTCCAAAAAAGTTGGGACAAAGTACAAATTGTAAATAAAAACGGAATGCAATGATGTGGAAGTTTCAAAATTCCATATTTTATTCAGAATAGAAAATAGATGACATATCAAATGTTTAAACTGAGAAAATGTATCATTTAAAGAGAAAAATTAGGTGATTTTAAATTTCATGACAACAACACATCTCAAAAAAGTTGGGACAAGGCCATGTTTACCACTGTGAGACATCCCCTTTTCTCTTTACAACAGTCTGTAAACGTCTGGGGACTGAGGAGACAAGTTGCTCAGGTTTAGGGATAGGAATGTTAACCCATTCTTGTCTAATGCAGGATTCTAGTTGCTCAACTGTCTTAGGTCTTTTTTGTCGTATTTTCTGTTTTATGATGTGCCAAATGTTTTCTATGGGTGAAAGATCTGGACTGCAGGCTGGCCAGTTCAGTACCCGGACCCTTCTTCTACGCAGCCATGATGCTGTAATTGATGCAGTATGTGGTTTGGCATTGTCATGTTGGAAAATGCAAGGTCTTCCCTGAAAGAGACGTCGTCTGGATGGGAGCACATGTTGCTCTAGAACCTGGATATACCTTTCAGCATTGATGGTGTCTTTCCAGATGTGTAAGCTGCCCATGCCACAGGCACTAATGCAACCCCATACCATCAGAGATGCAGGCTTCTGAACTGAGCGCTGATAACAACTCGGGTCGTCCTTCTCCTCTTTAGTCCGAATGACACGGCGTCCCTGATTTCCATAAAGAACTTCAAATTTTGATTTGTCTGACCACAGAACAGTTTTCCACTTTGCCACAGTCCATTTTAAATGAGCCTTGGCCCAGAGAAGACGTCTGCGCTTCTGGATCATGTTTAGATACGTCTTCTTCTTTGAACTATAGAGTTTTAGCTGGCAACGGCAGATGGCACCGTGAATTGTGTTCACAGATAATGTTCTCTGGAAATATTCCTGAGCCCATTTTGTGATTTCCAATACAGAAGCTTGCCTGTATATGATGCAGTGCCGTCTAAGGGCCCGAAGATCACGGGCACCCAGTTTGGTTTTCCAGCCTTGACCCTTACGCACAGAGATTCTTCCAGATTCTCTGAATCTTTTGATGATCTTATGCGCTGTAGATGATATGTTCAAACTCTTTGCAATTTTACACTGTCGAACTCCTTTCTGATATTGCTCCACTATTTGTCGGCGCAGAATTAGGGGGATTGGTGATCCTCTTCCCATCTTTACTTCTGAGAGCCGCTGCCACTCCAAGATGCTCTTTTTATACCCAGTCATGTTAATGACCTATTGCCAATTGACCTAATGAGTTGCAATTTGGTCCTCCAGCTGTTCCTTTTTTGTACCTTTAACTTTTCCAGCCTCTTATTGCCCCTGTCCCAACTTTTTTGAGATGTGTTGCTGTCATGAAATTTCAAATGAGCCAATATTTGGCATGAAATTTCAAAATGTCTCACTTTCGACATTTGACATGTTGTCTATGTTTTGTTGTGAATACAATATCAGTTTTTGAGATTTGTAAATTATTGCATTCCGTTTTTATTTACAATTTGTACTTTGTCCCAACTTTTTTGGAATCAGGGTTGTACTTTTGAGGTTCAGACTTCCACAACACATCGTTCCATTACTGTACTGTAAGTACCATTAAGGTGTTTTTTTGTTTGCTTATTTGTTTTTTAAAGGTACATTGCTTCTTGAAGCTTGCTTTATCACTCACTGATCTGGCATGCATTTAGATTATGTAAAAGAACAGAATGTACATAACCTTCTTTAATTTGTTTTCAACTTTGAAACTTGGATTTAGCAATTCAAGGCTCCTCAAAGTTTTTAACTGTTCAAGGCACTGCATTTCACTGTAGTATAGCCTGATAAAAAAATTTAAAAAAACCTTGATGAGAATCCAAGTTTTCCAGCTACATTCAGCGTCACACTAAACATGTAATTAATTTTACTGGCCAGCAGATGTCCTGGTAGTGTCAAATAACAGCATCAATTAGTCGTGCTTGTTTCAGTTTTTCAAACTGTTTTATTCTCAGTGCAGGAAAGTTTGTGCGAGAGATCGTGCTAGTCAAGTTCAAAGCCTTTGAAACCTGAAGCTCGAGTAAGCACCAAGTCAAACCTTACACTTGCATTGATGTGTGGCTTCATATTAAAAGAAATATCTGTCAAGTTGGCAGAAGTGAGAAAGTGTGCAAAAGGAAGAGCAACAGAAATGGATTAGCGATGGAAAAGTAAAGCAGTGCATAGTCGATATCCTGTGCTTGTGTGATTTCCAGTGGCTTAAAAAAAAAAGTACTCACCAACTCAGAAATCCCTACAAAACAGACTAGAGTATAAAAAAAGCAAAGCGTCAGATTCTAGACATTTTGAAAATATGCTCTCTAATGAAATACACCGCTTCTCAATTTTTTTTTTTTTTTGCTTTCTATAGATCATGTTAGTTGCAGATCATGACTGGACAATGGGAGTGGTCTCACCTCAAAGTCTTCATCCGATAGGTAGATTTCAAGGCGTAGGGGGTCAACACCGTGTGGAAGCGGTCGATTTTGCAGTGCTGCAAGGGGATAAGTGCTTTGGCAAAGACGAGCCAGAACATCCTCGACCGGAATGATCTGGTTACACATCTCTGCCTCCTACACACACACCAAATGAAAAGTTAAGAACTGTATAATGCTAACTACAAGATAAAACTATAGATGTTTAAGTGTAGCGTTTAGATTTTGTTTTCATTATATCCTCTTAATATAGACCCATTTCTTTTCTTTTTTAAATAAACACTGATTCTAAGTAAATTCTAACAGTTCCCCTAAATGCGTTACCTGTTACATATAGAAACAGTATATACTGTACACAGCACACACATCTAATTTCTAGAATCAGCTGGCTTCACCCCCGACACTTTGCTTGCATAGCTGATTAAGGACTTGTGTTCAAAACCTCCTGTTCCTCTGGAAACCATCTGTACTATGCTGCAATCATTACTACATGTGTAGTACACCACTTTTCTTTTTTTAATAAGCACAATTGTATACACATGTGCAATCTCACCTGTTCCACAACCTCTGCGATATCCTCACGATGCTCCCAGCTGGGGAACATGTTAGTAAAAGTAAGAGGCTCCAGTCCAGCATGGATCAAATATGACTTTTGAGGATTCTGCTCATTCTTTTCTGAAAATAGAAGTTAAGGCCATTAAGCCTCAACACAGAACACATATTTTACAACCCCCCCAGACACACACAAGCTTTAGCCCAAATACTGCATGTCAGATCTTTCTAGAATATCAGCCAATTCAGAGAACACACAAAATAAGACACTGCTTTTATACAGAAGGAGCAGTTCATGGGCCTGCAGCCGTCAATCATCTTTTAGGCCTCAATCGCCTTGCGGTCTATGCCACAGACGCACTTAACACAAGGTGAAAGAGGGTGGGTCATTTACTTCATCCATCTCCCTAAATAAATAAATCAGTCTTTAGAATAGATGCTAAATGTAGCTAGGAAAGCAAACTTTGTCCAATGTAAGTGCAAACTGCACAAAAGGACAAACAATAGGTTCAGTCATGAAGCAAAGATTCAGTATTGTGTTTTATGAAAACTTTTCCATATTTGGTGCTTTTGGGGTGGGGGGTTGTACACGACAGACCCAGTACAACATTTAAAGTGCTGATGACACGTTTTTGACATCTTTGGCGATGTTTTATAACATAAAAAGTAATTCCCGATGATCCATATATTAATTCACGAAGGCGCCTATTTTACAAGTTATGATAAAAAACGCGGCTATTTGGGCAAATTTGACGGGGCTGCAGCACCCAGGAGACGAAAGAGGAGGAGGAGCTATATGACATCAGCGAAAGAACCTTCCTCCTAACTTACCAGTTTGTTGTTGATGCAACAGGTGTTCAGTTTATCATTATTAGTATTTTTATTAGACATATACATATATATATATATATATATATATATATATATATATGCCATGCCTTCGCGTTGTGTTGCCGGCTTTTGCTCCAAAACCCACAAGGATGGGGTAAGTTTATTCAAGTTTCCCAGAGATCCCGAGCTGCATGCGAAGTGGGTGAAGCAAGTCAGGCGCACTCGTGACAAGTGGGAGCCCTCACCAACATCCGTCCTGTGCTCTGAACACTTCCATTTGGATTGTTTTGACACCCTTCCCAGCTTAAAAGAATCTCTTGGGTGTTCAGTTCAGCACAAACGTGTGTTACTACCATCAGCAGTGCCTACACAGTGTTGCCAGATTGGGAGGTTTCAAGTGCATTTTGGTGGGTTTTGAACATATTTTGGGCTGGAAAACATCAGCAGTATCTGTTGCCAGATACCGCTGAAGTTTTCCAGCCCAAAATATGTTCAAAACCCACCAAAATGCACTTGAAACCGCCCAACTGGGCGGGAAACCTCCCAATCTGGCAACACTGCCAGTATTCCGGAGGGGGTCTACTAGTAGCTATGCCGGATCCAAAGACAGTCCTCCTGTCAGAACACGTGTTGTGAAACAACATAAAATAAAGGTACGTAGAGCTATAGATTCTACATGATAATCATAAATGTAATCAAAGTCGGCGTGATATCAGTCATGTATTTGCTTGTGAAAGCTTGCGGCTTTCATGTACAGTAACTGCCGCCTAGCAACGAGAGGCAAAGGGTAAAGAGGGTAGGCTATCAGATTCTATTCGGAAGAGATCAACACAATTCTAGACTCCCAGAAGAGGAAGAGCTAGCACTAGAGACAGGCATGCAAACTGGTCAGGGGTGAAAAAGGTGAGAAGGATGCACGGGGACACAGCACGCGCGCAAAAGTACATTTCGTAGTCTACGTTACAAAAAAAATTGCAACCAGTGACATCTTGAATTTAATACAGTACAAAATAACTTTCCATAAACATGTCTTAATAAGTTACTGTTGAGTGGCCGGTAAATTGTACCATTTATTTGTCAGTGGCCGGTAAAGTTTGATATTTTGTGAAGTTAATTTTCACCTCTGTGTACAACACAGTGGGCTATTTACAAAAAGCTATATATTACTGCCTGTGCTATCTAACAGGCCTACCCCAGAGGACACACCTGGCCAATCCCTGTCTGTCAATTTTCTTAAAGACATCACCTATGTGAAATCAGGGGCGGATCTAGAAAAATATTTATGGGGTGGCAAGAGGGGGGCAGGAATTTTTGAGGGGTGGCAACGTATTACAGACATGTATATATACTGAATTTAATCACAGTTTGACGACAAATAGTATGTACACACTACAAAAGGGCACAGACTGCCATTTACAAACTCATACAGATAAACTTAATCTCATGCCTTTATTGTTCACGAAGAACACACATTCTCAGATGAGGTCTATACCGTTTCTGGACAGTTTTATACTGTATATGCAAAAGAACAGACACTAAAAAACAACAATAACAACACTGCTTCAAGTTCAGCATGATTTAAACCATTTACACCAGTGTCACATTTTATAGTTTTTTTCCCTCACGCTTTGTAAAGGCTCAGCAGTGAGCATAACATGAACTTGTCATGCCTACAACAGCTGAATGCGGCAATTTCCATGTTGCTCAGCAAAACGCTTCACAAATTTATCAAGATCTAATGCTTTTGTGCACTTTGATTCAATGCTGAGTACAGCCAAACTTGATAGTCTCTTTTCTGTCATAGTCAACCGCAAATAAGTCTTTATGAGCCTGAGAGATGAAAAACTTCGTTCACAGGATGCACTGCTCACAGGCAAGACAACCGCTATTTTACACAACCTGAACAACTCAAAAAAAAACAACATCATCATCTTGGTATGGGTCCAAAAACAGTGAACTCCATGAGAGTGGTAGGACTCTCCTGTTCCCCCTTTTTTCTGTCTAGTACTCTCCTCGTCTGATGTAACTCATGTTTAAGATCCTCAATATTTGAATCATAAGCTTCAGCCAATAGCAATGTTTTCCTTGACAGACGGTGAATCAATATTAACTTTTGTGGCCGACTTTACACAAAACTAATGTCAGACCTAGCTAACATTAGGCCAAAAAAAAAAAAGGTGTGTTTCAGGTAACATGAAATACTAAAATAAGGTCGGTAGGTAGGAATTTTTTTTTTCTTAATTTGTTTTTTGTTCGAAAAAATTAACACAAGTAAACATCTTACAAAATAGTATTTTGGCACAGAATCCTTTATACCACACATCATAATAAAATAAGTGTTTTAAATCTTTAAACGAATAAAAAAAATATCGCAAGAGTTCGAGTTATGATCTGCGGAAGCGTATTGCTGCCACACTCAAAAAAAAAAAAAAAAAATTGGCTTAAACTCAAGTAATTACGTGAAAAGATATTGTTAACAGAGTTATCACGTTTTTACAATATATTTATCATGTAATAACACATAATTTCATGATATTTTCATGAGATAATGTGAAAACACCTCATCAAGAAATAACGTGAAAATATGGTTTAACGTCCTAGGCTAGGCTACTTCCATTAAAAGCAGACGGCCTCGCCGAGCCTACTGTAGAACTTGGGTCGAGCAAAAACACGGAGCAAAAACATGGCTGAATCCTGAATGACTCCTATTTGTATAAATAGGGGACTACATAGGCGGCAAAATGTAGTGTTTTTCCCTGCCATGGAAGTGCACTTGTATACTGAAGAGGAAGCAATTTGCATTACAGCCAGGAGGGCTGATAGAAGTGGCAAAACATTTTACTTTTTATCGTTTCTTTCACAACTTGAATGCGTTGAAACAAAAAAATTATGACAAACTAACGCCGCTTACACTAAAATATCGAGGGAAATTTGTAATAAAAACTTTACGGTCGGCAATTTCGACGCGGAAATTCTCGATCGGTCGGGTTACCGGAAACACACTTTTTTTTTTTTGCCTTACATGTATAGTTAGCTAAATAACGTTCTCCAACCTGATTTTTATCCTCTCAAAATCAGCATCCCAACTATACTAGCACTGTTCATTCATTATAATTTCATTTTTTGATAGATAGTTAATCAGCTTTTACCCCTTTCCTCCCGTGTCTCCTTTCCTCGCGACTCCTGGCTCCCTCGCTTCGCGCCTCTCAATTTTCCAAAACAACCAATCTCTGGCGTTATCTCGTGCTGCATTCGCCACAGTCGGACATTGGAAATTCGCGCATGTAAATGTCAAATTGGCCGTAATTTTTCTTTGAATTCGTCGCTGCCAACTGGGGTAGCAGCAGGGGTGGCAAGGCTTTCTTTTAGAGTGGCATATGCCACCCCGGTAGATCCGCCCATGGTTATTCACCCCCGAGCGCGCTGGAAACTGTTCCATTGGTATTCAGATTCAGTCGCGAGATGAGGTTGCCAGATCTCTCTATAAAAAGGTGACTTTGCGGTCTGAATCTGTGGAATATTCGTAAGCGAGGACTGGCAACCAGCAGTGGGTTGTGCACCAGCTGATCAGAACTCCAATGGAAAAGAAGCGTGTTAGTAACTGTTTATCTTGATTGGCTGTAACCTTGTAAGTGAAATGTTTGGCAACAATAGCGTTGTAGCCTGCCTACCCCCCCAAAAAAAAAAAACTCTTCGGATCTACACGATTCACACAAGTGACCTATTTTGGGACCAAAACGGCGAATTTCGCCGAAAGGTGAGGAGTTTGCATGTGTGTAGAGAGTTCACCGGCGTTTTCATGCGCCATTTCCATTGAGTAGAACCAGAGTAGAACAGCCAGTGAACCGCAGCGTGTTCTTCCGCTGACGTCACAACATGGCCGCGAGCCACGGACCCAGTTTTCTTGCGCTGTGCAATTAAAAGTTGGATATTCGCGCAACAACAGCTTCTTTTCACGTAACTATAACAGAAATCTAACATGTTTGCCATGTTGTATCGTTTATTTAAGAAATTGCATAGAGTCATGTTCGTGTCATCAGCCCTTTAAGAATCATTTCAAGTCTGTAGTCACAAACACCGCTGCTGATCTACCTTTAAGAGTGTGTTATAGTTTGCCCCATGTCTAATTATACTATTGGTGAGCCCAGATATAATGCACTGCTCAACCTTAATAGTTTCATTGTCAAGTTATTGACGAATATTACATTTTAGCCTCATTTCACATCACGACCAGCCATCTCTGGAAACAAGCATTTCTATCTACATTTTAGTTCAGCATCACAAAGCACAAAGTTCGCATAATCTCTTTTCATGCAATACAAAACCTACACCCACATATTTCTGGGACAAGTCTGCTCTCTTTATTCCAACTATGATCACATCTTACCTCGGCAGTAACGGAGCACGGTCTCCATGGCACTTTTCCGGTCAGCATCCCAGCGGATTCGGGCTGAGCCAGGTGTTTCTGTGTCCTGTGGCCACCAGCCCTGCCACAGGTACACCTCATGATAGTTATCCACCAGGAACAGCGCTAAAGTGACCGGCAGAGCGAGAAAGAGAAGGAAGAATTTGTATTTTTCTACATCACATTTAAAAATAACTTGCTTAACTAAACTGCTCTATAACAGGACAGACCTACAAAATACATGTGAAAAAATTTCCAAGGCAACAACCTACATTATATACACGGTATTAGTGATCTGCAAAACCCACTGTATAAAAATATCTAATAATTTTTTCAAAAAGTGCCAGAGAAAAGGCAAGTCTAATCAAGCAGTAGATGGTTCCATAGCATGGAAACTGTGACTGCTTATGCACAGGCCACATTTTTTACTCTCGACCAAGGTACAGTTAAAAGATGCTGGGAGGAGGACCCAGGTTACTGCTGGGAGACACACTCACATTCCTTCCCAATTTTCCGCGGTTGCCGTTTTTCACCCCCAGTGTGACAAGCGGGTGCGTGACCAGCGCCGTTTGCATGGCTGCAGGAGCGGACAGCTGCTTGCTTGCGCTGGGTTACCTCTACCTCCTCCCCTCCCACCCCCTTACCCCCCACCCCTGATTGCCCCCTCCTTCCCCCCCCTCAAGTCCCATGTTTTAAGTGTACTTGTGTTGTGTGCTTTTGCGGAGGTTTTTAAATGCTCCCACACTGTACTCCTGATAGGAGCATAGTGTGTGTGTGTGTGGGGGGGGGGTCTTTTTTCCTCATCTTTCCTTTTTTTCTTTTCTTTTTCTTTTATCCCTGTCTTCTTGTCCTGTTCCCCCTCTGTAAGGACAGGTTGATGGTTAATTTCACTGGTAACCGTGACAATAAAGGGTTCATTCATTCATTCATTCAAGTTGGTCTTGGAGCCAAGTACAGATAAGACAGACCTGAAATGTAGACAGTACTTTATAACATATATTTAAAAAAAAAAAAAAAACCACAGCAATAAAACAAACTGAATTCTAAAGTGAAAAAAGATGCTAAAAACTCTATGCTTTGCTCAAATGTTGCGATTTTGCTCATACAGGCTCACATCTATGCAAAAAAAATTATATATATATGCAGGGAGACAAAACACTACTTATAAATACATCTTTACCTAATGTTCTGCTTAAATCTTAGGAATGGATGTCCATACACTCCTGACTGCTTAGTTGGATGTCCCATTGATTGAAATAACCTCTGAGAGCAACCCCAAACTCCCAATGTATATACAGTTATGATCAAAAGCTTACGTACACTCATTACAGACATGAAAATCAGTGGCAATAATGGACCTTCAGTGATTTCTTTGAACTGTTCTGGGGCAGAATGATTGTACAACATCCTCCACAACTTTAATTGAAGGGGGGAAAAAGTTGGTGCACAAGTTTTAGTTTCTTTTGGGTATTCTGAAGTCAACACAGTCAAAAATATACACATAGCACACCTAATACGTGGTTAAATGTCTCTTAGCAAGTTTCACCTTTGCTTCTAGCAGAATTCTGATGGGATTTGACCACTCTTCTTGGCAGACTTCAGAGTGAGAGCTCATTTAAATTAAGCATTCCAAAAGCTTAATGTTAGTCTGCTTTATCCATTCCACAACCAGTTTTGTTGTATGTGGTGTGATTGCCCTGATGGAACACCCAATTGTGTCCAAGTTTCAACAGTCTAGCAGATGTTTGGAAGTTATGCTGAATTCTGAGGTAGTCCATTATTCTATCTGCTTTGTGCAGTGCATCAGTTCTACCGGCAGCAAAACAGCTCCAGAGCATGGTGCTTCCACCATGCTTAACAGTTGGTACAGTGCTCTTGGGACCAAATGCCTCAAAAACTCAATATTTGTCTCATCTCATCATAAAACTTCCCTCCAGAAGGCTTTTTGCTTTGTCCATGTGGTCAGCTGAAAACTTTAACCAAGCTTCATCTCATTATCTCTAGCCGCTTTATTCTGTTCTACAGGGTCGCAGGCAAGCTGGAGCCTATCCCAGCTGACTACAGGCGAAAGGCGGGGTACACCCTGGACAAGTCGCCAGGTCATCACAGGGCTGACATTAACCAAGCTTAAAGTGCCAATTTTGGAGCACGGTCCTCCTTCCTTGATGGCAGCCTCTTAGTCCATAGTAATATAAAACTTGCTTGACTGTAGACAGTGACCGTTGTTCCAGCAGCTTCCAGCTCATGACAGGCCTGTGCCTTTGGGGGTTCCTGACCATCCAAACCAATTTCCTCTTAGGTGAGGGTGGGTGACCGGGTCTTCTTCCAGACTTTGGCAAAGTGGCTACGCATCTATTGACTTATATTTGCATACAACTGCTTTAAATGATGATTTTTGAATCTGCAGTTGTTCAGAAATTGCTCTAAGAGACATTCCTGACTTAAATCTATGATCATTTTTCTCAGATTGGCACAGAGCTCATTGGGCTTTTCTGTTGTACCATGCGTTGGTCAATTCAATGAGTGCCATCAAACAAACAAACCCTTTTATGTTGGCATGGATAAGCAACTAGCCGTAAATCAAACATGATCACTAACAAAGTGAAGAGGCCATGGCCTTGGCAAGCTAAAAGACATCTTGGAACTTTCAGCACCATTGAGTTAATAATTAAGTGGGTGTGTGTACATTTTTGACTCCGTGTAGATAATTTTTGTCCCCGTGTTGATTTCAGAAAAATCCATAATAAACTAAAGCTTGTGCACAAAATTATTGATTATTTTTTCCTCTTAAAGATGTTTGTTGCATAATTATACAGAAAAAGAAGAGCCCAATACTGATAACATGCATCCCAGTCTGAATAAACTGAAGATTGGAGAACTAAGAAAACCCACACACTCAGCAAATTGAGCTCAGCATGAAACCAGGGGCCCAGAGGTGGAAAAGCTACATGCCCATGGACAGCCAATATATCTTCAACAAATGTAAAAAACACACAAAACCTATTCCCCTATTATTGTGGATCCCCTAATGGCAGCTATGGATGCACATGATCTCTCATAAAAATGTAATATGACAAAAAGACCAAGTAATCTTTATTTATTTCCACCTCTGTATTCAAAATTGACAGTACAATCTCTAATGTAAATGTATTTTTAGGGTGGGGGAAAAAAAAAAAACACATTGATCTACTTTCAGGATAAATTTACAAAGAACAGAATTGAAGATTTTTATATGCTGTGTTAAAGTTACCAGGCTGTGGTGCAGTGTACAGGTCTTCCTGCAGGAAGGGTAACGCGCTGACCAGGTCTGGAATTCTGGATGGGTAGAAGAATTCCTGAGCCACAAACTCACCTGACGAACTACTTAGCTGGAAGAGGCGTGGGGTGAAGTTAAACTTTCCTGGATCTACATATTTAAAAAAAAAAGAAAAAGCCACCAAACACAACAGCAAGAGATTTAACACAAATGTACATCAAACAACTAACACTTCATAATACCTTTTAGTTTTTTTTTTTTGCTTGAATCCATACCTAAAAATGGCATCTGTTCATGTAAAAATGTTATACCTTGAAGCATGCAGTCATAAGCCTTACGATCCTTCCTGCCCAACGCCTCCCAGAACTCCACGGGCTCCACCCCTTCTTCACACTCATGGATGCTCACATTGCAACTGCTGTGCAGGCCTGCCTCCAATGGTCGCCTTGGAAACATAAAACTTTTGCTCCACTCCATAACAGACCCAAATCCTTAATTGAGCTTAGTTTCGATATTCTAATACCAGTCTTCATGTTAATATGTTCCACATCACTTGTGCCCACAGAGGGGTGGACAAATCATTAGCCTGAGCAGCAAGAATAAGCACATTACATACGCAGGCTATTCATTTTTCCCTTCAGTCAGTCATCACCACCTGATGGACAAGCAGGGTAAATAAGCTTTTAATTTAGCAGTCAATGGCATTTTTTTTAACTCTCATTCAACAACCAGAGAAGGAAGTCGATTTCCTATTTATTTTCCCAAAACAGAACTGTTCATTTGATATGCCTGTTTGAACCAAGTGTGCAACTGAACATGAAGGCATTATTTAAACTGCACAGTGGGGTGCATCAGTTGCCCCCTAAAAATGAAGAGTTCCTCCGATCATGATGCATTTTTGTTTTAATGTTCCTTTTGGTAAGAAAACACACTGGGTGAAATATTTTGACAAATTTCAAAAGTTTAATGGTGGCACCAGGAGCTCAAAGTTATGGAAAAAGCTGCTATTTTATGACAAACTTTCGATCACTTTTCATGAAACATTATGGCACCTTATAGAGTATACCAAATATCTTAGATACACATTTTTAGTACATATTCTAAATATATTATCAAGCACAGTTTGAGTTTTAGGGCGGCACGGTGGTGTAGTGGTTAGCGCTGTCGCCTCACAGCAAGAAGGTCCGGGTTCGAGCCCCATGGCCGGCGAGGGCCTTTCTGTGTGGAGTTTGCATGTTCTCCCAGTGTCCGCGTGGGTTTCCTCCGGGTGCTCCGGTTTCCCCCACAGTCCAAAGACATGCAGGTTAGGTTAACTGGTGACTCTAAATTGACCGTAGGTGTGAATGTGAGTGTGAATGGTTGTCTGTGTCTATGTGTCAGCCCTGTGATGACCTGGCGACTTGTCCAGGGTGTACCCCGCCTTTCGCCCGTAGTCAGCTGGGATAGGCTCCAGCTTGCCTGCGACCCTGTAGAACAGGATAAAGCGGCTACAGATAATGAGATGAATCCCTTGCAAAGGTTCTTAACGTGATCTCTGGGTCGCAAGAAATCAATAAATGGAGTCCAACATTGTGATTCAAACCTTACGTGAAAACATAAAATAAGCGTTTTTTGGCAAAAAATTAACCTCATGGTGCCACCATTAGACTTTTGAATATGGTCAAAAAATTTTACAGGATGTCTTTATTGGTGAAAAGGAACGCCCAAACAAAAATGCATCAGATTTTATGAAAGTGAGGGCAACTGATGCACCCTACTGCACAGGTAACGCATTCTAAATAGATACGAGCACAGAATGTTAATAGAAGGCACACTGTGTTTATTCATCGAAATGTCATGAGTGGGTGATTGAGCAGTCAAATATGAGGCTCAAATAAAAACCATGCTCATCATTATAAACTTCTGGTAGTCCCGGTTTATAATCAGGGAAACAAAACCAACTAAATTTGGTAGAATATACCACAGAGAAATGCAAACCAAAATACTTTGTGAGCAGGATTAAAACCAGTCCCATGCACATTCCTGTTTGAAACCAATTATGAACTCCAATGATGGAGAAGGAAGGGAGAGGAAAAAAAAAAAACTTGTAGTTTATGCCATGCCCACTTCAGGTTTAAGGCCCGGTCCCACAATACCGATAACTAACAACTATAACTAGAAATAAATCAGTCCCCTGCAGTTTATGTGGTTGGTGGTCACACCAGACCGATAACGATACCTATAGCCCAGGCCTGGGTTTATCCGTATCGGTGAGATTGCTTCTGGAACGATTTTTCCCAGCCTGGACCTGATCCGATAAAACATCTGACCAATCAGGTAACTGTTTACATGTGATGTCGTCTGAGCATAAATCTTATTCACCGATGTGATTTTTCGTGAAATATCAATAGAAAGTTAAACACCACAAATGCAGGTAAGATATTTTAATTATGAACTTCAGCAGGGGGCGGCACGGTGGTGTAGTGGTTAGCGCTGTCGCCTCGCAGCAAGAAGGTCCTGGGTTCGAGCCCCGTGGCCGGCGAGGGCCTTTCTGTGCGGAGTTTGCATGTTCTCCCCGTGTCCGCGTGGGTTTCCTCCGGGTGCTCCGGTTTCCCCCACAGTCCAAAGACATGCAGGTTAGGTTAACTGGTGACTCTAAATTGACCGTAGGTGTGAATGTGAGTGTGAATGGTTGTCTGTGTCTATGTGTCGGCCCTGTGATGACCTGGCGACTTGTCCAGGGTGTACCCCACCTTTCACCCGTAGTCAGCTGGGATAGGCTCCAGCTTGCCTGCGACCCTGTAGAAGGATAAAGCGGCTTGAGATAATGAGATGAGATGAATGAACTTCAGCAGTCCAAACATTTGTTTTAGACTTTATTTTTTTTTAATCCGTGATGCATCATCTGTAACCAATCTGTGATATACCGAAACGTCTGTGACCAATCCGTAAATTATTAGCATCCTTGATGCATCCGTAACCACCTTGCATTTTGTATCCTTTTTTTTTTAAATTATATTTCCATAATCTGTGACCTATCTGTATTCTGTCAACCACCGGAGTATGTGCAGGGGTTGCTTTGAAGTCCAAGCTGTACAGTACGACCCGGAATAATGTGCTACTACTTAGAAAAAACTTCCATGACTCTTCTTAAGTTGCATGCATTTATTTCCCTGAGTGGCAGGACCAAGCGAGATTATTAGTTGTGGTGTGACTGTTTCAGACTGGAACTAAATTCAGGCAGAGGTATAGTCATAGTTATAGGTATTATTCATCAGTGTTGTAGGGCTGGGCCCTTAATCTGGACAGAGATACATGGGCAAAGACATTCTGCAAACATGCGCTTCATCAGCACATAAATCATCAGGAGAAAACCAAGCCTATGTGTCACCTGTTCCAGGGATTCATTTATTTTCCAGAGTTAGTTGGAGTTAATGGACGAAATTTTACTTATTGTGTTGAGTTAAATTGGATTAGTCTTCATGTTGTAGTCTAGTTAAAAGGTTCTGACTGCAAAGTTGAATTCTGGGCAAAAATGTCCCATTTCTATCACTGTCGGAGTTTTGAGATGTTTCACGTTGATTTGAGTTGAAATTGAGGAGTTGCGCTGCTGCGCGCGCGCGCACACACACACACAATGTATCCTACGTCTGAATGTTTGCCGAGAAAACGCGTCCCACGTTTTACGATTCCAGAGATTGCCGAAGCAAGTGAGCAACAAGATCACATGACATACATGTCAACCTATACGGAATGTCCGTATTTTATACGGATTTGATTCAATAAACGTAGTATACGGGCGTACAAATAAAGTTATACGGATTCTTTAAAAAAACTTCAATGTTTATTTAGAGCTATAATCAATTCCCACGATGCTAAAAGAGCGCATAACATTTACAAACGTACTGTACACCACAGACAGCCAGTAAAGAGTCTTATGAAATCGCGCGTTATCTTGTGGTAGCAAGACTTTGTTCCACTTTTGATCATGCGCACACCGCATTGCGAGAATCCCGCCAACCTGAGCGACTTTCACTAGCGACTGAAAAGATTCTGAATGGGCACTCCGGCAAGATCAACACAGACGCTTGCTGTGACATGCAGCCTCGTGAGGTATTGGTGCAGAGTGCTAAAAAAAGCTGTCATGGAGTACAATTCAGAACATTAGAGTGGCACTTTGTGTTTCTGTCAAACATTGGAGCTTTGTATTCATTCTGAAGGTTTATTGTTATTAATATTGAATAAAAAGTAACTTGGATATATCATTGTTAATTATCATTCAAATTTTAGGTAAATTATTTTAATTTGCATCTTATAAGGATTTTATAAGGGAAATACGGATTTTGGAGGTTGGTTATACAGGTTTGATTGACCAAAGGTTGACATGTATGACATGAACACCATGGGGTGTGTTTGACCTGCTTTTAACCAAAACAAGGTTGGCATGGGCAAACATGGTGGACTCCGATCTCCTGCTAGCTAGGACTCCGATCTCCTGCTAGCTAAAAGCTAATGAAAAAGAAAAGGAAAATATGAAGGTGAATCAGCTCGAAAGTGTACCAGAAAAGTAATGAAAACAAAAATGTCGTCTGCAAGACAGCTTCACCGACCGCTGGAATCGCATGAAGGATGAAACGGGCACGAAACCTGATGAATTTGCAGCGCTTGTCTTGGATTGGTATGGATTTATACACATTTTGATCTTACAGAGAAAGAAACGATGACAAAACCAGCAACAGAGAAAACATGTATTCGTCTTTTTATTTCATGGATCTGTTCACCACAAATTGCATACCTGTGACTCAAAACTCTCCGAGGTCGGTGCAGAGTCACGATGTTTTCCACATGTCGCCATTTTGGTGTGACCCAGTTCCATAATTATGCTAATCAGTTCAAGCTCCTTGCGTTGTTTCCATGGGGCCATACTGTTTGGCTCCAAGAGGTACAATATTCGGTCCCAAAAAGGAAGAAAGCGACCCTCAGCACATCAAAATGATCACATCGCATCACATGATATTGCTCTTGTGGGACATAAAATACCATGCACAATTAAAAAAAAAAAAGTTAAGTTTCAGATGACTTTGCAGTCAGTGCTTTTAACTGGGTTCCTAGGCAAGCATAACATGGGACACAAATGGGAAAGCCACGGTCTAATGGTTAGAGAAGCAGCTTTGGGACCAAAAGACTGCTGGTTCGATTCCCTGGACCAGCAGGACTGGTTGAAGTGCCCTTGAGCAAGGCACCTAATCCCCAACTGCTCTGGCACGAGTGGTGGCATATCTTGTGTCTGATTAGAGCAATTCCAGCGTTATGGACGTGACACTTGAACTCAAAATGGCAACAAATGACCCAGTGCATGTTTTATTGTCTCCCAGTATTTAAACAGGTGTTGCATATTTTAAGGCTGTACCATACTGGAGAAGTGATAGAACAAGAACAATTCCCATAGTACATCTAGGGCATGCCAGAAAATGCCAATAAAAGATGCGTTATGGATGTGACAGAAAAAGTATCACTTTTCTTGGGTTACTGTACATTTTTATCAAACTCTGTGAAATTGTAAACCTAATGTCGAAATGGAGATATCCATTTGATAGAGGGGTCCAAGGTGAATATTAAAAAATCTTTGTTTAAAATATTGTGTATTTCATGCAGAGTTTCGGAAGGAAAAGTCAGCGTTATGGATGTGACGAAATTCCGTTATGGATGTGACGCGTCTGAAATAGACATGGCATATGTTTAGAAAATCAGCAATTTAACCACCATAACCCTTTGAAAAACTCTCTAAATATCAGCTAAAACTATCAAAGTTCTTCAATAATATTTAGGATGGCTATTGTTTTGTGGATTTTAGCATACATTTCTGTGGCTTGTGGCAATAATATAGAATTGTACATGATCAAAGTTGATTTTAGCTTGGGGTTTACATTATAAGAAAGAAAGACTGACAGTGACATATTAGGTTGGTTACAAATTGGTTCAACTTGTTCACATCTGTAAAATACAGGCCTAGGTGAGATCTCTGGGAGTGGTTTTGATGTATTACATGTTGCTTTATTTTTGCATGGTGAGGTTGACATTTACATGGAATTGCCCATTAGCCAAAGAAAAGCTGATGTGGTGCCCGACTGACATGAAACGAGCAACATGGGACTGGACAGCACAGCACACAGGAGCACTGACTTGCCAGCGAGCAATTTAATTTACATTTTGTTTACTCCTGAAATATCGTAAGGAGAGACATATCTCTGACTCACTGTTCTTTAATCTTCTCAGCAGCTGTGCTTGCCACCTCACGGGTGTGCGTTTGTGTCTTACAGCCATGCCACAGGTAGATGAGGGCTTTGTTAATGTTGAGCAGAATCATGGAGGTCCGAGAGCGCAGACTACTGCAGTGACATGCTACCTCCAGCAGATGGCCCTCTACCGGCACCTCACCACGAACGCAATACAAACGCCATTCATCTAAAAGAGATTGAGGAAGAATGTACATCGTAACTGACTAATCTGATGCACTCTATCCCCCAGTAACCGCATGTTTGCGTCTTTCTACTTTCCTTTTTTCAATCAGAAGAATGATAAAAATGAACACATACACATGCTTTACATTTATTACAGAAAAAAAAAAGTTATCAAGTGTCAGATCTCAAAGATTAGCTTAGCCCAAAAATATATTGACTTAATCTTATATCTGAAGGTGGTTTTTTTTCCTTAATAGAAAAGGTTATACAGTACAGCTGTAGTTAAATGTCCAAAATAAATAGCAAAATCAATAAGTTGCATTTCACACAATCATTACTGAGACCAACACTATGCTTTGATAAAAGCTGACATTTTATCCCCCTCTTCTGGTGAAACTAAGGCTACGTTCACACTGCAGGCTGAAGCGACTCAAATCCGATCTTTTCGCCCATATGTGACCTGTATCCGATCTTTTATTGACAATATGAACGACACAGATCCAATTTTTTCAAATCCGACCCAGGCCGTTTGGATATGTGGTCCTAATTCCGATTCCTATCCGCTCTTTTCATATGCGACTTCAGTCTGAACCGCCAGGTCGCATTCATCCGACTTACACGTCATCAACAAGCCACAAACGTCACTATTCTGCGCTGAAGTAGGTGGCGGGTCTCTCAAAAAAAGTTACAACAACATGGCGCATAATCACGGGCGCAGATAGAGGGGGGGACTCGTCCCACCCAGATTTAAATTCACCTCGTTCGGTCCCCCCTACTTATAGGGAGGAAAAAACGTCTATGCTGTCTTTCTTTGCATAAGGCAAACCTCACGGAAAAATCAAAAAACTAATTACCATTCAGTTTATTGAGGTGCACGGCAGTGTATACATAGTTGCAACAACTCGCATAAAACAAAGACTGATATTCGGTTGGTTGAGCTGCGCAGACTGCACAGGTTGCGAGCTCGAGCTTGGTTGCTATGGTTACTAACAACAAGTTTGACAGGCATATCGGGGTTGGGGTTGGTTTGCTGGCAGCTTTGTCCCCCCCAGTTTTTTGTCCCCCCCAGTTCAAAAAACGTATCTGCGCCCCTGCACATGACATCAATGCGAGGGACGCTTCGGGCTGTGAAGGTTCTGAATCTTCTCAATGGAAGGACGCAGAGGTTAGGGAGCTGATTTCCATTTGGGGGGATGCAGCTATTCAAGCTAGATTGGATGGGTCATACCGCAACCGGGCGGTTTTACTTCCGTAAACACTGGCCATGCTCACTGCGTGTGATGTCGTCGTATCCTGCAATGCGCATGCGGAACACTTTTAGGTCGCTTTTCGTTCATACTGAGGATCACATACAAGTCGCATATATTTGTTAATGTGAACGACCTCACAAAAAAATCGGATTTCACAAAAAAATCAGAATTGAGCATTAAGCCTTGCAGTGTGAACATAGCGTAAGAAACTAGGCACAGTCTGTGCCTCTCTCATATACCCCTTTTCCACTAAATCAGTTCCAGGGCTGGTTCGGGTTCACAACTCGTTCAACTTGCGAGCCAGCTGAGAACCAGTTTGCTTTTCCATAGCTCGCGGTGCTAAAGGAAGCCACGTCATTACGTCGCTGTATACGTCAGTTATGTCGCTACGTTTGCATAAACCTTGGCGTGAATATCGAAGCAAAAACAACACAGAAGAAGCAGCAGCAGCAACAACAATAATGGATGACTTTGCGTTTATACAGCTGCTGCTTCTCGTCACTTAAAAATGGCGATCTTTCGCGGTCTTGTTATTGTTGGTCTTAAGAACTCCGCCCCCTCCCCCGCTGACGTAAGCAGTTCTTTCCTCTGGCCCAGCAGAGAGTTGGTGCTAGCCTGGAACCGGTTTTTCTGGCCCCAGAGCCAGTTCTTTGTCAGTGGAAACAGAAAACCCGGTTCCAAACTAAGCACTGGCCCCGAACCAGCCCTGGAACTGATTTGGTGGAAAATGGGGCAATATACACACTATCCTTGACTTGCAAGTGACGTCAAAGCAAAATAGAAACCCGGATGTCGGCCATGTTGGTGGATATACAAATGCAAAATTCCATACAAAACAATCACGCGTGCACAACTCTGTTTTTTTCACTGCTTTAAGCGTTCTTTTAGCTACGCCATATCTTTGTGCTGTACATGGTTGTGGTCACAACAGTACTCGTGACCGTGGCACGTTACAATTCTTTAGAATTCCATCCGTGATTCGGAAAGAGGGCGAGGAAACTCCGAGGCTCAGTATGGAGAGGAGACGAGCACGGCTGAACATCATCGGCAGGGCTGATCTAACAGAGGCTAAAACCAAAACAGCTCGTGTTTGCAGTGATCATTTTATCTCAGGTGAGATTCAAAAGCTCTCTCAATAAGATCATGGAAGAACTGTATTTCGTGTTGCTAGAATTTTGCTATAAAATGAGCGTTCTCTCTTGTCATGGTTCACTCGGTCATTGTTATAATTTTAACACGTTGTATTACCATTTTGCTTCTAGGAGCGCCAGCAAAATTATACAATAGAAACGATCCAGACTGGGCAGCCACTCAGAAAATGAGCTATGTTTCATCCAAGGTCGGACTTGATTCTTCGGCAGCCAAACCAGATAGAATGTGATATCTGGGTACTCGATGGTCGGTAGAAGCGTCTTGGCTTCAGAAAAGTCTGACTTTTTAAAATAATACAAGTCAAAACCACATCTATCTATCTTCTTTGTATCAAATCTTCGCTTGACCGTTCAAATCGTGCCAATACTGAGAAAATTCAGCATTGTTTACAGACATGCTTTTCAGCAGCTGCCGTCCTAGTTGCTTGTATGGACCCTTTTCACGTGACGTCACGACAAACGCGGCCGCCATTTTGGACATGTACTACCAGTAGTTTACCACAGCCAACATTGAGGAACAGCAGCAAAGAAAGTGTTTATTTTCAGCAAGACTTCCATCATGCCACTATATTGTTGTGCACCTGGATGTAGTAACCATCAACACACAAGGCAAGGTTTATCATTTTATCGGATCCCGACGGAGAAGATGGATAGCGGCCATTAACAGATTGGCAGCCCTTGGCATACCAACGCTTGTGTAGTGACCACTTTGTTGGAGGTAAGACGAATAAAATTAGCCAGAAAAGGCATTACATTGCTGTTAACATTCTGTGGCGGCGAGTGTGTAACCAAATAGGCTAAAATAACCCATTGTAACCTCTTTGTTCTTCTGTAGTAGCTATTGTTGACTAGCTAATGTCAACAAGTAGCTGGTATGTTACTGTAGCAATGTTTACGTTCAGTCATTTGGATGACTGTTAAAACCTTTCAGTCTCAAGTTTTTCCTTTACTGTATTTACTAGTTTACTGTAATTATGATCCAGCAGCTATTTACACCAGATCCAGTATAAATAGCTGCCGGAGCCAACGTCCAAGGTTCCGGAGCGCGCTCCGGCTTGCTCTCCCTCAAATTAAGCAGCGCGCGCCGGCTTGCTCCCGGAGTGCTCCGGCTTGCTCTCCCTCAAATTAAGCAGCGCGCGCCGGCTTGCTCCCGGAGTGCTCCGGCTTGCTCTCCCTCAAATTAAGCAGCGCGCGCCGGCTTGCTTCCAGAGTGCTCCGGCCGAGGTTCCCCTCAAATTAAGCAGCGCGCGCCGGCTTGCTTCCAGAGTGCTCCGGCCGAGGTTCCCCTCAAATTAAGCAGCGCGCGCCGGCTTGCTCCCAGAGTGCTCCGGCCGAGGTTCCGGAGCACACCCCGGCTGAGGTTGCCCTCAAATTAAGCAGTGCGCTCCGTAACCTCGGCCGGAGCACTCCTGGAGCAAGCCGAAGCGCGCTCCGGAACCTCGGACGTTGGCGTGTATGCGTATGGCGATGGGTTTTTAATGACATAGGTATACAGATCATGTGGGCCGAAGTCAGGTAAAGACGAGGGCTTCGTGTACTTCCGTACATCAGTGAACAATCCTGGTGGAAGCAGGTAAATGTCGTTCTCTAAGCCTGCTAACCTCAATTTTTGCAAATACCTCTCCCTCTGCTTGCCCTGTAAATGCCCTACGTCGCTGGATAGTGAAGGTGTTTTCTGCATCTCGCTCCTTTTTCTTTTATGTTTTTCATTTGTCGCCTTCCTTGCATTCAAACTGATTCCAGCCGAAGTCCACTACATGTCCAAAATGGCGGTCGCGTTTACGAAGGTCACGTGACTGAAAAGGGTCTATATCCACCGTCATGGCAGACACCCATGATGTAGCACATTTTGATCATGTGGTCGCAAGTCATCTACAGGGTTACAGTACAACTCCATATTCAAATGCCCACACTCATCAGGGTTTTATAAGGTCCTGGAATTGAAAGTAACAAGTAAAAAGGCAGACAGACAAACAGCATGATGGACCAAGAACACCACAAAAAGCTGTGGCTAAAGACGGATACTTAAACTGTCAACTTGAATCTCCTTACTCTGAACGTTCTCTTCCTCCTCTTCCCTCTTCCCACAATGCACAATCATGCCGCCATTGAAGCACTGCAGAAAGCATGGCAGCTCTTTGCCCTGTTGTACCTGCACCTGCAAATCAACACCCAGCTTCAAGTGTACTGTATATAGCTTCTGCTTCAGCACATTATTACCGTACAGGGATTTACTGAATTCTTGCTGCAGGCACTTAAATTAGCCTGATTTCAAAAACCCGTCTCCAATATCTCAGAGTAATGAACTATAAATGCTGATTAACGAATTTTCTTTCCAATCAAGTTGTAAGATTTGGATTGGCAGGTTCAGCTTGCAAATTGTACAGAACATTTATTTAGCTGTTACATGGGGATGCAGTAGTGGTTTAATCAGGCATTTCCTCTCAATGTGACAGTTGGGGATATAATAAAAGCAAAATGTCATCATTTTCATATATTATTAACATCAATAATTTCCTATATGGGTCTGTCTCAGAAACTGGGTACTGTGGGGGTACCCCAATAAATATACCCAGTCAATAAACTGTACGGTTTTGAATGGTGATGTTGGTTTTAATTTGAAATAAAATGATGAAAGAAATAATACAGATAAAACTAAATCTTTGATGTGAATACTCTATTCAGAATTTGGCAAAAATTCTGCAAATTTGTGGAAAAATGGCAGCTTGATCTGGGACAATAAATGGTTGACATCGCATTCCCTTAAAAAGGTTCTAGTCCATTGAAAAGTCTCCAGTTGTAACTTTATACACCTAAGGATCGGTGCGCTCACAGAATAATCATAACCGTAATAAAACATCATGCAAAATATTTGATCACCGTCGTAACTCCATTTTCCGCAGACCCAAAACCAATACGATCGTGTGTTTTGATCTAAACGGAAAGCCTCAGGGTCAAGGTCTCTACCTCACCGAAAGTATTAACTTAAAAATCACTACAACATATAAAAATTTAGTTATAAATCTGCGATTTTGTTTTTTAAAATGAAAGCTGAAAGTTAGGTATAGAATATGTTTCTTACAGAATGTGTTACGATGGTAGCTGGTCTTGTATGAATTTCTGAGCTATAAAATGAGTTGTGGTCTATTTTTTACCGTAGCGTGTTATTTGTGTGCGGGGAAGGACACACATTAACAATCTGCATGTGTAGAATAGAATTTTCCACTCCGACAGTTAGAAGTTGATCGCGCTTCCATTTGCGGGCTTTCTGTTACGCGGGTGATCTGTTCGGACGTTATCACTGAAAAGGTGAGTTTTGACAGTTTTATTTTGTTTTAGTCTTGCAGTATAAGGCAATAGAATGTTTCTTTTTCATCTTACTTTCATATTTCGTAGTGTTTGCGTATTTTTGGACAATATTTTGCAACCATGGTCAATTTAGATCGAACTTTTTATAGAATCTACGGCGTCATTTTGCCCCGCCCCCGCCTCACGCTCCATCCGGTGCGGTAGTGATGTCCCGTTGCTCGCGCACCGCAGCAGAGACCTGCATGACCTTCAGCCGGTACAGTCGCTGTTCTTTTACCAGCGCCGTTATTCTCATCTTTCCGGTGTGTTCTTGATTTTTCCATTGTGTCCTATTTCGTCATATCAAATCCCCAAAATGTATCATATTATTCATATTTAAGTGAATAATCAATTCAGTCATCATAACTTGGCATTTTTAACCCAAGCAATCAAAAAGAGGAAATTTATTCAATATTTTCACTCGTCTGTGAAGGAGGGGCTTTAATTCTTCATGATGGAGTTATTTTATATGGAAATCAACTTTACAAAAGCATTTGAATTGTAAATTAAAAAAAAATTCCACAGTGGAGGCCGGATAAAGCAAGATGCGATCTTTATTCTTATTAAACATGACAAAAGAAACATTGAGTGTTGGGTAAATGCAAAAAAAAAAAACCCAGTAAAATTAGAAAATTTATTTTTTGACCATAATGTCCCAAATGAGAGACCAGTTTCTGAGACGGACCCATATTTTAAAAATTGTCACACAATTTGACATCAGGTCCTTCTCACATGCAAGTCTGACTGCATATTAGAATGATGCCTGAACCTTTATTCATCCAGTTAAAATATGCAATATTGGCTACTTTACCTACATGGTCCTGAATATGGCTTAAATTGTTAAGACTTTTTTTTTTATTTAAACCCATTTTTAAATCTTACTAATCCATGTTAACCGGTTTGTTTTTTATTTATTTAGATTGGTCAGTGAGGTAACAAACTGCTTTTAACAGTCAAATGATTTGCATCCATAGTGCAAAATGTAAATTTTATTAAACTAATCAATCAATGTTTACATGCACTGGTTAGGAGCCAGTGTATACGAGAGCACATAAGCTCCAAACTGTAACCAACACCCCCCACCCACAAACCTGTGCTCCTCTCTCCTCATCCAGCTCAATGGTCATCAATGCAGAGGTTCCTTTTTCACTGACTGTCGAGTTCCTGCCTTGCCAGAAGAAATAGCAGCACTTCTCTCGCCCTGGACCAGCACTGCGAACCTGCTCCGGCTTCTGCCTGCTGCCCACTAAACACACAAAATACCACATTACACATTTTGTCAAACATTTTCTTCTTATTCTTCGAGAGCCAGGCTCCTCCCTTCTCCATCACCACTACGCAAGTGATTTAGCAACATTTTCTACCATTCACTTGTCGCCAATTCCACTGTTGTATATATTCAAGGGGGGGGGAACCCACCCACCCAGCACATTACTCCTGCTTTTGACACACTCACCTGCTGCGCTCACCATGTACTTCCATTTCACTACATAGGCATCTCCTTCATGAAACTGGCCAATGCTTTGCTTGGGCAGGCGGCTGTAGTCGAATTCCAGGATGTGCCAGACATCCACACTGAGCGTGCTGATCTCCAGAGAGCGCAGGCGATCCTCAGAACATCCGTTATCCACAGGGCCATGACCGCGACCAACGTCCTGCCCTTCCAGAACCATGCTGATGGGTGACTGCAGCACCGGGAGCATCAGCCCCACATCATATGCAACACACTCCAAGCGTGACGATGTACCCTGAGAGGGCTAATATGCGTAGAAAAGACATGCAACGGTAAGAGAAAAATCCAAGGCAAGTAAGGTGAAAAAACAAAATTTGTCTTTAGTAAGCACTTTATTCTGATCAGGGATGCAGTGAGAGTCTCTCATAGCCTGCATACTTTCCTGCAGTACAAGGACTTGGCTTTTCAGCCATTTAAATAGTTTTCATGCATCTAAACTAGCTTTCAAGTGCGTCTCTGGCAGATATGTAAAGAGTACTAAATTATTTTACTCAAGTACTATAGCTATGGTGAAATTGTAATAAAGTACAAGTAAAATTCCTTCTGCAAAAAATCTACTAAAATAAAAGTACTTTTTTTTTTTTTAACTGCATGGCTGGCGAGGTGCAGATAAATTATATTCTCGGACCTTTCCTTGGCAATTCAGTCATAGTTGATGTTTAATTTCAGATCCGGCAACGTTATTTTTAATTTCACATCACCTTTTTCATGCAACTGGAATTTATTACATTCATGTAAAGCTTTTGATATTGATATTTGATAAAGCACACTGCTTGCTTAGACATGTCTTAAGTACAAACTGTTTGAAATTTGAAACACAGTCTTTACAGTGCCTTGCAAAAGTATTCATACCCCTTGAACTTTTTCACATTTTTCCACCTTACAGCCACGAACTTAAAAGCTTTTTATTGAGATTTTATGTGATAGACCAACACAGAGTAGCACATAATTGTGAAGTGAAACAAAAATTATAAATGGTCTTCAAAATTTTAAACAAATAAAAATCTGAAAAATGTGATGTGCATTAGTATTCGGCCCCCCTGCGTCAATACTTTGTTGAGCCACCTTTTGCTGCAATTACAGCTGCAAGTCTTTTGTGGTACGTCTCTACCAGCTTTGCACATCTAGACACTGAAATTTTTGCCTATTCTTCTTTGCAAAATAGCTCAAGCTCAGCCAGATTGGATGGAGAGCGTCTGTGAACAGCAAGTTTCAAGTCTTGCCACAGATGCTCAATGGGATTTAGGTCTGGACTTCAACTGGGCCATTCTAACACATGAATATTCTTTGATCTAAACCATTCCATTGTAGCTCTGGCTGTATGTTTAGGGTCATTGTCTTGCTGGAAGGTGAATCTCCTTCCCAGTCTCAAGTCTTTTGCAGCCTCCAACAGGTTTTCTTCCAGGATTGCCCTGTATTTAGCTCCATCCATCTTCCCATCAACTCTGACCAGCTTCCCTGTCCCTGCTGAAGAAAAGCATCCCCATAGCATGATGCTGCTGCCACCACCATGTTTCACAGTGGGGATGGTGTGTGCAGGGTGATTAGCAGTGTTAGTTTTCCGCCACACATAGCGCTTTGCATTTAGGCCAGAAAGTTCAACTTTGGTCTCATCTGACCAAAGCACCTTCTTCCACGTTTGCTGCGTCCCCTACATGGCTTCTTATGCCTGTCTTTCAACAATGGCTTTCTTCTTGCCACCCTTCCAAAAAGGCCAGATTTGCGGAGTGTACGACTTATAGTTGTCCTGTGCACAGATTCTCCCACCTGAGCTGTGGATTTCTGCAGCTCCTCCAGAGTGATCACGGGCCTCTTGGCTGCTTCTCTGACCAGTGCTCTCCTTGCTCACGCTGTCAGTTTAGGTGGACGGCCATGTCTTGGTAGGTTCGCAGTTGTGCCATACTTTTTCCATTTTTGAACGATGGATTGAACAGTGCTTCTTGAGATGTTCAGAGCTTGGGATTTTTTTTTTATAACCTAACCCTGCTTTAAACTTCTCCAGAACTTTATCCCTGACCTGTCTGGTGAGTTCTTTGGTCTTCATGATGCTGTTTGTTCTTCAGTGTTCTCTAACAAACCACTGAGGCCTTCACAGAACAAGTGTATTTATGCTGAGAGTAAATTACACACAGTAGGACTCTATTAACTAATTAGATGATTTCTGAAGGCAATTGATTGCACTGGATTGTATTTAGAGGTATCAGCGTACAGGGGGCTGAATACTAATGCACATTACATTTTTCAGATTTTTATTTGTTTAAAATTTTGAAGACCATTTATCATTTTTGTTTCACTTCACAATTATGTGCTACTCCATGTTGGTCCATCACATAAAATCTCAATAAAAAACAAGTTTGTGGCTGTAAGGTGGAAAAATGTGAAAAAGTTCAAGGGGTATGAATACTTTTGCAAGGCACTGTACATTATAAACAACTGATCCTATGCCATTTTCCTATTGTAATTTATAAACGGGATACACGCAGGGTGCACATATAACTTTCATTTAGTCTGATTATACATTACTGACTGAAAAATATAGATTACAATGCCTCCTCAACTGACAGTTAAGCCGATGGATTTTTGTACCATGTCATTTTCAGAATCGAAATAACAGAAGAAAACTTAAAAAAATAAATAAAACCCCACAAACCACACCACATAAGCAGCTGAGGTTATAACAAGAAATATTAGGTCGTATTAAAATGTTGATTCCAATCTTTTTTCCCCCTCCTACACAGCAAAATCCCGATCAGATCCGAGATGAAATATAGACCAGAGCAACACGACATCAGTTTGAAGTACTTTTGGTGGACATGCCACTTTTTGAGAGGAAAACAAAGTGGGGAAATAGACTGGTGGCAAATAGGAGGTAGAGGTCGTCACGATGCCTAAAAGTTGCAGTGTCATGTCCTGCACCTTCAACAGCAAAACACTCACACGTTTGTTTCTCCTTGCTACTCAGTAGGGAAAATGATGGAGAAAAGAAAAATAAGTTGACAACAGCAGGGATTGTCCATCTACTTAAAAAAGAAAAAAAAAAGAAAAAAAACTAGACAGGAGAGGGTGCCATCTGCCATCTCCATTCCAGTCTAGGCAGGTGATAAACTAGATCTGTACATTAACAGCAGTAAACAAAGCAGACTGACTAAGAAGGCAGCTACATATAACCAGAGGTCAGTGGCGGCTGGTAGTCTTTCAAACAGGGGAGGCTGGTCGGTTACGATATTTCCAGATTTTAAAAGAAAAAAACATCAATTTTGCCCATACTCTTGCCTCTGATCTGGCTGATTGTTGGCAGCGTCACAAACTGTGAAATAACAGGTTCTTTTGGCCCATTAGCCTACTGTCCAATATACATGATGGTGGTGTTGGGGGGGAGGGGTACATTTTAACATTTTATATTTTAAAATTGTGGCATGTTGTTTAAAAATTGATCATTACTGAAAGCAGCTATTTGTCAGGAACCTCAGCAGTAGAGCTGGGTGCCATACATTTCATTCAATGACACTTTCCCTATATTTTACTTATTTTGACTGAGAAATGTTTTATTGACAATTTTGATAACCCTTCACTTTTAATCCAGGTCTGTAGTGTGAAATGTTCTCGGCTGTGTTTTTGTTTAAAAATGTTTTCCAAATTGTAGCGGTGTTTAATTCATATCCAAAAAAACCACATATTCCAATATAATATGCTCAGCATAAACATTTTAAATAGATTCTATATTTTTGGTCCATCCATGACATATTAAAAAGTAGCCTATTTACTGTTGATGTGGGTTACCTGCTGTTAGCCAATTCACTTTCTCGTACCAGGAGAGCTGAAAGGAACGAGTATTATTCCGTACCTTTTTCACCAAGTCAGTTTGAGGCGTTGGTCTACCCTGCTCTTTAATTTTAATTTTTTCCTCGAAAGGAAGACTGGCAAATGGCTTCGCCAAAATTAAATCAGCAATGCTTGGCATCCGAGCGCAGCTTTCTTGCTAGCTGACTAGCCCCCTCAAGTTCAGTCACTCAAATAAACGAAATTTCTGGAACTAAGATAGCAAACTTGACAACACTATATTTACACTTTATTTACAATGAAAATATACAAACTAAAAAAGCTGGTAGAAACCGTATGTAATGAATGAAATTGAAATGTAAGCTGATCTCTTACAATACACCACAGCACTTGCGAATCCGCATGGGACTGAACTGAAATTCACCGCTGCCTGTCTATATTTGAAACGAGCTGTCAATCAAAGAAAATATCCGGCCGCTTTCACCAATCACCAGTCTCCTCGCGGAAACTGCCATGTCCCTCCCATGTGAGGCTGGGAGTCCGTAGGCAGGCATTTTCGCAGTATTTGTCCAATAACCGTCTTGCATTTTGAGATTGAAAAGTGCATAGCTCCCAAATGCCATTGAAGTCCACTGAGGCTGGGAGTCCGTGAGACTCCGTGGGCGGGCGTTTTCGCAGTATTTGTCCAATAATCGTCTTGCATTTTGAGATTGAAAAGCGCATAGCTCCCAAATGCCACTGAAGTCCACTGAGGCTGGGCTGCATCGCGCTGTCATGAGGGGGAAAAACTCACGCACACTTTAAAGTTATAAGGGAATGATTTCGCACTGTAGTGGGTTGAGCACACATATTTCTATGATTCTGGATCTGAAATAGCAATGTTATAAGGTCGGCTATAACATAAGCCTAGCGCAATTCATCCTACACGATGTTCGTCATTTTTAGAGGAGGCTGAGCCTCCCTCGTTGTCTTAGAGCAATCGCCCGTGCCAGAGGTGGACGAAGTACCCAAGTTTATTACTAAAGTCAAAGTACAGATCCCACTGGTTAAATGTTACTCCAATACAAGTGAAAGTTGTCCAGTCAAATTTTTACTCAAGTTAAAAGTACTTGCTTTTAAAAAAAAAAAAAAAAATACTTGAGTATTAAAAGTACATTTTCTGTCAACGCATCGTTGTATTATTGCCACAACGCTTACAAAACCTAATGCCTCTGAAGCAACCGACTGGATTTTCTGACTAGTTTGTAGAAACTGTAGAGCTGAAGCTCCACCTGACATGCTAGCAAACTCTTTTCAAGCTCGAAATCATATTGGGTAGCTAACGTTACTAGAAAAGAAAGATTTCTACATTGTTTATTTGGCAAGATTATGCTACGGTTAAATGTTATTCATGTTAGCGTAACTCCATTTTTACATGCTAACTAACAGTGTCCAAGTTAACTAGCTATGTGTTAACGTTAGCCGTGGACAAGGCTGTAGCAACCATAGACATACAAACAGACGCCACATTGAGCTGGTGGCCCCGCTGCTGGGATACGTCAGCGTGTCCGCCATATTGGATGTGACAAATCTTCCCCGTAAACCAATGCAAGTAAATGGACTGAACTTCATAAAGCCCCTTTCTACAATAATATTTAACTCAATGCCTTTTATTCACCCATTAAGACACACACGTATATATTTGGGAAACAAACAGGCATCAAAACAACATATATAACTTTTAATGTGATGGTTATAAATAGTGTGCGAAATACCCGTCAATATTCCGTGGGAGGTGTGACCTAAATTTCCTCAACATGCAGCAGGCCACTTTTTTTTTTTTATTCCGCTGCTACTATCGTAGGCTACGAACGATATCTACACATCAAGGCATGTTTTGGAGCTCAGCAGGGATCGTGTAGAATAATGTGCTGTGCTTACGCTGCTGAAGCCGTGCCGTGTCCGCATCACTTTCATTAAATGCTGTGCAGATAGGCTATAAAATGTCTCCAAAAACAATTTTTGCAATATACAGTGCTATATGGAAAAAATTCTATTAAACCATATTACAATGGGATTGCTCCATGTGATTGCTTCACAGTCTGACATGCTTCCAATCTCTTCTGAGTGTGCCATCACCATCTGACAGCTGGTGGTGAAATTGGTTGGGTGGGCTATGAAATAAATTATACCCATAGAAAAGAGTGGAAAGGAAATACTTCGTTGCTTGGAGACAGGTTTCACCGAGCGGCTATTATGCGCGAGACTTCATATTAGCCACAAAGTCAGAAAAATCTGTTCGTAAAATTACGTTATAATGACCAAATACAATGAAAAGCATTTTTCCAGTCTCACCTGTGAAAGGTAATCCCATGTGATCTCGTTTGGACGGTAAACCTGTTAGTACAGTTAAACGCAGCACATGAGTGAGGCATCTTTATTCTCGGCTACTTTGCCACATCCAATATGGCGGCGAGGGTGACGTATGATTCTACGCTCAATGTGGCGTCTATGTTTGTATCAGGCCCGGCGCCATGGGGGGGCGAAAGGGGGCATCGCCCCCTCGTGGCTACAGCCCCGCCCCCTCAACGGAGACTCAGATCACTTAATTGTTTTCTTATGAAAATATAATGTATTATATACGTATTAATCATTTGCATTTTCAAATACGAAATATTAAGTGGTTGAGCATTGCACAAAAATACATTTCACATAAATCACTACTAAAACTGGCACGGTAGAACAAATCTGATTGGTTGTTATGATTCTTACGTTGCAATCGTAGAATTCAACTGTATTAAAGGTAGGATTATTTCAAAAAGCCTGAATTTAATATTAACCCTGTTTTAGACATATGTATCAATCCTAACTACTCGGGACTACTAGTTATTGTGGGTGTATGTATGAAATGCTGACACAGCCGCGCACACACAGACCTGTGATAAGGACAAGGGTCGTGCGGGCGGGCGGGGGTTTACATGCACACTTACAAGTGCACTGTCTCTGCAATATCCTGCAATATGCAGTCAGTTTACGGGAGTAGTCTTTCCCCCACCGAATTAAACAAATTCAATCACAATATTGTGAATCCATTTTCTTTCTTTGTAGGCTAAGTTTATCTCCGTGTATGTTGGTGTATGTGTTCATATATGGTCCGCTTTGTGCACAAATAGCGTAAGAATATGTGTCATTGACGTCACCCCCCATGCAGCGGGGGTGAAAATTCATCACTTCAGAGTGTTTAGTCCCCTACACGCCTAAACTGGGATCGCGGATTAAGTGGTTAGCGTTGACTCGGTGTGAGTCAGGAAGGCTATTACTGGTGCAGCCGCGGGGTCTGTTGATTTTTTTTAAATTATGATTTTGGCCGCCGAGCCAAGTACCTTAGACTTGCATTGACGTTTTGTTTTCATGCCGCGGAGCTATTTGTATGTATTTTAAATGTAAAGGACTTGCCTGTAGGTTTGTGTGTGTTGTTTTATGTTTGGCATCTTTCCGGTTGTAACGCGTGTCTGTGAGAAAATTGGAGGGGAGGGTTAACAGGTGGGCACGGGTGTTGATAAAGCGCAACTGCCCTGGTAATATGTCACATGATTTTCCCGGACTAAAGCAACCTTCGGGGCCGTGGTGGTTTTGTGGTTGGCGCAGTTAATTGTTTGAAACACGTTGTCAGACTGCCATCACTACTACACACTATATGAAAAATATTTGCCCCCTTGCGATTTCTAATTGCCCCCTTAGTAAACTGTTCCTGGGGTCGGGCCTGGTTTGTATGTCTATGGTAGCAACTTGGTGGGCAAATCCATAGAAAGTCATTTGACTAACCAGACTGCATAGCTACGTTTGCAACATTATCGCTAGCTCAAAGCACAGACAGCTTCATTGTAAGCTTTCTCTTGGAATAAAACGTTTACATACCTCAATATGGACAGCGAGTTTTTGTAGGCTGAGATGTGGTTCGTTTTAGGCAAACAACAAAAACACTTAAAATGAAACGAGACTCTATGCCTTTCTGAAAACTAACATGGGTTTGAGGTATGGCCCTGGGTGCCGCGTTCTCCACAAGAACCGCCTCCTTCCATTCTGCCATCAACTGATCATGTTCAAATAATGCTGCTGAGAAATTGAGCTTGATTTTATACAGCCTATAGACGTGACGTGACCCTAGGGATTACTGATCGGCTGTTTCAGTGTCACCTGCGAAAAAAAATCACATTTTCTAAAAGAAAACAAAAAACATCCACTTTCAAAGCTGTCAGAGTAACGAGGACCTTGACAGAAATGTAGTGGAGTAAAAAGTACGATATTTGCCTTTCAAATGTAGTGAAGTTAAAGTCATAAGTTTCCAAAAAAAAAAAATACTCAAGTAAAAGTACAGATACTCAAAGTGTACGGTACTCAAGTAAACCTACTTCGCTACTGTGCACCTCTGCATATACGGTACCTAGACAGAAATCGACATAACCTGGAGACTCGATGATGTAGTTGTAAATACAGCATGTCATTGCAACTATACTTGTACCTTTTTTTTTTTTAAAACGCATTTCCCTGTCAAACATCTGTAAACTCCATTAGCACCATTCAAATTTGTTTCCCACCAAAAAGGGGTGATTAACCACACCACAGCATGGAGGACCAGGGGTGGTTTTAGGAAATCTGAGGCTCTGGGCAAAGGACAATTTGGAGGCCCCCCTCAACCCCAACCCATACATCTGTAATAATAATGAGATGATGAATCATATGTACTGACGAACAATATTTATTGTGAACACATGGAAATGATTGAAAAAAACCTAATAAAGATCACTGAATATCTGAATATAAGCTGTGTGTGTGTGTCTGCCTGCCTGTCTATGTGCGCTGCTGTCGGTGTGCCCATCTATCAGTCTCATGGGTGGTCATAGCATAGTTTTCTTTGGTAAATTTCCTGGGTGGTTTATCCGCATTGGGTGGGAAAGCAAAGTTCTTAATTTGCACTGGACCTTTTTTAACTATTTCAATTCTCTGTGTCTGTTAACTTTGCTGGCCATAAGGCTGGATCTTCACTGATAGTGACTATGGGGCTTTCACTTCTGCTAATCTCATTAATGTTTTCAGCTTCACTCACCGATTCTGTGGCCGTATCATCAGTGGATTGATTGCCTGCTTCTTCTTCTGGCTCATGCTCGTTGCGAGACGAGTTAATTTGTGATGCTGGTGGTATAATATCGATATATCTCTACGACTACCACTGCAGCTAGCATTGCTGTTGGCAAAACCCAGCTCATTAGATGTGCTGGCCCTGGGTTCTTCTTCGGTGGAAGAACTTGTGTGGAAGAAGGTTGTTAATTTCGGTAGCTTTTCAACAAACTGTTCGCTATCCTTTTTCCTCTTCCTTTTCTCACTGCCACTTAGAAATCGTTTCATTCTGATTTTACTTTAACAAAAAATTTTACGAGGGCTCTGCAGCTAGAGCTAGATGGTGCTGGTGCATGTATTCAGCCCGCTCGCGTCGTTGCCTAGGTTACTTCAGATACTACGGCTCTGAGAAAGAGCGAAGCCAGATAGCTGTGCGGGACATCATGTCACATACTGGTGGTTTTGCTTGTGAATCTAGCTGTAGGATTACATGTGAATCATGCTTTATTGCTTTTATTATTTTCGTAGCAATGTGGTTCATGTCAAGTGGAAAATATGTATAATCACAATGAATTATTACATAGTAAATGATGTACAGCATGCAGGAAAACAGGAATACCGTAACGCGACGACGAGGCCCCTGATTGGACGAGGCTCAGGGCAATTGCCCGACTTTGCCCAATGGAAAGACCGCCTATGTGTAGGACCTTACGTCATTTCCTAGCACATGGTTCATGGAGACTTTTTTTTTTTAAACCTCTAATGGACTAAATTTAAATTTGTAGCAAAACACCTCAAAATAAACTTAAAAAATGCAAAATTACAGTTTAAAAGTACACTCCCCCCCCCCCAAAAAAAAAAAAAAAAAACCTTCATCCCAGTATCAAGTGTAATTCTAATTCATTACAGTATTTCCATCCCTGGTCTCTGGTCTTCCATATCAACATACCAAAGGGTCAAAGATCATAAAAACAATGGCTAAATTGTAGATTTATGATTGGCACCTCTGAGTAAGAGTGGAGTTTGTCAGCCTGAATACATCACTGAAGCTACACACACATTGTTGAGGGAGGATACCTTCTGCTCAAAGGAATGTTCACTGCTGCTCTTTGGTAGCGAGTCAACCATTTCTCTCCAGTCCAGAAACTTCTCTCTGAACAAAGATGTCTCGTTGTGTTCAGTCAGCCTCCCAAATATCGCCCAGTCTGGACGGCCTTGGCCTTTTCTGTCCACACAGACATTCCGTCATCTTAAACTGAGAGCAATTTATTTTGGCAGAAAAGGTTGGTTGTGTGTGTGCATGCACGCTACTGCTTCAAAACCTGGGTATGAGTGAATTGCAGCCTCCTGGGTCCAGCGGGTTGATGTCACAGTTAGTGTAGTCAAAAGTACCATTCCAGAGGTGCTTGGCCAGCTGGAAGGCCACTTTTCTCTGTGCCAGAGTGACTTCTTTACCATGCCACACATACACCTCACTGCCATAATCAAACACCAGCACCTACACAAACAGAAAATTGCTATTTAGGTCCATTCAGCATGAAGTGTAAATTAATAAGCATGCTAACTTTGCAAATCATTCCCTAACTGACAGATACAGCCTTTCAAAAAAGCAAGTGTGGTAGTGGCTTGACTATCCCATCAACAATACAAGATCTCTGAAAACCTCATGTAACTCTGGACAGAAATAAATGTGACTTTGCATCTCATCTCATTATCTCTAGCCGCTTTATCCTGTTCTACAGGGTCGCAGGCAAGCTGGAGCCTATCCCAGCTGACTACGGGCGAAAGGCGGGGTACACCCTGGACAAGTCGCCAGGTCATCACAGGGCTGACACATAGACACAGACGACTGTGGGGGAAACCGGAGCACCCGGAGGAAACCCACGCGGACACGGGGAGAACATGCAAACTCCGCACAGAAAGGCCCTCGCCGGCCACGGGGCTCGAACCCGGACCTTCTTGCTGTGAGGCGACAGCGCTAACCACTACACCACCGTGCCGCCCGTGACGTTGCATATGGTCATCAAAATAATGCCACAGTAAAGGTGCTCCATAATCAAAGCTAAACGCTGAACATGCGGAACACCAGTGTTGAAATACAGGGCACTTTTTTTTTTTAGTAAACTCCCTGTACTCTGCAAGTCCCCTGTGGAATTTATCCACATTCGGCCAGCACTCAACAAAGCAGCAGGGATGCAGCAAAAAGGGCCATCTACGGTATGTCATCTCTGCATCAGGGGGACACAAAATAGGGACGGCTCTGGCCCTCCACTCTTCACAGGGATTCCATCTCTGGAGCAGTCACGGGATGAGACCCTGAGACACGCTTTTGATCAAGTGAGAGTAATCAATCAATGATCAAAAAAATCCAGCCTAGGTGTTGTGCGCTCTCGCCCATAATTTTCAATTACAACCCCAAATCAGAAAAAGCAGGGACAGTATGTTAAATTAAAACTGAAAACAATGGTTTGTAAATAATCTTTGCCTATTGCACTCAAAACAATACAACAGCATGTGATGTTTGACCTTATACATTTTATTTTTGACCAAAACACTTAAATTTTGATTCTTTCAACACATTTAAAAATAAAAGTTGACAGTAAAGCATTTACCATTTTGTAAGGTCACCATTCATTCTGACAACACTTAAAAGTTTAGGGACTGAAGACACCAAGTGATGAAGTATTTCAAGTGTTCCTTTGTACCATCTTTCCTGCAAACATATCTTAATGTGTGCAACAGCATGGGGTCATTTTCATTTTTCCTTTCAAAATACGCCACACACTCTCTATTGGTTTTTTTTGGGGGGGGGGGGGGGGGGGGGCGCGACACACACGACAGGCACCCTCTTCCACAGCCATGCCTTTGTAATGTGTGCAGAATAGTTTTTCATTGTCTCTGGAAAAGACGTCGTGTGCTCCAAATTCGCAATGTATTTTTCTGCATTACTGCCATCACCACAAAAGTGCAAGCTACTTTTGCAAAGGGCACCGACAACCCCATACCATGACAGACCCTGACTTTTGTACTTGTTGCTGGCAACAGTCTGGATGGTCCTTTTCATCTTTGGTCCAGAGCACATGGCATTTATTTCTTTCCCAAAGGTCTGGTATACTGACTCGTCTGACCACAATACAATGTTTCCATGGTGTGATGGTCCATCTCGGATGCTTCCGAGCTCAGAGAAGCCGTTGGACACTGTTAACATAAGGCTTCCTTTTTGCACAGAAAGGTTTTAACTGGCATTTGTGGATGTAACTCTGGCAAACCTCTTGTCAAGCACTACAATACAAAGCAATCCCAAGCCCATGTGGTTACATCAGCTATAGATGAATGACTGTTCTTGATGCAGTACCGGAGAGAATATGGGAGGTCAGCTTTGGGCTTGCACCCTTGCCCTTCACAAACCGAAATTACTCCAGATTTCTCAGAGCCTCCATGGGGGGTTTGCCTTTTTTAATTATTGTATGGGCACAATGCCTTGTGGTGTCTTAGACATTAAAGAAAATTGGTTTGAGGGGCCTATGAGTAAAATTGAAATTCAACATGTTCTTGACTGGAGAGCAAAACTCCACACACTGAGTCACCTAACACAGGAGAATTTGTTTCAGGAACAAGAACGGAAATTCCGGTTGTAGAATAGGGGTGCTTGCCTACGGAAGTTTGCACTGGAAGAGCCGTTTGAGGTCACATGGCAAGTTTTGTACTTGGTGTAACCCAAATGGAATGGAAAATGCCCCCCCATTTGAGTTACACCAATCTGTTACCCTTCCATGCACGTTGTTTGGAGTCCCAGCCTTTATCTCATGGGCAGAATCTTCCACCTGCACCGGTGTCTATGCTGCTGCTGACGTCAATGAAAATTTCTACTATGTATAAATTTTGTAATATAGTAATGGCTGGCAGCAGCACCTACATCTGTGAGCTGTCCTGAGATCCTTGAGAAGGGAAGGGCTCATAGCAAACCCAAGTGTCTTCTTTAGCATTCTGCCTGATGGTAGGTCCACTCTGACTGCTTCAGCCATCAAAGCTTCTAGGGAAGAATTATAGTAATGGTCTCCTGTTGCCTTCTACTGGAGGTTTTCTTCACTCAATTATTCATATCTATGGACAATTTAGAGTAGCGAGTTAACCCAACTTCATGTTTCTGGACTGTAGGGGAAACCAGAGCACCTGGAGGAAACCCAGGCAGACATGATGAGAACATGCAAACTCCACACAGAAAGGCCCCAGTTGGCCACTGGGCTCGAATCCAGAACCTTCTTGCCGCGCTAACCACTACACCACCATGCCGCCCAAGTGTGCACCTGGGCAAATCCTAAATGTTTTCAGTGGTGTATAATTCTCACAGCATGATCTCTATATTTGATGAGCATGTACAGTTTAAAAAAAGTTACAAAATGCTTTCATCCATTACACAGAACATCATTTCAGTTAGCTAAAAGGTTGCCTTTTCTTATTTAAATGCATTAAATTTTTATTTCAGCATTATTGAACAAATACTTCAAACTTACTATGCATTTATTATTTTGTATGCTATTTTCATACCTCTTTGGAGCCCAGGAGTGAACAACGAGGAATTTTGCCCCAGAAATCATCATCAGGAAGCAGTTTATCATCCACCAGACGAAAGATGCAATTAGTCTCTACAATTGCGTTCTCAAAAAACTCGTCCTCTTCTGGGGTACCAGCCGCTGTTGTGACACAGGGGCACTTTGCATTTGCGTTCGAATATAAAGCAAACGTGAAAGAAATCTAACATGATCATGTTTTAGTGTGTAGATTTTAGTGTTGGTAGCATACGCTGGTAGCTGGCTGGGCCGCCTAGAATTTTCCAAAACTCAGCTGCAGCAGGGCTTTCAAAGTTCACTCCCTCCTCAATGGTCTCCACTTGCGTTGCCCGGCAACCAAGGTCATGGTTCAACTGGATGAAAGTGGCCAGCTCTGATGCCTAATTAAAACGGTTTAAAAAAAAAAAAAATCTTCAAAGCTCACGACGTCAGATTCTTGTGCTCCACTGTTGTGGCTAAAATTGAGACTCAGGTAATACATTTTTAGATTTATACTAAGTATATTAACTTGAACCACTTTTAAATGACTCAAAGGGTACTTTCACAGCAACACACACAAAAATACAGCAACAGAAAAAAGGTAAACCAAGTGTGAAATTCAAATGAACAAGATCACTGAGTCAACACAGTTTTTAAAAAGCTTATTTTCTCTTTTTGGCAGTTTGTGTCTTGCATTTCAGTTTAGCTAGTAAATCAAAAGAAAAAGGTCTAATTAATCACAGAAAAAAAATTAAAAATAAATCACTGCGGCCAAGTTCATGGCCAAATACGTGAAATTGCCAAAAGACACTTTGAATGAATAAGGTCATTACACAACCAGATTATACAGTGGGGTCCAAAATCTGAGACCAATAACTTCTATTTGGCACGCTTTTCTAATCTAATACAATTCCAGATTATATTACTGACTTTCATAGTTTTAGTATTTGGTACAACCCGTATTCAAAAAAAGTTGGCACGCTGTGTAAAACTTAAAGCTTTTTTTTTTAAAACATTGTAGGCATCAAAGTCAGAGTATCTTATATCATCTCTAGCCGCTTTATCCTGTTCAGGGTCTCAGGCAAGCTGGAGCCTATCCCAGCTGACTACGGGTGAAAGGCGGGGTACACCCTGGACAAGTCGCCAGGTCATCACAGGGCTGACACAGACACAGACAACCATTCACACTCACATTCACACCTAGTCTGGCTAACGCGACTTCAAAGCTCTGCGAGCATTTGGTCTGGCAAAGACATTAAGCCCAACCGTTTCCCAAAGCCCGTGGTTGACCCGCCTCCCTGAAATGCCTCAGTTTGCTACTGGTCGAAGCCAGAAAAGGCTGTGACGAAGCTTAAACCAATCACATCACTCTTTCCTCTGATGTATGTGACGCGACGGAAACTGCTTGAGTAACAGGAAGAAGATAAATACCTCCAGGGCTGCTCTTTGCTCCGTTTTCAATGAGAACTTCCCATTGAATGCTTTCAATACAGCATCTACCGCTGTGTCAAAGGCTTGCCGCTGCTCCATGTTCGTAATGTTTCTAGTGAATGAAGCGCTTTCAGCACAGATTCTGTAAACAATCTGTGGCTTCCGGTCGCAGTTCTACTACGTCACTGCCTTGAACACGCCTCTACCCAGGGCCGTTGGGGATGCTCAAAGTTGATTGGCTCCTGATTTTTCGGGAGCTTGGAAGAGCTGTAGATAGCTTGCCTGGCCAGACTAAGCTCGCAACAGGCCCTCGTGTTGCGTCACGCTTAGGATGGGCGGGCGGGCCCAGGCTAATTCACACCTACGGTCAATTTAGAGTCACCAGTTAACCTAACCTGCATGTCTTTGGACTGTGGGGGAAACCGGAGCACCCGAAGGAAACCCATGCGGACACGGGGAGAACATGCCAACTCCGCACAGAAAGGCCCTCGCCGGCCACGGGGCTCGAACCCGGACCTTCTTGCTGTGAGGCGACAGCGCTAACCACTACACCACCGTGCCGCCCCAGAGTGAGTACATTTACCAAAAAAAAAAAAAAAGTTTGCGCATTCAATATCTTGTATTTGTATTCAACTGTAGATAGGTCAAAAAGGGGTTGAAAATCATTGCATTCTGTTTTGCTTTATATTTTTTAAGAACAAGAAGAAAAAAACTTGTCATATGCACACTTCAAGCACAATGAGATTCATCCTCTGCATTTAACCCGTCTGAACCAGTAAACACATGTACCCAGAGCAGTGGGCAGTCATACTACAGCAGGGAGCAGTCAGGGGTCAAGTACCTTGCTCAAGGGCACTTCAGCCCAAGGCCGCCCCACGTTAACCTAACTGCACGTCTTGGAACTGTGCGGGAAACCGGAGCACCCGGAGGAAACCCACGCAGACACGGGGAGAACATGCAAACTCCACACAGAAAGGCCCTCGCCGGCCACGGGGCTCGAACCCAGAATCGTCTTGCTGAGAGACGACAGTGCTGACCACTACACTACCATGCCGCCAACTTTTCTAGAATTGGACTTGTACATTCCCTTTTTTGCTTTAAAGGTAGCCTGCCTTTCAGATTTTTCAAGTGTAGATTATAAAAAGAATCCCCCCCCCGACACCCAATTATTTTTGTTTAGTGGACCGAAAGCTACTGAATTGGAATCCCAGACTTCCAATTTTATTAGATTTTTTCTTCATAGAGCAATATTAATTGCTCTATTTAGGGCCTTAAATTCTCCGCTATTTTTTCCTGCTTCACCGTGACCCAATTCAAGATACTACATCATGCATCACGTGGTGGGCTTTCCCTGTTCACGCAAGGCATTGTGGGATACAAATTTGAAACAGGAGAGAAAAATGGAGGACGCGAGTGTGCGAATGAAACGTGAAAGACCGACTACAGTAACAAAAAGCAAGAAGACGTTATATTGCGAAGGAAAGGAAACGTAGGAGCAAACTCAAATATCGGCCGTCAGCGAGCACCTCGGTGTGATCAGCTGTTCGTTTAGCGACAGAATGATGGAACTGTCAGTGCACAGTCAAGGTAAACCTGTAGATGGCAGTAATGCAACGCTGGATGCCAGCTGCCGTAAAACCCAAAAGAAGCAGCAGCAGCAGGTGGTAAACCTGCGCATGCATAGACATATAAACATAGACGCCGCATTGAGCTGGTGGCCCGTTGCTGGGATACGTCAGAGTGTCCGCCATATTGGATGTGGCAAATCTTCCCCGTAAACCAATGCAAGTAAATGGACTGAACTTCATAAAGCCCCTTTCTACAATAATATTTAACTCGATGCCTTTTATTCACCCATTAAGAGACACACGTATATATTTGGGAAACAAACAGGCATCAAAACAACATATATAACTTTTAAAGGAACAGTCCACCGTACTTCCATAATGAAATATGCTCTTATCTGAATTGATACGAGCTGCTCCGTACCTCTCCGAGCTTTGCGCGACCTCCCAGTCAGTCAGACGCAGTCAGACGCGCTGTCACTCCTGTTAGCAATGTAGCTAGGCTCAGCATGGCCAATGGTATTTTTTGGGGCTGTAGTTAGATGCGACCAAACTCTTCCGCGTTTTTCCTGTTTACATAGGTTTATATGACCAGTGACATGAAACAAGTTCAGTTACACAAATTGAAACGTAGCGATTTTCTATGCTATGGAAAGTCCGCACTATAATGACAGGCGTACTAACACCTTCTGTGCGCTTCGGCAGCGCATTGATACGGAGCTCAGATATCAATGCGCTGCCGAAGCGCGCAGAAGGTGTTAGTACGCCTGTCATTATAGTGCGGACTTTCCATAGCATAGAAAATCGCTACGTTTCACAATTTGTGTAACTGAACTTGTTTCATGTCACTGGTCATATAAACCTATGTAAACAGGAAAAACGCGGAAGAGTTTGGTCGCATCTAACTACAGCCCCCAAAAATACCATTGGCCATGCTGAGCCTAGCTACATTGCTAACAGGAGTGACAGCGCGTCTGACTGCGTCTGACTGACTGGGAGGTCGCGCAAAGCTCGGACAGGTACGGAGCAGCTCGTCTCAATTCAGATAAGAGCATATTTCATTATGGAAATACGGTGGACTGTTCCTTTAATGTGATGGTTCTAAATAGTGTGCGCAATACCCGTCAATATTCCATGGGAGGTGTGACCTAAATTTCCTCAACATGCAGCAAGCCTATACCGGAATCAAGCTATCGGAAACTTTTTTTTTTTTTATTCCGCTGCTACTGTCGTAGGCTACTAATGATATCTACGGTACACATCAAGGCATGTTTTGGAGCTCAGCGGGGATCGTGTAGAATAATGTGCTGTGCTTACGCTGCTGAAGCCGTGCCGTGTCCGCATCACTTTCATTAAATGCTGTGCAGATAGGCTATAAAATGTCTCCAAAAACAATTTTTGCAATATACAGTGCTATATGGAAAAAAATTCAATTAAACCATATTACAATGGGATTGCTCCATGTGATTGCTTCACAGTCTGACATGCTTCCAATCTCTTCTATTTTTGAGTGTGCCATCACCATCTGACAGCTGGTGGTGAAATTGATTGGGTGGGCTATGAAATAAATTATACCCATAGAAAAGAGTGGAAGCTGGGCCAAGGGCGTAGAATTGGCATGGATCTGTCAACGTCTCATCACCTAGCGGCGCAGAAATGGTTAAATTATAAATAATATGGCACATATGGTCAATGTGATTGGCTGTGCCCTGCTTTCACGTGAGACTCGGTTTGGTGTTAGCGCCAAAACTGGAAGCAGAACGTGAACGTGTCATACTATTACAATGAAAAGTATTTTTCCAGTCTCACCTGTGAAAGGTAATCCCATGTGATCTCGTTTGGACGGTAAACCTGTTGGTACAGTTAAACGCAGCACATGAATGAGGCATTTTTATTCTCGGCTACTGTCTAGACACTATACCAGAGACGGCCGAAGAATCTCCACTTTGCCACATCCAATATGGCGGCGAGGATGACGTATGATTCTACACAGAAGGCGGCGTCTATGTTTATATGTCTATGTGCGCATGCACAGACCGACTTCCTCAGTTTGCTTGACTGTGCGAGACGAGCAATTTCATGCACATTATTTGCTCGGGAATCCCCTCAAATTAAATAACTTCCCAGCCACAGAATGGCTGTCTGTTTGGTTTTGTTTTTTTTGAGATATTACAGAAATAAACATGCATCACAATGACCAAATTTCAGAGAGAACTAAATTTCACTGATTTTATGAAATCAAAAGACCATCTAGCTTTTAATGACTGTACACTTGATCTGCATGGGCTCCACAAGTTGGAGCAAAACCTTATGACCCATTTTAGATCAAATCCATCAGTGTGTCGTCTGAACACGTGCTTCAATGAAGAGACTGGGTATAAGGAACATCTGATCTTTTGGACAATGCAGTTCACATAGTCAATATCACAGGCTTACATTTAAATCGAGACATAATGCAGAATTTTAAATACTAAATGAGATATTGAACACTGGCTTTGTTTTAAAATATTCCGCAAGTCTAAATCCTTTTGTTTATTTCCAATTTTAAATGAAAAAAATAGTGCTGTCAAAAATGTCGCGTTATTAACGCGTTAACTTGACTCAATTTTAACGGTGATCATTTTTTTATCGCGAGATTAACGCTCTGTGACATGATGTAGGTTTTTCATAAGCTTTTGAAACTGCCAGGAACTTGGAACAGAGACAAAATGATAGCAGCTAGACTGTAATGCCACTCCCCGCACAGCCAGAGTCCTCTGCCCCCCGAGAACCAGCGCGGGCAGGGCGCGCTAGTAGAGATGGGATTTATGGCTCTTTGATGGGATCCGCATCTTTGTGATCCGTTCTTTGAAAAGAGCCGTTCAAAAGACTGGCTCATTTGGCTCTTTTTAAATATTTATTCAGTTTTAAGAAGACAGCGTCTAAAGAAGCCAGATCCCTCTGAACTGTAAACTCAATGCCATCCCAGAAATCCTTCCTGTAATATGCAAATTTGGCCGCCTCTGATTGGACAGCGCGACGCATCAACAGGCAGAAAGTGTAAAAGTACAAAATGTGTTAAGTGAGCTGAAACAGTAAAGATCAGATTCAATGCAATATTTATCAACGAACAACTTAAACTTAATATAATAGTGTACTTTATATTATAATCAAGCATGTCAAGCCTACCGTCACTGTGTAACCTGTCTCTCTGATTAAAAGTTGTAGACTAACTCAAACAGTAGCTCATTTCACTCATGGTTCTTTTGCTAGCCTTGCGCCGGTGCTCGGCTTAGGTTTTACTTTGCAGCGGCTGTGACAAGACGTGTTATGCTTTGTAATAAAAAAAAAAAAATTTGGTACAAAGCAAGCCCATTCACTTTTTTATGCTGATAAGGGAATTACAATGGTCTTTTATGTGACAAAAATGTGCGATTAAATTGTGATTAATCGCGAGTTAACTATGACTGTCGCGACATTAATCGCGATTAAATATTTTAATCGCTTGACAGCACTAGAAAAAAATGAAATAAAACTCAGATTGTCAGCGTGGTCTCAGAATTCTGGATCCCATTGTTTATACACCGTATAAGCAGAAAGGTAAAGATGCTTTGGAGAAAGACTAAGGTGGTGTTTACATTAGACCATATCCGTCTCGTTTTCGTCACGGATGCACTGTCCGTTCACATTAAAACGCCGGGAAACGACTCCACAGGCGGAACAACTTGAATCCGCCAGGGTCCACGTATTCAACCCAGTTCGTATCTGATCCGGTGCTGTGTAAACATTGAGATACGAGGAAACGCAGTGCTGAGCTCTAGCTGACGTCGTCATTGGACAACGTCACTGTGACATCCACCTTCCTGATTCGCTGGCGTTGTTCATGCCACGGTCATGTGACATGACTGCTGAAAAACGGCGCGGACTTCACTTCCTGCTATTGTTTCCGCCTTGTATCACCTTTTTGTTTTTTTTTTTATTTTTATTTATTTTATTTATTTATTTTTTTATTTCGAACATGTATAAAAATGTATGTAACTATTTATACATACAAAAGAAAGAAAATGAAAAAAGTGACAAAAAAAGAATAAATAAAATAATATAAAGAGCTAATACATTACAATACACCGCACATTGTTCGAAAAAGGAGTGGGAAGAAGTACAATACTTTTTTTAATTTCCCACCCCTTTTTAACTACCCCGAAATCCAAACTACAATAATACACTTATAAAAATATATACCACATATACACTTCATGATTATCCATATAAATATATAATTACAAAAATAAATATATACTACATACCATATCCATATACATATATATACATATACACATAACTATCTATATAAATATATAATTACAAAAAAAAAATATCTACTACATACTTATCCCTGTAAATATGAAGATATCTATCCCCATAAATAAATATATACCATATACTAAGCTAGTTCTAATATAACAATCAACCCTATTCTATTTATCCCTCATCATCCTCCATTAACATATTTCCTCTGCAATATACTTGTTTAAAAATATTTTTTTGTACCTTTTTTTAAACAGATTTATATTTGCACTTTGTTTTATTTCTGTCTCCAGTCTGTTCCATAAAGTCACCCCACAGCTCGATACGCACATGCTTTTCATATTTGTTCAAACCTTTGGTTTTTTAAAATTTAGGTCTCCCCTTAGATTATATCCCCCCTCTCTCTCACTGAACATTCCTTGTATATTTTTTGGCAATAGATTATTTCTTGCTTTGTACATTATTTGTGCTGTTCTGAATTTGACCAGATCCATAAATTTCAACATGTGTGATTTTATGAATAGTGGGTTTGTGTGATCTCTGTATCCTGTTTTGTTTATTGTCCTTATTGCTCTTTTCTGTATTGTACATATCGGCTGCAGAGTGGTTTTGTAGGTGTTTCCCCAGACTTCGACACAATAAGTCAGATATGGCAAAAATAATGAGTAATATAGAGTATGCAAAGATTTACAATCAAGAATATATTTTGTTTTCCACAGAATTGCCGAGCACTTTGCCAGTTTTGCTCGTACGTATCCTACATGAGGTTTCCAGCAGACTTTATGATCCAAAATCACACCAAGAAATTTAATTTCCTGTACCATTTCTATCTTAGTATTGTCTGTTATCAATTCTACATTACAATCTATTTTATGTCTCCCAAACAACATAATCTTTGTTTTGCTTAGATTTAATGATAATTTATTTTTGTCAAACCATAGTTTTAGTTTATTTATTTCAGTTGTGATTATCTCTAAAGTCTGCTGCAAATTCTCACCGGAACAAAAAATATTGGTGTCATCTGCAAACAAAACAAATTTCAATTCTTGCGAAATTGTACATATGTCATTGATGTATATTATGAATAATTTCGGACCTAATATTGACCCCTGTGGTACCCCGCATGTAATGTTCATGAAATCAGATTTATGGTCACCTATCTGCACAAACTGTTGCCTGTTTCTTAGATAGCTCGACAGCCAGCTCCACCCAACTCCCCTAACACCACACTTTTCTAGTTTACTTAATAATATACTATGATCAATAGTATCGAATGCTTTTTTTAGGTCCACAAATACTCCAATTGCTATTTTTTTATTGTCTATACATTTTGTGATTTCCTCTATTAGTTCCATTAGTGCCATCGATGTTGATCTGTCCGTTCTGAATCCATATTGACTGTCTGTAAGGAGGTTGTGTTTTTCAATGAATTTGTCCAGTCTATCTGAAAAAAGTTTTTCGAGTATTTTGGAGAATTGGGGGAGTAAAGAAACAGGCCTGTAGTTTGTGAAATGGTGTCTATCTCCGGTTTTAAACAATGGTATCACTTTTGCAATTTTCATTTTGTCTGGAAATGTACCTGATTGAAAAGATAAATTGCAGATGTGGGTGAGTGGTTTCACAATTCCCTCAATAACTGTCTTTACTGTTAACATGTCTATATCATTCCAGTCTGCAGAAGTTTTGTTTTTACATTTTCTTACAATTTGGATAATTTCTTCCTCATCAGTTGCAGTTAGAAAAATTGTACTTGGATTTCTGTCCCCCATATCTTCTATGTCCCCACATTGTGTTGTTTCGGGTTCCTTTATTTTTGCCGCTAAATCTGGTCCCACATTTACAAAGAATTGATTAAAACCATTCACCACATCCTCCATATTATTTATGGTCTTATCATTTACAGTGTAGTACTCTGGGTAATAGGTTTTTCATTAGAGTATAAGGCTACGTTCACACTGCAGGCTGAAGTGACTCAAATCCGATCTTTTCGCCCATATGTGACCTGTATCCGATCTTTTATTGACAATATGAACGACACAGATCCGATTTTTTCAAATCCGACCCAGGCCGGTTGGATATGTGGTCCTAATTCCGATTCCTATCCGCTCTTTTCATATGCGACTTCAGTCTGAACCGCCAGGTCGCATTCATCCGACTTACACGTCATCAACAAGCCACAAACGTCACTATTCTGCGCTGAAGTAGGCGGCGGGTCTCTCAAAAAAAGTTACAACAACATGGCGCATAATCACGGGCGCAGATAGAGGGTGGGACGAGTCATATTTAAATTCACCTCGTTCGGTCCCCCCCACTTATAGGGAGGAAAAAACGTCTATGCTGTCTTTCTTTGCATAAGGCAAACCTCACGGAAAAATCAAAAGACTAATTACCATTCGGTTTATTGAGGTGCACAGCAGTGTATACATATAGTTGCAACAACTCACATAAAACAAAACAAAGACTGATATTCGGTTGGTTGAGCTGCGCAGACTGCACAGATTGCGAGCTCGAGCTTGGTTGCTATGGTTACTAACAACAAGTTTGACAGGCATATTGGGGTTGGTTTGCTGGCAGCTTTGTCCCCCCCCCCAGTTTTTTGTCCCCCCCAGTTCAAAAAACGTATCTGCGCCCCTGCGCATGACATCAATGCGAGGGACGCTTCGGGCTGTGAAGGTTCTGAATCTTCTCAATGGAAGGACGCAGAGGTTAGGGAGCTGATTTCCATTTGGGGGGATGCAGCTATTCAAGCTAGATTGGATGGGTCATACCGCAACCGGGCGGTTTTACTTCCGTAAACACTGGCCATGCTCACTGTGTGTGATGTCGTCGTATCCTGCAATGCGCATGCGGAACACTTTTAGGTCGCTTTTCGTTCATACTGAGGATCACATACAAGTCGTATATATTTGTTAATGTGAACGACCTCACAAAAAAATCGGATTTCACAAAAAAATCGGAATTGAGCATTAAGCCTTGCAGTGTGAACGTAGCGTAAAAGTATGAATATAATGCTTTGCCATTCTTAAATGTTGTTCATGCCAAGATGCAAATACTGCCCATTGTGTAGTTATGATTGTCTTTAGGCTTGCCATCCTTCCACTTGCAAGTGGTGAGTGACTTGCGCATGCCCGATATGCGCTGGGATCACACACACAGCGGCTCAGTCCCGAATCACTGCTCGTGCGCTTCACTCGCGTGCTCTGTGAGCTGCGCAGGGCCGGAGTGCGCACCCTCCAGAGGGCACTCGCTGTTCAGGGCGGAGTGATTTGGAGCGCAGCCGCTGAGGAGGAAGCGCTGAGCCGCACCGACACGTTTCAACTTGCGTGCCGTCTAATTAGTCATGTGATTAGCGTATCCGTGTATTGGCGTTGCTGTGGGCACGCGAATCGTGTATTGGCGTTGCTGTGTGCACGCGAATCGTTTTAAAAACGTTAATCTGATGATCTGCTGATACGGTCTAATGTAAACCCCACCTAAGACTATGAGATGGTCAGATTATACAATTAAAGAAAACCATTTTGAAATGAGTTTTGAACACAAGATGCCTGAAATGATCATGTTTCATGTTTAATAGTAGGGATGCTCGGCTGTACCTTCGCTCTTTCTATGACGTTTGCAAATTCTCCTATCCAAACGAAGCAGTGCTCAGGCGTAACCAACAGAAAACAATCACCACTGTTCAAAGAAGAGACCCTGGGCTCCACTAGTCTCGTCTGGACATGTCGGCGACCTAAACCAAAAAAAAAGTTTAGACTGCACAAATGCAATCATTTCCAACCTGAGAAATACCACTTAAACCATTTTTTTTAAAAAGTACATTGCATAGTAATACAAATATTGAAGATTTTTCAAAAACAATTATATAACAAACTAACCTTTGACATGCATGAGCATGAGATTTTTGTAGGGAGCAGCACTGTTGTTGGTCACCTGCTCAGACATGCTGATGCTGCGTAAACTCACACTGCTGTAGTTCTCCTTGCTAGCCAAACCAGCCAGAGCAACATCTGAAATGCTGGAGCTCTTAGTCACTACAAAACAGATACACACTTCAACACAAAGATCTTACTGTTACCATGTCCCTTAATCACCTCGTCTATCAATTTTTAACCACCAGTGAATTCCCTTTCTTTTCTCCATTTGGCCAAAGCATCCTTCAGCATCGACTCTTCTGTTTAATCCAAATTTTCAGATGCGTGATCCTTTCATACCTATCTCCTCCCTCATAATACCTTTATTCCCACAATTTAACCCCACGTTTTCCCCTTCTTTTCTTTCCTGATCTCATCACTCTTCTGTTCCATGGTTATGTATTAACTTCCATTTCCACGTCATCCTCTCCCTCCTACTCACTTTTGTCCTGCTTGAGCCTCTTGCTTTCCAGAACACCAATGTTGAGTCTCTGTTCAGTGTACTCATGTCTGATGTCCTCTCGCGCTGCCAGAATCTTCAATGGGTTACGGGATGCCTGAACGTTACGTGAAGGACGTATCGTCCTCTTGTGGTGCACCATTGCTGATGCCAGCCTAAGGTCAAATAAATTACATTTGTATGCGTTTGTATCCATGCATATGTATTTTACATACATTTATACAATGGTCACAGAAAATCTGATTTGTCATTATTTATATTGGGAAAGCCCAAAAGTACAGAACCCCTAAAGGGACACGGATAAAAATAAAATAAAATAAATTGAATGTTTCTCGTGCGCACGAGAAACTACCTGTGACCAGCATTTTTGAGAATATTTGGCTGCACAGAGGGGTACATGTGAAAACGCAAAATGCACCAGAAGAAGTGATAAATCAATTAGAAATGCGCACCAGATACTTTCTTGTGCACACAAGAAACTATCAAAAATATATATTTTTTCCACGTTCCTTTAAGGGCTCCGTACTAAAATGCTTGGTTATATATGTGAGCATACTACAATGACGAGGCTACTGGTCGAGGATCTATTCTACTGTGATCTATTCTTTCATTGACCATTACACTATACTATGATTTTTTTTTATAATCGTTTTTGAAAAGCAGCAAAATTAACTCCAATATTTAAATATATTTAATCCATATTGTAGCCAAACAGTCTACCCTCCCTGTCCTGAAGCACAAGCAGCCGGTTATAATAAAAGAAACTGACCCAAGAGCATCTGATGAAATGCCCTGTGATGAGAAAATAAGGAACCTGGCTTTTGCTACCTCCACCTTGCCCAATGGGATGTCTTATTACCTCTTATATACACTGCCTGACCAAAAAGGTCATCATTTGTATTTAAATAAGCAAATAAGAGCTTTTTATTGGAAAATTGCTGCACTGATCAATATACGTTTCAGCTGGTAACAATTCTTTTAACCCTAACTGATGCAGTGAGTAGCTTCTCATTTCTTAACCATGTCAGATGTAGTATCCTGGGGTCGTGTAAAAGAAGTTACTGTGTTTCAGAAGGGTCAAATTATCGGTTTGCGTCAAGCAAAGAAAGCCACCAAGGAGACTGCTGAAATAACGGGAATTGGGTTAAAAACTGTCCAATGCATTATTAAAACCTGGAAGGATAGATTCGTTAACTTGTGGTGTGAAGAAAAAAATCTTGACTGGAGATCATTTAAACACTTGAAGTCAAAGCATTATTTAAAAAAAAAAAAAAAAAAAGGCATTGTTTAATAGTTTCCTCACACTCCGTGCGGTGAGAATTCAGGATTGGGACTAAAGAGCTGTGTGGCCAGAATCAAACTATTTGTTCGTGAGACTAATCAAAAGAAAAGGCTTCAATTTCCGAGGAAGTATAAAAGATTGGACTCTGGAGCAATGGAAAAAGGTGATGTGGTCTGACGAGTCCAGATTTACTCTATAAAATAGCACGCCAGAATAATGCTGTGTTCACACTTATACCGGTACGATAGTGGTGTAACTGTATCGATACAAAGTATACTGGTAGAGTTTAGTGCATCTGTCCACACTAACAAGAAATGTTTGCGGTTTTCTTTCACGGTAGTTGAAATGCGCGTGCGCGAAATGTTTCCGTGGTTACCGAGTAACTTCCTTCCGAGAATATACGGCATCCGTTATTTCGAGATCTCGAGAAAACAAAATTATTCCGTGATCGAGAAAACAAAATTATTTCATGATCTCAGCTGGATCACTGTATCTCCGTCGGTAGAGACGAAGCCGGGCCAGTCTTCTGCGGAGGTGCCACGGACTAATTTTGAAATTATCCCTGATTAAAAGACTTAATGCAATCTCTCCCTGTGTCAACCCCTGATCAAAATATTGCCTTATTAGGTGATCGATTATTCCAGACATTCTAATGACCAAAGTTGCGTCTATACAGAATGAGAAATAGCCCCAAAGTCAGCATATCACAAGTCTCTTGGCGCACCTGAATGAACCGTTTCTCAGCTGTTTACTCGAGATCATGAAATAATTTTGTTTTCTCGAGATCACGGAATAATTGTTTTGTTTTCTTGCGATCTCGAAATAACGGTTTTGTTTTCTCGAGATCTCGAATTAGTTGTGTTGTTTTCTCGAGATCCTGAATCATGTCGTTATCTCGGGATAACAAGGTGAATAAAAAAAAAAAAAAAAAGGATTATATGAAGGGCCTCTCTCCGCTTCCGTACGTATGAAACAATGTGTGTGCTTTTTGTTGTCAATGTACAGTCTGTATTTCTGGTGGTCATTTATTCAGTCGAATCGTATAAAACGCGCGAGGCAGTTGAGAAAGAAACAAACAAATCTCCGTTCTTCACTATTTTACTCAGCGAAGACATCGATTGAGGTGTGTGACTTTGTGCATGCGCATTATATTTGTATCGATACAGAGCCGCTTCATCTGTCCACGCTACAGCAAAGCGCTACAGTACCGATACTGTACCGGTACGAAACCCATACATTTGTGGGTTTCGTACCGATACAGTTATACCGCTACAGTACCGGTATAGTTGCTAGTGTGGACAGGTGTTGCGGTACGAAAGTAGTTTCGTATCGGTACAAAATCCCTAGTGTGGACAGGGTATAAGAAGAGAAGCATATGAAGTGGTGCACCCATCATGCATAGTGGCCACGGTACAAAGCCTCTGCATGCAGTATTACGATCTGGGTTTGCTTAAATTGGCCAGGTCTAAGCTCAGCAACATTGTGGGGCAATAAAATGAAGTCAGCTGACTACCTGAATGTTCTGAGTGACCAGGTTATCATAACAATGGATTCCCCCCCCCTTTGATGGCATGGGAATAAAATTAGGGCTGAAAGTGTAAGAGTGGTTCAGAAAGCATGAGGAATCATTTTCACACACGAATTGGCCACCAGAGTCGTGACCTTAACCCACTGAAAGTCTTTGGAATGTGGTGGTGAAGACTTGAGTGGTTCGACACTCATCACTAAGACAAGCTCTCAGTGAAAAATTTATGCAACTCTGGATGGAAATAAATGGGACATTGCACAAGGTTGCTAAAACTACGGCATGATGAATTCACACAGTAAATCAAGCTAAAGGCTTGACACAATGGAAAAAAAATGCATACTTTTTCTTTTAAACTCAACCAGTGTATAGTACCATAGATCATCGCTAAGCCAAAGAATGAATTTTTGTATTTGATGTGTACAATAGGTATGTGGTTATGTATTGATTGAAAATGCTAATTGTGGTCAAAAAGCTTGTGTATGCATTTTTTCTGGATTGTATCCAGGCTATCACACACCCATTAACCACATTTCAGTCTTCTCTACACCGAGCAATATGTAAAAAAAATAAAGAAATAATCCACAACATTAAACAGCCATCGTTTTGTTTCATTTGCATAAATTAGCATTTTGCATTTTCTTTGCATCATATCAATCATAGCGAAGGATAAGGGCCTTGCTTAAGGGCCAAACAGTGACTTACTATACTTCTATAGAACTGAACCTAAAGCAAATTGTTTTATTTTGGTTTAAAGCAAATAAAAAAAAAAAAACCTACAGATGTAATTCCTATTAACGTTGGAGCATCACTGGTTGTGAATTTCTACACTGTGTGCCAATTTATCCATTTGGCACATTAGCACTGGCCAGTTCACTGTATACATACATTGGTGTATGTTTGCCAAATATGGCATCAAAGTCGTCATCGATCGGCACTCTCGGCATGCTGCGTGGGATGTCCGCCACACACCGGTAGAACTTGGAAAAGATTTCATCGTCCAGTCTCATTACTTCTTTCACAGCCTTTTCAGTCACTGTAAGAGTCGTCTCCTGCAAACTAGTCACTGAGAGACAAGCCGAGAAAAACCGAAGCCATGAGAGAGAAGCAAGCCATTATCCTCATCGACACCTGACCTCAAAGAGGCTGAACTAGAGCAGATCAAAACCATCAAGTGGTACCTCACCTTTGTTGTTCAAACGTCCCAAAAACGTTTCCAGCTTATCCAGTTTCTTGTCCGATTCCATATCTGCCGTGACCTCAATCTCTATTATAGGGATAACCATTGACAGATTCCATGAGGAATTATGCATGCATTTCCTCAAACAGGAGCATAAAATGATGTAGGAGAAAGTGTGTTGCATTTACCCTCCTGTGGTTTGGAGATGGCTGGCACACCATTCTTTAGCTTTGCAGAGACTGGCGACAGAATGGGACTGATCACTGCAGAGGAAGCAGCCAGTCCTAAAACATATATTTTAGATTGAAAAAAAGTCCTTCAGTTTGCTGTAGTCTGATAAAATGGCATTTAAAATATAACCCTAAATCAGAAAAAAGTTGGGATAGTATGTTGAAATTAAAATTAAAACCGGAAACAATGATTTGTAAATAATCTTTGACCTACAGTATATTGCACTCAAAAGAATACAATAACATTTGATGTTTTACCTCATGAATTCCCTCCACCAAAAAAAAACCTTAATAGTGATTCTTGCAGCACATTTCAAAAAAGTTGAAACAGTAAAGCATTTACCACTCCTTCTCAAAACATTTAATACGTTTAGGGACTGAAGACGCCGAGTGATGAAGCATTTCAGGTGTTATTTTGTCTCGTTCTTCCTGCAAACAGGTCTTAAGGTGTGCAACAGTTTGGGGTCATCGTCATCGTTTTTCATTTCACATGCTCTATTGGGGACAGGCACCCTCTTCTTCCACAGCCATGCCGCTGTAATGTGGGCAAAATGTGTTTGCATTGTTTTGTTGAAATACCCCTGGAAAAGACGTCGTCTTGAAGGCAGCATATGTTGATCCAAAATCTCATTGTATATTTCTGCATTAATGCTGCATCACAGAAGTCTAAGGCTACGTTCACACTGCAGGCTGAAGTGACTCAAATCCGATCTTTTCGCCCATATGTGACCTGTATCCGATCTTTTATTGACAATATGAATGACACAGATCCGATTTTTTCAAATCCGACCCAGGCCGGTTGGATATGTGGTCCTAATTCCGATCCCTATCCGCTCTTTTCATATGCGACTTCAGTCTGAACCGCCAGGTCGCATTCATCCGACTTACACGTCATCAACAAGCCACAAACGTCACTATTCTGCGCTGAAGTAGGCGGCGGGTCTCTCAAAAAAAGTTACAACAACATGGCGCATAATCACGGGCGCAGATAGAGGGGGGGACTCGTTCCACCCAGATTTAAATTCACCTCGTTCGGTCCCCCCCACTTATAGGGAGGAAAAAACGTCTATGCTGTCTTTCTTTGCATAAGGCAAACCTCACGGAAAAATCAAAAGACTAATTACCATTCGGTTTATTGAGGTGCACAAGTGTATACATAGTTGCAACAACTCACATAAAACAAAGACTGATATTCGGTTGGTTGAGCTGCGCAGACTGCACAGGTTGCGAGCTCGAGCTTGGTTGCTATGGTTACTAACAACAAGTTTGACAGGCATATCGGGGTTGGGGTTGGTTTGCTGGCAGCTTTGTCCCCCCCAGTTTTTTGTCCCTCCCAGTTCAAAAAACGTATCTGCGCCCCTGCGCATGACATCAATGCGAGGGACGCTTCGGGCTGTGAAGGTTCTGAATCTTCTCAATGGAAGGACGCAGAGGTTAGGGAGCTGATTTCCATTTGGGGGGATGCAGCTATTCAAGCTAGATTGGATGGGTCATACCGCAACCGGGCGGTTTTACTTCCGTAAACACTGGCCATGCTCACTGCGTGTGACGTCGTCATATCCTGCAATGCGCATGCGGAACACTTTTAGGTCGCTTTTCGTTCATACTGAGGATCACATACAAGTCGCATATATTTGTTAATGTGAACGACCTCACAAAAAAATCGGAATTGAGCATTAAGCCTTGCAGTGTGAACGTAGCGCAAGTTACCTTTGCCAAGGGCACGGACAACCCCATACCATGACAGACCCTGGCTTTTGGACTTGCTGCTGGTAACAGTCTGGATGGTAGTTTTTGTCTTTGGTCTGGAGCGCACAGCACCCATTTCTTCCAAAAAAAAAAAATCTGGAACACTGATTCATCAGACCACAATACACGTTTCCATGGTGTGACGGTCCATCTCGGACGTTTCCGAGCCCAGAGAAGTCGACGGTGCTTCTAGACACAGCTAACATGAGGCTTCCTTTTTGCACAGTAAAGTTTTAACTGCCATTTGTGGATGTAAATCCATATTGTAGTGCTTGACAAAAGTTTGCCAAAGTAATCCCGAGCCCATGTGGTCATATCAGCTCTAGATGAATGACTCTTCTTGATGCAGTGCCATCTGAGATCATGGGTGCTCAGCTTAGGCTTGCGCCCTTGCCCTTTACACACAAATTCCTCCAGATTCCTTGAACTGTTTAATGATATATACACCATAGAGGGTGAAATATCCAAATCCCTTCCCATCTTTCTTTGAGGAATACTGTTTTTAAACATTTCAATTATTTTCCTCATACCACAAACTGGAGATCCTCAGCCCAGCTTTGCTCCTCAAAGACTAGGCCTTTCCTGGATACTACCTCTGTACCAAATCATGATTACAAAAATCACATGCATATCAAGTTATACGGTTTCCCCGTATTTTGTACGGAAAAAATTAAATTTTTTGGCTAATACACTGTACACTGATTTTCATACGGGAAAATTACGTTTTATGGGCGGCATGGTGGTGTAGTGGTTAGCGCTGTTGCCTCACAGCAAGAAGGTTCAGATTCGAGCCCTGTGGCCGGCGAGGGCCTTTCTGTGCAGAGTTTGCATGTTCTCCCCGTGTCCGCGTGGGTTTCCTCCGGGTGCTCCGGTTTCCCCCACAGTCCAAAGACATGCAGGTTAGGTTAACTGGTGACTCTAAATTGACCGTAGGTGTGAATGTGAGTGTGAATGGTTGTCTGTGTCTATGTGTCAGCCCTGTGATGACCTGGCGACTTGTCCAGGGTGTACCCCGCCTTTCGCCCGTAGTCAGCTGGGATAGGCTCCAGCTTGCCTGCGACCCTGTAGAACAGGATAAAGCGGCTACAGATAATGAGATGAGAAGAGATGAAAATTACGTTTTGTATCAGAGATTTTTTCCGGTACTCCAAGAAAATTCTCTTGGCATCCACCATTTATTTTTTCAAAAACACACATGCACGATGAAACGGAACTATTTTCGATTTATGTGGTTCTCGTTGCACGTGGTTTTCTCAGTCATTTAAAGTACACTGGCTCGGACTGCCCAGACTTCTGTGATGGCTGCAGAAGTTATGTTCTGCCAATTTCTCATGGAACACAACATCCCCCCGACTGTAGCAGACCATTTTTCGCAGCTAGCATGAAAAAAAAAATGTTTCCCAATTCAAAGACTGCGCAGGTAAGCATTTGTGTGTTTATTTATTTATTTTAAGTTTTTACTGTTTGCATGTAGGAAAGCTTCCTCCATTATGATGATAATTTAGGGAGGCGATACTGGGAGTCGCCGTTTATACAACGACAACTGTAGTTACTCGGCGATTTCTGGTTTCGCTTCCCTAAACATTTTAATTGCTGATAGACATTATATGTAGACACAGATGACCAACACCCGTTACTACCATCAGTCGTCAGTAAACTGGAAAAGTATTGAATGAAGAGTAATGGTGGTAACGACCGTTGGGAACCTGTCTCCAAAATGTGTAGTAGGGGATGGAAGCAATTTAACACCATCTACATGTTTGCCGTGCTCTGATTTTCTTTTATTGACCAGGAAAATAATAGATGTATATTGGGGAAAGGTCTTGGATGTAAAAACTGCTCTGGGTGTTGCCAGGTTTCCAATGCTGAAACTACTTTTTACTGCTTTGCTGTGCCTCCCACAGAGCAATGCAGGTAGTGAGAGGGCTTTTTCATTGGTTAGGAAAATTCATCCTGAGGACAGAAAAAAATACAGCTGCAGACACATTAACTGCATGTCTGCAAATTAAAATGAACTGTGATGAGGAGCTACAACTGCTACCCAAGCAGTGATATTATAGCTAGTGCCAAATCCATGGATTAAAGAAAAAAAAAATTATCTGACTGAAAATTTACGGGGGGGGGATTTATGGGTGGATTTCAATGAAATTCTACAGGGGGGGGGGTTATGGGTGGATTTCGATGAAATTCTGAGAATGTTTAACTTAGAACTGATAACTTTATCATCAATTAATTAATGGATTAATATATGAGTGATTCCACGCTTATGGGTACTGAAATGGGGACATGAACTTATTCACCTAAAACCATTTCTTTTTTTACCATCAGGTCACAAAACATGTAATCTTTAATGAATGATATGTTAAAAGATAACTTTAATTTTCTGAGATGTAATAAAAACATATTTATATGCCAAAGTCAAGCCTATGAGTTCCAAAATGATGTCTGTTACATTACTTCTGTTACGCTTGTCCATCTCGCGTCTGTTACAAATTACAATCTAGCTATATACCATGTTAATCTTATTGAAAGAATGTGTATGTTTATTCTACTACACATGTTTATTAATTACATTTGCTAAAACATCACCTTCCTATGTTTCAAAAAGTAATTCTACATTGTTAAAATTGAGAATCTATATGTCCACAACACTTCTGTTACGTTCTGACTTTGGCATATAAATATGTTTTTATTACATCTCAGAAAATTAAAGTTATCTTTTAACATATCATTCATTAAAGATTACATGTTTTGTGACCTGATGGTAAAAAAAGAAATGGTTTTAGGTGAATAAGTTCATGTCCCCATTTCAGTACCCATAAGCGTGGAATCACTCGTATTCAATTTATTGTTGAGTGATTCTTCACCATTGCTCGTTTTTGAGATAAAAGCACAGACACGTATTTTCTGTGCACAGACACGATCAGCCATAGATGGACTGACCTCCGTTGAGGTGAGACTTGCTCCTGGTAAAGAAGAGGTGTGCTGAAGACCCCTTACATTGGCCTTGTGGCTGGCTTCCAGTTGATGGCGCGACAGCACTTTCTTTCCATTGCTTCCGTATATTATTTTTTCGTGGCAAACTACACAAATGCAAGCGCCTGGAATGTTTAGTTTTTTGCACCGTGAACTAAATGGCTTTCCGTTTTCACCTATTTCGTACAGCCAAGCCCACCTCCACTTGTTTTTTTACACCTTTATCGATGGCAGACACATCAGTGCCTTCTTTCATGTAAAGCGCATCCAAGCTGCCGAAACCGAAAGCAGAATGACATGCTCCTCTGTGCTCGACGTCAATATAGAAAAAAGTTTGGATCTTCACTTAAATTAAAATTGGGGTTTGACCTTACTTTGTGTTGAATACGACTTCAAAAACAATTCAAGATTTTATTAAGAGAAATATTGTGGCCAACACGAGTGCTAAGTTCCCTAAAAGATAGCGTGAAGTCAGCTGCTATCTACTTTGCGTTCATTCTCATTTTCCTCCATCATTTCGTAGGCCAGAAACAGATGTTTTGACGTAATTTAACTTAGTAGGCTATGATTATTATTTAACCGTAGTCTTCTAGACATTTTGACTGTTTGGGGCATTGAACGCTGGTGTATGATTTTCAGGGAATAAAGTTTGGCGCATGTCGGAACATCATTGCGCTCGCAGCCTCCAACTCCTCAAACGTCCTTTAACGTAGGCTATAAGGCACGGTTCTAACATACCTTACACATTGGCCTAACAAAAATAATAATTGTTGGGGCGTCTGCTGATTTGTTAGCTATAAATTTAGGTCTAATTACTTCTGACAGTCTGCAAGCATTGCACCGTCGGGTCTTCAAGTCTGGCTGAAGCAGAGGAGCGGGCTTTCCGGGGTTTATTTTTTCGTTTTTTTTTTTTAACATGCTCTATTTCTATATGTCCAAGTTTGAACCAAGTCATTTTGGCAAGATTTAATTTAATACAAAACAGAAATGGTCAGACACAAGCACGCCAAGCACATGGGAATGTATTTTGCCAATTTTGACAGCGCATGGTTTTTTTTAATGCCGCACCGTAGACAGCGAACGTTTAAACATGATCAAACACAGGAAATGAACGACACAAAGCATGGCTCAAAAACAAAAAAGTTAAATAAACCCTGCTGAGAGTTGATGGTGTTGCAACACATCAGTGTTATAACCCAATCTCTACCCAACCACCCGTCATTTTAATTCTCCTCGGATCAGCACCGACCTCACATTTGGCCTCGGGAGAGTTCAGTTGACGGAAATCCGTCACACGACGGAAAACTTTATTCCATGCAAATCTGCAACATCTTTGTACAACAAAGAACACTCCAAAAAGGAATGAGCTTTAAATTCTTGTTATAAATTACTGGGAAGATTTTCAATTTAACTTAATTTATTAATATTTTCACTTATCCTTGTTTACATAATATACTTGATGTGGTTCAGTCATCTTTAGTTGGATCCAACACTGCTTGTGGTGTCAACACTTTTTTTTCCTCAAATGGAACTTTTACTAACCTTCATTTACTATTTGACATGATTATATATAATTTATTACATGCAACCTATTTTAATTAACATACCTACTTAGTACTGCTGTTATATTTCAAGTAATTTTCTTTGGTGGAATTTAACATTGGACGTGATGTCAACACTTGTCAAATAAAATTGTGTAATTTTTATGAACTATTTAATATTAATACATTTTATTTGAAAAATTTACATCAATAATTCTGGTATTACTGATACAATGTACATTAAATAATTAAGTTTATAGCTCAGTCAGTCACTAATTGTTTACTTGACTGTACATATAGTCCTTTTTAATTCTTTTTTCTCTGGGATCTAAAATTTCTTTTTATTCAGTACATGCTTATTTGATCCCTTTAACTTGATGCAGTGTGATAAATATGCCTATTACAACAGGAGGGTATAACGTGGAATAAAACAATCGGTGCTTTGGATTATATATTGGAATTTTTTTCTTGTGTCTAAGGGCTCATGGGTGTATGGAAGGGAAAAGTACACATTTTGTAAAGGCATGGGTAACTAAAGGTTGACATGTATGCAATCACCCATTGGCATCACCGGTCTCAAATCACATTTAATTGTTTTACCTCATTTCTAACCCCAAATTGCCCCGTCCCAGCTTTTTTGTGGAACGTACTGCAGGCCTGAAACACAGGAATGGATATATATTAACAAATAAAATGAAGTTGACCAAACAAAATACATTGGGTTCCCACTGTCTGCAATGAAATGCATCAAAGTAAATTTAGAAAATCACTTTTTTTTTTTTTTAATTTACATTTTCCATACAGTCCCAACTTTTTCTGATTTGGGGTTGTATATTGTTTTTATCTGCTACATGTCCATGATGCACGCCATTTTATCCAAGCATTGCATACTTTTGTATTGTAAATGGTATTTAGAGCATTTACATCAAAATTTGGTATTAATGAAAATCCAATTTCAGAAAAATAGGTTTCCATCCTATAAGTGCTGGGCAAAAAGCTTCAAGTATAATTGTCATGATTTTCTACAAATTTATGTATGGACTTTACTGACAGGTTTAATTTGGTTTCTACTACACACAAGTCCATGAATAAAATAAAATAAAACAAACAATACTAGCCATTCAATTTGCATAAAAGAAATGGCACACTATAAAAGAAGAAACTTATTAGTCAAGGCCCTGCAGTTGCTAAGCTACATTACTGGAAAATTTAGTGCATGCTGTGCTTAGGAGGCACTTTCACTGTTTAGACATCATTTTGTCTTTTCCAGTTCTGTGAAATGTTGGCTATGCCATGAAAGCATGTGGTAATTTACAACTCCGATTCCAAAAAAGTTGGGACAAAGCACAAATTGTAAATAAAAACGGAATGCAATAATTTACAAATCTCAAAAACTGATATTGTATTCACAATAGAACATTGACAACATATCAAATGTCGAAAGTGAGACATTTTGAAATTTCATGCCAAATATTGGCTCATTTGAAATTTCATGACAGCAACACATCTCAAAAAAGTTGGGACAGGGGCAATAAGAGGCTGGAAAAGTTAAAGGTACAAAAAAGGAACAGCTGGAGGACCAAATTGCAACTCATTAGGTCAGTTGGCAATAGGTCATTAACATGACTGGGTATAAAAAGAGCATCTTGGAGTGGCAGCGGCTCTCAGAAGTAAAGATGGGAAGAGGATCACCAATCACCCTAATTCTGCGCCGACAAATAGTGGAGCAATATCAGAAAGGAGTTCGACAGTGTAAAATTGCAAAGAGTTTGAACATATCATCATCTACAGTGCATAATATCATCAAAAGATTCAGAGAATCTGGAAGAATCTCTGTGTGTAAGGGTCAAGGCCGGAAAACCATACTGGGTGCCCATGATCTTCGGGCCCTTAGACGGCACTGCATCACATACAGGCATGCTTCTGTATTGGAAATCACAAAATGGGCTCAGGAATATTTCCAGAGAACATTATCTGTGAACACAATTCACCGTGCCATCCGCCGTTGCCAGCTAAAACTCTATAGTTCAAAGAAGAAGCCGTATCTAAACATGATCCAGAAGCGCAGACGTCTTCTCTGGGCCAAGGCTCATTTAAAATGGACTGTGGCAAAGTGGAAAACTGTTCTGTGGTCAGACGAATCAAAATTTGAAGTTCTTTATGGAAATCAGGGACGCCATGTCATTCGGACTAAAGAGGAGAAGGACGACCCAAGTTGTTATCAGCGCTCAGTTCAGAAGCCTGCATCTCTGATGGTATGGGGTTGCATTAGTGCGTGTGGCATGGGCAGCTTACACATCTGGAAAGACACCATCAATGCTGAAAGGTATATCCAGGTTCTAGAGCAACATATGCTCCCATCCAGACGACGTCTCTTTCAGGGAAGACCTTGCATTTTCCAACATGACAATGCCAAACCACATACTGCATCAATTACAGCATCATGGCTGCGTAGAAGAAGGGTCCGGGTACTGAACTGGCCAGCCTGCAGTCCAGATCTTTCACCCATAGAAAACATTTGGCGCATCATAAAACGGAAGAAACGGCAAAAGAGACCTAAGACAGTTGAGCAACTAGAATCCTACATTAGACAAGAATGGGTTAACATTCCTATCCCTAAACTTGAGCAACTTGTCTCCTCAGTCCCCAGACGTTTACAGACTGTTGTAAAGAGAAAAGGGGATGTCTCACAGTGGTAAACATGGCCTTGTCCCAACTTTTTTGAGATGTGTTGTTGTCATGAAATTTAAAATCACCTAATTTTTCTCTTTAAATGATACATTTTCTCAGTTTAAACATTTGATATGCCATCTATGTTCTATTCTGAATAAAATATGGAATTTTGAAACTTCCACATCATTGCATTCCGTTTTTATTTGCAATTTGTACCTTGTCCCAACTTTTTTGGAATCGGGGTTGTACATATGATTGGCATTTATAATGTGGCTATGAAGAAATGCGCATTCCCTGACCTACAAAAGCACCATTAAGATTGATAAATGAGACCCGATATGCACAGTTGTGCTCGTTTTCATTGTAATAGGAAAAAAAAATGGATAAACACCAAATCCGCATTAAATGTACTGTGAAACGTAACGCATGCTTGCATGCATTTAGGTTTCCCGACCTTTCTTCACCATCCGAGCAGCCACGGTATACTGGCCAGAGTCGTTTGCCACACCCTTTCCAGTGCTTTGCCATGCCTCCTCCCGTGTAGAGATCATCTGCTTCCGCTCCTCAATGGACATCTGGCCCTCAGCTCTTTCTCCCAGCCTCTGATTACATAGAACACAAACAGGATTTAGAAATCGTAAATGTGGTGCAGTCATCAGATATGCTGCCACAAAGCAGTGCAGACTTTCACAACAACTGGCCAAGCCACTCTGTCAAAACATGCCATCCATATCATCAAATGGACAAGTGAGATTGCATGTTGGAAGCAGGTTTCTAACAAGAGTTTATCTTTTAGCTATCTCGTTAACATTGGCTGTTTTGTGCTTTTATTATGATCTCGAAGAGCCATGTGAAATCACTAATGCCATAATCTCATCTCATTCTCATCTCATTATCTCTAGCCGCTTTATCCTTCTACAGGGTCGCAGGCAAGCTGGAGCCTATCCCAGCTGACTACGGGTGAAAGGCGGGGTACACCCTGGACAAGTCGCCAGGTCATCACAGGGCTGACACATAGACACAGACAACCATTCACACTCACATTCACACCTACGGTCAATTTAGAGTCACCAGTTAACCTAACCTGCATGTCTTTGGACTGTGGGGGAAACCGGAGCACCCGGAGGAAACCCACGCGGACACGGGGAGAACATGCAAACTCCACACAGAAAGGCCCTCGCCGGCCCCGGGGCTCGAACCCAGGACCTTCTTGCTGTGAGGCGACAGTGCTAACCACTACACCACCGTGCCGCCATGCCATAATCTGTCACAGTCAATTGTAGCAAGTTGGCCAGTTATTTACACACACTGTCTCAGACAGTTGAAGGGCAAAGACGCCTAGTTATAATTTCCAAAATCTGGATTAAATTGCACTGGGCTTCCCCCAGGTATAATGAGGGACGTATCTAAGCTGGTGTACAATGTTTGTGTTTGACATTTCCCACCAACACAAATCTGACCGCTCTGAGCTGGAATTACTCTGAAGTACAGGATTTCCAGAGTGACACTCAGCAGCTCAGGGTCAGCACAGACTTGAGGGTGATTGTTATTTTTAGCTAAAATAGCCAACGCGCTGCAGCTTTAATATGGTTTTGTTTAACTGTAGCAGTTCGTGTAGGTCTTGATTAATCGTGAAAACCCTAAATACAAGTGGCGCATCCGTTATCCAACACGAGTGTTTATAAGGACGTTCAGACACTAAGAACATGTTTGCTCTGGAACGACCACAGCCATGGAGAACACAAGATGATTGCAAAATAAATTGCTGAGTGCAAGGGGCCACACTTACCTGGCATCCATGGTCTACAGGTTGACATTTTTGGGTGGAATGAAAAGGAGGAGGGGAATAGGTGGAAGCAAAAACAGGCTCCTATAGGCAAGGAGATGATGTGGCGGGAGGGGGAAAGAAAAGTACCCAGAGGGAAAGAGATGAGAAAATAATTCCAAATGGGCAATGCAAGATAAAATAACTGATAGAACAGGAGTATATTATGGCAAACTTGTAACAGAAGAAAGCAAAGCAAAGTCCAAGGCAAATAGTTTTCGAGAAAAGAGATGAATACAAGCAAGTCAAAGTTGCAACAAAGCTCCAAAAGGTACTCAAGCCCCAGCTAGTCACCTTGTAGTGCAAACCAGGAATCAGTGCAGGTAAAATATCTAATCTGCAAAAGCTAAAGCTGTTAATGCAGTATGTGTGATTAACTCTTACCCAAACCTGCTCAGATGAGGCAAACTCCTCAATAACAGCCCTTTCTTCCTATAACACACAAGTAATGGGTGTGTGTATAAGGCACAGGTTGGTTTTTGTTACAAATGCACCCACGACATCATAGAGTCCATACCATACAAATCACACAATATGCCTAACAAACACTTCTACTCATCAGAATAGCCCTGGTAACAAAAGTCATCCAAAAAAACCCAAGTTATTTTTGCTTATATGTATGACCGGCCCAAAAACAAAAGTGTGTTTAGCTGGGTAGCTGGGCTTTGGACACAACTGAAGCAGTGGTCTTAACCCAAGCGAAACACGTCGTCAGGACCCAAGGCTATGTTTAAAATTAACCTAGCAAAAAACCCCATGCTGAAGTTTCAGAGCTTTGTACTGTAGTTGTTTTGCTCAACACCACATTTAGTACGGCATTAAACCATTTCAGTGCCAGGGGTCTCATTTATCAAAGCATGTCTAGACCTTATTCTAATTCTGTGTGTAAGCGTCACCAATATGCATTAAAATATGGGCGTTTATACGACACTGAATTCTGGTCCACTAATTTGACTGGTTGCTATTTATTACAACACTGGGACGTTTCACTGCATCACTCCACTTCTGTCAATACATAAAATTTAATTCTACTAATACAGTATGTTACACTGGAATGAAATACAGGCTGTCAGTATCAAAAAAGCTACGGCTTCTTTAGGAATTACAGTGGCAAGAGAAAAAAAAAAGCAAGTGAATAATTTGGAATTACCTGCCATTTACAGTATATACAAATTTATCTTAAACTATGGTTGGATCATCTTGGTTACAATAATGAACAAACACCCTGTTTTAACTACTAACACAATTACCTTTCATGTCTTTATCGAACACGCCCATTAAACATTCACAGTGCTGGTAAAAAAGTAAGTGAACCCCTTGGATTTAATAACCGGTGGAACCTCCTTTGGCAGCAATAACCTTAAAGACGTGCTTCTGGTCACTGCAGATCAGGCCTGCACAACATTCAAGAGGAATTCTGGATGATTCCTCCTTACAGAACTGCTTCAGCTCAGCCATATTCTTAAGATGTCGTGTGAACGTCTCTCGATTGGGTTAAGGTCTTGGTTCTGACTGGGCCACTCCATTTTTTTTTTCCTTGAGATTTACTTCGATGTTTGGGGTCACTGTCCTGCTGTATCAACAAAGTTCGACTGTGTTTCAGCTGGCAGACAGACCGTCACCCCGACATCCTGTAGGAGGAAATTCATTTTCTCTTTGATGGCAAGCCGTCCAGGCCCCAAATCATGACATTCCCTCCACCATACTTTACCGTTGGGAAGTTTTCATGTGCTGCATTTACACCATACGTAGTACTGCATGTGCTTCCTGAAAAATTCAAACTTTTATCAGGTCACAAAACATTTTTCCCTGTAGTGTTGTGGAGCGTCACTGTGATCTTTGGCAAACCTCAGGCATGCAGCAGCCTCCTCCATGGTGTCCTGCCATGAACACCCTGCCTGTTCAATGTTTTGCATATGGTAGACTCATGAACAGAGATATTAACCAGTTCCTAAGATTCCTTCAAGCCTTTAGCTGTTACTCTACAGTTCTTTATGTCATTCAGGTTTCACCGTTGAACCTTTGGAGTAATCTTGGCTGGGAACCGACTTCCAGGGAGACTAGCCACAGTACTAAATGGTCTCGTTTGTCTAACTGTGGACTGGTGAATATTTAAACTCAGATTATTTTGTAAGCCTTCCCATCTTTATGCAAAATCGCCAATTCTTGATCTTGGGTCTTCCGAGATCTCTCTTTAGCGAGGCATGATTCATACCAACAGATGCTTCTTGTGAATAGCAAATTGAAAATATGTTTGCGATTCAGAGTAGCGCTAATCCACATCTCATATACTTTTTCCAACATACGCTGAACATTTGAATGATGTATTCAATATAGAAAAGAACAAAGCAATAATGTGTGTTAAGGGTATGTTTGGTCATTATTGTAACTTAAAGTATGGGATGATCTACATCCAAGATAAATTTATACATAAATCAGGGGCGTAGCTAGGATTTTTCGGGGTGGGGGGGTGGGGGTGTCACACTGACTGGCAGCCTGAGTACATTATGTAACAAAAAAAATAATTACTGTACCATTGCTAGTTTTAGGTAGCTTAGAAACCAGCTCTTCCATTATTGCTGTTTCTTCCATGTTTTCTTGATGTATTCTAGAAACGGCACTAAAACTTAGCTTCGAAGCCACAAAATGCAACTTGGATGGAAAAAAATATATATAATAAATTGCTTACCTCTCTTCACATCGAAAGGAGGAGGAGAAAAGTTATGCTTGTTTTGACATGGCGAATTATTAACACGAGAAAATACTTGTAATTCGCGACTAAAAAGACTGCAGCTACACTGGCAGCTTGGCCATGCTTTCTAGTGCGATCGTGTTGCGCTTGCGCAGAACCGGGTTTTCGCGGCCAAACCACAGGAAGTCCATACAAGGTTATAGAAACCCTAATGAAGCTGAGGTGACAATTTCATCTCATTATCTCTAGCCGCTTTATCCTGTTCTACAGGGTCGCTGGCAAGCTGGAGCCTATCCCAGCTGACTACGGGCGAAAGGCGGGGTACACCCTGGACAAGTCGCCAGGTCATCACAGGGCCGACACAGACAACCATTCACACTCACATTCACACCTATGGTCAATTTAGAGTCACCGGTTAACCTAACCTGCATGTCTTTGGACTGTGGGGGAAACCGGAGCACCCGGAGGAAACCCACATGGACACGGGGAGAACATGCAAACTCCGCACAGAAAGGCCCTCGCTGGCCACGGGGCTCGAACCCGGACCTTCTTGCTGTGAGGCGACAGTGCTAACCACTACACCACCGTGCCGCCCTAGGTGACAATTTAGTTTAAAAAAAAAAGTTAGAAAAATTGCAGTGGGCGCTTTTCTAATATTCTTATGAGGCTATTGAAAAAATGTATGGTCTGACAAAGGGGGGTGTCACAGGCACCCCAGGACCCCCCCAGCTACACCCCTGTAAATGCAGGTACAATAGTTCCAGTGGGCTCACTTTTTCTTGCCACTATTTCTATTGACAGATGGGGAAGAAAAATATATATATGGTAACACTTACTGTTCAATTTGTTTGCAAGAATTTTAACTACTGTGGAAATGAGTTTACTAATGAGTTTCACGATCGTTCTTCAGTCGTTAATGTGAATCAGTATTATACATGGTACTTCATTATTAATTTATTTAAATACATTTACAATGAAAAATGAAAGCATGTTAATCAAGAATATTTGTTACTCGTTGCTAAATTACGGACTTTTACTTTTATCCGTTACTGTTGCCAGTTTCTGCTCCGTTCTTACCTACGAGTTGTTGAACAGGATTGCAGGATCATCAATATTTAGCCATATTGTGTCTGAAATGTCAATTACTTCATAAATTCTTATTAGCAGAATGATTGTATAAAAAGTAATATCACTCACAATTGTGCTGTTGTACTAAATATCGTCATGGCTGTGACTGCCTACGCTGAAATCACAGTCGCACATATTCAGTACAACAGCCCCCTTGTTCGTGTGACGTTGCTGAATTATTTGTAGTATATATAAACTATGTATACACATTTATTCATAAATCCAAGACCCCAGGTCTTAAAACAATTCCTCAGTCACTTACCTTCTTCTTGAAGCCTTGATCCTCCCATATTTGGCTGCTCATTGATGCCACTTCCTGCACAACTTCCTGCTTCTTGTTCATCCTGTTCTTCCAATCCTCCTCCCCACTCTTTTTCAACAAGGCTAACCTGGGGAAAGAAATGCCATCGCACTCATAGCGCCTTATAAACGTACGTCACTGGATGCATTTTGAAGGCAAAATAACTATTCGGTAATTTGGATCATGTTTTCTGCTTCGTGATACCCATTTCTTTCATTCTCTCCCTGCAACCTCTTGATTCTAGCTTCCAGTTTCTTCCCAACCATAAAAGAAGGGCAGCCAGAGGAACAGCACATTCTAAAATAGCAACCTCTGTGTAGCTCACTGAAGGAGAGGAGGACTGACCCACATTCATTCATCAAACAGGACGCAAGGAGAACAGCACTGCTGCCCTTGATATATGCTGCATTCACAGCCATTTCCATGGCCAGGTGCTCTACACTTTAGCAACAAGAACAAACCACTGTTTCTCAAGGCCATTCCCCACTTTGGTCTGATTTCCCAAATACGATTTCATTTTAGTTATGTTTATAGACAAAATACTACATCATCAAAAGGTCCAGACATCTACTGGATTTGACTATTTAAGGTACACCCACTTCTGGCAGGTTAGGTCATGTATACACAAAAGCAAAGAACACGGCTAGTACAATGGGATATTGGACAGCCAATAGTCTTCAAAAGGGTCCCATGGTGTGAGGCCACCCTTAAAACAACTGTGACACACATTTTTGCACTGCCTAGACGGAAACATCCAAGAGCAACACAGTTATGTATGAAATGATCCCCTTTAGTATACGAGAGGTAAAATAGATGAGGTAAGAAAGGAAGTGTGGAAATTATAGCTACAAATCAGAGGCATACTATTCGTATTTTTTTAAATTGCTTGCCCAAAACATTCAACAGGGTATCTGGTTGAGACTAGAAGACCAATAGCCTGCAGAACTCAACAGGGCTGTGGTGCTTCAAATTAGGCTACTACCAATGCCGGGGTGGCCCTATATTTAGCCGGGACCATCCCCGGCCCAAACCATCAATGGTGGCCTGCTTGGAGCATGGGGAAAATAAATTTTCACTAATTTTGGTCACTGATCTTATTCTTGCATTAATCATCAATTCAACTGCACTCTGCATTTTCACATGGCAGCCCAGACGCCGACAGCATCGCAGCAGATTAAATAGGCGCTACCAAATAAGGAAATTCTCCCCTCCCCTCTATTGCAGTTGGTTTGGTCCAAGACTCCTCCTCTGTATTGCGGGGAACTTAAACAACATTGGCGCGAAACAGCGCACGTCAGTGATGGAGGGCAGAAAGAGGCCAGGTGGAAGCGAAAGGGCGAAGCTTAAAAAAAGGAAGGAGGTGGCAGCAAAATGTGCCAAATTGACAAATATGTTCTCAAGACCAGCTGGTAGGTTACGAAAGATATGGAGTATGATAACCCTGTTTGTCGATTTTATCAGTCTATGCTAGGCCTATAATGTGTCGATAGTTTGCGATGTCAATTCAGCTTTTTGATGTCATGTGAAATCTCGCAATTTACACGGTATAGATGTGGTGTACGTCTTAATTCTAAGAAGAACCGGACATTGCTTTACATCCCAGTTATTAACAATTTTAGATGAACAGGTCCCAAATGTGCTGTTGCACGTTATTTCCTCATCCAGCCTATTTCATCTCGCTGTCACACCGTGCATTTCCACAGGCGTGCGCGCATTGTGGTTATGAACACATAGGCCTAGAAGTCATATTTGATGTTAAATAATTGTTGTTAAATATATAACTTAGAAAAGGTGTATGCATATGCCAATATTCTAAGCAGAATCGAACACTTGCTTTAGCCTACATTTCATTTAACCTTTTTTGAGTTGCCTAATGCGCCCTCACGCTTTATCTGCCGGTTGCTGAGTACCCAGCATTGTTGATTTGCCATTATTTTCGAGGCGTATGCGGCATGTAATGCACAAGCATTGGTTCAAATGCACGCGAGAACCTATATTGTTAAAGTGAAGTGAAGTGAAGTTTACCTGAATTTAAACCAAATAAAAAGCATTGTGAAAGAACAGTTATTTGTTTTATCTTTTTTAATGTACTCAAATTCCTCCTCCATTTCAAAGAGGCCTGAATGTGAATTAAACTCCCGGACTGAAAACAGGGCCCACTCCGGCCCTGGCTACTACTGTACATTTTGGAAACCAGAACCAGCAAAATTTGTTAAAAAGTAAAATATTGCACAAAAAGGTACAAAAATTAACTGCATAAATAAGATTTGAAAACCGTCCCATACACATGTCTAGTTGAGACCAATTGACACAAGTGATGTAGCTGAAGTCGAGGAATAATAATGTCACATTTATATAGTACCTTTCACAATCCCAACGTCACTTTACATGAGGAAAAAGGAACCTCAGAATTCAGAATTCACCTCCCCCCCAGTGTTCCCAAGGGCATAGTAGTAGACAAAACATCCACCACCACCTTTGTCTGGTTTAGAATCACATCCACTTTGAGCTTAAACTTGAATAAATACAGATACGGATATTTGGAACACTAAACAAATATAGCTCCAAATAGTGACAACCATCTACAGTGTCTTGCAAAAGTATTCATCCCCGTGGGTGTTTGTCCTGTTTTGTTGCATTACAAGCCGGAATTAAAATGGATTTTTGGAGGGTTCGCACCATTTGTTTTACACAACATGTCCAACACTTTAAAAAGGTGCAAATTGTTGTTTTATTGTGACACAAACAACAAGATGAAAAAACAAATCTGGAGCATGCATAGGTATTCACCTCCTTTCATATGAAACCCCTAAATAAGAGCTGGTCCAACCAATTTCACTTCATAAGTCACATCATTAGTTGATTAAGATCCAACTGTACGCAATCAAAGTGTCACATGATGTCTATAAAATCAACCTGTTCTGGAAGGACCCCGACTCTGTAACACTACTAAGCAAGCAACAAGCAACCAAGGAGCCTCCAAACAGGTCAGCGACAAAGCTGTGGAAAAAAGTATAGATCAGGGTTGGGTTGAATAAATCCCAAACGGCACCATTAAATCCATTATAGCAACATGGAAAGAATATGGCACCACTACAAACCTGACCAGAGAAGGCCACCCACCAAAACTCTCAGACCAGGCAAGGAAGGCATTAATCAGAGATGCAACAAAGACACCAAAGAGAACACTGAAGGAGCTGAAAAGATCCACAGTGGACATGGGAGTATCTGACCATTGGACCACTTTAAGCTGTACACTCCACAGAGTGGGGCTTTATGGAAGAATGGCCGGGGGGGGGAGCCACTGCTTAAAGAAAAATAAATTTAAAAAATTCGTTTGGGGTTTGCCAACTAACATGTGGCAGACTCCCCAAACACACAGAAGATTCTCTGGTCAGATGAGACTAAAATTGACCTTTTTGGTCATCATGGGAAAATGCCATGTGCGGCACAAACCCAACACCTCCCATCACCCTGAACACCACTCTACAGTGAAGCATGGTGGTGGCAGTATCACACTGTGGGGATGTTTTTCATCTGCAGGGACAGGAAAGTTGGTCAGGATTGAAGGAAAGAAGGATGGCACTAAATACAGGGCAGTTCTGGAGGAAAACCTGTTTGTGTTAGCCAGAGGTTTGAGACTGGGACGAAGGTTCACATTCCAGCAGGACAATGACCCTAAACATACTGCTAAAGCAGAAATCCCAGTGGCTAGATGTGCTAAGCTAATAGAGACATACCCCAAGAGACTTGCAGCTGTAATTGCAGCAAAAGGTGGCTCTACAAAGTTTTGACTTTTGGGGGGGGGGGGGGGGGGGGGGTGAATACCTATGTACACTCCAGATTTGTTTTTTCATCTTATTGTGTCACAATAAATAAAAAAAGTATTTGCACCTTTAAAGTGGTAGGCATGTTGTGCAAATCCATTTTAATTCCAGCTTATAATGTGACAAAACAGGCCAAGCACGAAGGAGGATGAATACTTTTGCAAGACACTCATGACATAGGTTCAATGAACCTACTAGCATGCACCAATGACAAACGCCTGGGACAATTTTATACCACACAACCCAAAGTCTGCTGTACACACGTCGGGATAATATCTTACAACAAATATCTTGCATGAGACCACAAATCACACACTCACCTCTCCTTGATTGACATTGACGTCATTGTCTCGGACTCTTCTTGGGCCACAGGAGAAGGCTGGGCTTGATTTGGTATGATGTACCGGGGCTTAGGTTGCGTCTGAGGTGGGATTTTAGTCTGTGGAGGGGTGTAGGAATGAGATTGAGTGGGGTTGATTGTCTGAGGGGACACTTTGGTTTGTATCTGCCCAGGGGATTCTGGGTTGATTTGTGCTTCTGCTGGTGGAGGAGACTGGAGGTATGGCTGGGGTTTGGGATGGGTCTGAGGTGAGGTTTGAGGGGAACTGTGAGAAGAGCTTTGGAAGTGTGGGTGAATTTTCTTCAGCTGGGGTTTAGGCAGAGTGCAAGGAGGACTGTGCTGCAGGTATGCAAGTGTGTGCGAAGCAGCAGTCGTAGTGCGTGAAGAGCTTTGGAAGGAAACGCCTGCAGTGCTCACGCTACACACTGAGGGACCAGTCTCAGGAACATCTACATAATACAAAGTGGAGAAGTACAAGTAACCTGTTTAACGTACACACAATAATTCTCATTGTAACATTCTAGCTGTTAAAGATTAAACTTGAAATTAACTAAACTTCAAAAAGGCCAAAAAATGTTGCTGCCCAAGAGTGTTCTGCAACACTACTCATCTAAAAAGTGGTTTGTATCTCTCTCTCACACACAATTATTGGCAGCCCTTGTAAAGATTAGCAAAAAGGTTTAGGAAAAAAAATAATCCACTTTTTGGGGAAGTAGTTTCATTTCACACATGGTGGTGGTGGTGTGTGTGGTGGGGGGGATCCAACTTTTACCTGAAAAATTTATTCAGAGAAAAACATCCTTCATCAAGAAATAATTTTCAAAAAAAAGCCACATGTGCCACTATTATTGGCACCCCTGGAAATTATAGTAAACAATGTAACTGAAGCATGTTTCCCATTTAAACTGCACATTTTTGAGTTGATCGTAGTGTGTCAGAACTTTCAAGCTGTAATCCATGATTTTCCTGAGGTACAAAAACATGAGGTGACAGACCAAACTGAATTAGTCATCCATCAACATGAGAAAGATAAGAGAACACAAACCATATGAGGGAGAAGTGGGTTGACTTTCATAAGTCAGAGAATGGTTATTTAAAATAATAAATAGCTACTCGCCTAAAAATGCCCATTTCTACTGTTAGGGCAATATAATGTTAATACCAGGTGGAACTGTTACAAACAAGGACCCAAGTTTATTTTACCACCCATGTCTAATGAGGAGGATGGTAAGAGGCAAATGAATAAATAAAATTCCCCATGGATTGCTGTTGGTGAATTACAACAAAAAGTAAAATCTTGGTTTCCAAGTCTCCAACAGATTATTTGGAAGGTATGCCGGGGCAGGGCTTTACTCTGCCAGTTAACCACAAACTTAAGTACCTGAAGTTTGTGAAACACTACAACAACTTTGGAAGCGTGCTCTACGGTCTGATGTAACAAAGCTTTTTGGCCCAAAAAAACCACCCCCAATGTGGGTTTGGCATAAAGAGAATGACTATAATGAAAAGAACCCCATGTAAAGCACAACATAAAATATGGTGGGCATTGTGATATTTTGGGTCTGTTTTTCTTCTAAAGGCCTGGAAACCTTGTTCGGGTACATGGCATCATGGACTCAATGAAATACCAGGTTATGGCCATCTCAGTCCCCTGACCTTAACCCCATTGAAAACCTATGGGCTGAGCTGAAGAGCATGCACAAGAGAGGTCCTAGGACCTTGGATGATCTGGAGAGGTTGTGTAAAGAGGAATGGTCTCGGATGTCTTGTTCTGCATCTCCAACCTCATAAAACGTTACTGGAGCGACTCAGTGCTGTTATACTGGCAAAAGGAGGTTGTACAAAGCATTACATGCAGGGGTGCCAATAATAGTGGCACCTGTGTTTGATAAATTGAGGGATTTGGTTTCCTCTGAATAAATTGTTAAAGGCTGGATTGTTTTTTTTTTTTTTCCCCCGTGTGATATGAGGATGCTTAGCAAAAGGTGGATTTTCTCACCCTTTTTTACTAATCTTTACAAGGTGTGGCAATAATCAATCAATCATCGCAGTGTGTGTATATGTAAAATCCAAAAATTTTGGGAAACCCACTTTCCAACTAAATTTCTCAGGAAATATTGGACAGTACAAACAAAAATATTACTGTAGGAGCAGGACTTTTTTTTTTTTTTTAAATATTACACTACCGTTCAAAAGTTTGGGGTCAGCCAGACAATTTTGTGTTTTCCATGAAAAGTCACACTTTTATTTCCCACCATAAGTTGTAAAATGAATAGAAAATATAGTCAAGACATTTTTCTGGCCATTTTGAGCATTTAATCGACCCCACAAATGTGATGCTCCAGAAACTCAATCTGCTCAAAGGAAGGTCAGTTTTATAGCTTCTCTAAAGCGCTAAACTGTTTTCAGCTGTGCTAACATGATTGTACAAGGGTTTTCTAATCATCCATTAGCCTTCTGAGGCAATGAGCAAACACATTGTACCATTAGAACACTGGAGTGAGAGTTGCTGGAAATGGGCCTCTATACACCTATGGAGATATTGCACCAAAAACCACACATTTGCAGCTAGAATAGTCATTTAGCACATTAGCAATGTATAGAGTGCATTTCTGATTAGTTTAAAGTGATCTTCATTGAAAAGAACAGTGCTTTTCTTTCAAAAATAAGGACATTTCAAAGTGACCCCAAACTTTTGAACGGTAGTGTACATTTCTATTTCAAAAGGTTTCTGAAGCACCCATGAATTTGGGGCGAGCAGACAAATGCTACAACTTGTGTTTGAGATACAGTACAAGCAAATGGTATTTCAGGAATACGCGGCAGAAAACGTTAAAATTTCACCACACGACTGGTTTTCCAAAGCAGCCGCAACTTACTTTATTCTTTAATTTGATCCAAAATGCATATCAGGTCTCTATTACAGAACTAAGCAGTGAAAGCAAACCAGCTAAAAAAAAAAAGCAAACTCTTGCTGAAAGTCAGCAGTTTAGCTCATCTACCCAATATTCAGTAACGTAACAGTCAAACTGATGTGCGCAATAAATCTTCTGCTTCTTAATACTTCCGTAATACTGGGGAAATTGGAGCAGTGACGGCCCATAATTATTCTCAGAGAAGCAAATACTTGGGGCGCATCCCAAATTGTACATTACCATACGAAATAGTACATCAGTACACCAGTGGCGTCTAAACTGTAGGCAGCCTTGAATTATCATTGAATGTGCATTTACTTGGCACTAACAGCCGAGATCAATCAGCGTGGTGGAGGACATGGCACAACCCAGATTACAAAAATGTGTTATCCCGGTATTATTACCACAGTAATCAAATACAGCCGCTCCCAAAAATATTTGCTCATTTATCATCATGAATGTATAAACAGAATTGGTCTTCAAGGCAAGACAAATCAAATCAAATAGGGACTACCACACACACTGACTGTCATGCAAGCTGTATTTTAAGATGCACGAGCACACTAGGCAGAGGATAATCGGATTGACTCCCTTCCGAGCCGACATCCAACACATGCACTGTGCAAGTTCACAGTGAACGCAAAAAGCACCGACAAGGTATTTTTTTTGCTCCAAATGTCTAAGTGTATAATATCAAACAAGGCTTCCGTTATACCTTGCTCGTGTACGATCCCCCCCCCCCCCCCAAAAAAAAAAACCCCGCTCACATTAGCTGTATTTTTACCTCTTCCATAAAACTCCTTTCATTCATTTTTCCTTGAAGCAAGCCAGGAATTTATTGCTGCATTTTTACTCGCATACTACCAAGAGCACTCTGCTCTATGTGGATAGTAACACTCCAGTAAAAAGCCTCCCACGTCCTTCACAACAGCGTTATTAGTTTGAGATTCTCGGGCACAGACAAAGAAAGCCGTGTGGGCTGTAGGGATATGAAATTATGCTAATCGTATTCAGCGGTGCTCTCTTAACCCAATCAGAAATGGGCTCCGCACATGTACAGGCAACCCAGAGTGACAGAGTGCAGCATGTGCATCAGAAACAATAAGGACACCGCAGAGTTAATTACAGTCCCCTGTTGCTTTATTTATTCACATCCCTTTCTCTCTATATCCCCCCGTCTCTTACCTGAGGCAACAACTTTGCTGTGCTCTGTCTGAACAGCGTCTGGCGAGAGGTAACCTTGTGAGATGAGGAGCTTGTCTTTCCCTCTCTCCAAGTCTTCCTGCCTCACTGTATCACGCTCCCTCTCCTTCTGGTTGGTCAGCCCCACCTCCCTCTCTCCATGAGTGCGTGACAGTGTGTGTGTAACAGTGTGTGTATGCGTGCGCTGATTAATCACATGAGGGGGCTTGGGTTCTCCTCTTTCTGCCAAACCAAGCGAACACCCATGATCCTCCTCCCGTTTCTGCTCATTGGCTGATACTCTAGCAGCCAAGCCCTTCCCTTGCGCTGGTTGGATCGGCCCCTCTGACGGGGGCAGAGAGCATATCTCAGGGGGGCAGGTTTCCCCACTCTCCATCAGGCTGAAACATCGAACACCCCTCTCATAAGCCGGAGGCTTATCGCGTGGCGACTGATTGGACAAAAGCAGATCGGGCTGTGCTGCTGGAGTAGGAGTGCAAGAGATGGCTGGGCGTGTCTCCGTGTGAACATCTGCAGGGATCACCATGGATAGGCTCGTCACCATGGCAACAGAAGCCTGGGAAGTGACCGCAGCAACAGAACGGACCAACGATGCAGAAAGGGGCTCCAACTTCAGACCTCCGTTCTGCAGCTATAAATTGGCAATTGAAAAAAAAAAAGGCACGACAACGGGTGTTAGTGCCTAGAGTGTTTCGACAAGATTTATGCACTGCACAAGCGCACAGTTCAGCTGAGAATGCATAATGTATCTGACATTCACATTAATATCAGAATGCCAAGAGGTAGGTACCGTAGAGGTGCACGCGCGCACACAACAAACAGATTACACAGAACATTCAAGCATGGCATGCAGAACAGTCTCGAAAGCAAATGCAATATATTCGGTTTCAATCCACTGCAACATGCATGCTATAAAATGTGGTCAGCAGATTAATGGAGAAAAGTATAGTTCTTAATGATACAACAATGTCCAGCAGAGCAGTGCCCAGTGCATTTATGGAAAGTATAAACACAAACCTATAAAATAAATAAATAATAATAATAATAAACTTGCAGTAGTTGTAGCAACAAAACACCAAGCTCTACTAGTTATAGTAGTAGTAGTAGTAGTAGTGGTGGTTGCAATGGTGGTAGGTAGTAGTAACGGTAACCATAGAGTTATATTGGTTGTAGTAGCAATAATGCAATTCGTAGTAGCATCAGTAACAGTAGCAGCAACAGAACTAGTAATAGTCGTAGTAGTACTAACAGCAGCAACAGTAGAACTAGCAGTAATCGTAACCATAGCCACAGTAGTTGCAGCAGCACCATTAGTAGCAGCACCAGCAGCAATTGCAGCTGCAGTATTACTTTAACAACTGGGTGAAAGGCAAAAGAAAGAGGTGCTATGATGCATCATTCACACTTTAGTCAAATCCGATGTACCTAAACAAAAACAAATCCTGTCAAAGCCAATGAATAGTGTTCAAGCAAACATTCATTGGGCAACTGATAAGCAGCAGGTATGCAATATATGACGATGCAAAACTGCCAATCTGAAGCTGTTATTGCCCCAGGACTAAGAAATTAGCCAAAAGTGGTTCATACATCTTACTTGATTGCTATGGGGTGGTACTACAAACCCCTCAGGCATGGGACTAGGATGTGCGTGACCTGATGGAGCTACAGCCTGCATTAGATCCTGTGAAAGGGATAGTGTTGTGATGCTCGAAATTGTGACTTATGCAAGATCGCATTCTTGGAATTTTCCAAAGATCCGTTCATTTAGAGCGAAACATCCCACCTCATTACACTGCTATAGGTTCATTTCAATAATTGGACAGTAATGAAACAATTGCACCCAAAAAAAAAAAAAAAAACCACACTTGCTGGAAATTCTGACATGTACCAAAAATAGCTAAATTTACCCGTTTTACTTCCCCCTGGGTGATGGGCTGGGTTTGGAACCGGGCATTTTGCCTGCGTGGCCGCAAATCTGCACATGCACCCTCTGCTTTTTGGGAAGGAAGATGGGACAGGCGGTTAAACAGAGCCATTTTCTCTGCCAGGCTCAGCGTTGACAGGTCGGGCTCCTCGGTCGCCGCCCCTTCTCCAGTCCCCACTTCTCCTGATGGCACTGCCGCCGCCTTCTCCTGTGGCGCAGAATTGGGGGCTGAGGGAGTCTGCATGCTGGGGGGAGACAATCAAATCACATCACTACAAGAAATGCAAACAGAATAGAGGATTTTGCAGGCTTGCGGAAGCACCACCAAGATGCATACATGCTCCAAAAGAACAGATTAAAAAAAAATTTAATAAGGTATGCATATTAATTAAAATTCATAACAAAGCGTTTTAGCATGAGGCATTGCTCAGTGAAAGAACCATGATATGGTAACCGACGAGTAGATAATCAGTGCCTGAGACACAATGAACTTCACCTCTACACTTGCAAGGCACAGATTTCTATTAATGCTTCACAACATGAAAAGTATGAACTTCAAAATTAATACACCATAATTAGCATTAATAAATTAAATCCTCTATGGACCACATTATGGAAACAACGCAAATGTGCAGATTTTGCTTTATTCTTCTAGTTAAAAAAAAACCCACAAGTTTGTTTTGTAACACATTTTTATAAAATATAATTTATACAAAAATGGACTATAATAATAAGAAGTTACATTTATACAGCGCCTTTCTCAAACTCAAGGTCGCTTTACATTGGTCAGAGAAAACACAAAAGTTGCTAAAGAGTGGCGAGTTTATGCACTGGTGGAGAAATGTTCATGAAACAAAGGTTTCGAGATGTGATTTGAAGAAAGGAAGAGAACAGCAGTCATGGAGGGGTTGAGGAAGGGAATTCCAGAGCGTGGGGGCCGTGGCACTAAAGGACCTGCCACCCAGGGTAGAGAGTCTAGTGCGAGGAACAGTAAGGAGATACAGCTAGAGGATCTGAGAGCACGGGATGGAGTATAAGGGGGTCAGGAGATCACGGATGTAAGAAGGAGCAAGGTTATTGAGAGCTCTGAAGGTGATTAGTATGATTTTATATTTAATTCTGGACAGAACAGGTAGCCAGTGAAGCGGAGAAAGAACGGGGGTGATATGAGCAGATGGTTTGGTGTGGGTGAGGAGTCTCACTGCAGAGTTCTGAATGTATGGTAATCTTTGAAGGGATTTAGTAGGGAAGCCAATGAGAAGGGAATTACAATAATCTAGGCGGGACATAATGGAGTGGATCAACGTAGTATTTCTATTTATACTACAACATAGTATTTCTCATCAAATCAGTATTGACTACATTTTTTTTAACGAAATTTTTAAACAGAGTAGAGTGGGGTAATACGCCCCCGGCCTGTTTTACCCAAAATAACCACCAGATGGCGCAAAGTTACATTTCTATTGTTGCTATGGACTGGCTTGACAACGGGGATATACAAATATCCACTGTGGATTGCATATCAGCAATGCAGTGGAGAGAAATCAAATTTCATGGTAAGTGATATAATTTTCAGATATCAGTAAAACTGTATTTAGATAGCTGCTATTTCGTCAGATATCACAGCTGTGTATGTGGTATGAGTAGACAAGTCAGTACGTTAAAATACATTAGGTATAAAAAGTTGAATCACATTTTGAAAGTAAGACCCTTTTTTGTAAAAGTGTAGTCTGTGGGGTAAAACGCCCCCTTAATGGCGGGGTAAATGGCCCCCAGGGGGCATCGTTTCCTTTTATCATAATTACTGTATTTCATACATTTCTGAATAGCAGATACATAGTTTTTAATAACATCTCGCTTACCTGGTTGAGTAAAGCAAGTAGTTTGAACTTAATATTAAAAATAATTGAAATAAAAAAAATTGAAATTAAAATGTGAGATATAATAAAATAATGCATCTATTCATTAATTCAGGGATATTTTCTTGTTTCTTTCACATTATAGGCTTAAGTAAACACTTTTGCTATCCAAACAGCTTTTTTTGAGTGAGGGGGCCTATTGCCCCACCTCAGGGGGCCTTTTACCCCACTGGGGGGGGGGGGGGGGGGGGGGGGGGGGTAAAAGGCCCCCTTGGCACAATGTTTGTTTTTGTTAAAAAAAAAAAAAAATTATTAACTTTAGGCAAACTTTAGGTGGCATTATTGTTCATGTCACTGTTGTCAAAAACTATGATTAAAACTAAAAACACATGGTTCATTTCAACTTGGAGAAAAACTGAATTTTCCTTAAGGGGGGCTTTTCCCCCCACTCTACTCTACTGCATTCGTGAAACTATTTGTATTTACTTTTAACCCGAGGCACAAAAGTATTCAATTAATTATGTTTACTTACATGGCAGGGAAGAGAGTTTGAACTGGATAAGAGAGTCCATCTTCATTTTTTGAAAGTGAACAGCGATTGATGGAATGAAATGATAAAATGCTCGGTCATTTAAAGAACAAACGGTCCGTCGAGAAGTGTTCTTTAAATTATAAATGAAACAATGAACGAAAAACCAAAACACCTGCATGAACCATTATACCACCTATGAGAAAGACTCAATAAACATTGACTCATATAAACCAACACCTTAACGTCTTTGTGATTGCTAGCTGGTAAAATTCCAAACAGGAGTTGAATAGCAAGTTTCAGAATTTACACCTGGAGAACAGAATTCAGTACAAGTTATGAATATATACTTGTAATGTACACACTGATCATTTATGTGAACTGTATTTTTAGTCGTGGATGGAATAAACCAAGGAGGTGTCCAATCGTATCCAGAAAGGGCCGTTGTTGGTACAGGTTTTCATTCCAGCGAAGCAGAAGCCACCTCGATGGTCTATGGAATCAGGTGTGGCTTCCGTTAAATGGGAATGAAAACCTGCAGCAACCCTTTGCTGATGAGATTGGACACGCATAGAATATTGGTAACATTTAAATAAGCTATTGCACTTGTCAATTTTGTGACTGAGAACATTACTTGTGGTGTATTAATGCTGAAATTCATGGTTCGCCATTAATGTTAGTTAATGGAACCTAACAAGCATTTCATTACAAGCTCCTATATACTCAAAGAACAGTTACTTGACATTTTCAACTTTTAGAGACTCTCAAATGCATTTTTTTCTTTTTTTAAATTGGCTGATCTTTAACATGTCACCCTCCCTAGAAAACACAGATACCTTTCCTCTCTTCCCTGGATTGCACATGGCTCATCTGGATGGCCAGATGTCCAAACCCCCAAAGCATCTGCAAATACATATTCTCACATTTGCTGTCTCTTACTTCGAAATACACAACCACTGCATTATTAAAAAGGTGAAATATTTCCTTCATATTACGAGTCCAAAATGGTATGGCAAGTCAGATTGCAGAATTTCACCAGTAGAGGGTGCCGTCCACAGGCTTTACCAAAAAAATATGTACTATAAACACCATTTCAAGATGCAGAGACATAGGTACAAAAAAAAAAAATCAATCAATCACACCAACTGGAGATTTGTCCAAACTTGATCAGTAGCGTAGCCATGCTGCAGACATGGACGCAAATAGGTATTACAGAAACGCACAAAACCACCAATTGCATAAGCTTATTGAAAGCCCTAAAAGCTCATAACATACAGGTACCTGAAGTTAGTCACTGTGGTGCTGACTACTGTGGGACTGGGCAACCTGGGGGCTGTGGTTTGAACAGTCGTGATTTGGGTGGAGGGAGCAGGAGAACTTTAGAGAAGAGAAATGGCAATGCCAGAGAAAAATCAGTGAAAGATGGACATGCATCCATAAATCCGTGACATAGGAATGAAAAACGAACCAGAGAGTTACTGCAATAACAATAGTCACTGGAATAGCAGACATAAAAAGCACCACAACGCATTGTTTTCCAAAAGAACCTGCACGAGTAGTTGCATAAGGATATAGATTAACGGTACTGACTGCAGTCATCGGAAATTTGTTCCCCCCCCCCCCATGCATGGCATTTTCTTATGTCCCACAAGATCATCATACAGACGAGATGTGATCATTTTGATGTGCTGAGGCTCACTTTCCTCCATTTTGGGACTGAATATCCTACCTCTTGGAGCCAAACAGTATGGCCCGACGGAAACAGCCGAACACAAGGAGCTTGAACTAATTAGCATAATTATGGAACTGGGTCACACCAAGATGGTGACGCATGGAAAACATTGCGACTCTGCATCGACCTCGGAGAGTTTTGAGTCGCAGGTATGTAATTTGTGGCTGCCAAACAGAAGACGAATACATTTTTTCTCTGTCACTGATTTTGTGTCGTTTTTCTCTGTCAGATCAAAATTCATTCAGTGTATAACTACACTCAGACTCCCCAATCCAAAGCAAGCGCCCCAAATTCTTCAGCACATTTCGCACCCATTTCATCCTTCAGTTGATTCCAGCGGTCGATTTGTCCCTTCACAAAATTTCTTGTAGACAACCTTTTGGTTGCTTTTCTAGCACGCTTTCTAGCCGATTCACTTTCATATTTTCCTTTTCTTTTTCGCTGGTGGGAGAGCGCAGCCCACCACGTTTGACCATGCCAACTTGTTTTGGTTAAAAGGCGGTCAAACACACCCTACAGTGGTCACGCAATATTGTTGCTCACTTGCTTCAGCAATCTCCAGAATCGTAAGACGCAGGACGCATTTTATCTCAGCAAAACGTTTACACACAGGATACACGAGGTGTGTGCAGCAGTGCAACTCTTCAATTTCAACTCGAATCAATACGAAACATCTCAAAACTCCAACAGCAACAGAAATGGAACACTTTTTTATTTGCCCAGAATTCAACTTTATAGTCAGAACCTTTAAGCTTTTGCTATATGCAGTATACCTAACAAATCCATTGTTCATGTAGATACTGAAACTTTGTATATTTAAAGTCAAACAGGTCCAAAATAGCTATCTGCTCCATCCAAGAAAAGCCTAGAATTTTATCAAGAAAAACTGAAATTTTCATGGTTACGCACCACAATGAACCATTCAAAAAGGTTCCATCAAGAAAGCTGCAGTGTCTTGCATGTCGATACACCTGCTTTACCTTTTCTACATTTTGTTGAGGCCAAGGGTAACTCTGAAGGAGTTGCAGAGATCAACATCTCAGATCAGCGAAACTGTTCACAAGATAACCAAAGTCTAGACATTGCACTACACTAAGTATTACGGAAGAGTAACGAATTATGAAATCCCATTTGCGGTTTCCCAAAAGTCACGTCAGAGACTCCGCAATAGATTTTTTTTAATCTTACAAGACCAAAATTGACCTTTTTTGCCCACGCAGTGTTCCATTTAGCTGAAATCAAACGTTTCATTACCATGAAAACACCACCTCCACGGTGAAGCATGGTGGTGGTACCATCATGTTGAGTTACCCTTCACCTCTTGCTTTTCTGCTAATGCCCTCCTTACCGGACCACTAACATTTGGTAACTGGGGTCCTCTAGGAAAGGTCAGTCGTGCTGTATTCTCAAATACATTCTTACAATGTAACATTACTCCACTGGATGTTCAAAGTTTTGGATGATTTTCAGAACAAAACTCTTACTGATCTTGTTCTAGAACTTCGCATCAGACTTGCTTTGACAGATCCTTAAGGCCAATTTATGCTGACAACCCAGTCCTTGCAGACGGTGTCGCAGATGGCGTCTGCGTAGCCCCCCCACCTTCGCAGACGCTCTGCGCGCACCTCCCAAAAATTGTGACCACCGCAGAAGCCTCGCAGACAGCGCCGCAGACAAGAGGGCTCTGATTGGTCCGCTCTACATCCGCTGTACACGCACTTCCGCTTCCCTACTTTCCCGGTTTGTTTTGTTTTCACAACCGGCATTTTTAAAAACACGAGCGAAGCTGGAGCAGCACGAAGAGCGGTTGATTGAGGAAGTACGTACATCTATACGACTCCAGTTCTAGTCATTATTAAAAAAAAAAAAAAGTTCTAGTCATTATAAGTAACCGGAGGATAAACAACTCCACTAACCACACCCACCAACTACTCCTAGTGACTTTGCGCCCCCTTGCATTGTGCCGGTGAATAACATTGCGCACACCTATTACCCCCCGCTCAACAATAAATTACAACTGTCTGCGAAAAGCTATCTGCGAAAAGCTATCTGCGAAAGCCTTGTCACAAGAGCATGCAGAGGCCTTTAGTCTTTACAGTGCTGGTTGTTTAGGCGTGTTCTCAAACAGTCATTCCAGGAATGGATATACAGTTGTGTTCAAAATAATAGCAGTGTGTTTAAAAACGTGAGTAAAGCTCAAAATCCTTATAATAGTTTTTATTTCCATGCATTGGGAACACTGCACATTATATTCTACATCAAAACATGAAGAAAAATGTATCAATATTTTAAATTACTTTACAGAAAATGAAGAAAAATGAACATTGGGCTGTTCAAAAAAATAGCAGTGTCTGCATTTTTCATTACAAACTCCAAATATTTACTGTATAAACTGAAAAAATCTTAAGGATTTAGTATTCCTGTGAATCACTAAACTAATATTTAGTTGTATAACCACGGTTTCTGAGAACTTCTGGCACCTGTGAACAGGTATTCCAGCCCAGGATGATTTGACAACATTCCACAATTCCTCTGCATTTCTTGGTTTTGCCTCAGAAACAGCATTTTTGATATCACCCCACAAGTTTTCTATCGGATTAAGGTCCGGGGATTGGGCTGGCCACTCCATAACTTTCATTTTGTTGGTCTTGAACCCTGATGCTGCTCGCTTACTGGTGTGTTTGGGGTCGTTGTCTTGTTGAAACACCCATTTCAAGGGCATTTCCTCTTCAGCATAAGGCAACACGACCTCCTCAAGTATTTTGATATATGCAAACTGATCCATGATCCCTGGTATGCGATAAATGGGCCCAACACCACAGTAATGCCGCTTTTCCACTACAAACGCGGCTGAGTCGCGCTGAGTCGAGCTGAGCGGGGCTGTTGGAGTTGCATTTCGACTACAACCGCGCTGAACCGTGCTGGCTGGAAGTGGGTGGACACATTGGGTGGAGTTAGCGAAAGTGGGTGGACGTCAGGTGATGTTAAGCAGCGCAAACAGTGACATCAGTGATCTTTTAAGCGGTAGTCTCACGACCTGAATAGTAAACAATAAACATGGAGGACATGGAGTCGTTAGTGTTGCTGGTCTTGGTTCTGTGGCTTGTTGTCACCGACAACGCGGACAGATACTGGCAAGAGCGTATAGATGAGGCGAGGCGCATAAGGCTTCAGAAATTCTCGTAATTCGTAATTCTTCTCCTTCCGGGTTTGCGGTGTTTACAGATCCCAGCGCGCTCGCGGGGCATGTGAGGACACTCCTCCTCACCAATCAGTGCACAGGGGAGTGTCTGCTCACGCCCCTAGCCTCACTCAGCTCGCTTTGGCTCGCTTCAGCCCCACTCCAAAACGGTGCGAGTTTTAGGGGCTAAGCAGGGCTGAAGCGAGCTGAGTCGTGCTGGTTTTTGGTAGTCGAAACGCGAGCCGTGTCGGGCTGAAGTGAGCTGAAGCGGGCTGAAGTGAGCTGAAAAAGGGTAGTGGAAAAGGGCCATAAGAGAAACATTCCCATATCATGATGCTTGCACCACCATGCTTCACTGTCTTCAGAGTGTACTGTGGCTTGAATTCAGTGTTTGGGGGTCGTCTGAAAAACTGTCTGCGGCTCTTGGACCCAAAAAGAACAATTTTCCTTTCATCAGTCCACAAAATGTTTTTCCATTTCTCTTTAGGCCAGTCGATGTGTTCTTTGGCAAATTGTATCCTCTTCAGCACGTCTTTTTTTTAACAGTGGAACTTTGCGGGAGCTTCTTGCCGATAGATTAGCTTCACACAGGCGTCTTCTAATTGTCACAGTACTCACAGGTAACTTCAGACCATCTTTGATCACCCTGGAGCTGATCATTGGCTGAGTCTTTGCCATTCTGGCTATTCTTCGATCCATTCGAACGATAGTCTTCTTTTCTCTTCCACGTCTCTCTGGTTTTGCTGTCCATTTTAAAGCACTGGAGATCATTTTAGCTGAGCAGCCCATCATTTTCTGCACTTCTTTACAGTATACGTTTTACCTCTCCAATCAACGTTTTAATCAAAGCACGCTGTTCAACGACCCATGTTTCTCAGGTTTTCAGAGAGAAATGCATGTACATACGGAGCCCCTAAAGGGACATGGAATAAAAAAAAAAAAATCAAAGTAAAAAAAAAAAAAAAACTATGTACTTTTCCATGTCCCTTTAGGGGCTCCGTATGTACAACATGTGCTGGCTTCATCCTTAAATTAGGGCCACCTGACTGACATCTGTTTTTTCACAGAATGAATGATCTCACTAATTAAACTCCACACTGCTATTATTTTGAACACGTCGCTTTCACTTAATTATTCGATTACACAGACTCAGGAGCATGCATATCATGAATGTTGGGTCTGTTGGTTTTCTATGACTCTACTACACCTACTGGTAAATTATTTGCCATGTAGTAAGATAATTTCCACCAAAAACAGTGATTGATCTGGTTAGTCGTGTTGGACTGCTATTATTTTGAACACAAGTGTATTTGTGTTGAGAAAGCATGACATTCAGTTGCACACATTCAGCTAATCAAGTGACTTCTGATGGCAAGTGGTTTCACCAGAACTAACTTAGAGCTTTTTAGTTTTACAAATAAATAATGAAAATACATTTGCAAACTGATTCTTTTACGGTACATTTTGTGTAGTAGTGATATTAGGAGAAGTGGCCTACGTTGCAGCGATGACCACTTCCTCTGTGGTAACAGGCTGGGTTCTCGAGCGGTCCTGTGTTCGCCTGAGTCTCCGCTCCACTGCTGCGTTACGGGATCGAGGTTTGGGAACGCAACTTTCTGCGGTTTTTTCAAGCTCCTGAAACATGACGGCAAAAAAAAAAAAGTAACATTAAAGCAGGCACAGAAAGTAAGCCTCTGAAATATTGCGATGGTTTTTGACAACGGCTATAAAAAGTACTCGTCTCAGTCTTTGTCAAGACTACACCAGGCTACACAACTGAGTCATATAAACTATAGAATTCTTATACCCTGAAGAGGGACCTCTTGGCAGCTACACTCATCTTTGCTCGCTCATCCAACTTCTCTTCATCCACTAGAGAAATAAAGTGGGTGGTTGAGAACGAGTTTTTCAGGTACATTCACTGATCTTTTTTGTCTGTCGTATTGGGAAAACAATCCACGAATGGAGATGAGCTCACCTTCTGCCTTTTGGAGCCCCAGAGACCTACAAAGAACAGCAAGTAAAAGCAATAAGTACAAAGTACCAGTGAAAGAAACTGATGGAGGGGGGAAAAAAAAAGTATCCTGTCATTTCCATAATACACCTCATTGGTAGGACTTGCTCTAACAAAGGCTAACTTTATGATCCTAAAATTAGTGCAGAGAAGCATCAGAGTTAGGAAAGTTTAATTTTAGTGAATCTTATTACTCTCACATGTCTGACCATACCTATCAGACTGTAGCCTTTCAGCTGATGTGACTGGCTGGGTTCTGAACCTTTCAGAGGCCTTGCGATCATCACCAGGGGTGATGTACCGTCTCGGTCGATGTTGCCCCTTTTCTTGGTCAATAATCTCTGATGGATCAGTCTCCACAACAGTTGTGTCCATCTTAGACTCACTTCTTCATATGCAGCAAGTTTGATGTACAACAAAAGGAACAAAAGGAACAAATTTAGAAAAACAAAAGATTGATAAAATGCAACACTATTGGTTTTACATTTTAGAGTTCAAAAGTATACATATTCCTCCCATTAACTCATGATATAGCAGCAAATTTATCAAAAGAAGCCCCGTGCAATAGTAACCAATAGCCACACAATTTTGCTTATTTACTTGGTTATTACACGTGCAACTGCTTTATAGAAATTTATCAAAACTAAGATATTTCAAATATTCCTTTATTCTTTGGGGGGGGGGGGGGGACACCCTATAATACCTATTTGTTAAATCTATCAATTTATTAGGGTTAGTTCTTTAAGTTGGTGAGATTCTCCCCCCCGGATATGATTACATAATACTTTAGTGTCACATCTTGCCCAATGCGTCAGAGCAAAGTTAGATACCAGAACCACCAAAACGAAACTGAAGTTAATCCACAGAGGTTAACAGAATGTTAAAATGCACACCAGTTCAAACACTCAATATTAATGTAGATGTGTCTTTAAGCAAGCAAAAAAGGCAATGTTAATCAAAGCTAGGAGAACAAATCATTGCCTTCATGTTGAATTAGTATTTGTATCCATTTCAAAACAAGTGCCATCCACATACAATTCAGGCCTGCGTCCTGAGGCATTCTCCAGATAAGAATGCCTGAGCTTTGCCACAGAAACTCTTGTATCCAATGTCCCAACTTCACTATTGGCGGTTCCTGGGTCCCTGAGATTCTGCCCCACCCCTGTTGTCATCATGGATTCTCGACTTGCAGCACGCTCAAGACAACGAATTGCTGAGGACCGCTGAGCCACTCCAATATCCGACATAGAGCGAGTCCGGATTTTTGGCTTGAGGTCATCCCTGCTTCTTCTGTGGCGGGACTGAGGAAGGGAGGAACCACTCTGTAAATAACCGCCTACTTCATTCAGTCTGTGGTGCAAAGATGGGTCACTGCCCTCCTGTTGTGTGGGTGCGATATCCATAGCTTCTGGCATGTCCCGATTTATCTTTCGCCCATCTCCCTCCATTTGACCCCCTGATTGGCCATCCCAGTTACCTGACTGACTGATCCTACGAACCCTACGTCCTTTCCAATCATCTTCAGATTGGCAACGCCTTCTGCGTCTGAGATGTGCCTCACTTTCCTCTGGCTGGCTGATCCTCCTTTCTCTACATTGCAAATCTAACGTCTCTTTCTGGATTATCTTTTGACCTTCACCATTTTCTACATTAACCTTTAAGTTTCTGTTTTCATTCCACTCCACCTTATCAAACGATGCAATTCTGTCTCTACTTTGTCCATCTTTTATCTCAAATTGAGTATGCCTCTTTTCAAGGTCTTGTGGTTCATCCAATTTACTGACCCAGTTTTCAACCAGCCTTGATGGATCTTCAACGTGTTTCAAGTTCTGTAACTCCTCCTCTGACCTCCCTATAACCCCACCAAACTGTCCTTCGCCATGATTCTGAACGTGCCCTAACTTGCTTATTTGACAATCATCCCACTTCCCTTTCCCTTCTCTTTTTTCACATCCACCACTTACTTCCTGCATTCTCTTTCTGCTTCCAGGTCCTGCTCTTTCTGGATACTCACTAATTTTCCCATCACCTTGGCCTGCTCTGTTCTGCATGTGGCTGGTCCTGTTTTCTCCTTTACTTCCTTCCTCCCCTAATGGGCTGACTCTCCTTTCATCATGCCCTTCTCTCATCTCCAAGTTGCCAACCCTGCTTCTGCCTTTATCTGCGGCCTCATCTAATTGGCTAAAACTCACTCCACCTCCTCGCTCAATCTCTTCTGACTGGCTGATTCTTCTGCTTCTCCTACGCTCCAAAACATCCTCAGTGCGTCTCTGCATGGCATCATCTACATTTCTCTCCTGGCGGCGGATTTCAGAAGGCAACACAGCTTTTCTGCTCCTCAGTAAGCATTCTAATGGTGGATCAGTCCTAGAAGCTGATCTACCCTCCCTTTGAAAAAGCGGAAGATGATCAGCACTGGCCCTTCGCCTGGTTTCTACACCTTCCCTACCAATTGGTGTCAACCTAGGTATGTCTGCATGGCCCTGAGGGTCTGAAGGCCCAGGTGATTTAGAAGGCCTGGGTGAAGAACATGCAATATTCCCATTAAATGGAACAGATGGCTGGCTAGGCCAGTAGGAAGGACCATGGTGTGGAGTATGGCCATAGGCAGGATGCAGATCTTCAGTGGGAACAGGAGGTAGAGGCTGACCATAACTGTACCCAGAAATAATTTGAGGAGTATGTCCGAATGATGGAGGCACATGTCCAACCTTATCTAGCAGAGGTTGGTGGTGAGAAGTGTTGCCCACAAGTATTGGTTGACTGGGGTGTATACATTTCAATTCAGGTTGTGGGGCATTTCTAGTTTCAGGAATTAATTGTTCAAAGTCTCCATCTCTACAATGAGTCTGTGGGGGAATTCTACATGTTCGAGTTGGCTGTTGAAGGTCCTTGCAATAGAGTGAAAGTTGCGTATAGTCTGGCTGGCAACTCATAGTGGTCGGATGCCCCTGAAGCCTCCGATGTTCGACATTTGGTTCACACGGAGGTTCACCCGAGAGTAAATGATGGCGAGTTGATTCTGTACTCCGTATGCGTAGGCATTGTGGTGGTTCTGCGCTGTGTGCTCGAAAATAATGGAGGGGTTCTATATTCAAACTCTGCTGTTGACCCAGGGATTCTGTAGTCCATGTCTGTAGGTGGATTGTAGGTCCAGACTGAGGGAGATGTCGGACCGAGGAGGCATCTGATCCTGAATCAGATGCCCTTCCTAAGCCGTCTTCCCGTGCCCATCTCTCTCTCCCTCGTATTCTTCATAAGAGGATAAAAAATATTAGCACTGATCCAAGCAAAAATGATTAACTATGTAGAATAACCTTCATAATGAAGATATTACTAACTAAATACTTGATACAACATTTTACTCAATTTGGGTGAACTGAGACATCTGAACTTGCTAACAAGGCCATATGATACTTCCTCGTTTCTGCAACTTTTAACCAGGCTTAGGGTCCCCTTTGCCAAAGCAAAGGAGCATACAGATGCAGTACCTCAGGACTGAAGTAAAATGGTGACTAGATTATTTAAGTTTTAGAGGGCATTTAGTATTTGCATCTACATTGGGTAAACAGTCAAATAACTTGTACACATTTCCATTTTTAAGAAACCATGCACTGCCACTTTGCATATTGAATTGCTAATTGCAAATTCAATATACATTTGAACACAGGGTCCAAAACATTTCCAGTTTAGTGCAAAGCTGTTCCCTATTGCTAGACTGAGCACTTATTCTTTTATCCCCCGATGAAATATGCAGTCTAAAATCTTGAATATTCTGTTATGTCAGGAAGGAAATAGAGCTCCAGCCAGCCACTGACTAATCAAGAGTCACCACAGGTTATAAATAAATAAATACAAACATGTACAGTAAGTTACCTTTGTAGTTTTGCTTAACTGCAATTCTTTTATATCCGTCTCAGAAACTGGTCTCTCATTTGGGACATTATGGTCAAAATTTTTTTTTTCTAATTTTACTTTTTTTTTTTTTGCATTTACCCAACACTCAATGTTTCTTTTGTCATGTTTAATAAGAATAAAGATCGCATCTTGCTTTATCTGGCCTCCACTGTGGAATTTTTTTTTATTACAATTCAAATGCTTTTGTAAAACTGACTTCCATATAAAATAACTCCATCATGAAGAATTAAAGGCCCTCCTTCACAGAGGAGTGAAAATATTGAATAAACTTCCTCTTTTTGATTGCTTGGGTTAAAAATGCCAAGTTATGATGACTGAATTGATTATTCACTTAAATATGAATAATATGATACATTTTTGGGATTTGATATGGCGAAATAGGACACAATGGAAAAATCAAGAACACACCGGAAAGATGAGAATAACGGCGCTGGTAAAAGAACAGCGACTGTACCGGCTGAAGGTCGCACGGGTCTCTGCTGCAGCACGCAAGCAACGGGACATCACTACCGCACCGGATGGAGCGCGAGGCGGGGGCGGGGCAAAATGACTGGCCATAGGTTCTATCAAAAGTTCGATCTAAATTGACCATGGTTGCAAAATATTGGCCAAAAATACGCAAACACTACGAAATATGAAAGTGAGATGAAAAAGAAACATTCTATTGCCTTATACTGCAAGACTAAAACAAAATAAAACTGTCAAAACTCACCTTTTCAGTGATAACGTCCGAACAGATCACCCGCGTAACAGAAAGACCGCAAACGGAAGCACGATCAACTTCTAACTGTTGGAGAGGAAAATTCCATTCTACACATGCAAATTGTTAATGTGTGTCCTTCCCCGCACACAACACGCTACGGTAAAAAACAGACCACAACTCATTTTATAGCTCAGAAATTCATACAAGACCAGCTACCATCGTAACATTCTGTAAGAAACATTCTATACCTAACTTTCAGCTTTCGTTTTAAAAAACAAAATCGCAGATTTATAACTAAATTTTTATATGTTTTAGTGATTTTAAGTTACTACTTTTGGTGAGGTAGAGACCTTGACCCTGAGGCTTTCTGTTTAGATCAAAACACACGATCGTATTGGTTTTGGGTCTGCGGAAAATGGAGTTACGACAGTGATCAAATATTTTGCATGATGTTTTATTACGGTTATGATTATTCTGTGAGCGCACCGATCCTTAGGTGGATAAAGTTACAACTTAAAAAAACAATTAGTGATAACTGGAGACTTTTCAGTGGACTACAATCTTTAAGGAAATGCGATGTAGTCAACCGTTTATCATGTCCCAGATCAAGCCGCTATTTTTCCACAAATTTGCAGAATTTTTGCCAAATTCTGAATAGAGTATTCACATCAAAGATTTATTTTTATCTGTATTATTTATTTCATCATTTTATTTCAAATTCAAACCAACATCACTATTCAAAACCATATAGTTTATTGACCGAGTATATTTATTGGGGTACCCCCACAGTACCCAGTTTCTGAGACAGACCCATATATATGTGCTGTTGCTTATTATTGAAAATTGGAGAAATGTGATGCCATGGGCACTGGATGGCACCCATTCTGTACCCCAATGCCAAACTTGAACCACCTGAATGATGAGAGGATTAAAACTAGCGTTGGTTATTAATTTAAGCACGTATGACACGTTTCCAGAGAAAAACTGTTTTCCTCTAGATCTCTTCAGAAGAATACTTGGTTTTAAGCTCATGCTGTCATGGACATTACATAAAAGCTAAGAGAGTGGTTTAAGTACAGCTATGGTAAGTGACTTTGGAAAAGCTTCTGATAAAGTTGCTTTTTCAAATGGCAAGTAAACCTCACCAGTTAAAAATGGCTGCAACCTTGCAAACAGCTGGTAATCATCTTGTGATTTTCTTGCTTGCTTTTTAGCAGTTTAGAGAAGTTGAGCTTGCACAAGCTTATCGTAACATCATTCCTCCATCAAAACGATAAATGTAAATTAATAAAAGGTAAAAGTTGGTTTGCCAACATCCAGAGTTTTGTAGAAACATTTTGCTTGAAAAGATTTACAATAGATTTTTTTTTTTGTATCAAGAACATACTACACTAACACAAGGATATACTAAAAACAGCTCAGACTCACCCCTGTCGGCTGAGGATGTTTTGTGCCTGCTGCTCAATGAACAGGTCTCCTGGGGAGACTCCATGACGTGTGGAAGGCAATGAGGCACGGCGTGCTGCCCGGGGGGACCTAGGCACTGCAGCAACACCTCTGGCCTGTTGGGCTGGCCCCTTTTCCACAGTGGGTGGAGCTTCTTGTGGGGATGATCGGGAATTCCTGTCTGGTGTTCTCCAAGAGTCCTCCAGGTTCTCCCTTTTGCTCTCTTGCTCTGCATCCAGTCTCTCATCTCGAGAACTGAAAGTGTTTCTTCTTTCCCCATGTTTGTAAGAGGCAGAATCATCAGTGGGCATGGAGACCCGGCCAACACCCGAGCTACTGCATCTTGACCTGTTGGCACCGTCATGCCCCTTCTCCTCTCTCCACCGTTCCTGTTTCTGATCATGCCCCCCATCAGCCAAAGCTTGCTTGTCCAGCGGCTCTCTGCGGGCTCGTGTGTATCGTGGCGTGTAATCTAGATCAGACTCCTGGTCAAGGAGGATCCCGTAGCGTTCTGATAACTGGCGCCGGCGCTCGGCTTTGTAGCGAGCTATTCGTTCAGCTTTGGAGCTAAGGTTGTTCGGGTCAGGGTTTTCAGGTTTGGAAGACTGATCAGGATGCACAGGAAATTGTGAATTGGGCTGCGTCTGCGCTCTTGATTGCCTCTCTGTGTTGTCCAGCCCATCACGACTGTAACGCCTCACTGTGGCAAAATGGAAGGCGGCAGAAAACCAAGTTTGGGCAGGACATAGAAATGAATCATAATATACTAGTGCATCTTAAAAAATTTGAATATTGTGAAAAAGTTCAATATTTTCCATCAGTTATTTAAGAAAGTGAAAATGTTATATATTATACTCATTACACAAACTAAAATGTTTCAAGCATTTTTCTATTTTAATCAGTATGGCATACAGTACAAAAACACACAAAAAACATCTCAAAATATTAGAATATTTCATTTCAGGTTTGAGTAAAACAGTATGAACACAGTGTATCTCTCAGTCTAGTTCAGTACACACAACCACAATCATGGGAAGACTGCTGACTTGACTGTTGTCCAGAAGATGATCACTGATGCCCTCCACAAGGAGGGTAAGCCACAAAGTTCATTGCTGAAAAGGGTGGCTGGAAAAGGTGCACAAGCAACAGGGATGGCCGCAGTCTTGAGAGGATTGTCAAGAAAAGTTGATTCAAGAACTTGGGAGAGCTTCACAAGGAGTGGACTGAGGCTGGTGTAAGTGTATCAAGACCCATCACGAACAGACATCTTCAAGAAAGGGGATACAACTTTCGCATTCCTAATATCAAGCTACTCCTGAGCCAGAGACGATGTCAGAAGTGTCTTATCTGGGCTAAGGAGAGAAAGAAATGGACTGTTGCTCAGTGGTCCAAAGTCCTCTTTTCAGATGAAAGTACATTTTGCATTTAATTTGGAAATCACGGTTCTAGAGTCTGGAGGAAGAGTGGAGAGGCACAGAATCCAAGGTGTTTGAAGCCCAGTGTGAAGTTTCCACAGTCTGTGATGATTTGGGGTGCCATGTCATCTGCTGGTGGTGGTCCACTGTATTTTATCAAGTCCAAAGTCAATACAGCCATCTACCAGGAGATTTTAGAGCACTTCATGCTTCCATCTGCTGATGAGCTTTTTGGAGATGCTGATTTCCTTTTCCAGCAGGACTTAGCACCTACCCACAGTGCCAAAACTACTACCAAATGGTTTACTGACCATGATATTACTGTGTCCGATTGGCCAGCCAACTTGCCTGACCTGAACCCCATAGAGAATCTTGTCAAGAGGAAGATGAGAAACACCCGACCCAAAAATACAGATACGCTGAAGGCCACCATCAAAGCAACCTGGGCTTCAATAACACCTCAGCAGTGCCACAGACTGATCACCTCCATGCCACACCACATTGATACAGTAAATCATGGTAAAGGAGCCCCAACCAAGTATTGAGTGTATAAATGAATATACTTTTCAGAAGTTGGACATTTCTGTATTGTAAATCCTTTTTTTTTGGATTGATCTTAGGGAATATTCTAATAATTTGAGATACTGGATTTCTGATTTTCATGAGCTATAAGCCATAATCATCAAAACTAAAACAAAAAAGGCTTTAAATATTTCACTTTACATGTAATGAATATAGAATATATGAAAGTTTACCTTTTTGAATTAAATTATGAAAAAAAGGAACTTTTTCATGGTATTCTAATTTTTTGAGATGCACTAGTATTTAATCATAACATTATTTCAGACAAGATCATGAGGTTTGCAAAGCGGATCGAGCAATCAGTATGTACTATTTGCTTAATTTACTCTCGCGTTATCAAAGGAATTGGAAAAATAGGGGTGTGTCACTTGAATTTGAGCATTTTCCTAGTTGGCAAACATTTCTAGTTGCATGACAGTCGACAGTATTTAAGAGGTGACTTCTTACAAGCCCAATACCTGGCTCATCAGCATCTGAAGCACGTGTATACCGTGGCGTGTCCTCCTCCAACAGCCGATTGGTCACCAGGCCTGGTGTGTATTGCACATTTGTAGCCAGGGCAGATGGAACATCTGTCTCTATACCCTCCAGCCTCCGTGCAATCCTCTCTTTTCTAGAGAGAATGCCATCTTATTTGATATTGCGGTTGCTTTGAAATTGTGTCAGTCATTAGTAGATGATATGGTCTAGAACAGAGGTTCTTCACCTTTTCTCCCCCAGTATTACCCCTTTAATCACTTAACGGGATGGCCGTGTATGCAGTGCTGTACAGATATGAGAAGCCTCATTCACACAAAAACATGAAGTTTGTTTTTGTAGGTCCTATTTTACCCCAATAAAAATCTCACCCCATCTCAGAGCTTGTACAGGTGAGACGGAGCCATTAGGCAAATCCTGAACGACGCCTATTAAAATTTGCCACTCCTGATACCCCAGGGATCATGACCTACAGGTTAAGAACCTCTGCTCTAGAAATGTAATATTTAATAGATAGACTCACCTTTTCATTTTATTATTACTTGTGATATCAGTTTCAAAATGTTTTCGTAACTCTGAAACTACAAAGAGAGTCTGTGAGGTTCTCAACAATCTCTAAATTCCTCCAGGTGAAGACTGGTGGCTCAGGATCACTCACCTTTGGGCAGCACAGCAAGGATTTTGTCATCGATATCTGTGACAGTGTGTGTGTTTTCACTGGAAGAGTCTCTTGTACAGCTGTAAAGCACAGAAAAAAGTTAATATAAAGAAGCTTATTTCATGAATAAAATATTCCAAACATGAACACTAGCCCTTCCTAAATGTCTGAAAAACTGTGGGCTCAGCAAAATGCAACTACTGCAGACAGAAATGTCATGGCTAGAAGCAGAATGCATTTCAGGCAACCCAAAAGTAAAATTCTAACTTTTCCATACAGTGCACTTTAAAACCACCGACAATTTTAGTGATAACGCAGCTTGAGAAACTTAAAGCCTGTGTCAGTTTAAGATGAATTAGTAAATTGTGTCAGGCACTCCGACTGCCTCATGGTCTGTCTACAGGAATAGATGAGGAGCTAATCTATTAATACATGGCTTCAGTTTTACTTGCCCAGTCTAAACAGGGTACTCCGATTACCAGCGTCTGCAGTGAACGCATACTGATACCCCACACCCGCGCCCCCTTTTATGGTGGCTAATGACAAAATCAGGCAACTTTGAGATCCAATTATAGTATAAACATATGATATGCAACTTATGAAGACAAGCTGTATATATTTAATCTTCGGGTTGAATAATAACTCATAGAAGAGCGTACTCGATTCATGACAAACCTTCCATAACACTTTGTCGAATGTTGCTCAGCAATTCAGTGTATTTATAAATAAATAAATAAATAAATAAATAAATAAAATTATTAAGTCTTACAACACTTTGGTACACATTACCCTTGACACAATAAGATTTTGTTAAAAATAAAACTATTCCAGGTCTCCGGGAGTTCAGGCCTAAAATATTCATTGCATTTGATTTATAATGGATTATTTTCATAAAGAGCTAATAATTCAAGAGCTGACTGAATCTTTTAAAGAAGATTCATCTAACCCCAAAAGTCCAGACCCAATAACCAAGCCAGAGTTTGGCAGATGGACAGTTTTGTCCTAAAATCTCTAGAAACCCAGAGGCAAATGTTACAGAATGGAACATGCATACATTTGCAACACACGGTTCAACCAGATAACACCACAAAGGGAGCCGTGCTATTCAAAAGTTCCATCACCCCATTCAGTGAACAATTCAAATGGCAAAATCGCCTTTATCCCACTACTTAGAGGTGCGTGTACCTGGGTTTCCACATTAATATCCTGAGTGTGTGCATAGTTGTGTATGGTTTTAAGCATTTGTGATATGATGACTTTTTAAAAGACAAAAAACACGTATTCATATTCATAAATCAGATGTACGAGTCCCACCTGCTTAAAAGGGGCCAATTCACCATTCCCAGTGTCCAGTTCATTTTCATTTTGAGATATTTTCTTTTATTCGTGGTCACCCGGACGATGGCCATGGCTGGTTCTGATCTAAAACTGAATAACTATATGAAAATGGAACGGACTGGTTGAAATTCATCTCATCTCATTATCTCTAGCTGCTTTATCTTGTTCTACAGGGTCGCAAGCAAGCTGGAGCCTATCCCAGCTGACTACGGGCGAAAGGCGGGGTACACCCTGGACAAGTCGCCAGATCATCACAGGGCTGACACAGACACAGACAACCATTCACACTCACATTCACACCTACGGCCAATTTAGAGTCACCAGTTAACCTAACCTGCATGTCTTTGGACTGTGGGGGAAACCGGAGCACCCGGAGGAAACCCACGCGGACACGGGGAGAACATGCAAACTCCGCACAGAAAGGCCCTCGCCGGCCACGGGGCTCGAACCCAGGACCTTCTTGCTGTGAGGCGACAGCGCTAACCACTACACCACCGTGCCACCCCGGTTGAAATTATTTAAAAACTATTTTGACTAAATATGCAATTTATGATCTGTGGGTTAGGATGTCACCGGATTGTTTTTCCAGACAGTGGAATATCCATGGATGTGAAAATGGTGACTCGCTACTTTGGCGCAGAGGCTTCTGGGAATGGTGAGCCAGCTCCAATAACCAAGGCCAATACTTTTGTTTTTGCTATAAACTGAAGACGTTTGGGGTTTGAGATCAAAAGACGAACAAGACAATAGATCAGAATTTCAAATACTGGAACATGTGACTGACTTTGGAATGCATTCTTTTGCTACCATCATGAGTTCCATCAACGAAGATTAGTGAGCCCGTTCCAGAAACAGCCATGCAAGACCAAGCCATGACATTACCTATACCAGGCAGGACAGCAAGATGTAAAGATCATGAAATGAAAGTGTATCTTGTGACCACAAACCCAAATAGTAAAAGCAAAATGTATTAGCCTTTCCATTCCATTACTTTCAGAAGGAACGATATGAAAACTGTTTGGGGAAATTTTCTATTTAAAAAAATAAGTAAACAAGTTAAGCTCATCGGCAACCATGTTGAAGATGCCTCCAATGAGTCTAATCCTCCTTGTTACCAATTTGCATGCCTGAAACACCCTTAAAATACATTTCAAACAGGAAGGATGCTAATAAACAAAAACATCTGTTGGTTACAATGACGATCCTGTATAAATCCTACAATCAACAAATCATTCTTGAGACATTCTACTGCACCATATTGAAGTGGAGGTGGTGTGTGTTACAATATTAAATTTTATAGTGGAATATGTACTGGAAGTTCATTATGTCTAACTATTAAAGCTATTTTAATTTCGTTTCTTAAGACAAGGATTTTAAGATGTTACCTTGTTGACAGTTTCAGCGAGAATCTTCCGCCGTCTTCAAAACAGTCAATGTTTTGAAGGCGGAAGATTCTCGCCGAAACTGTCAACAAGGTAACACCTTAAAAAATCCTTGTTTTAAGAAACGAACTTAAAATAGCTTTATAGTGGAATAATAAGAGAAAAGCACACCTTGCTGCTTCTTTCTGTAGTAGTGTCCTGTTGCAGATTTTAGCTGCTGACTCACCACAAAGCCCTGTGAAAAGAGACAAAAAACAAAAAAATATTACTTGGATGGGAACAGTATTCCTCACACCAGAAAGGAACATACAATGCCTTTATTAGGATGTCTGCTAGGTCTCGGCAAATATTTCCCCTTCAGATGGAGTAGAGGTCAAACTAAAATGGCAGCAACTAAAAATCACCATCTTAAACATTAGTCATAAAGCTATTCCAGTACAGACAAGTGCAGTGCTTATGTTTGCGTCTTCTAGTGGTTTTATTAGACAGGTGCCTCCTTACAAACCTTAAAGCAGCCAACAATGTCTGGGAGAAAGGTTATATTTAAAAAAAAAAGTTTCCACTTTCCCCCACAGTCCAAAGACATGCAGGTTAGGTTAACTGGTGACTCTAAATTGACCGTAGGTGTGAATGTGAGTGTGAATGGTTGTCTGTGTCTATTGGCCCTTTTCCACTACCCTTTTTCAGCTCACTTCAGCTCGACACAGCTCGCGTTTCGACTATCTAAGAACAGCACGACTCAGTTCGCTTCAGCCCTGCTTAGCCCCTAAAACTCGCACGGTTTTGGAGTAGGGCTGAAGCGAGCCAAACCGAGCTGAGTGAGGTTGGGGGCGTGAGGAGACACTCCCCTGTGCACTGATTGGTGAGGAGGAGTGTCCTCACATGCCCACACACGCCCCGCGAGCACGCTGGGATCTGTAAACACCGTAAACCTGGAAGAAGGAGAATTACGAGAATTATGAAGCCTTATGTGCCTCGCCTCATCTATACGCTCTTGCCAGTATCTGTTGGCGTTGTCGGCGACAACAAGCCACAGAACCAAGACCAGCAACACTAACGACTCCATGTCCTCCATGTTTATTGTTTACTATCCGGGTCGTGAGACTACCGCTTAAAAGATCACTGATGTCACTGTTTGTGCCGCCTAACGACATCACCTGACGTCCACCCACTTTCGCTAACTCCACCCAATGTGTCCACCCACTTCCAGCCAGCACGGTTCAGCGCGGTTGTAGTCGAAATGCAACTCAACAGCCCCGCTCAGCTCGACTCAGCACGGCACGGCTCAGCCCGACTCAGCCCAACTCAGCCGCATTGGTAGTGGAAAAGCGGCATATGTGTCAGCCCTGTGATGACCTGGCGACTTGTCCAGGGTGTACCCCGCCTTTCGCCCGTAGTCAGCTGGGATAGGCTCCAGCTTGCCTGCGACCCTGTAGAACAGGATAAAGCGGCTACAGATAATGAGATGAGATTTCCACTTTCCTTTCCATACTTAAACGTGCAGCTTGTAATTTAAGAGTCCCCTGTTGCCTATGGGTCAAACTGCTATTGCCCCCCCCCCAAAAAAGGGACTTAGTTTACAACCAGCCTCACTGACTGGTGAAATTACTTTTTTTTTTTTTAAGGAAAAACATACAGACCTAAATTAGCTAAATTAACTACAGGGCAAAGTTACAAATAACACTTTTTTGAGGCATTTCTTGAAATTATATTGCAGTAGGTCTAGTAATACCTTTAACACCTTTTTCATGATTTTACCATGTCTCTAAAATTAATCAGCCATCATATCAACCCCCTCAACCCTTAGACTATCTGAAAATGTGAGCATGGTAAGCAGCGAGATCGCAGCCTACGGGTTCGTGCTCTGTGCAAGTGCCAGAACGAAGTTGAAGGATGCTGACTGGCACAACCCAACAACCTCAAGAGGGGAGGAATGGGGGATTTTCTAAAAATACAGAAAGGGGTGGACAAAGTGAAAAATACGCCTCTATAAATACCACCCCTCCTTCGTACGGTAAGTACATGCATCTCTCAGGGGAGAGACTGGGGGAGTCATGTACAAAGGGAAAAAAAAAAAAGTCATGTACCGCAACAAGCGAGTTTCCTGGAGAAATCTTAATTGTTAGAAAGTCTTCAATGTGTGCGAAATCGCTGACACATGGTGTGTCCCCCCCCACCCTTCCTCCAGCATTAGATTAAATAAGAAACATGGACTGTCGAGTGAAGGCTTTCCAGATCAAGGTCTCAAGGGGTCATAACATGTAAAGCAAATTAAAAACACGGCACAGCCATTTCGCACATACAAAAAAAAAAACACTATAGTGCGTCCTGCCTCCTACTTCCCATTCACTTTAGTTGGCAAGGATTGATCACTTCAACTCTGATATGAGCAAAATCCAACTTTTAAGCTCGCACTTCAAACTGATCAAAACCAGGCGGTATCATGGACAAACTCGAGCATGCAACCGTCACGCCTTCCCTCAAGTAGGCATACATCTAGCACCACAACAATCCCACACGTCATCCTTTCCTGCTGGCAGGTAACATTATCGAGGCGAAAGGAACCAGGCTCTTACCGTGGCTGTGCTGTGCGACATGGCCGAGGTAGTTAGTAATCCAAGGGTTCCGAAACATGTTGCAATGTAAAAAATACAAGGGTTTTTGTTTTGTTTAAGGAGATTGGACCAGAGAGAGAGAGAGAGAGACTGGGCAAGACCGCAATGTGATGGAAATGCAGACCCATGCACAGTCCCAGGGAGACAGATGTGTGAGGAGGGGGAGAGAGAGGGAGAGAGAGAGGAGTTAAATCAGCTCACAGGCTATAATCTGACTGCAGGCAGAAATTAGCCTGGATGATCTAAGCGGATTGCCGGCGCATGGTGGATTCCCAGACTTCTGGCACACTTACCAACACGCAGGCAAAGGTTTAACCTCCTAAGACCCACGCTGTTTTTTTTACATGCATTTTTTATTTCTTTTTGCTATTTGGGCTTATTAGAACCTGATTAGAATAAAAACTAAGCATCATCTTTGATAAGATGTACTTTTTGAGAAAAAGTATGTCCACATATGTGGACTCTTGTTCTGAATTTCTAAAAAGTGCTGTCCACGCATGTGACCGCTAGGCCCTAGGAGGTTAAAGGCATTAAATTCTCAGGGATTACAGCTGATGGAGTGTAAACCTGTACCTGGTTGGTCTCTAATTATTTAGCACTAAAATGGTGGCAAAAGGAAATTAGTACAGGCGTGCATGCATGTGTATGTGTGTGAGAGAGAGAGAGAGAGAGAGAGAGACTCATCACGTTTGTTTATACCAAGAAATATTCCTGTGAGTGAAGGTTCACTAGAGGGCACAAGAGTATGATTTTTATTTTTTTTTTGGGGGGGGGAGAAGGACATGAATAATATTCAGATATCTGACCCACAAGAGTTGCTGCTATGTAACTTCATTCCTTTCTTTATTTATTGGACTTCACCACTACCGACAAGAAAGAGGGGGAAAACAAGCATAAGCCAAGAAGCAGAAAAGTTCACCGCATAATCGAAAAACAACCAATTTGTAAGTACGTCTTCCAGGACGTCAATAAGAATAAAGACATTTACTATCATTTAAATCCTCCATACTGTAATTTTTGCACCTTTGTTGCGAATAAATAGAATAGATCTTCACGTTATTCAATGAGAGAACAATTTATGAAACATGATTAATCACTTGTTTACATTTAAAAAAAAAAAAAAACAGCACCATGCTCATCTCTGGTCTTTCCCTGCCCTGCAGATCCCCTTAATAAGGTAACGTGTGCTGTGATTGGTCAGGAGGCCAGTCAGTGGGTGGGGCAACCTTGTTTATCCTGCTGCTCAGTCCATGTGCTCTCCTGCGCACCTTCCTTGAGTTTACTGCTTGACAGGATCAGACACGCACTCTTTTACACCTCTTTCCCAGCTTCATATCTTTTAGAAACCTGTTTCGTCTTTCTGCTTTCCTGGTCTTTACCACTCTGTTGCCTACTTTATCATTACTCCGAAACATTGCTCAATCAGCCACAGACTCCCACCGCACTCACCCTCGGATGCATACCGTATAAACAAACTTGTGTGTTATCCGGACACATGCTCCGCTCACATGCACACTATTTTTAAGCTGAACTTAAGTGATCTCCCATAAACCACAGAGGCACAGATACAGCTACTCATACCTTTATTACTGGAATAACCTGGATCCAGAGTTTCTTGTCGGAATATGTTCACTTATTCCAGAATTTTTTAAACAACAATTATAAACCGCAATTTGACATTTCACTCAATAACATACCGATTTTCAGGATAATTGGAAGAGTCCAAATCAGTGGCGGCTGGTAGTCTTTCAAACAGGGGAGGCTGGTCGGTTACAATATTTCCAGATTTTAAAAGAAAAAAGAAAAAACATCAATTTTGCCCATACTCTTGCCTCTGATCTGGCTGATTGTTGGCAGCGTCACAAACTGTGAAATAACAGGTTCTTTTGGCCCATTAGCCTACTGTCCAATATACATGATGGTGGTGTTGGGGGGGGGGTATATTTTAACATTTTATATTTTAAAATTGTGGCATGTTGTTTAAAAATTGATCATGATTGAAAGCAGCTCTTTGTCAGGAACCTCAGCAGTAACAGCAGAGTGTTCTGGAATAGGCACAAGCACTGACCTTGGGGAGCCAAACATAGAGCTGGGTGCCACACATTTCATTCAATGACACTTTCCCTATATTTTACTTATTTTGACTGAGAAATGTTTTATTGACAATTTTGATAACCCTTCACTTTTAATCCAGGTCTGTAGTGTGAAATGCTCTCAGCTGTGTTTTTGTTTAAAAATGTTTTCCAAATTGTAGCTGTGCTTAATTCATATCCAGAGAAATATATATTCCAATATAATATACTCAGCATAAACATTTTAAATAGATTCTATATTTTTGGTCCATCCATGACATATTACTAAAGTAGCCTATTTACTGTTGTTGATGTGGGTCACTTGCTGTTAGCCAATTCACTTTCTCGTACCAGGAGAGCTGAAAGGAACGAGTATTATTCCCTACCTTTTTCACCAAGTCAATTTGAGGCGTTGGTCTATCCTGCTCTTTAATTTTAATTTTTTCCTCGAAAGGAAGACTGGCAAATGGCTTCGCCAAAATTAAATCGGCAATGCTTGGCATCCGTGCGCAGCTTTCTTGCTAGCTGACTAGCCCCCTCAAGTTCAAGTTCAGTCACTCAAATAAACGAAATTTCTGAAACTAAGATAGCAAACTTGACAACACTATATTGACACTTTATTTACAATGAAAATATATACAAACTAAAAAAGCTGGTAGAAGCCGTATGTAATGAATGAAATCGAAATGTAAGCTGATCTCTTACAATACACCACAGCACTTGCGAATCCGCATGGGACTGAACTGAAATTCACCGCTGCCTGACTATAGTTGAAACGAGCTGTCAAAGAAAATATCCGGCCGCTTTCACCAATCACCAGTCTCCTCGCAGAAAGCTTTGCCATGTCCCTCCCACTGTGAGGCTCGGAGTCCGTGGGCGGGCGTTTTCGCAGTATTTGTCCGATAATCGTCTTGCATTTTGAGATTGAAAAGCGCATAGCTCCCAAATGCCATTGAAGTTCACTGAGGCTGGGCTGCATCACGCTGTCACGAGGGGGAAAAACTCACGCACACATTAAAGTTATAAGGGAATGATTTCGCACTGTAGTGGGTTGAGCACATATATTTCTATGATTCTGGATCTGAAATAGCAATGTTATAAGGTCGGCTATAACATAAGCCTAGCGCAATTCATCCTACACGATGTTAGTCATTTTTAGAGGAGGCTGAGCCTCCCTCGTTGTCTTAGAGCAATCGCCCGTGGTCCAAATAGAAATGGAGTTTTATACACCTAAATTACTTGAAATATTGTTTTTGTGGTTCTATTGTAAAATTATTGATATAAAACACACCTGTGACATCACAATAGCTGAATTCAGTATCACTGTGCCAGGTTTTAAAGGAGAACCGAAGGCAAAATTTATCATCAATTCTATTTCTCTCAGTTTATTAAATATCAGAATGCATTTTTGATCGCTATTTTGTCGCTGCGATAGCAAGTTATGAGTGTTTGAAATACGCTCTGTAATATTCCAGTGCATATATCAAAGCGATGGCCGTAAACGAGATTCGTTAAGACCTGTGCGAGACATCGTAGGACGGAAGTAAAACGTACATCGGAAATCCAAGTGACTGACATCTGCATGTCCAAAGACCTGCAGTTAGGTTAATGTGGGGCGGCCTTGGGCTGAGGTGCCCTTGAGCAAGGTACCCGACCCCTGACTGCTCCCCGGGCGCTCTAGTGTAGCTGCCCGCTGCTCTGGGTGTGCACGTGCATGTTTTGTTCACTGCTTCAGATGGGTTAAATGCAGAGGATGAATCTCACTGTGCTTGAAGTGTGCATGTGACAAAGGTTTCTTCTTCATCTGCCATTGTCAAAATACGCTCAAGCCCTCTTTCGGATGCTGATGTAATCAAACTGGAAGTTTTGTTTTGATAGCAATCAGGAAACTTAGAAAAAAGTAGGCAGGAATAGTCATTTAAACTCATTTTTGTGCAATATTTCGTTTGGAAAACGGTTTTCAAACGGCAGCACTGACGCCTAGCTGTCACTTCACGTTTCCAAGTCTCGCACAAGTCTCGTGAAGATCGCGTGGATAAGCGACGCCTGCTGTGGACCAAACGAACTAAATTCAACACGGCTAAAAACCGAACAGGCCGATAAATCTCATCTCATCATCTCTAGCCGCTTTATCCTGTTCTACAGGGTCGCAGGCAAGCTGGAGCCTATCCCAGCTGACTACGGGTGAAAGGCGGGGTACACCCTGGACAAGTCGCCAGGTCATCACAGGGCTGACACATAGACACAGACAACCATTCACACTCACATTCGCACCTACAGTCAATTTAGAGTCACCAGTTAACCTAACCTGCATGTCTTTGGACTGTGGGGGAAACCGGAGCACCCGGAGGAAACCCACGCAGACACGGGGAGAACATGCAAACTCCGCACAGAAAGGCCCTCGCCGGCCACGGGGCTCGAACCCAGGACCTTCTCGCTGTGAGGCGACAGCGATAACCACTACACCACCGTGCCGCCCAGGCTGATAAATATAATATTTAATTGCAATTAGTTGCCAATACGAGTCACGATAGGTTACTAAAACCGAAAACGTAATTGAATAGCACGTTAAGAAATAAAGCGAATTTAAAAGTGACTTCAGTTCTCCTTTAAGCTAATAAAGCTACACCTAAAGGGGCCAGCTCACTCTTCCTAGAAGCCTCTGCACCAAGCAGTGAATCACTATTTTCGATGCCATGGATATTGCACTGTACCATCTGAAGCAATGTGGCAACATCCTAGGCCGTAGCTCATAAACTAATGTGAAATTGATCTCTCAAACAACTTTTATACTTTCAAAATGCAGTGGCCTTTAGGTAAACAAACTACTAATTGAATTCTGGGAAGGGTGAGTTGGCCCCCTTTAAGCCATATAATGCCCTTATCTTTGTTATTTTGCTTAGCAACGAAAGCTTTTTGTGAACAGAGCACACTGCATGGCAGAAGTGTTTACCATGAATATTACGAAAAATAAATTGCATTCTTTATGGATTTCATTATATGGTCTCGTTTTATGAAAGCAATAAGTCACATACATTACAGTGATCTTATGGGTCAAGGGGTTTTAGGAACTCCACTTTGTGCCGTTTATACACACACAGGAGAGTACACAGTTGCATGATGCTCATCTTCGAGTTGTAAATGTATACAGCACGAGTGAGCGAAGCAAACGAGTGAATACACAATAGAAATATATTTTTTAAATACACGCACTTGAAGGCAGACATTGGATCAACCCCATTCACTTTAAGAAAATAAAATAAAACTATCAGGATATTATACAGTATAGGTTAATACCTCGAAGTAGTCAGTCATATTTAAGGCCCACTTTACACGGGGACGGTATAAAACAAAAACGCAAAAGTCTGTTTTCGTTCTCACTTTTTTCCGCGTCTACACGACCGTTTTCAAGGAGGAAATCTGCGTCTATACGGTGACGCATAAATGTCTCCGCTATGTCTGCACGCATGCGCAACATCTTCCGTCTTGTCTGATCTGCACATCTGCGCCGCTGTTCTGTCAAGTTATCCTACCAAGCCTACTACGCATGCGCGAAATCCAGGAGGGTAGGAAAATTCAACAGTAGTTTTGTCCCACCGATCAGCTGGGCTGATAGAAAATCGGTGAGAATTTCACGCATTTGCCGATTTTTATGTTTTGTGCGTATTGGTCGAGTCTTTGGCCGAGTCAAATAATTTGTAATGACTTGTTTTAAATAATAAAACGGTCTGTATGAGAACTTGCTAGGATAACTTTACAGAACACCGGTCCGGCTGAGGTACTGTAGTGCTCGAGGGAGGAGCAGGAGCAAACCGAAACTCTTTTAATCTGCCTTTATTAAGTAACACTCACTCTTGTTTCAGTGAAGAAGAGAAAAGGCAGTGTCCATCTCAGCAAAATAAACCCGTTCGGCTGCTAGTTTTGTTTTCAGTCTCGGGTTTATGGTTTCACGAGCGGCTTGAATAGGCGGCGCGCGCAGTGCGTGCGTGTAACTTGGCGACACCAAACTGAGGAGCTCCAGCCGGGCGGGTGAGCAGGAAAACACATCTACTGCATTAAAACACAGAGCAGCTTGAAGGTCCACTGGATCGATGTAATCAGACATGCTCTTACTTTTTTACTTACTTTCTTACTTCCCGGGCTGGCATGTGCAGTATATGACATATGTATGACGTAAACGCGTACCCGACGTGAGCAGATCCGAGCAGAGTTTGGCGTATTGGGTAGTTTAGACGGATATGCAACGGGGGCCGTTTTTAACTTATCCACTTTGGAAGGCGTTTTTCCAATTTTATCCGTTTTTTCAGCCTCGGAAACGCCGTCCCCGTGTAGACGAAAGGCACTTCTGATAAAATATTTAGTCGTTTTTACCCGACAGCGTCCTCGTGTAAACGGGCCCTAAGTTAACAAAAGTTAAAATAGCAGTCCGACTTCATGGACCCCGCTTTGAAAGCCATGGTTAGAAGATCTAAGACTGGGGAGGGTTTACATGCGAGGACGATAGTTTGAGTCCTACAGTTGGCCTGTGCATTGCCTTTAACATGGATCGGTTTTTTCCATGTCGCATGCGACTCAAATATGGTAAACTTCCTCAGATACATTCAATCTTTGTACATGAGAAATTGCCATGAAAGTTTCCAAGCAGCAAACTTTTTCAGTTAAGAAAAAGAAAAACCAGCAGGCACCGTGAAAGCATTGGGGCAAGTTTTTGTTTGGACAACAGAGTGCAAAGGTAACACAAAGTTCAGCCTGCATTCTCAAGCATAAACCACAGACTGCCAGCAGACAGACACACACACACACCTGCTGATTTTACATTCCACCACATAAGCCTTTGGAATCACGGTAAGACTACAAACGTTACATCAGTCATGCCTGGTGGTGATGGAGAGGGATAAAATCCATCAGTCTCTCAAGAACAAAACGAATAATGCAGTATATCACAAGGTCTCATTGCTGGCATAAGAATGGTGAGACCGGCAGCTGTATTCGTCACTTCTGAGATGTTTTTGGTAAGTGTTTCAAGTTTGACAATGCTGTGTTTCTACTACTCACTAAATGCAGCATGCATACAGTGGTGCTTGAAAGTTTGTGAACCCTTTAGAATTTTCTACATTTCTGCATCAATATGACCTAAAACATCAGATTTTCACACAAGTCCTAAAAGTAGATAAAGAGAACCCAGTTAAACAAATGAGACAAAACATATTATCCTTGGTCATTTATTTATTGAGGAAAATGATCCAATATTACATATCTGTGAGTGGCAAAAGTATGTGAACCTCTAGGATTAGCAGTTAATTTGAAGCCGAAATTCGAGTCAGGTGTTTTCAATCAATGGGATGGCAATCAGGTGTGAGTGGGCACCCTGTTTTATTTAAAGAACAGGGATCTATCAAAGTCTGATCTTCACAACACATGTTTGTGGAAGTGTATCATGGCACGAACAAAGGAGATTTCTGAGGACCTCAGAAAAAGCGTTGTTGATGCTCATCAGGCTGGAAAAGGTCACAAAACCATCTCTAAAGAGTTTGGACTCCACCAATCCACAGTCAGACAGATTGTGTACAAATGGAGGAAATTCAAGACCATTGTTACCCTCCCCAGGAGTGGTTGACCAACAAAGATCACTCCAAGAGCAAGGCATGCAATAATCGGCAAGGTTACAAAGGACCCCAGGGTAACTTCTAAGCAACTGAAGGCCTCTCTCATGTTGGCTAATGTTAATGTTCATGAGTCCACCATCAGGAGAACACTGAACAACAATGGTGTGCATGGCAAGGTTGCAAGGAGAAAGCCACTGCTCTCCAAAACACACTGCTGCTCGTCTGCAGTTTGCTAAAGATCACATGGACAAGCCAGAAGGCTATTGGAAAAATGTTTTGTGGATGGATGTGACCAAAATAGAATTTTGGTTTAAATGAGAAGCGTTATGTTTGGAGAAAGGAAAAACACTGCATTCCAGCATTAGAATCTTATCCCATCTGTGAAACATGGTGGTGGTAGTGTCATGGTTTGGACCTGTTTTGCTGCATTTGGGCCAGGACGGCTTGCCATCATTGATGGAACAATGAATTCTGAATTATACCAGTGTATTCTAAAGGAAAATGTCAGAACATCTGTCCATGAACTGAATCTCAAGAGAAGGTGGGTCATGCAGCAAGACAACGACCCTAAGCACACAAGTCGTTCTACCAAAGAATAGTTCAAGAAGAATAAAGTTAATGTTTTGGAATGGCCAAGTCAAAGTCCTGACCTTAATCCAATCGAAATGTTGCGGAAGGACCTGAAGCAAGCAGTTCATGTGAGGAAACCCACCGACATCCCAGAGTTGAAGCTGTTCTGTACGGAGGAATGGGCTAAAATTCCTCCAAGCCAGTGTGCAGGACTGATCAACAGTTACCAGAAACGTTTAGTTGCAGTTATTGCTGCACACCAAATACTGAAAGCAAAGGTTCACATACTTTTGCCACACAGATATGTAATATTGGATCATTTTCCTCAATAAATAAGTGACCAAGTATAATATTTTTTTGTCTCATTTGTATAACTGGGTTCTCTTTATCTACTTTTAGGACTTGTGTGAAAATCTGATGTTTTAGGTCATATTTATGCAGAAATATAGAAAAATCTAAAGGGTTCACAAACTTTCAAGCACCACTATAAATCATGATCGCAATGTAAAATAGGTTTTACTTAACCTTTGAGACGTAACATTTAATTTTGTGTCTATGCTAAAAATTTACATTTGCCAGAAAAGTCTCAACTTATCATGCAATGTAAAAAACAAAACATTCCTTCCCTCCCTCCCTCTCCCCCCCCCCCAAAAAAAAAATCTAGGACAATTATTTACAGACAAATAAAAGGCCAAGTGAGCATTCTATTGGTAGATATAGGAGATGGGAATCTCTGGTAATGCTTTGAGTTTTTCAAGGCATTATTCAAATAATTGGAATATTTCTACAGCCACAACACGATACGTTTAGTCAAAAAAAAACAAAGCCTTTATCTACTGTAGTGCATGCATGGATGAACAGTGCGACAGTAACCCAGTTTGATCCTGAGCTCAGTTACTGTGTGTGGAGTTTCATATGTTCTCCCGGACTACAGCAGCTTCCTTCCACATCCCAAAACCATACCACCAAGTGAAGTGGCTATGCTAAACTGGCTTTTGGTGTGAAATGAGTGCACGAGTGCGTGTGCAAGCCCTATAATGGGCTGGCCTCCATTCCAGGGTCTCTACACTTCATACCCAGTGTTCCCAGTATAGGCTGTGGAGCCACTGGACCCTGACTAGAACAAAGCAGTTCCTGAAGATGAATGAACTCATTAATTAACTTACAGTTACAAGGCATAAACTCCAAAAGCATGCCTCCTGTCTCTCTCCAAGAGTCTCACTTGGGGTACTTTGTACCACTCAGCCTGTGCAAACACTGATAAAGACAATGTTTTGTGCCATACATAAATTGTGCGCGCGCACATTTGTGGAGCAGATCAAGTATTTGAATGATGCCTTTTAAAATCCGAGTAATTTGCTTGGAACGTCCACCCAATTCCCATCCAGATCAAGATGAGCAAAATAAGCTACATAAAAAGCTACATTCAACAACGTCAATTTGGCTTCGGCATATTTACTAAAGGCTTGGCAAGTATCTAATATTTAATGACGATGCATTCCAACACAAAGCGATTCTTCAGGAGAGTTACAATAAGGCTGGAAGCAGCTCATCAGACCCTGAGAACAATAAGTAGAGAAAACTAAAATGCTACACTGAGCGTTCCCAGCTTTAAAGGTGACATTAGTCATGCTCAAGAGATCTCACTGGCTTATAAAATAGCTTTAAACGAACAATAAAACTCAAGTACACAACGTGGCCATGCATTAGATATCACTAGTTTGCTTTAGGTTTGTTTACAAGGATCTTTCGTGTAAATCATTCAACTTGAACAGTTTTATAGTTAGTCGGCTTAGTGAAACGCACAAGTCCTCCTGCTAATTGCTCAAGACTCTGCCTTCATTTAAAAGAAGAATACCGGCCCATTGCTTTTTTAAGAACAAAATAATCCCTCTTGTGAAACTGGCATCCGAGTCAATACCGTATGTAATGGCACTTAATCAGTGATTAACATTCAGAAATTTTAACGGAAACACTAAAACCTGCTAGTGTAGTTAGGCTAACTAGCTCCCATTTTAATACGCAAGTTGGCTAGTTTACTGGTTCTACGTTCCTCTCTCCCTCATGTGAGATTTCGTTTTTCCCATTATTTAATGGGAAAAAAATAATTAAAAAAGACCCAGTTGCATGCAAATGTTTGGCACCCCAGTCAGACTGATTTATTTATAGAGATAGACATATAGATTTATTCCATAAATGTTAATCTACAGTTAATTTGTAAAAATGAATTTTATTTTTAAAAAATACAATTAAATATTGGCTGGCTTATTTTCGTGGTCTATCAGATATATTCCATTCAGCGAGCATGATATCGAACTAGTCTTCAAATCGTTTAGTATCGTGCTCGCTGAATGGAATATATCTGATAGACCACGAAATAAGCCAGCCAATGTTGTTATTATTATACATACGCACTCCATCAGCATCCTCGAAGGCCAACTTACCTGCGACTCTGTGCTGTTAGCATGGCAGTCCAGTTCCCTTCTAGCTGGTGTAGCATTCAGCAGTAGCGTTAGCAAAGGCCAACGCTAGCTTACCTGCAACTCAGTGCTGTTAGTGGGACAGTCCAGTTACCTTCTAGCTGGTAGTGTTAGCGAAGGCTAACGCTAGTGCAGGCTAATGCTAGCACAGGGAACCCTCCCAAAGGGATCAATAAAGTTTTATCTAATCTAACTACTATCCTGTGTAATTCTTAGTTACTTTTAAACTCAACATTGACAACTACACACAACGGCACGACCTGGCAGCCAAAATCTCAAAATCTTCCGCTTATAATAAAGCAAACTTCGGAGCCATGTTTGCTTACAAACGGTCAGAGTCATTCACTAGCACAGACGTTTTACGGTACATCTCCGATATGTCTCTTTTCCAGTTTTTCTTTGTCTGTTGGCATGTTTTTGTCTTTGTAAATGTGTGTGAAGAATAGCTAATGAAGTTTTGGTCACCTTTTGGGTGTTCAGCGTGTCTTTTCAGTTAATTTATTTAGCGCTTAATTATAGCGTAGCTAATCCTAGCAGTAGCACTGATTAGCTCGTCTTCTCTCTTTCCCGGCCGACAAAGAAACGATTCAGCGCATGCACAGCACAAAAGTTGCGCCATTGAATCTTTGCATGGGCTCTGATGTGTGTTGTCTTGACAATGTGCAATATTATAACAATATTGCACGCTCATTCTCCATTGGGAGAGTGGCATAATACGCGATATAAATATTGCATACCCTCAATAAACACACTAGAAGGGGATAGAATACATGTTTTTATTCCATGGAAAGAGTGGCCCGTATGTATAATAGCCAATATTATAGGTGATAAATTCCCTGGTATGTTTTAAAAAAAAAAAAACAACACCCCCTATTTGGCAGACATCACCGCTTACATGTGCTTTTGTAATCAAAGAGTCTCATCTCATCTCATTATCTCTAGCCGCTTTATCCTGTTCTACAGGGTCGCAGGCAAGCTGGAGCCTATCCCAGCTGACTATGGCGAAAGGCGGGGTACACCCTGGACAAGTCGCCAGGTCATCACAGGGCTGACACACAGACAACCATTCACACTCACATTCACACCTACGGTCAATTTAGAGTCACAGTTAACCTAACCTGCATGTCTTTGGACTGTGGGGGAAACCGGAGCACCCGGAGGAAACCCACGCGGACACGGGGAGAACATGCAAACTCCACACAGAAAGGCCCTCGCCGGCCCCGGGCTCGAACCAGGACCTTCTTGCTGTGAGGCGACAGCGCTAACACTACACCACCGTGCCGCCCATCAAAGAGTCTAGTGGTTTAATTTTTTTTTAATCCATTTTACATTCACAGCATATTTAGGTCAGGGGATTATAAGGCGAACCCAAAAACTTCAGCTCTCTTTTCTTGAAATACATAATGGTGGATTTTGAGGTATGCTTTGGATCATTGTGCAGTTGTCGAAATCAATCTCTCTTCAGCTTCAGGTTTCTTGACCCTCATATTTGCTTCCCGAATTTGCAGATATTTAATCCTTGCTTAGCAGCTGACTAGGTTATTTTTCTTTATCAAATGCTGCCCCCTCCCCCCGATAATAAACTATATGGCCAAAGGTTTGTGGACACCTGATCGTATGTGCCTGTTGAACACGTCCTTTCAGTTTTAGTCTCCTCTTCGCTGTTAGAATAACCTCATCTCTTCTGGAAGGCTTTCCACTAGATTTAGTGTTGCTGCTGTAGGGCTTTGTGCCTCTTCAGTCAGGTCAGGCACTGACGTTGGGTGAAGAGGCCTGGGTGCAGTCAGCATTCCACCTTCTCAAAAGGTGTTCACTAGGTTGAGGTCAGGTTCTTCCTCTCCAACCACAAACATCTTTACAGATCTCGCTTTGTGCAAACGGGCATTGCTGAGTTCCAGCGAGGATAAATTGCAAAGCTACAGCATTAAAAGACAGTTACACAATTGCGCTTCAACTTTGTAGCAACAGTTTGGGGAAAGAATCATATGGGTCTGATGGTCAGGTGCCCACAAACGTTTAGCCATAGTACTCCATGTTTACTTCTTCAATCCACAGCATGTTAAGGTTTACTCAAAAACAAGGTAAAAAAAAAAAAAAGTTTACTTTGTGACTCATCCATGCAGATCATGTTTGTGCAATCAACAGAATGGCGCACCACCATTCCACGGTCAGCTAAACCTTCCTGTAGTTTCTTGCTATTTTATGGTGATTTTGCTTTATCTATCTGGCCAGTGTACAGAGTTCTCTTGTTCCAGATCTGGTCTTGTCCTCTACAGTTCTAGTTATCCTTAACTGCCCCATCAATTATTTCCATTTTCAGATTCCGTCTGCTGCTTAAAGGAGCCCAAGGTTGAGTGTTAGCACAAGTTTTGAAGACTCAGAGAATTTATGCTGCTTTGGAATTGGAATTGCTTTGGACCTTGCTAAGGAGGAGTCCAAATGAGTGAATTAAGACCTAACAAGTTAATTCATTTGAGACTTAACAGCTGGAAAGACTTCCAAACTTTTGCATATGCCACAATTTAGTAACTACATTAAAGGAGAACCGAAGGCAAATTTATCATCAAAACTCCATTTCTCTCGTTTTATTAAATATCGGAATGCATTTTTGATCGCTATTTTGTCACTGCGATAGCAAGTTATGAGTGTTTGAAATATGCTATGTAATATATCAGTCCATATGTCAAAGCGATGGCCGTAAACAGGATTCGTCGAGACCTGTGCGAGACATCGTAGGACGGAAGTAAAATGTACAGCGGAAATCAAAGTGACCAACATCTGCCAACGTTGTCAAAAGACGCGTGCGCCCTCTTTCGAATGCTGACGTAATCAAGCCGGAAGTTTTGTTTGTTTTGAGAGTAATCAGGAAAGTTTGAAAAAAGTAGGCAGTAGCCGTCATTTAAACTCGTTTTGTGCAATACTTCATTTGGAAAACAGTTTTGAAAATGGCGGCACTGACACCTGGCTGACACTTCACGTTTCGAAGTCTCGCACAAGTCTCGTGAAGATCGCGCGGATAAGCGACGCCTGTCGTGGACCAAATTAACTAAATTCAACATGGCTAAAAACCGAATAGGCTGATAAGTATAATATTTAATTGCAATTAGTTGCCAATACGAGTCATGATATAAGGTTACTAAAACTGAAAACATAATTGAATAACACTAAGAAATAAAGCAAGTTAAAAATGACTTCAGTTCTCCTTTAACAGTCACAGCAAAGGTCAATGCAGAGGTTGTGTTGACTTCTTTCACTCAAAATGAATATATAATTGGCTAAGAATGCCCAAATATTTGCGTACAACTGCTTTAATCACCATGAAAGCGCCTCAGATCATCCATTATTCAACTGCTGCTGAAAGCCAGTTCTAAATTCCTACTAGGCAGGAGGGGTAGAGCTGGAAGACTCCTTTCTCTTCTCTGCTCTCACTCATCTGCCTTTATTAGGAAAGAGTGCATACAGCATGGTACATTCTGTTTATCTAGCCACTAGAATGCAAACGGACTGTGAAACAAACCAGTCATTTAGCACTGTTCTTTCAAGTCCAAGCCCAAAACCACGTGTCAAAACCCTGCCTGACGAACAAGGCCAATAATCACAACTAGTTCACCAGTGCATACTTCTCAAGTCAAGAGTTTACACTGTTTCATGACTGTAGATGTATATAGCATTTTGGGGTAAAAACATCACGTCGATGAGTGGCCATTTGTTCTAAACCACTGCTAAAGATTCTGACATGCTTCAACAGCTCCCATCCAGTGAAGAACACAACTACATAAACTATCCATCATAGCAGACTACATTTAATTCTAGTCAAACTAGCTTGGTTGAGAGTTATGCGCGTTTGCTTTGCTCACAAAGCAGTGCTTACGACGCTGATCCAACCTCATTTTAGTTCACGCATGGTTGCCAACCGCAAAGCATAATCAGAATTGTAAACCACTCCAAGAAAGCACCTGGTTCAGGTGCCTGCGTCCAACCTCGGTGTCAGTTTGGACACGCCTTATTCATAGGCATCAAAATTTTTCTGTGTTTTGACTATTTTCAACATTGAACAATACTGAAGACATCAAACTATGAAATGACATGGAATTGTATATCATCAAAATGCCTGTGCAGGGAATGGCTCACATGACAAAATGGTTCCACACTGATTAAGCAATATATCTCGTGACATTTAAAACAAAGAAAGGATATGGTGCGAGTCAGTCATGGTATATCCTGGATATACCATAAACTGAAGTCACAATTTCAAGTTATATGGCCGACTTGAGTCACAGCTGTGGCTCCGTGAGCATGGTAGATTTACACATCATGATCATGCCTAGTGAGCAGGTGATAGCATTGTACATGCACAGGTTGAAGGTCGCGCCGATGTAAACAACAAACATGACTGCCAGTGTTGTAGTCGAGTCACTAAACCTCAAGTCTGATGCCCCTTTCCACCAAGCAGTTCCAGGGCTGGTTCGGGGCCAGTGCTTAGTTTGGAACCGGGTTTTCTGTTTCCACTGACAAAGAACTGGCTCTGGGGCCAGAAAAACCGGTTCCAGGCTAGCACCAACTCTCTGCTGGGCCAGAGAAAGAACCGCTTACGTCAGCGGGGGGGGGGGGGGGGGGGGGGGGGGGGGCGGAGTTGTTAAGACCAACACAATAAGACCGCGAAAGATCGCCATTTTTAAGCGACGAGAAGCAGCAACTGTACAAACGAAGTCATCCATTATTATTATTGTTGTTGCTGCTGCTTCTTCCGTGTTGTTTTTGCTTCGATATTCGCGCCAAGGTTTATGCAAACGTAGCCGACGTAACTGACGTATACAACGACGTAACTGACGTATACAGCGACGTAACTGACGTATACAGCGACGTAACTGACGTGGCTTCCCTTAGCACCGCGAGCTATGGAAAAGCAAACTGGTTCTCAGATGGCTCGCAAGTTGAACGAGTTGTGAACCAGCACCGGCCCCGATCCAGCCCTGGAACTGATTTGGTGGAAAAGGGGTACGAGTCCAGTCTCAAGTCCCCAGCGTTCAAGTCATTGAAGAAAATTTCGAGTCGAGTCCACTATCGATCCGAGTCCGACACAAATGAGACACGCGCACATACTAAAACAAACTGATAGCTTTGAGTACTGTGAAAATGTATGTGTCCTTTACCATAGCTTACAAACTCACAAAATTTTAGTTTTGCCCCATTTTAGTTACAGGCTACAGATAAAAAGCTTGTTTGTCGCTCAGCAAGCCCGCCCACTATCAACAGGGCAAATAACGAGAGGGTTAACACTAGCTAGTTCATCGGTCAGCAAGCCCCACTATCAACAGAGCAATGAACATAGCGTCTCACTCTCTGGGTGTGGTCTTGCCAAATGACGATTGAAGTTTGAGGTTGTCCCTGTCATTTCCTCAATTGTTCTTCTACATATGGAACACGCAGTGTATTTCCCCACCCCACTGTATGAGAAGTCTGTATAAGCAAAGCGGACAATCTAGGGGCTTCTCCTCCAGGCATTTTAGCGCCATTAGCGTCAGTTTGCGCTTGAACATGACGTATGAACAGGTGAATGTGCATTCTCTTGCACAAAATTAGTATAAAAATTAATGTAGATATAAATATCTTATGCCAAATTATGACATTACAAAAATAAAGAAAAAATTCGAGTCTCATCTCCAATTTAAGAGTCCGAATGCAGTTAATAGGGAGGGAAAGTAATCATCGCCCCCTACTGGATGCGTTCCAACCTCTATGGCAAAATGAATGGGAATATCTTTTCAAAAAGTTCACTTTCAAGTGTAACCCAAAATGTAAGACAATGGCTTCCATATGTTGTGCATGTCGGGCAGCTCTATCGATCCTGGTGATCATATTTTATTTTTTCCACCGATTTGAATTGTTTTGAATGTTTTTTAATAAGCTGATCAAAGACTACACGGACCCGACGTCGCGTATGTGACGTCACCGCAAGTCTAGCGCCTTTCCAAATCTGTAGCAGGTAGCGGCCGGCGAGTAGCCTACATCAACATGACGATTTGTATAGCGTGGTTGGCGGAGTATTTCTGTACCAATAAGAAATGCATCCCTCGTGGGGATAACCATCACAGATCAGTGCATGTAGCCAACTGACGCTATTCACAGGGAGAGCTGTCAGCACTCGTAAGGGCTAGTATGAAGAACAAAACTTATCAAGTCTACTGCTGACGTAATATGAGCGACTCTGACTAGACACTTTGGTTGTAGTCCGTTTCTGACAGGTTAGGCGCAATTCTGATCTTTTAAAAGACAGCGAAATTTCACCTGATACTTTCACAGTTAGTAGATAATCCCAACATATTTTTGGGGGGTGTACAAGTTCCACGTCATAACTTCGTGGATTTTTTTAAAAATCGGGTCTATGGGATTTAATAGTATGGCTCTCGGCTTAGGAACGCTACCGCTAGGATCTGCTGTGTTTCACTTTCCCTCCCTATCCACGAATCTGAGATCAAGTCCAAGTCAAGTCACAGGTCCTTAAAATTGGGGCATGAGTCGGACTCGAGCCCGAGCCCTGGACTCGAGTATTACAAGCTTCATGGCTTGCCTCCAGCAAGTTTATGTTGAGATTCAAGATCAACACTTAGTATGGATTTTTTTTTTTTTTTAAATGAGTGATGTAAACCAAATATACCATGCACTGAGAGGCACCAGTAATTATGGATTCTCTCGGTGACTGGCGTAGCACTATTTTCTTCTAAACTGTGTCTCTCAGATACCCCTTTTCCACCAAATCAGTTCCAGTGCTGGTGCTGGTTCACAACTCGTTCAACTTGTGAGCAGCTGAGAACCAGTTTGCTTTTCCATAGCTCGCGGTGCTAAGGAAAGCCACGTCATTACGTCACTGTATACGTCAGTTACGGTGCTACGTTTGCATAAACCTTGGCGCGAATATCAAAGCAAAAACAACACGGAAGAAGCAGCAGCAGCAACAACAATAATAATTACTTCGCATTTGTACAGCTGCTGCTTCTCGTCGCTTAAAAATGGCGATCTTTCGCGGTCGTTATTGTTATTGGTCTTAACAACTCCATCCCCCGCTGACGTAAGCGGTTCTTTCCTCTGGCCCAGCAGAGAGTTGGTGCTAGCCTGGAACCGGTTTTTCTGGCCCCAGAGCCACTTCTTTGTCGGTGGAAACAGAAAACCCGGTTCCAAACTAAGCACTGGCCCCGAACCAGCCCTGGAACTGCTTTGGTGGAAAAGGGGCAAGAGAATAGTACTGTACAGTCATCTAAGAGAGTCCATGATTTCAACCAAAGCCTCTCAGTGGACAGTATTTAACAGTTATTCCACGAAATAGAGTCGTACATGAGCTGATAGCTGATGAAGCATGTAGCACCAAGTAGGCTATAAGCATGTACAATGAGATTGAGTGGAATAACTGTTATTCTATCCACAGTCACTGATTTTAGAGAAAAAGCATTTTTAGTTTTAGGCAAATTTGATCAAAATTTTGTACAAAATGTCCAACAAAATCATTTCCACTTAGAATGTAAAGAAATTAGCGAAATGACCGGAGCAATTTGTGAAAAATGCTATAATTCTTTGGGGGGGGGAACTCTACCATGAAATACTTTCATTCCATATTTTGTTGCTTTTTTGTATTGGGGGGGGGGGGGGTTTGTTTTCAAGTAGCGTTTTTATTTCGTCCTTCGTTGGTTCAGCAAATGCTCTGCCATTTTCTTCTTTAGGGGGAACCCCCCCAACTATATTATTTTAAATATTTGGTGATATCAGACTTTATGCACTCTGCCATTTTGTTTCTCTCTACTCACGGTATACAAGCTGATAGCTTCGTAGCAGAGTAGCCAACCAGAGCACACGATTGCTCATATCCAGTGAATGTGGATAGAATAAATAGATTGTGTGGTAAACAGTGTTAAAAACAATGTTTCATATTTTAGATTCTTCAGAATAGCCAGCCTTGACGCTTTGTACACTATTGGCATTGTCTTAATCGGCTTCATGAGGTAGTCATCTGGAATGCTTTTCAATTAACGGGTGTGCCTCGTCAAAAGTTAATTAGTGCAATTCTTGCCTTCTTAATGGCATTTGAGATCAAACAGCAAGTGGGAAATCATCTCTCTCTGGCTTGGCGAACAAAGATGAAGGTGGTGATGGTCCACGTCGACTGTAGGCACGCTCGTGGCCGACATGGATCGGCAGGTGCGATTGTAGTGGCAGCAAGTGTAGGTCTGATCGGGGTTAGGTGTCACATCTGCACGATTCTTCCTCCTCTGTCGTTTTCTTCAAGGGGGGCCCTACGGGTGTTCTCAAAGAAGGAAACAGCCCTGGAAGAGCTGGTGGTGGGTGGACATCCTTCGGCCTGCGCAATGGAGTTTTGTAGGTGAAGTACAGTGTGTACAGAACTGGCCCCACCTTTACACTCAGGGTTCATCTGCTATGGCCTAGCAAGCTGGAATGGTGACAGCGAGGTCGTCGGGTCGTAGGTTTTATATCGGAGGTCTGCACCCACTCAGTGGATTTTTTAGATCCAGTATGGAGCTCACCCATACCAGCATCCAGTGGCTATGTTGGCCCCCATTTGCCCCCTATGATGGGAAATCATAACAGTAAACAGCCCTATTCCATAGCTGCAGTCGTCATATTATGCCAAGAACTGCTCAACTAAGTAAAAAGAAACAGTCCATCATTACTTTAAGACATGAAACATCTTAATAAAAATTAAAGAAAAAAAAACCCATTGAATTAGGTGTCCAAACCTTTGACGGTTATATCTTGACAATGGCTTCGGTTGCAAATGCAATTGGTAATGAAAGGAGAAGACTGAACTCAAGGGTTAACTAGGGCCATATATACATGACAGTTTATTTGACAAAGCAGGCAGGTGCCACCAACTCAACAGCTGCAGTACTGGTGCCTGCCAAAGGCCACACACAAAAAGGCACACAGAAGATGGAGATGTTGTTCACGCATAAGTGGGTTCTCACATACACTCACGATAACCCAACATCACGAACCCTTCACTCACAGAACTACACAGTCATTAGTGCATATGCTCAAGTGACTTAAAAGCACGCCACTGTTCAATTCACGTCTCTTTAAATCACACTTTTACGCATGAACAAGGTCACAAAGCAGTCTTGCAAAGCTATACAAATTCCTGTATCCATAAGTTTATCCCTAATGAGCAAGGCAGACAATTGTCGTCATGGAGTTTTCCTTGCCACATCAAGAAGAAACCATGAAAGGAACCAGCCTCAAGAGAACCGATCCTCATCTAGGCGACAGTAAATTATATCGTTATAAATAACATCTAAAACTTATACTGTATCGTGAAAAAGTGTGAATTGTGTTAACAGAGCTTGTGTGCAACTCGAGTGAACAGAGTCATTTCTGAATTTACTACAGTTTTAATTAAGTCTACTGCATCAATATGATGCTTTAACTGTTCCATTCGATGTCGCTGTGCTTGATTTAACTTGGGTCCTAAAAGTTCAAGGGCCAAGGCTACGACTGCACACCACTCACTGGCAACAGTTTGTAAACACCAAGTCTTACATACACACGAATAACAGTAGCTTCTTGTATTTTAATTTCACATTCCTTATCTCATCTCATTATCTCTAGCCGCTTTATCCTTCTACAGGGTCGCAGGCAAGCTGGAGCCTATCCCAGCTGACTACGGGCGAAAGGCGGGGTACACCCTGGACAAGTCGCCAGGTCATCACAGGGCTGACACATAGACACAGACAACCATTCACACTCACATTCACACCTACGGTCAATTTAGAGTCACCAGTTAACCTAACCTGCATGTCTTTGGACTGTGGGGGAAACCGGAGCACCCGGAGGAAACCCACGCGGACACGGGGAGAACATGCAAACTCCGCACAGAAAGGCCCTCGCCGGCCACGGGGCTCGAACCCAGGACCTTCTTGCTGTGAGGCGACAGCGCTAACCACGACACCACCGTGCCGCCCCACATTCCTTATGTGGTGCCATTTTACGTTTTGCATTTTTAGTTATGACTGGCATCAAACAAGGGCTTCAGGTCAGGGTTAATGCTTAAATTTCATATTTCGGAGCCTCGGTGTTAACAGTATCCTACAACATGAGCTGCATCATTGAACAAAATAGATTCGTTATCATGAAGAGACCATGGCTGTATCCAAAGTCTCACTCATTCGCTACTCCCTATTGAGGGAATTCTGTATAGAGGACATCATGAGCTCATTGGTAAAACAAAAAAAGCACTTGACACTACTCCGCCGCACCATGATTTACGTCATTACTGTCGCACAATTAAAACGTGCCAGATCAGTCAGCTGGTGGGTTTTCAAACTAATAAATACATGAATTTATTTTTTTCGCGGTCCGGTTTCCATCAAATCCTGCGCTCTGACTGGCTGGCAAGCGGGTCCGTATCCTACGGTACAGACCCCGGATACAGACCTCTGGCGACCCGCTCACTCACAACAAACAGTAGCAATTTTTGTCAACATTTATTTTCGCATTTCTCAGGAGAATAGCATTAATTTTACAGCATGGATAGCGATAACGACTGTTCACAGCGAAAGCGAGTTTTACTACCCTGAGGAAGAAGAAATAAAAGCAAACATTTCAGGAGAAAGATAAAAACCTGTAACTGTTGCTAACGCCGAGCAAAAACATGGCTGAATCCTGAATGACTCAATTTTGTATATGGGTTGTTTTACAAATCAGGGTACAAAGTTTGTGTCACAGGGGTCCAAAATTCAAATTGATTCAAACTGGTTCTTGTACCAGTTTTTAAGTGAAGGACACGTTAAAGAACAGATTCCAGGTAATTTTTTGGCATACGTGTATGGTAGTTTTGTGTAATCTGCTATAAGATAAAGATTAAGTGTAGCTTTAAGCAGGGCTGGGAGAAACAAATGAAGTGATTCTTGGAGAGGATGTTTTTTTTTTTTTGACAATTCAGAATCCACTACTTCCATAGTGCTTTTAAATCTAAGGCTGTAAGCTTTGTGTTAGTTGTCTCTAATATTTATGTCCCAATATCTTGACCACATTTTAGGATGAAAATCATTTTAGATATGTTATTTTATATTGAAAAATTAGCTGTCTCGGAGAGGACATTTTTTTGACACAATTACATACTAATTTGATCAAAATAGCCTGAAAACTTACTGGCATTCAACATTTAAACTTAACTGTGTTTCCAATGATATGGAACCAAATATGTGTTTTATGGTATAAAGAATGATTTAAGTGCATCCCTTCTGGAGCTACCTGTGGTCAAAAAAGCACTTTTTCTAAATGACGTGAGTAATTTTGCTAAATATGACATACATTGCCATACATTCACCAAAAATAACGTTATCACCAATTTTTTTTTTTTGCATGGTAAATAGAGCTATCACAGGGCTACAATAAACAACCAAGTTTATTTAGTCAAGCCTTTTGATATTGAAGATAATAAGTGTTAAATGTGATTTTTAACTTGCGTACCCTGATTGTAAAACAACCCATAAATAAGAGACTACATAGGCGGCAAAATGTAGTTCATTTCCTGCTATGGAAGTGCACTTGTATACCGAGGAGGAAGCAATTTGCATTACAGCCGTGAATGAGGATTCAAAATGGCGCCTCGGCTCGGTTTTCCCTTTCGGCCGCTCTCGTTTTCTGTTAGAATTTGGTAAAGAAAACAAATATTTACCAGCTTAAGGTCCGTCCGTATGGTGAAATACCGTGACCTCGGCCCAGAAGGCCTTGGTCAGTACTTTCAAGACCCCGGTCACGGTATTTCACCATACGGACCTCCCAGCTGGTAAACAACATGCATTTTTGTGATAAATCCATTTTATACTGAGTGCATTTCCCACATTAATAAATACAAAGTACTTTGTCTGCTGCATCTTTCAGTTCTTTCAAATCAAGGCTGAATACTTTCTTCATCGCTGCCTTTTATTAAAACAAATTTGAGCCTTTTGATTAATTCCTCGCTCTGCACGGTCACTTTTATTCTTGTATTTTATCAGTCCCCTTCACATTCAACGGTGGCGACGCCCATGTTCGGACAGCACTACAAAATGGTGACCTTACTATATAGTGAGTGATTTCAGACACAGGGAATGTCTAGCTCAAGCAGCACATCATACCTGACAGTGGGAGATGCTCATACATCTCTCTAGAACATGGAATATTGTTTTTTTGTCCCCCCCCATTAAAGATTTTGTTTAATCATCTGCCAGAAGACAGAACAGGCCAGAGAAACAACTGAAAGCCCAACTGCAATGACAGTCGTGGTTTTAGACAGTAGAGGGCGTAAATTTAATATTTAAGGGTTTGTATAGATAGTTTCTATTGCTATAACTATAGAACATTTACACTGTTTATATTGTCTGAGTGTTTAGTCCATGTCAGTTCTTATCTAGTGTTTATACTGTACATTGAGTGTTTAGTCTATGTCTAGTTCCTATCTAGAGAGTTTATACTGTTTATATTGTTTGTTTTTTCAATTATTCTATTTTTATTTATTGCATTGCTTGTTTGCACCGTGGGTCAGAGAGGACTGAAATTTCATCTGTGCTGTATGTCGAGCATGTATAGCATATCTGACAATAAAGTTGACTTGACTTGACATTTCTATTACTGTTTCTGACATTTTTTCAGAAACAAATAGAAAATTCTATTTTCTGTTTCAATACTGAAAAGTGCAATGACAGTCTGTTGTCAACCCCTCAATGCCCATCTCCGTCCAGTCAAGTGGTTGCAGAGCTCCGCGGCAAAAAAAAATCAAATATGAAGCGAAATTACCCCTCAGGGAGCCAGAAGAGAAAGAAGAAAAGGGAAGAGGAAGACAGAAAAAAACAAGACACTGGTAAGTGAGGATGTACACACTCATTAATACCAAGCGGGTCGAAAAGCAAATTTGGTAGCTAGCTTACGTTAATGGTAGTTATCTTGTAGACAGTGTTTATAACAGTGATGTAAATGTTGTCATGCACAACAGGCTTACAAACTTGCAAGGACTGGCTAAAAATTCTAATATGTGCCACACAAATAGGTGAAAGACTGTCAACTTCTCCCAGATTAACTTATTGTGTTTATCAAAATGTCAGAGTTAGTTTGGGACTATAACGTTGGGAATGGGGCATATTGGTGTAATATCGCCGCAGCTCAAGTCAGATTTTGCCCATGATTCTAGTTGTGTATTCTTACATTTTTGTGTGTTTTTCTATACCTTTTGCACTTTTCTGTGTGTGCTGGTTCTTATTAAGATTCTTATTCATGTTTGTAATCATTTAATCACCATTTGAAGTTATTTCTACTTGTGTATATACTGTAAATATTTAGTGTTGTGTTATTTGCACATTTTATATTACTTTGTCTTATTTTCATATTTGATTTATATATTAGTGCTGTCAAGCGATTAAAATATTTAATCGCGATTAATGTCGCGACTGTCATAGTTAACTCGCGATTAATCGCAATTTAATCGCACATTTTTGTCCCATGAAAAACCATTGTAATTCTCTGATCAGCATAAAAAAGTGAATGGGCTTGCTTTGTACCAATGTTTTTTTTTTTTTTATTGCAGAGCATAACACGTCTTGTCACAGCCACTGACATCCATAACTTCCATATTAGATGAGAAAACCAAGGGATGAAAAATAAAGTGCATATCACTGTGAAAATAAAAAAATTTTTATTTTACTCATCATTAGTTTCTTTTGAAGAGAAGTATTTGCCATAAAAAGAAAAAAACAGATAAAAATAAAAACATTCATCATACGTTCATCATAGTGTGGCACTGTATTATCTAATGCTCACTGCGTATAACTCTACACCTCCCCGGTGGAGATGAGCTGGGAAACTGAAGACTGAAGGAACAGTATTGAAAAGTATTTTTCCAGTCTCACCTGTGAAAGGTAATCCCATGTGATCTCGTTTGGACGGTAAACCTGTTGGTACAGTTAAACGCAGCACATGAATGAGGCATCTTTATTCTCGGCTACTGTCTAGACGCTATACCAGAGACGGTTGAAGAATCTCCACTTTGCCCCATCCAATATGGCGGCGAGGATGTTTATATGTCTGTGCCTTTCTCCATCACTCACACGTACTCTTATTGAAGCAGCGCGCGACAAGCCTCAACAGGAACTGCGGGTGACTCGCAGGGCCAAATTAGAATTTGCGTTAACGGCACTATTTTTTTTAATCGCGTTAAATTGAGATCGCGTTAACTTTGACAGCACTAATATATATATATATATATATATATATATATATATATATATATATATATTAGTGCTGTCAAGCGATTAAAATATTTAATCGCGATTAATGTCGCGACTGTCATAGTTAACTCGATTAATCGCAATTTAATCGCACATTTTTGTCACATGAAAAACCATTGTAATTCTCTTATCAGCATAAAAAAGTGAATGGGCTTGCTCACCGTTCGAACTACGGGGGTACTCGGGGGATCCGAGATCCCCTGAAACAGACATGAGATCCCTTGAAAACATGATTTGGGAAATGTTGGGGGGTCTCTAAAATACTGGCAAAATGATGTTTATTGACATAGCAATCGTGTGTAACGGGAAGCATTTGCATATCCGAAGTGAGCGCGCGATGGAGATCCGCGCTCTGAGACAAGCGCAAGCACCACCCCCCCCCCCAGGGAAAAAAAGGGACCCCCCCGAAAATATCAGCATAGTTCGAACACTGGTTGTACCAATGTTTTTGTTTTTTTTTTATTGCAGAGCATAACACGTCTTGTCACAGCCACTGCAAAGTGGGGCTGGAGCCGCTGATGGGAAAACGAAACCTAAGCCAAGCACCGTGGCTCTTCGGGGGAGGGCAGAGGACTCTGGCTGTGCGGGGCGTGGCATCATGTCACAGAGCGTTAATCTCACGATAAAAAAAATTATCGCCGTTAAAATTGAGTCAAGTTAACGCGTTAATAACGCGACATTTTTGACAGCACTAATATATATATATATATATATATATATATATATATATATATATATATATATAAAAAAGTGTGTGTGTATATTTTGTCTATTCTTGTGTTTGGGTTTGATAATTATTTATAATAATGTAGAGTTCATTTATTAAGTAAAAATCGTAAGAATGATTACAATATGTGTGATGTTTATTAAGTCTTCAGTGGGTAGGCGGCCATAAGGCCTTTCATTGAGGGGGGGGATAATTATGGGCCCCAGATCCCCCTTTGCCTAGGGCCCCCAAATAGCTTGAAACGGGCCTGTACTGTTTACATTCTATTCTACCATAGCATCCTACTGAACCACTTCCACTACGCATACCGCTTAGAATCTGATCATCTCGCAGTTGCCTTCTGTAAATTTTTTTTGTTTGTTTTTGGCATTTGTGTGCGTCATATAAGCTACTGGATGTCTTAATTTCCTTCAGGATGAATAAAGTATCCATCCATCTAACTAATGGGGGCTTTTCCATGTCACTCATTCATATTTTTTCTTTATTTTTATTATCCCTCGCCCAAACGAAGTTTGGTGGGGGATATACTGTAGAAACTGGTTCCCTCCATCTGTCCAGTCACGTTTTAGTTTCTGGGCCATATCTTTAAAACTACTGAAGATACCCTCATGAAACTTTGTATAAATATCAAGCAGCATGTGATCTGGTGCCTTTTGCCATTTTGGATTTTTTTTTTTTTTTTGGGGGGGGGGGGGGGGGGGGGGGGGGGGGATTTTGACTTCGTTTCTAAGAGCAGTGTTTGTTTCCGGAGCATATATCCAAAACTATTCAGGATATGGATTTGAAACTTGGTATACATGTTAACAAGGTGATGTAGATGTGCCTTTTCATACTAAGAAATTTAAAGAAATTTTCATGTTTCCATGGAAACAATTTCAGACTTAGTCGCTCAGGTTAGTCTTTGTTTCCAGAGCAGAACTTGAAAACTATGAGTGGTACGGTCTTCAAAGTTGGTATATGTGTTGATTAAGGCATGTATATGTGCCTTTTGGTACTAAAAGATGTGAGAAATTTTAATTTTTAGCTCACCTGGACCAAAGGTGCAGTGGGTTTATGCCATGGGCTGCTGAGGTCAATGTAAAGAGGTAGGGTTGGTTTCCTGCAGCAGAACTTGAAAAATGTGACAAATATCTTGAAACTTGGTATATAGGGCTGGGGATATAGATGACTGTCTTCTTGCTATTAATTAAAAGACACTTCATGTCTGAAAGTATGATTGACAGTTTCTCTTTACTCAGTTGAGCGGTTCTTCACATAACTTGGATTACTACAGTTGTGGAAGAGGGCTTTTACTGTATTTTTAATTATTGACTATTTGGTCTCAAACGCATTAAAAAGGCAAGAAATTGCACCAATTAACTTTTAACAAGACACCTGTTAATTGAAAACCATTCCAGGTGACTACCTCATGAAGCTGGTTTAGATAATGCCAATAGTGTGCAAAGCATCAAGGTAAATGCAAGCTACTTTGAAGAATCTAAAATGTGGGGTTTGGGGTTTGTTTTTTTAAAAAACACCATGTTTACCACAATTCCATGTGTTTTCATATCTTCAATATTGTTCTACAATGTAGAAAAGTGTCAAAATACAGAAAATCCTGAACAAATGTGTGCCCAAATGTTTGGATTCATATCAATTTACTTACACACACTGATCATGGGCAAAGTCTTTCAATTTTTAATGACCCAAGATTAAACAAATTGTCAACAGAAGTGCATGAATTATTCAGTAATTATTTCCCCATCATTTTTATTTTTGAATCTAACTACACTTTATTTTGAAAAAAAAAAACGATTTGTGGTTGAGATGCATGCAAAAAATGTGAAACATTTGGCCGTGTGATGACCGACACACATGCATCCAGTCAGAGGTAGCGTGAAAAGCATAAAAACTGATGAACTTCCTCCAGCTTCTGAGAGAAAGTTTGTTTGATTTCAGCAAAAAGTTGTAAAGCATCCAAAAAGCTCAAGTTCATGTACAGTGGTGCTTGAAAGTTTGTGAACCCTTTAGAATTTTCTATATTTCTGCATAAATATGACCTAAAACATCAGATTTTCACACAAGTCCTAAAAGTAGATAAAGAGAACCCAGTTAAACAAATGAGACAAAAATATTATCCTTGGTCATTTATTTATTGAGGAAAATGATCCAGTATTACATATCTGTGAGTGGCAAAAGTATGTGAACCTCTAGGATTAGCAGTTAATTCAAAGGTGAAATTAGAGCCAGGTGTCTGCCATCCCGTTGATTGACATCAGGTGTGAGTGGGCACCCTGTTTTATTTAAAGAACAGGGATCTATCAAAGTCTGATCTTCACAACACATGTTTGTGGAAGTGTATCATGGCATGAACAAAGGAGATTTCTGAGGACCTCAGAAAAAGCGTTGATGCTCATCAGGCTGGAAAAGGTTACAAAACCATCTCTAAAGAGTTTGGACTCCACCAATCCACAGTCAGACAGATTGTGTACAAATGGAGGAAATTCAAGACCATTGTTACCCTCCCCAGGAGTGGTCGACCAACAAAGAGCAAGGCGTGTAATAGTCAGCGAGGTCACAAAGGAGCCCAGAGTAACTTCTAAGCAACTGAAGGCCTCTCTCACATTGGCTAATGTTCACGAGTCCACCATCAGGAGAACACTGAACAACAATGGTGTGCATGGCAGGGTTGCAAGGAGAAAGCCACTGCTCTCCAAAAAGAACATTGCTGCTCATCTGCAGTTTGCTAAAGATCACGTGGACAAGTCAGAAGGCTATTGGAAAAATGTTTTGTGGACGGATGAGACCAAAATAGAACTTTTTGGTTTAAATGAGAAGCGTTATGTTTGGAGAAAGGAAAACAGTGCATTCCAGCATAAGAACCTTATTCCATCTGTGAAACATGGTGGTGGTAGTATCATGGTTTGGGCCCGTTTTGCTGCATCTGGGCTAGGACGGCTTGCCATCATTGATGGAACAATGAATTCTGAATTAAACCAGCGAATTCTAAAGGAAAATGTCAGGACATCTGTCCATGAACTGAATCTCAAGAGAAGGTGGGTCATGCAGCAAGACAACGACCCTAAGCACACAAGTCGTTCTACCAAAGAATGGTTAAAGAAGAATAAAGTTAATGTTTTGGAATGGCCAAGTCAAAGTCCTGACCTTAATACAACCGAAATGTTGTGGAAGGACCTGAAGCGAGCAGTTCATGTGAGGAAACCCACCAACATCCCAGAGATGAAGCTGTTCTGTATGGAGGAATGGGCTAAAATTCCTCCAAGCCGGTGTGCAGGACTGATCAACAGTTACCGCAAACGTTTAGCTGCAGTTATTGCTGCACAAGGGGGTCACACCAGATACTGAAAGCAAAGGTTCACATACTTTTGCCACTGACGTATGTAATATTGGATCATTTTCCTCAATAAATGACCGAGTATAATATTTTGTCTCATTTATTTAACTGGGTTCTCTTTATCTACTTTTAGGTCTTGTGTGAAAATCTGATGTTTTACGTCATATTTATGCAGAAATATCGAAAATTCTAAAGGGCTCACAAACTTTTCAAGCACCACTGTATGTGACAAGAATTTTAACTTCCTTTTCTCAATATACAGGGTGTTTAAAAAAAAAAACTGCTATCATTTCACAATCTAATAATTTTGCCAATTCTTGTTCAATTGACCTCAAATTTTAACAGCATGTGTAGAAACGGGTCAAAATTTTGTGTTTCACATTTTTGGTCATCTTTTTAGGTATAGAAATTGGCATTCACTGGAAAAGGTGTGTGTTACAGTACGCTCGAACAAGACTGTGCAGCATGCATTTACAAGAGAATTCTCTAAATATGCACCGTTACCAGAAAAGACTTACCATAGACATGCTGCAGCGTGTTTGGCAGGAACTGGACTACCGACTTGATGTGTGCCATCTCTCAGGTGGCGTGAATATTGAAAATTTGTGAAATCGTTCATGGAATCCACATACCTTTGAATTTCTTGTTCAAATTTTGAGGAATAAATCTTATACTGCTCAACATTAAGCCTGTTCAGTTTCATTTGTCTAGACTATGTAACAATGGATATAAAAAGTATACACATCCTTAAATTTTTATATATATATATATATATATATATATATATATATATATATATATATATATAATTTCAAAACTTTTCCCCACCTTTAATGGGACCTACAACCTGTACAATTCAATGGAAAAACAGATTTCAGGGGAAAAACAAAGAATAAAAAACATACAATAAGCTGGTTGCATAAGTGTGCACACCCTTAAACTAATACTTTGTTGAAGCACCTTTTGATTTAATTACAGCATTCAGTCTTTTTGGGTCGGAGTCTATCAGCCTGCCACATCTAGATTTGGCAATATTTGCCCACTCTTCCTTGCAAAAACACTCCAAATCTGTCAGATTGCGAGGGCAGCTCTTGTGCTCAGCCCTTTTCAGGTCAACCTACATATTTTCAATTGGATTTAGGTCTGGGCTCTGGCTGGGCCATTTCAAAACTTTTTTGGGGTCATTGTAGTGCTGAAAGATGAAATGCCTCTTATCTTCAGCTTTCTGGCAGACACCTGAAGGTTTTGGACCAAAATTGACTGGTATTTAGAAGTTCATAATTCCCTCCACCTTGACGAAAGCCTCTGTTCCAGCTGAAGAAAAACAACCCCAAAACACGATGCTGCCACCACCATGCTTCACCGTGGGTATGGGGTTCTTTTGGTGATGCGCAGTGTTGTTGTTGTGCCAAACATACCTTTTGGAATTGTGGCCAAAAAGTTCAACCTTGGTTTCATCAGACCATAACACATTTTCCCACATGCTTTTGGGAGCTGATGCTTTTTTTTTTTTTGCAAAATTTAGCCAGACCTGGATGTTTTTTTTTCACCCTACCTCATAGTCCAGACATATGGAGAACACTGTAGTATACATGTAGTACACAACCAGTACTTGCCAGAAATTCCTGCAGCTCCTTCAGTGTTGCTGTCGGCCTCTTGGCAGCCTCCCTGACCAGTTTGCTTCTTGTCTTTTCATCAATTTTGAAGGGACATCCAGTTCTCGGTAATGCCACTGTTGTCCCATATTTTCTCCACTTCTTGATGACTGTCCTCACTGTGCTCCATGGTATATCTAATACTGTGGAAATGTTTTTGTCCCCTTCTCCTGACTGACACCTTTCAACAATGAGATCCCTGTGATGCTTTGTAAGCTCTCTGTGAACCCTGGCTTTTGCTGGAGGAGCAACTGAGTAAATGTCTGAACTTTATTTGGGGTTAATCAGAGTCATTTTAGTTGATGGCAGGCGTGAACCCAAAAAGACTGAATGCTGTAATTAAATCAAAAGGTGCTTCAACAAAGTATTCGTATAAGGGTGTGCACACTTATGCAACCAGCTTATTGTACATTTTTTATATTTTTCCCCTCCTAACAAATTTGTTTTTCAGTTGAACTATACAGGTTACAGGCCACATTAAAGGTGGGAAAAGTTTTGAAATTATTTATCGTCTTCTGGTTTTTTTTTTTTTTACATCAGAAAAACCTATCATTTTAATAGGGCGTGTACACAGTATATCCACTGTAGTTTCTGGGATATTTACATCTCAAATTATATCAAATGTGTGTGTATATCTCCCCTCAGAGCCCTGTGATGACCTGGCGACTTGTCCAGGGTGTACCCCGCCTTTCGCCCGTAGTCAGCTGGGATAGGCTCCAGCTTGCCTGCGACCCTGTAGAACAGGATAAAGAGGCTAGAGATAATGAGATGAGATCTCCCCTCAGAAACCACAAAATTGATCAAGTCTGCCTTTTAATCATCTATACAAGCAATTATTGGTCTGCTGACTTGCAGTGGCGCTCTTTAAAAGGTATGCCAAACATCAACGCAGCAAGGATGCCAAGCATGGACATGCGAACAAAACAGCAACTCTCGCCAACTACTTCCAGTTACACTGCTGCCCGTGACAGCTGAATACAGAGATCATCATGGGTTCAAAAGGAACACAGAGTTCCAACCTATGAATTTGTGAAATGGAAACTAGAGAGCAGAGCAAACAGGTCATTGAGACACCATCATCTAAACAGATTTACTGCTAACCGTTTTAGTCTTCTCAGTTAGCCAGGCAACATGTCCTAACTATCCATGCAAACGAAACCGTTTCGGTCTTAAATTCTGATACATCCACAACAGCTTTTCCTATAGCCTAAACATCAAATGTCTATAGCTATAGCTTTCACTTTGAGCTAAAATAAGTTAAAAAATTACACGTATAGAGCCTGTTAACTATTAGTCTGGATAAAATGAAGACTAATTGCTACAATTAGCTATTTGGATAATAATGCTCTTTGTTTATGTTTTGATAAAAGCTTCACTTTTTTTTTTAAATTCGTGTTTAGCTTCTCTCGTACAAAGCTGTATCCGCTTCATTTTTTTTTTAGCAAAGATCAAAAAGGCTAAAAGAATTGATGCATGTGTTACATTAGATGTTCCTGTAGATAACGTACAAACGTGTAGATAACGTACAAACAGGAACATTAGATGTTCCTGTAGATAACGTTCTCTCGTACAAAGCTGTATCCGCTTCATTTTTTTTTAAGCAAAGATCAAAAAGGCTAAAAGAATTGATGCATGCGTTACATTATGCTACTGTAGATAACGTTTCTCACTCCTATACATCCAACACGGTAAATAGCACGGCAACACTGTTTGCTTTTAAATGCCGACACCATGCATGTACCCGACATGCATAAAACCTAGTAAACATGCCTAGAGGAAAAGAAAGACACCTGTGTTGGTGTGGGCTCTGGTATCCGGTCCAAAATAACCACTCTTCCTGTCAGTCCAGCACACAGACATGAATTTACATCATTACACAGAGCTCAGTGATCAGTAATTAGGAATGTTAAGAAACAGGGTGTAATAAGGAAGGGGAGAAAAAAAAAAGTCTGTATAAGAAGATAAAATTCCAGAGAGATCTTCAGAAATATTCCGGAATGAAGTTTTTCAGATTGTCACGACGCAGGTGAAGAGTTCCTGTCGAAGTGGGAAAAGCTGCAGGTGGGAAGTTTCTGAATTTCTGCCTCAGCTAACAGGACTGGAGTTTCTAGAACGACACATCAAACTACAACCAAGAGACAGAGGCGGGAACAGGCAAGAGTGACAGGCAGGAGAGATAACCGAACCCAGCAGGCTCCATGTATGGGCCTAAGAGAAGAACACAGTGAGAGGGGAATCTGCCATAAATAGCCAAAGGAGTAGAGAGAGAGAGAGAGAGATATGGAATCAGCTGTCTACCAGGCCTCGTCATGCAGGATCGCTAGGAGCACATTTTCTATTCCCACTCAAATGAGGACCTCGATCACAATTCTTAATACATTTTGGTTTTGTAGATCCTCTCTTTCTATAATTTAAAAAAAAAAACACACACACGCGTTTTGATGGATCACAAGTTATACTTGGGGGTGGGAGAAGATGGTGTTGGCCTTAGTTTTCACAGCGCATGACTTTAGAGGATCAGTCACAGTCACTTGGCTGAGCTGAGCAGCAGCCATGTTTAACATGACTCTGGGATTTTGTGGCAGCTGTTGATCACTTGTCAGCACATGACCAGACCGGTGTGCTCTCTCTTACATTCTGTCAGGGTCACAGATACGGGCGCATTAACCCTCCAGGATAAACATTTATGAAATCCATACAGTATGTTTTCCCCTCAATCAAACACACGAAAGAAGGCTCACCGAGTCTTCTCATGAGGAAGACGGTTCTAGAACAAACATACAACCAAGGAGAGCGTGTAATGAACACCATGAATTTCACGGCATTAGGTTTTGTAAGCGTTGTGGCAATAATACAGCGACACGTTGACAGAAAATGTACTTTTAATACTTAAGAGTGGTGCTTGAAAGTTTATGAACCCTTTAGAATTTTCTATATTTCTGCATAAATGACCTAAAACATCTGATTTTCACACAAGTCCTAAAAGTAGATAAAGAGAACCCAGTTAAACAAATGAGACAAAAATATTATACTTGGTCACTTATTGAAGAAAATGATCCAAGATTACATATGTCAGTGGCAAAAGTATGTACAACCCCGATTCCAAAAAAGTTGGGACAAAGTACAAATTGTAAATAAAAACGGAATGCAATGATGTGGAAGTTTCAAAATTCCATATTTTATTCAGAATAGAACATAGATGGCATATCAAATGTTTAAACTGAGAAAATGTATCATTTAAAGAGAAAAATTAGGTGATTTTAAATTTCATGACGACAACACATCTCAAAAAAGTTGGGACAAGGCCATGTTTACCACTGTGAGACATCCCCTTTTCTCTTTACAACAGTCTGCAAACGTCTGGGGACTGAGGAGACAAGTTGCTCAAGTTTAGGGATAGGAATGTTAATCCATTCTTGTCTAATGTAGGATTCTAGTTGCTCAACTGTCTTAGGTCTTTTTTTGCCATATCTTCCGATTTATGATGCGCCAAATGTTTTCTATGGGTGAAAGATCTGGACTGCAGGCTGGCCAGTTCAGTACCCGGACCCTTCTTCTACGCAGCCATGATGCTGTAATTGATCCAGTATGTGGTTTGGCATTATGTTGGAAAATGCAAGGTCTTCCCTGAAAGAGACGTCGTCTGGATGGGAGCATATGTTGCTCTAGAACCTGGATATACCTTTCAGCATTGATGGTGTCTTTCCAGATGTGTAAGCTGCCCATGCCACATGCACTAATGCAACCCCATACCATCAGAGATGCAGGCTTCTGAACTGAGCGCTGATAACAACTTGGGTCGTCCTTCTCCTCTTTAGTCCGAATGACACGGCGTCCCTGATTTCCATAAAGAACTTCAAATTTTGATTCGTCTGACCACAGAACAGTTTTCCACTTTGCCACAGTCCATTTTAAATGAGCCTTGGCCCAGAGAAGACGTCTGCGCTTCTGGATCATGTTTAGATACGGCTTCTTCTTTGAACTATAGAGTTTTAGCTGGCAACGGCGGATGGCACGGTGAATTGTGTTCACAGATAATGTTCTCTGGAAATATTCCTGAGCCCATTTTGTGATTTCCAAGACAGAAGCATGCCTGTATGTGATGCAGTGCCGTCTAAGGGCCCGAAGATCACGGGCACACAGTATGGTTTTCCGGCCTTGACCCTTACGCACAGAGATTCTTCCAGATTCTCTGAATCTTTTGATGATGATATGCACTGTAGATGATATGTTCAAACTCTTTGCAATTTTACACTGTCGAACTCCTTTCTGATATTGCTCCACTATTTGTCGGCGCAGAATTAGGGGGATTGGTGATCCTCTTCCCATCTTTACTTCTGAGAGCCGCTGCCACTCCAAGATGCTCTTTTTATACCCAGTCATGTTAATGACCTATTGCCAATTGACCTAATGAGTTGCAGTTTGGTCCTCCAGCTGTTCCTTTTTTGTACCTTTAACTTTTCCAGCCTCTTATTGCCCCTGTCCCAACTTTGAGATGTGTTGCTGTCATGAAATTTCAAATGAGCCAATATTTGGCATGAAATTTCAAAATGTCTCACTTTCGACATTTGATATGTTGTCTATGTTCTATTGTGAATACAATACCAGTTTGAGATTCGTAAATTATTGAATTCCGTTTTTATTTACAATTTGTACTTTGTCCCAACTTTTTTGGAATCGGGGTTGTAAACCTTTGTTTTTAGTATCTGGTGTGACCCCCTTGTGCAGCAATGACTGCAACTAAATGTTTGCGGTAACTGTTGATCAGTCCTGCACACCGGCTTGGAGGAACTTTAACCCATTCCTCCCTACAGAACAGCTTCAACTCTGGGATGTTGGTGGGTTTCCTCACATGAACTGCTCACTTCAGGTCCTTCCACGACATTTTGATTGGATGAAGGTCAGGACTTTGATTTGGTCATTCCAAAACATCATTCTTTAACCATTCTTTGGTAGAACGACTTGCGTGCTTAGGGTCGTTGTCTTGCTGCATGACCCACCTTCTCTTGATTCAGTTCATGGACAGATGTCCTGACATTTTCCTTTAGAATTCACTGGTATAATTCAGAATTCATTGTTCCATCAGTGATGGCAAGCCGTCCTGGCCCAGATGCAGCAAAACAGGCCCAAACCATGATACTACCACCACCATGTTTCACAGATGGGATAAGGTTCTTATGCTGGAATGCAGTTTTCCTTTCTCCAAACATAATGCTTCTCATTTAAACCAAAAAGTTCTATTTTGGACTCATCCATCCACTAAACATTTTTCCACGTTTTCCACTGACTTTTCCACGTGATCTTTAGCAAACTGCAGATGAGCAGCAATGTTCTTTTTGGAGAGCAGTGGCTTTCTCCTTGCAACCTTGCCATGCACACCATTGTTGTTCAGTGTTCTCCTGATGGTGGACTCATGAACATTAGCCAATGTGAGAGAGGCCTCCAGTTGCTTAGAAGTTACCCTGGGGTCCTTTGTGACCTCGCCGACTATTACACGCCTTGCTATAGAGATCTTGCAGTCACGTGACCGGAAAGTACACAGCCGCCATCTTGTCGGTAAAAAACACAGCTGAATACTGCTGCACTCGTGTACAGAATGGATCAATTTCAACCGACGGACTACACGGCTCATTTTCTAATGAACAGATAACTAGATACCGTATATGTCTAAAATAAACGATCTACAGATTAGTGACCCTTATGGCTTACCGGACGTAGTTTTCACGACCGTGTCAGTGGATTTTGAACTGCCAGCGGAATACCCGGACGTGTATGATTACCTGATTAACTTTCCCTCGCTGTTCAGTGGTGAAGCACTGCGTGCTTATAAATCTCTGGACAGTTATCTTTACAGAAATTCAGGATTTGTCAGCGACTCAGATGTGGCATCTTGTAAACAAGAAAATAATCCTCATTGGACGGGTAAGTCACTTAAGTATTGAGTATAGCACTGACCAGCCGATTATAGAATAGAATAAGGTAATTCCAGCTGTAATTCCAAATCGTCCGTCTTGTTTACCATGGATCTGTCGTTGGAGAGGTAGAGGCTTAGCAGTGGAGATTTGAGTGGCTGTTTTCTGAGCTTAGTCAACAGGCCGGCTCTGCCTACAGCCTCGCTTTTGCTTCCGCTCCCGGTGCCGCCTCCTTCGCTTTGCTTCCAATAACAATCCACGGAGACTACGCTGGTCTCGCTATCTCGTCCGGAATGTTGTGCATGCGATGGAAATCGCTACAAACCGTCATTTTCTGCTGGAAGCCAATGTCCAGTAAGTCCATACGGTTGTAGTGGATATTGAAGTCTGGTACAGACGAACAACACGCAAAAATACACACAAAAAACATAAACGTGCACAGGTAGGGAGAGCTTGTAGCCGCAGCCATTGTAGTAGAATTGTATATAGTAGGGTTTTCCAGAAGAAAAGGTAGAAGTAAAAGCAGAAGTAGAACCAGAAGTAGAAGGCGGAAATATGGCGTTTGACCGACAAGATGGTGTCTGTCACAATCTGGATCGGCTGTGACGTCACATGCAAGTGCTCCATTGGAGTGATTTTTGTTGGTCGACCACTCCTGGAGAGGGTTGCAATGGTCTTGAATTTCCTCCATTTGTACACAATCTGTCTGACTGTGGATTGGTGGAGTCCAAACTCTTTAGAGATGGCTTTGTGACCTTTTCCAGCCTGATGAGCATCAACAACACTTTTTCTGAGGTCCTCAGAAATCTCCTTTGTTCGTGCCATGATACACTTCCACAAGCATGTGTTGTGAAGATCAGACTTTGATAGATCCCTGTTCTTTAAATAAAACAGGGTGCCCACTCACACCTGATTGTCATCCCATTGATTGAAAACACCTGACTCTAATTTCACCTTCAAATTAACTGCTAATCCTAGAGGTTCACATACTTTTGCCACTCACAGATATATAATATTGGATCATTTTCCTCAATAAATAAATGACAGAGTATAATTTTGTCTCATTTGTTTAACTGGGTTCTCTTTAGGACTTGTGAAAATCTGACATTTTAGGTCCTATTTATGTAGAAATATGGAAAATTCTAAAGCGTTCACAAACTTTCTAGCACCACTAAGTATTTTTAAAAGCAAGTACGTTAGTACTTTAAGTTAAGTAAAAATTTGACTGGACAACTTTCACTTGTATCAGACTAACATTTGACGAGTGAGATCTGTACTTTGACTTAATGAAGTTGGGTACTTTGTCCACCTCTGTTTATTATTGTTAAAGTTTGGATGCACTTTTTACCATTTTTGGACTGTTTTACAACAGTGGCGGTCATTTTAATCACCATGAAATTACACAGTGACCAAGAAAATCAAAACGATTTTCTTACAGTATTCCTGATTAAATCTTCTTAACCAGGCTTCTGGAGGAAGCAACCAAGGAGGTTTTTCAACCTTCCAAAACAGGCCAAGCACTTCCTTACTGGCTGTTTCTTCCAAGGTATGATATTTTCTCTTATCCGTCTTGACTTTTTTCAGAAGTAAAAAATAAAATAAAATATTGATTTAGCCAGAAATATATGCATGGGCATTAACTCGTGTTTGCCTTAGAAACACATTTCCACTATAAGCCTTTATGAAAATGCGTTATATACACTACCGTTCAAAAGTTTGGGGTCACTTTGAAATGTCCTTATTTTTGAAAGAAAAGCACTGTTCTTTTCAATGAAGATCACTTTAAACTAATCAGAAATCCACTCTATACATTGCTAATGTGGTAAATGACTATTCTAGCTGCAAATGTCTGGTTTTTGGTGCAATATCTCCATAGGTGTATAGAGGCCCATTTCCAGCAACTACACTAAGTAACTTTAAAAACGCACATTGATAAAACTTGCTGAATTCGTGCTTTTATCTCAAGAAGAAAAGAAATACATCACAATGGAAAAATAACTTCGTTCCGCCCGAATAAGTTCCAAATCTGTGCTCAAATCAGAATTTAAGGGAGTTGTACTCAATAACGTACAATATGACTCGGTTAGTCAATGACATGGACAGGCTTTAATTTTCAAACAAATTTTGCATGCACTGTACACACACAATCTTGCCTATAAATACCCGGGGGAAATGATGGGAAAATTGTCATTATTGAAGATGCCACGCCTAAGCCAAAATCAACGTGAACAGGCCATCGGGATGTTGCGTGCCGGAAGTACACAGACAGAGGTCGCCCGGCATTTCGGTGTTCATCATTCGACCATTTCCTGTTTGAGTCAGCGTTACAGACAGACAGGGAGCACCAGGGATCGTCCACGCCCTGGTCAGCCTCGAGTCACGACGCCAGTTCAGGATCAGCACATCAGGCTAGCTCACCTCCGTGACAGATTCCTGACACCCTCAGTCACTGCTGCTGAGACCCCTGGACGACACAGACCCAGAATCTCCAGCATGACGGTCCGAACATGGACCAACTGTCACTTTGAATTTTTTTATTGTGAATTAATTCTTGAGTTTGACAATAAATGTCCTTTATCGATGTTTCAACATGCGTGTGCATTACATACAATAACATAAATTTCAAATATATGCATGGATCTAAAGTGATATCGTGTTGAATTCCATTGTGCGTTTTTAAAGTTACTTAGTATATCACTCCAGTGTTCTAATGGTACAATGTGTTTGCTCATTGCCTCAGAAGGCTAATGGATGATTAGAAAACCCTTGTACAATCATGTTAGCACAGCTGAAAACAGTTGAGCTCTTTAGAGAAGCTATAAAACTGACCTTCCTTTGAGCAGATTGAGTTTCTGGAGCATCACATTTGTGGGGTCGATTAAATGCTCAAAATGGCCAGAAAAATGTCTCGACTATATTTTCTATTCATTTTACAACTTATGGTGGGAAATACCCTTACGAAAATTAACCATGGTTTTACTATGAAAACTAACCATGGTTTATAGTTATGCATGGTTTTTTGGGTAACCATGAAAACCATGGCGCATTTTACCTCAATGTTCACTTAAATTTGTAGGTTCTAAGTAAATGTTAATGTATCTGGGCTGTTAATCGAGATCCTTCTCTACAGCATTGACTGTTGGACGAAAGCATGGTAATACTACAGTTAGTGCATCCTTTTAAAAACCATACTATCCCTTTTTAAACTAATTTCGTAGTTACTATGACCTATTACACATACAACTATGATGCTACCACAGCTACTGCAGTACTATGGATAAACCACAGTAATGCTATGGTTGGTTCATAGTACTTAGAATCACCATGAGATACCATAGTAGAATCATGGTTACTATCATGGATGAACCATAGTAATACTATGGTTGGTTCATAGTACTTAGAATCACCATGAGATACCATAGTAGATCCATGGTTACTATCATGGATGAACCATAGTAATACTATGGTAGGTTCATAGTACTTAGAATAACCATGAGATACCATGGTAGAATCATGGTTACTATCATGGATGAACCATAATAATATTATGGTTGGTTCATAGTACTTAGAATCACCATGAAATACCATAGTAGATCCATGGTTACTATCATGGATGAACCACAGTAATACTATGGTTGGTTCATAGTACTTAGAATAACCATGAGATACCATGGTAGAATCATGGTTACTATCATGGATGAACCATAATAATATTATGGTTGGTTCATAGTACTTAGAATCACCATGAAATACCATAGTAGATCCATGGTTACTATCATGGATGAACCACAGTAATACTATGGTTGGTTCATAGTACTTAGAATAACCATGAGATACCATGGTAGAATCATGGTTACTATCATGGATGAACCATAATAATATTATGGTTGGTTCATAGTACTTAGAATCACCATGAAATACCATAGTAGATCCATGGTTACTATCATGGATGAACCACAGTAATACTATGGTTGGTTCATAGTACTTAGAATAACCATGAGATACCATGGTAGAATCATGGTTACTATCATGGATGAACCATAATAATATTATGGTTGGTTCATAGTACTTAGAATCACCATGAAATACCATAGTAGATCCATGGTTACTATCATGGATGAACCACAGTAATACTATGGTTGGTTCATAGTACTTAGAATCACCATGAAATACCATAGTAGATCCATGGTTACTATCATGGATGAACCACAGTAATACTATGGTTGGTTCATAGTACTTAGAATCACCATGAGATACCATGGTAGAATCATGGTTACTATCATGGATGAACCACAGTAATACTATGGTTGGCTCATAGTACTTAGAATCACCATGAAATACCATAGTAGAACCATGGTTACTATCATGGATGAACCATAGTAATACTATGGTAGGTTCATAGTACTTAGAATAACCATGAGATACCATGGTAGAATCATGGTTACTATCATGGATGAACCATAGTAATACTATGGTAGGTTCATAGTACTTAGAATAACCATGAGATACCATGGTAGAATCATGGTTACTACATAAAAACCATGATAAAACCATGGTAGATTTTCGTAAGGGTAAAAGTGTGACTTTTCATGGAAAACACAAAATGGTCTGGGTGACCCCAAACTTTTGAACGGTAGTGTATATTATATAATATATATCCAGTGCAGAGTTCCTAAACTTTTGTAATGTATATTTATACTCAGACTATATTTAGTCCATATTCATATGGCTGCCTCTCCAGAGTTTCATACTTTAATTGTATTATAAATAAACAAACCAGAATCAAATCTGAGCCACTCATTTCCAGGGAAAGCCTCAGTGCATGTTTTTGCCTAAACTTGCCAATATTTGGAGAAACACATCCACCACATTGCTTACCGTCCACCCTGGCGTCCTGTTAAACCCAATTTTAACTCATAACGCTGGTGCTTTAATGTATTTAAAGCCGTAAAGTAGTTTAAAAGCGCAGTGAGTGTGACACAAGCGCTTCCTTCCCACCTGCACTTTAATTAAGGAGCATGACGTCATTTTAAAACTTCCACCGTAACATGTGACCGGCCACAACCAATCACAGCACAGCAAGAGCCATGCACGTGTTTCCGGAATTATCAACAAAAATGGTTAGTTTGTTGTTGTTTAACAAACATTTTGATAACGTCCCGAAGTAGCTTCAGTAAAAATAAATAGCTCACACAACAAAAAAAAAGAGTTCTTGTTGAGAGAAAATATCTTTAATTTGGGTGAATTTATCTATTATTTCTTCTTAGAAGTTTACTAGAACTCAAATGTAAGATTATTTAGCTGACTTTGAGACGCTTTTACTCATTTCAAGCCTTAAATTTTCTTATTCTATTGGCAGATCTCATCTCATCTCATCTCATCTCATCTCATCATCTCTAGCCGCTTTATCCTTCTACAGGGTCGCAGGCAAGCTGGAGCCTATCCCAGCTGACTACGGGCGAAAGGCGGGGTACACCCTGGACAAGTCGCCAGGTCATCACAGGGCTGACACATAGACACAGACAGCCATTCACACTCACATTCACACCTACGGTCAATAGTCACCAGTTAACCTAACCTGCATGTCTTTGGACTGTGGGGGAAACCGGAGCACCCAGAGGAAACCCACACGGACACGGGGAGAACATGCAAACTCCGCACAGAAAGGCCCTCGCCGGCCACGGGGCTCGAACCCGGACCTTCTTGCTGTGAGGCGACAGCGCTAACCACTACACCACCGTGCCGCCCCCGCGACTGGTCATATCCAGTGGATGTGGATAGAATAATATAGGATTGCTCCTAAGGGATCATTCAGTCCAGTCATTCGGATTTGTTGCTTGGATTTGTTACAGGGGAACATAGAAAATGAATGCTTTGTCACTTGCTAGTGTGCATGTAAAGGTTAGAAACAAATTTCAACCATAAAGCCTTATCTGAATGTCCATAAGACAAGCAAAAATATATCTAAATCAATCAGTAATCAGTAATTGCTGTGAGGCGACAGCGCTAACCACTACACCACCGTGCCGCCCCTATTGGCAGATAATTTTGCTCGTTTTAAGCATTCAATTCTAGAAAGAAACAAAATTATCTGCCAATAGAATAAGAAAATTTAAGGCTTGAAATGAGTAAAAGCGTCTCAAAGTCAGCTAAATAATCTTACATTTGAGTTCTAGTAAACTTCTAATAAGAAATAATAGATAAATTCACCCAAATTAAAGATGTTTTCTCTCAACAAGAAATCATTTTTTTGCAGTGCAGAAGTGAAAGAAAGAGTCCTCACTGTCCCTGCTGTCTGCTATCAACTCCAACACTGAGCCTGTCAGTAAATGTCGCTTCTGCACATGGAATAGTGGACAGTGCATAATATATCATCACACATACCATAAGAGCAAGGAGAATGTTGATTTCTTTTATTATTTATTTACTTATTTTTATTTATTCATTTATTTTTACACATCAGAGTGTTGTTGTGTGATCAGAAATGTAGCTGAAAGTTTGTGAACCCTTTAGAATTTTCTATATTTCTGCATAAATATGACCTAAAACATCATCAGATTTTCACACAAGTCCTAAAAGTAGATAAAGAGAACCCAGTTAAACAAATGAGACAAAAATATTATACTCGGTCATTTATTTATTGAGGAAAATGATCCAATATTACATATCTGTGAGTGGCAAAAGTATGTGAACCTTTGCTTTCAGTATCTGGTGTGACCCCCTTGTGCAGCAATAACTGCAACTAAACATTTGCGGTAACTGTTGATCAGTCCTGCACACCGGCTTGGAGGAATTTTAGCCCATTCCTCTGTACAGAACAACTTCAACTCTGGGATGTTGGTGGGTTTCCTCACATGAACTGCTCGCTTCAGGTCCTTCTACAACATTTCGGTTGGATTAAGGTCAGGACTTTGACTTGGCCATTCCAAAACATTAACTTTATTCTTCTTTAACCATTCTTTGGAAGAACGACTTGTGTGCTTAGGGTCGTTGTCTTGCTGCGTGACCCACCTTCTCTTGAGATTCAGTTCATGGACAGATGTCCTGACATTTTCCTTTAGAATTCGCTGGTATAATTCAGAATTCATTGTTCCATCAATGATGGCAAGCCGTCCTGGCCCAGATGCAGCAAAACAGGCCCAAACCATGATACTACCACCACCATGTTTCACAGATGGGATAAGGTTCTTATGCTGGAATGCAGGGGTTTCCTTTCTTCAAACATTACGCTTCTCATTTAAACCAAAAAGTTCTTTTTTGGTCTCATCCGTCCACGAAACATTTTTCCAATAGCCTTCTGGCTTGTCCACGTGATCTTTAGCAAACTGCAGACGAGCAGCAATGTTCTTTTTGGAGTGCAGTGGCTTTCTCCTTGCAACCCTGCCATGCACACCACTGTTGTTCAGTGTTCTCCTGATAGTGGACTCATTAACATTAGCCAATGTGAGAGAGGCCTTCAGTTGCTTAGAAGTTACTCTGGGGTCCTTTGTGACCTCGCCGACTATTACACGCCTTGCTCTTGGAGTGATCTTTGTTGGTCGACCACTCCTGGGGAGGGTAACAATGGTCTTGGATTTCCTCCATTTGTACACAATCTGTCTGACTGTGGATTGGTGGAGTCCAAACTCTTTAGAGACGGTTTTGTAACCTTTTCCAGCCTGATGAGCATCAACAACGCTTTTTCTGAGGTCCTCAGAAATCTCCTTTGTTCGTGCCATGATACACTTCCACAAATATGTTGTGAAGCTCAGACTTTGATAGATCCCTGTTCTTTAAATAAAACAGGGTGCCCACTCACACCTGATTGCCATCCCATTGACTGAAAACACCTGACTCTAATTTCACCTTCAAATTAACTGCTAATCCTAGAGGTTCACATACTTTTGCCACTCACAGATATACAACCCCGATTCCAAAAAAGTTGGGACAAAGTACAAATTGTAAATAAAAACGGAATGCAATGATGTGGAAGTTTCAAAATTCCATATTTTATTCAGAATAGAACATAGATGACATATCAAATGTTTAAACTGAGAAAATTTATCATTTATAGAGAAAAATTAGGTGATTTTAAATTTCATGACAACAACACATCTCAAAAAAGTTGGGACAAGGCCATGTTTACCACTGTGAGACATCCCCTTTTCTCTTTACAACAGTCTGTAAACGTCTGGGGACTGAGGAGACAAGTTGCTCAAGTTTAGGGATAGGAATGTTAACCCATTCTTGTCTAATGTAGGATTCTAGTTGCTCAACTGTCTTAGGTCTTTTTTGTCGTATCTTCCGTTTTATGATGCGCCAAATGTTTTCTATGGGTGAAAGATCTGGACTGCAGGCTGGCCAGTTCAGTACCCGGACCCTTCTTCTACGCAGCCATGATGCTGTAATTGATGCAGTATGTGGTTTGGCATTGTCATGTTGGAAAATGCAAGGTCTTCCCTGAAAGAGACGGATGGGATGGGAGCATATGTTGCTGGATGTTGCTGTTGTCTGGATGGGAGCATATGTTGCTCTAGAACCTGGATATACCTTTCAGCATTGATGGTGTCTTTCCAGATGTGTAAGCTGCCCATGCCACATGCACTAATGCAACCCCATACCATCAGAGATGCAGGCTTCTGAACTGAGCGCTGATAACAACTTGGGTCGTCCTTCTCCTCTTTAGTCCGAATGACACGGCGTCCCTGATTTCCATAAAGAACTTCAAATTTTGATTCGTCTGACCACAGAACAGTTTTCCACTTTGCCACAGTCCATTTTAAACGAGCCTCGTCCCAGAGAAGACGTCTGCGCTTCTGGATCATGTTTAGATACGGCTTCTTCTTTGAACTATAGAGTTTTAGCTGGCAACGGCGGATGGCACGGTGAATTGTGTTCACAGATAATGTTCTCTGGAAATATTCCTGAGCCCATTTTGTGATTTCCAAGACAGAAGCATGCCTGTATGTGATGCAGTGCCGTCTAAGGGCCCGAAGATCACGGGCACCCAGTATGGTTTTCTGGCCTTGACCCTTACACACAGAGATTCTTCCAGATTCTCTGAATCTTTTGATGATATTATGCACTGTAGATGATGATATGTTCAAACTCTTTGCAATTTTACACTGTCGAACTCCTTTCTGATATTGCTCCACTATTTGTCGGTGCAGAATTAGGGGGATTGGTGATCCTCTTCCCATCTTTACTTCTGAGAGCCGCTGCCACTCCAAGATGCTCTTTTTATACCCAGTCATGTTAATGACCTATTGCCAATTGACCTAATGAGTTGCAATTTGGTCCTCCAGCTGTTCCTTTTTTGTACCTTTAACTTTTCCAGCCTCTTATTGCCCCTGTCCCAACTTTTTTGAGATGTGTTGCTGTCATGAAATTCCAAATGAGCCAATATTTGGCATGAAATTTCAAAATGTCTCACTTTCGACATTTGATATGTTGTCTATGTTCTATTGTGAATACAATACCAGTTTTTGAGATTCGTAAATTATTGCATTCCGTTTTTATTTACAATTTGTACTTTGTCCCAACTTTTTTGGAATCGGGGTTGTATAATATTGGATCATTTTCCTCAATAAATAAATGACCGAGTATAATATTTTTGTCTCATTTGTTTAACCGGGTTCTCTTTATCTACTTTTAGGACTTGTGTGAAAATCTGATGATATTTTCGGTCATATTTATGCAGAAATATAGAAAATTCTAAAGGGTTCACAAACTTTCAAGCACCACTGTGTGTATAGAGAGAGAGAGATAGAGAGAGGATATTACATGGTGGTGCAAAGATATGAAGTTTATCTTTGAGTGGTGAATATATATCACGAGTGAGCGAAGCAAACTAGTGAAATATTTTCAACACAAGATGATAAACTTCATATCTTCATGCCACCATGTAATATTCTTTATATTATATAGACACATCCACAAAAAAAAAAGTGCAAGTTAATCAAAAGAATTTTAATTTTGAACCGGTTCGCCATTTTCATGGCATGTGTCTAGTCAGAGGGAAAACACTGGGAGTGATGTCATCGGAGTGAAATATCAGGAATTATTATGCATACAGGACACTTTTTTGATGGAATAAAAACATGTATTCTATTCCCTTCTAGCGGGTTTCTTTCATTTGGTTTAATAGCATGCAGAATTGTTAGCATATCGCTTATCCTACATGTATTACGTCACTCTACCCAATGGAGAATGAGCATTGAATATGGTTTGTGATACTGCTTGGTTGTCAAGACAACATGACGTCACATATCAGAGACTTGAAACTTCCACACTAGCGAGCGACTGTGACAATTTGTAAACAAACATGGCCGCCAGGTTTGCTTCGTTAAATAGGGAAGCTTTTGAGAGAATTTTGAAAGAGAAAGACCCGTTGAACACCCGAAAAGAACGTGTATGTATAATAATAATAATAATAATAATAATAATAATAATATTGGGCGGCACGGTGGTGTAATGGTTAACGCTGTCGCCTCACAGCAAGAAGGTCCGGTTTCGAGCCCCGTGGCCGGCGAGGGCCTTTCTGTGCGGAGTTTGCATGTTCTCCCCGTGTCTGTGTGGGTTTCCTCCGGGTGCTCCGGTTTCCCCTACAGTCCAAAGACATGCAGGTTAGGTTAACTGGTGACTCTAAATTGAGCGTAGGTGTGAATGTGAGTGTGAATGGTTGTCTGTGTCTATGTGTCAGCCCTGTGATGACCTGGCGACTTGTCCAGGGTGTACCCCGCCTTTCGCCCGTAGTCAGCTGGGATAGGCTCCAGCTTGCCTGTGACCCTGTAGAACAGGATAAAGCGGCTAGAGATAATGAGATGAGATGAGATAATAATATTGGCTGGCTTTTTTTCGTGATATATCAGGTATATTCCATTCAGCTAGCATGATACTGAACTTGTCTTCGATTCATTCAATATCATGCTAGTCGAATGGAATATATCTGATAGACCACTCAATGCCAGCCAATATTATTTTAATAAGTCACTCAGATCCGTGATGGATTTCTTATGAAAAATGCAAGTTTTTCAACACAAAAAGATAAACTTTATATCTTCAAGCCACCTTTTGATTTTCCTTTTATTATATCGACACATTTACAAACAAAAAGTACCCAAATTTATTAAAACAATTCATCGATTTCCTCATGACTGACATCTAGAGATTTATGTCACAGTTTTGGTTCTTGATGTCCCAGATGTAGCTCGTATGAAAAATACTCGTTGTGTATTTCCTAGTATATATATATATATATATATATATATATATATATATATATATATATGAGTACACCCCCTTTGAAAAGTAACATTTTAAACAGTATCTCAATGAACACAAACAATTTCCAAAATGTTGAAAAGACAAAGTTTAATATAACATCTGTTTAACTTATAACATGAAAGTAAGGTTAATAATATAACTTAGATTACACATTTTTCAGTTTTACTCAAATTAGGGTGGTGCAAAAATGAGTACACCCCACAACAAAAACTACTACATCTAGTACTTTGTATGGCCTCCATGATTTTTAATGACAGCACCAAGTCTTCTAGGCATGGAATGAACAAGTTGGAGACATTTTGCAACATCAATCTTTTTCCATTCTTCAACAATGACCTCTTTTAGTGACTGGATGCTGGATGGAGAGTGATGCTCAACTTGTCTCTTCAGAATTCCCCATAGGTGTTCGATTGGGTTCAGATCAGGAGACAGACTTGGCCACTGAATCACTTTCACCCTGTTCTTCTTCAGAACTCCAACAGTGGCCTTAGATGTGTGTTTAGGATCATTATCACATTGGAAAAATGCACAATGGCCAAGGGCACAGAGTGATGGTAGCATCTTCTCTTTCAGTATAGAGCAATACATCTGTGAATTCATGATGCCATCAATGAAATGCAGCTCCCCGACACCAGCAGCACTCATGCAGCCCCACATAAGGACACTGCCACCACCATGTTTCACTGTAGGCACCAGGCATTTTTCTTTGTATTCCTCACCTTTGCGACGCCATACAGTTTTGAAGCCATCAGTTCCAAAAACATTTATCTTGGTCTCATCACTCCAGAGTCTAGAGTCCCAGTAGTCTTCATCTTTGTCAGCATGGGCCCTGGCAAACTCTAGGCGGGCTTTTTTGTGCCTGGGCTTTAGGAGAGCCTTCTTTCGTGGACGGCATCCATGCATGCCATTCCTCTGCAGTGTACGCCGTATTGTGTCACGGGAAATAGTCACCCCAGTTTGGCTTTCTATTTCTTTAGATAACTGCAGTGAACGTGCATGCTGATTTTCTTCAACCCTTCTCATCAGAAGACGCTCCTCCCGAGGTGTTAACTTCCGTGGACAACCTGGACGTCTCTGTCAGATGGTTGCAGTTCCATCTCTCTTAAATTTTTGTACCACTTTTGCTACAGTATTCTGACTGATAAGTAAAGCTTTGCTGATGATCTTGTAGCCTTCACCTTTGTGGTGTAAAGAAATTATTTTCTTTGGGGAATTCTGAAGAGACAAGTTGAGCATCACTCTCCATCCAGCATCCAGTCACTAAAAGAGGTCGTTGTTGAAGAATGGAAAAAGATTGATGTTGCAAAATGTCTCCAACTTGTTCATTCCATGCTGAGAAGACTTGGTGCTGTCATTAAAAATCATGGAGGCCATACAAAGTACTAGATGTAGTAGTTTTTGTTGTGGGGTGTACTCATTTTTGCACCACCCTAATTTGAGTAAAACTGAAAAATGTGTAATCTAAGTTTATATTATTAACCTTACTTTCACGTTATAAGTTAAACAGATGTTATATTAAACTTTGTCTTTTCAACATTTTGGAAATTGTTTGTGTTCATTGAGATACTGTTTAAAATGTTACTTTTCAAAGGGGGTGCACTCATTTACGCTGAGCACTGTATATATATATATATATATATATATATATATATATATATATATATATATATATATATATATACATACACACACACACACTACCGTTCAAAAGTTTGGGGTCACTTTGAAATGTCCTTATTTTTGAAAGAAAAGCACTGTTCTTTTCAATGAAGATCACTTTAAACTAATCAGAAATGCACTCTATACATTGCTAATGTGGTAAATGACTATTCTAGCTGCAAATGTGTGGTTTTTGGTGCAATATCTCCATAGGTGTATAGAGGCCCATTTCCAGCAACTCTCACTCCAGTGTTCTAATGGTACAATGTGTTTGCTCATTGCCTCAGAAGGCTAATGGATGATTAGAAAACCCTTGTACAATCATGTTAGCACAGCTGAAAACAGTTGAGCTCTTTAGAGAAGCTATAAAACTGACCTTCCTTTGAGCAGATTGAGTTTCTGGAGCATCACATTTGTGGGGTCGATTAAATGCTCAAAATGGCCAGAAAAATGTCTTGACTATATTTTCTATTCATTTTACAACTTATGATGGGAAATAAAAGTGTGACTTCTCATGGAAAACACAAAATTGTCTGGGTGACCCCAAACTTTTGAACGGTAGTATATAGATATATATATTAAAACAGTTATTCCATGAAATTGAGTCATACATGACCTGATGTTTTACCAAGCATCGCAGAGTTCTTTTGGAGACTTTAACTGTCACACTTGCTTCTTTAATTTTGCAGCAAAACCCAGGGGCCTTCATTATGTTTTTTGTCTCTTGCACAATATGATGCTTTCATGACTAACATATAAATTTCTCTATGACATTTCATTTCTGTTGGAAAAGTAATGCTTGGAAATATAAAATAGAAGCCATAAAATAAACATCTGTTACAAAATCTGTGCCAAAAAATTGGTTGCGTAATATACAGCCCAGAGTACTGTAGCTTCTCGGTTAAAAGTTGCAGAAGTATTTATCTCCCTCATGGGAGCCAGGTTTAATCATGTATCTTGCTTTCTGCTAAGTACTAAATTGTATCCAACAGCACAATGCAATATGAAACATTCTGGATTTTGAAACTTTTTGCAGCCAGGGACTTTGTTCATTTTTAAAACATTGAAAATGGATAAATCCATGGATCCTATCAGTACAGATTTAGTTTATGGACATAATCTAACCCTAACCATATATACCGTGAGTTGGCCTAGTGCTTAGCGTGTCTGCCTCTTGATTGCGAGTTCTACTCACGGTCGGGTCATACCAAAGACCATCATAAAAATGGTACCTACTGCCATCTGGCAAGGCACGCTGCAATACAGATGCGAGTGGGGAGTCAAACTCTCGCGGTTACCAGAGGACCCGCCCCCCACTGTAACCCTAGCTATGTAATGGGCGAGAGGCCAAGGGCTACGGAAACGGAGATCGGCGCCACCACATGGCGTGGGAAGGACTTTGAACCCGAACCATAACCCTTGGCTCATTATTTAAACATGTACAATGTATTCAGACTATTTAATGAGCCATAGCATTTTATACTCCTGAACGTTTCACTTATAAAACACGCTTTGATTGTTTTCTTTCTCTCTCTCTCTTCCCCCCCCCCAATCTGTCCCTCTGAGTTACATGTTGGTCCTGGGATTGAGATGCTGGCCTCTTCTGCCCCTCGGACCTGCTTGATCCATCCTGGTGCCCTGTGTCTGGTCGGAGTTTTATCGCATCGCTCCTGTGAAGGACGGCCCCATGAGGACAGTTGAGGGTTATACCTGTTAAAACTGTTAATATTATAGTCAGGCTGTCTGTTGTTGCCCAAATGAGGATGGGTTCCCTTTTGAGTCTGGTTCCTCTCGAGGTTTCTTCCTCATGTCGTCTGAGGGAGTTTTTCCTTGCCACCGTTGCCACAGGCTTGCTCATTGGGGATAGATTAGTGATAAAATTAGCTCATGTTTTAAGTCGTTCAAATTCTGTAAAGCTGCTTTGCGACAATGTTTATTGTTAAAAGCGCTGTACAAATAAACTTGATTTGATTTGATTAAAACTGCATTACATTCAAGCTGACATTTATAGAGTTGTTTTTATAGGCTCTTGTTTTTTTAGTTATTCAGGTTTTGATTAAGCCCATAAAACTTCAATTCAAGTGAGCAGTCAAACAAGGTAATAACTATAACAACTAAATAACTAATAATATAACTATTTAGGGGGGCGGCACGGTGGTGTAGTGGTTAGTGCTGTCGCCTCACAGCAAGAAGGTCCGGGTTCGAGCCCCGTGGCCGGTGAGGGCCTTTCTGTGCGGAGTTTGCATGTTCTCCCCGTGTCCGCGTGGGTTTCCTCCGGGTGCTCCAGTTTCCCCCACAGTCCAAAGACATGCAGGTTAGGTTAACTGGTGACTCTAAATTGACCGTAGGTGTGAATGAGAGTGTGAATGGTTGTCTGTGTCTATGTGTCAGCCCTGTGATGACCTGGCGACTTGTCCAGGGTGTACCCCGCCTCTCGCCCGTAGTCAGCTGGGATAGGCTCCAGCTTGCCTGTGACCCTGTAGGACAGGATAAGCGGCGATGGATGGATATATCCATTTTTGTTTTGTAGTCTTAAACTGACTTCTCATAAAGCGCTTTAAACACTATTTGGGCTTTCATTAATGGAGGATGTTGTAATCTTGTTTGAGTAAATATAAGCTGGCAGATCTTAGCACTGGGCATTTTGTCCATGCATAGCAACACCTCGGTCTCACCTTGCACCGTGTTTATGGCAGAACATTATCTCATTTGCAGGAGGTTTGGGGTCTTACATAAATCTGTGTGTGAAACAGAAAAAGAGATCTGCTGCTGATTTTGACACTTTTCCCTCGCCAGACTGCCATACTAAGTTCAGCCAGCTGGACCCAAATGTTGGCAAAACTCTTTTTTTAATGGCTCATCGCTTTGGCACAGTATTTTATGAATTAATCAGTACTGTGATGCACTTTATGAATGAAGGCTAACATCATCTCAGCATGCTCTATGATATTTGGAGTACATCCACCCATCCAACCTGTTAAAAACACCCAATGCCAAGTTCTCCCACTCATGCAAAAATACACACAGAGGCCAGTTCCAAACCAGACTATTTAAAAATAATGCTAGGCTTTCGCACAAAAGGAAATGATGAATGGAATGGGGCAAAGATAGACCATGTTCGTGCCCAAAAGAGCTGGAAAACTTAGATTATCCAATAGTATTCAGGTATTTCTATATTCAGGAAGCAATATAATAGTAATGTCTGCTATAAATCGCAGCATTGTTACTGGTATTATACATATTTATGATTAGATTTTGTAGAAGCAAGCAAGTCCATTCATAAACTCAGTTAGTGATATATTTATCTCATGGGAAAATATAATTTATTCTATCCACATTCACTGGATATGAGCAATTGCGTGCTCTGATTGGCTACTCTACTACTAGGATATCAGCTCATATACCATAAGTAGGGAAAAACAAAATGGCGGCGCGTGTTGCTGAACCAGCCCAGGACGAAATACAAACTCTACTCGAAAGCAAAACTCCAGAAAATACAAAAAGCAACAAAATCTGGAATAAAAGTATTTGATGGTAAGAATGTGCTGGGTGTTTTTTAATTTTTCAAGAATGATTATTATTATGCCATTTTTCACAAATTGTTCCTGTCATTTCGCCGCTTTGTTTACATTCGAAGCAGAAATGATTTTGTCGGACGTTTTGTATAAAGTTTTTCTTTATCGAATTTGCAAAAAATAAAAATGTTCTGGCTCTCAAAATCCGGTGAATGTGGATAGAACGAAACAGTTATTCCACTCAATCTAGTCGTACATGGCTTATAGCTGCAATCAGCTCATGTATGACTCGATTTTGTGGAATAACTGTTAATTATCTCAGGGGTTAAATATCTCATCTCATATCTCATTATCTCTAGCCACTTTATCCTGTTCTACAGGGTCGCAGGCAAGCTGGAGCCTATCCCAGCTGACTACGGGCGAAAGGCGGGGTACACCCTGGACAAGTCGCCAGGTCATCACAGGGCTGACACATAGGCCAAGTTTACATTAGACCGTATCAGCGGATCATCAGATTAACGTTTTTAAAACGATTAGTGTGCACACAGCAACACCAATACACGATTTGCGTGCACACAGCAACACCAATACACGGATACGCTCGGCTCCGCAGGCATCCTGCGCTCCAAATCACTCCGCCCTGAACAGCGAGTGCCCTCTGGAGGGTGCGCACTCCGGCCCTGCGCAGCTCACAGAGCGCGCGAGTGAAGCACACGAGCAGTGATTCGGGACTGAGCCGCTGTGTGTGTGATCCCAGCGCACATCACTTACCACTTGCAAGTGGAAGGATGGCAAGCCTAAAGACAATCATAACTACACAATGGGCAGTATTTGCATCAGTATTTGCAGTATTTTCATACTTTTATACTCTTTAATGAAAGGTGATACAAGGCGGAAGTCCGCGCCGTTTTTCAGCAGTCGCGTCACATGACCAACGCCAGCGAATCAGGAAGGTGGATGTCACAGTGACGTTGTCCAATGACGACGCCAGCTAGAGCTCAGCACAGCGTATCCGCGTATTCTCAATGTTTACACAGCACCGGAGCTGACACGATCTGGATTGAATACATGGACCCTGGCGGATTCCCGTTTCCCGGCGTTTCCAGGCGGTTTAATGTAAACGGACAGTGCATCCGCGAAGAAAACGAGACAGATACGGTCTAATGTAAACTTGGCCATAGACACAGACAACCATTCACACTCACATTCACACCTACGGTCAATTTAGAGTCACCAGTTAACCTAACCTGCATGTCTTTGGACTGTGGGAGAAACCGGAGCACCCGGAGGAAACCCACGCGGACACGGGGAGAACATGCAAACTCCGCACAGAAAGGGCCTCACCGGCCACGGGGCTCGAACCCGGACCTTCTTGCTGTGAGGCGACAGCGCTAACCACTACACCACCGTGCCGCCCGGGGTTAAATATATACCGTAAATATTAAAAAAACAAGGATAACGGGTATACAGTGTGCTACAAAAAACATCGAATCTAGAACACATAGAGCTACTAAAACGTATTTCATTAATGCAGTATTATTTCATTAAAGGTGGAAGCTCCATCTGTCAGAGCGAGCGGAGTTCCAGTACTCCCAAAGAGAGTTGGACAGGACTGAAATCTTCCTGACTCGCTCTAGTCGTGGGAACAAAGTGGGATGCATGTACATCCGCTGTGCCCCCGCAGCCAGGTACAGATTCTACACTCGTTATTATTTATGTCTGTGCAGGATACCATTTCCATCCCACGCAGTAAATAAAATGCTCTCCTTTATTTATAGTGCCTTCCATAATTATTGGCACCCTTGCATTTAATACTTCGTACAACCTCTTCAGTCTTTACGGGGGCGGGGCTGTATATAGACTTTCCATGACAGCAAGCATGGACCTTCTTTCCATAAACTAACATTAACGGCAGACTGGTGGTGGTATTTTTTTTAAAGCAGGTTGCAGTAATTTTATTTATTTTACCGAATTAACGTGCTGCTAGTTTGTTTAATCGCAGGGCTGCATAATAACGGTTCCAATCATAATTGGGTTTTTTTTCCATTCATGGTCATTTATCACTTATTATTCCTCATCCAATTTCAGAACCGTTACTTTATCTGAGCTGGAGCACGTGAGCATTTCTTGTCGAATTTTCTCATTCAAAGTCGTCATTTTAGAGCACGTATAAATCTTTTTAAAGGTAAATGTCACCCTAAATGTGTTCACAAGCAGCCTTGTCATCACATGTTCGGTATTTTTTTCCCTCCATTTCTTTTAAAGGTAGACTGCCTGACAGATTTTTCAAGTGGAGGTCGTGAAAAGAATTTTCCCCGACACCCAGCTGTTTTTGTTTAGTGGACCGAAAGCTACTGAATTCGAATCACCGACTTGCAATTTTATTCGTTTTTTTTTAATAGAACAATTAATGATTTTAGGGCCACATGGCCCTAAATTCTCTGCTGTTTTTTCCTGCTTCACCATGACCCAATTCAAGATACTACATCATGCACGACGTGGTGGGCTTTCCCTGTTCGCGCAAGGCATTGTGGGATACAAATTTGAAACAGAGAAAAAAAAATAGAGGACGTGAGTGTGAGAATGAAATGTGAAAGACCGACTACAGCAACAGAAAGCAAGAAGAAAAGGCGTTATGTTATATACGAAGGAAAGGAAACGCAGGACCAAACTAATAAATATCGGCGCTCAGCGAGCACCTCGGTGTGATCAGCTGTTCGTTTAGCGACGGAATGATGTAACTGTCAGTGCACGCTCAAAGGTAAACCTGTGCATGCGCACACACACGGACTTCCTCTGTCTGCTTGACTGCAGCGAAGCGAGCGATTTCATGCACATTATTTGCTCAGGAATCCCTCAAACTAAATAACTTCCCAGCTACAGAATGGCCTGATATTTTGTGAGATATTACAGAAATAAACATACATCACAATGACCAAATTTCAGACGGAACTAAATTTCACCGATTTTATGAAATCGAAAGGCCGTCTAGCTTTAATGTAATAAAATTTCCCTTGAAACGGCTCATCGCCTTTACTGCACATATCAGTATATCACAGTGTCAGCATTTGCAATTCAAACATCTAACAACAGGGTTAAATTGTAGAAAATGTTTATTAAATTTCACTTTTTAGCTTATTTAACATATTTACATTTCAATGCCTAACCATTTACAAACATGGAACCAATAGTTTGTTGTGTTTGGTACGTGAATAATGACCCAGAGACCTCAAAGGTTATGGAAAAAAAATCAAATAAAATTGCATCAAAATGTAAAATCATGTGACTCTTTGCACCCCGTAGCATGTAGCAAAATGTAAAGAGCAGTTTATGCTTTAAAGGTATACACTGCATTCCTGTTGAGTTTCATCGATTCACAACTTCCAAAAAAGAATGATGAATTTCATCTACTTTTCCCACAATGCGCATTCTCCAAGTGCTACAATGGCGATAATGCTACATCGTTCATGAAAATGCCATGAAATAATAACAGTTATGGGCCCGTGGAATGAGGAGGGGGGAGAACAGTTCCAGTCCATGTGCTACACGTATTCCTTTCAGCTTGACTTTAGCTTATAATACTTGCAAAGAAATAAAAAATATTTGGCTGTATGACTGAAAGGTTCTTTTTTGTCCTAGAAAAAAAAGTAGACGTGACGTGACGTTGAATCGAAGACGTACAAATGCTCAAATAAAATAAGGCCACATTTAGCTTTTTAAGAAACATAGGTAACGTGTTTTCATTTACACTGTAGGCTACTGTATGAACTTTGGGCCAAGTTTTCATGTCAAAACGAGCTTTGGACAAAACGAATATTTGAATTGGTAGCGTGGACTGGGATTCATTACCAGATCCTCCGTAGGTGTCTATGCTGCTGAGTGGATTTTGCTCAACCACCAGTCGACTCGATGTTAACGTAATGCTGACTTGTTTCTACAGGGTTCCAGGTACGGACCGAAGTTCTTACACGTTGAACTACAGCAGTGTGATACATATTCCAAGCACAAGCTGAAATCCACATTGTTATCAAAGTATACAATGACGACTCTTATCATTCACAAATTTCTGAGCAAGAACAAGGCATACTGCAAGGTGTTTTTACAGAGATATTCTTAGCTCAGCTAAATTTACCCTATTGTCTGTTTTTTAAAGCACTAGAAAATTATATATCTTCTTCCTGCACTATACAGCAATATGATACTGCTAACTGGATCCAAGAGCAAAGAAATAAAATATCATGATAAATACAAAATATTTCAGAAAATATTTAAAATATACTTTTTTTTTCCTTTTTTTTTTTTACATTATCTGGCCTGGTTCACATTTTTTTTTAACAATGATAACAAAAATAAATATTCAGTGAAATGCAGTTCTTCTTTTCAAATACATGAATGGCACATGGAGCGCAATGATGGGGGGAGCAAGCGAATATTCATGCACGCACACATGCACACACGCAATCTAAAACATTTCTTGTTGAGCAACATTTAGACAAATGACATTTTTATACATCCTGGCTCGCACATATTCTACAGCCACTGAGCTTTAGGTTGGACGATATTGCTCTAGCTACCGTATCAAACGCGTATTTCCTGTCGTACCGTACGCCATCCTTCGACCTTCGAACACTGCTGTCACTGTTATCAAAATGGTATGTCGTCATGGTGTATTAGGTTTTTCCATTGTATCTTCTCGAATCGTGGCCTAACAACTTGTTCCCGACTTAAATTCCTAAAATCTGTACACGTTTATATGCTTAATCACAAATAATTGTTCGCATTTATTGCTTCCTGCTGTACCTGGTGACATCGAGACACCAAAAAAAAAAAAAAAAATTAGAGAATTCATTGTGTTCATATCTGGACCCTGTTTTTAAAAATTTACATTGCCTGAAAAAAGGTACCCCAAACCTGGGTTAATCAATGGCATTTGACATATTACAAATATTTATAGTGATTCTGATATTGGAGATATGGAACATATTTGTGTCTCTTGTGTTGGCGTATCATTAATGATGTGTTTCAAAAAGGCTACTCCGTAACTTTTATTCTCGTTCGTTGAAGCAAAATAAAACTTTTCTCACCTTCCATTCAGAAGGTGCCATGATGGGTCATCAAAGACTAAAATGTTCATTCTATCCACACTTCTAGTTCATCTACAACACATCTATGGTTCCAGTCAATACAACATATACCGTGGCGCTCTAGGTTTCGGGACATTATGTTACAGAGTGCTGGAAAGTTGTTTTTTTTTTTTTTTCCAAATGGGGTTTATGCTTCAAACGTCTTTGATCGCTTGACTGTTCAAGTAAAACAGTTCTTGAGCCACTAATCTTCAACTTGCTACAGCTGCCCATCTCAGATGGCGCTCTTGGTTTTTGAATAGCTCAGGTGAAACTTTAACGACAAATGCAAACAAATGTATCCTCCACAATACTCGGTTTAAAATTTAAAAAAAAAAGGAACGTAAAATGTAGAAATACAGACGACGATCATGTCTGGACAAATGAATTACACCGGACTACAAGTAGACCACAGGTTCTGACAATTGACACAAATTCCACAAGGTCATCAGAAGAGAAGCACTGGGTGGAGAGGAGAAGGAACAGAAGATGCTACGACTTAACCCCATCTTAACCTGAATCAGGGTTTAATAGTGGGCAAGGAAGAAGGTTGTTGTGTTGTGGGGCAGATAAGAGAAATAAGGAAATCGTGATTTTCAACACAGGATGTTTTTTTTTTTTTAATGGGATCAAGGTTCGGGAAAGGAATAGATTGTTGGGATTAGTAGTTGCTTAAAGGGATACTTCAATCAAATAATGTGAATGCAGCTAATAACGAATGAACGCTAATTCAGCAACCGTTATTTGGTTGGCCTATCCTTTTAAAATGTTTGGCATATATTAAAATGGGACTGTAGAGCTATTGGTTGGCGAGATGTACAACTCCAATTCCAAAAAAGTTGGGACAAAGTACAAATTGTAAATAAAAACGGAATGCAATAATTTACAAATCTCAAAAACTGATATTGTATTCACAATAGAACATAGACAACATATCAAATGTCGAAAGTGAGACATTTTGAAATTTCATGCCAAATATTGGCTCATTTGAAATTTCACGACAGCAACACATCTCAAAAAAGTTGGGACAGGAGCAAGAAGAGGCTGGAAAAGTTAAAGGTACAAAAAAGGAACAGCTGGAGGACCAAATTGCAACTCATTAGGTCAATTGGCAATAGGTCATTAACATGACTGGGTATAAAAAGAGCATCTTGGAGTGGCAGCGGCTCTCAGAAGTAAAGATGGGAAGAGGATCACCAATCCCCCTAATTCTGCGCCGACAAATAGTGGAGCAATATCAGAAAGGAGTTCGACAGTGTAAAATTGCAAAGAGTTTGAACATATCATCATCTACAGTGCATAATATCATCAAAAGATTCAGAGAATCTGGAAGAATCTCTGTGCGTAAGGGTCAAGGCCGGAAAACCATACTGGGTGCCCGTGATCTTCGGGCCCTTAGACGGCACTGCATCACATACAGGCATGCTTCTGTATTGGAAATCACAAAATGGGCTCAGGAATATTTCCAGAGAACATTATCTGTGAACACAATTCACCGTGCCATCCGCCGTTGCCAGCTAAAACTCTCTAGTTCAAAGAAGAAGCCGTATCTAAACATGATCCAGAAGCGCAGACGTCTTCTCTGGGACGAGGCTCATTTAAAATGAACTGTGGCAAAGTGGAAAACTGTTCTGTGGTCAGACGAATCAAAATTTGAAGTTCTTTATGGAAATCAGGGACGCCGTGTCATTCAGACTAAAGAGGAGAAGGACGACCCAAGTTGTTATCAGCGCTCAGTTCAGAAGCCTGCATCTCTGATGGTATGGGGTTGCATTAGTGCGTGTGGCATGGGCAGCTTACACATCTGGAAAGACACCATCAATGCTGAAAGGTATATCCAGGTTCTAGAGCAACATATGCTCCCATCCAGACGACGTCTCTTTCAGGGAAGACCTTGCATTTTCCAACATGACAATGCCAAACCACATACTGCATCAATTACAGCATCATGGCTGCGTAGAAGAAGGGTCCGGGTACTGAACTGGCCAGCCTGCAGTCCAAATCTTTCACCCATAGAAAACATTTGGCGCATCATAAAACGGAAGATACGACAAAAAAGACCTAAGACAGTTGAGCAACTAGAATCCTGCATTAGACAAGAATGGGTTAACATTCCTATCCCTAAACTTGAGCAACTTGTCTCCTCAGTCCCCAGACGTTTACAGACTGTTGTAAAGAGAAAAGGGGATGTCTCACAGTGGTAAACATGGCCTTGTCCCAACTTTTTTGAGATGTGTTGTTGTCATGAAATTTAAAATCACCTAATTTTTCTCTTTAAATGATACATTTTCTCAGTTTAAACATTTGATATGTCATCTATGTTCTATTCTGAATAAAATATGGAATTTTGAAACTTCCACATCATTGCATTCCGTTTTTATTTACAATTTGTACTTTGTCCCGACTTTTTTGGAATCGGGGTTGTATTACAAAACTCCTTGGTATTGTAATATACTTCTAATACATGACATTTTCTACTGGTAAAATTTGGAAGATTGGGCCATAGCAGTGGACAGACTCCCATGAGAAACTGACTAAGGTAGGATGGGGAACAGGAGCGGTTGGGTCTTGCCTCCTTCTGGCAGTGGAGCAGCAACATTAAGAAACCCAGCAGGTAGGGTGGAGTTGATACACAATGCTCTTGTCGGAGAAGGCCATTTTTATCTGTGAATGTGTGTGTGCATTTATATTTGAATGCATGTCAGAATTCATGATGATGAACTGAGGTGCATGTGAGATTGTTTACATGTTTATATGTCTGCATATGCATTATGTAATTACGTAGTGCATAAATGCATGTCAATATATATGTGTGTGTGTGTGTGTTGTTTCTGAGTGTTCTTGTGCGAGTGCCATGTGAAAATGAAGGCATTTAGCAGACAGCCAGGTCACAGTGTTGGAAGCTGGCTCTTAGTGGCAATGGATGTCCCTTCATCCCCTGATTTATGACTTCCAGGGTTCAACTATGATTTCTCCACCTGGCTGGGCTCCTCCGACTCTGAAACACAAGAGGATGGCTGTTAGTACTGTTTTAAGGGAAAGTCTTTGGCAACCTCAAGTGTCCTGGCTCTTTGTAAAATCAATAAGTCATCATTTTCTGGAAAGCCCATGTTAGAAAATATACAAGCACTTTAAACCACACAAACACATAAGATAATAATGATTACCCAATAATCATAACCCTGTTGTGCTGCGTTTCTATCCATCAATAAATGGCAAGATATCACACTCAACCTGAAAGCAAACAGCGCAGCTTGATAAAGCTCAAACTCAAAAGGAAGTAACTGGAAAGCAACCTGAACGCACTTGTAAATTCCTTAAACACAATTTTAGAGAATCACTCATGGAAGAGTGCTACGCCCTCTAGTGGATATCCTGCATAATCTCACTATATATCGATATCGAGATATATATATATATATATATATATATATATATATATATATATACAGTGATACTTGAAAGTCTGTGAACCCTTTAGAATTTTCTATATTTCTGCATAAATATGACCTAAAACATCATCAGATTTTCACACAAGTCCTAAAAGTAGATAAAGAGAACCCAGTTAAACAAATGAGACAAAAATATTATACTCGGTCATTTATTTATTGAGGAAAATGATCCAGTATGACATATCTGTGAGTGGCAAAAGTATGTGAACCTTTGATTTCAGTATCTGGTGTGACCCCCTTGTGCAGCAATAACTACGACTAAACGTTTCTGGTAACTGTTGATCAGTCCTGCACACCGGCTTGGAGGAATTTTAGCCCATTCCTCCGTACAGAACAGCTTCAACTCTGGGATGTTGGTGGGTTTCCTCACATGAACTGCTCGCTTCAGGTCCTTCCACAACATTTCAATTGGATTAAGGTCAGGACTTTGACTTGGCCATTCCAAAACATTAACTTTATTCTTCTTTAACCATTCTTTGGTAGAACGACTTGTGTGCTTAGGGTCGTTGTCTTGCTGCATGACCCACCTTCTCTTGAGATTCAGTTCATGGACAGATGTTCTGACATTTTCCTTTAGAATTTGCTGGTAAAATTCAGAATTCATTGTTCCATCAATGATGGCAAGCCGTCCTGGCCCAGATGCAGCAAAACAGGCCCAAACCATGATACTACCACCACCATGTTTCACAGATGGGATAAGGTTCTTATGCTGGAATGCAGTGTTTTCCTTTCTCCAAACATGACGCTTCTCATTTAAACCAAAAAGTTCTATTTTGGTCTCATCCATCCACAAAACATTTTTCCAATAGCCTTCTGGCTTGTCCACATGATCTTTAGGAAACTGCAGACGAGCAGCAATGTTCTTTTTGGAGAGCAGTGGCTTTCTCCTTGCAACCCTGCCATGCACACCATTGTTGTTCAGTGTTCTCCTGATGGTGGACTCATGAACATTAGCCAATGTGAGAGAGGCCTTCAGTTGCTTAGAAGTTACCCTGGGCTCATTTGTGACCTTGCTGACTATTACACGACTTGCTCTTGGAGTGATCTTTGTTGGCCGACCACTCCTGGGGAGGGTAACAATGGTCTTGAATTTCCTCCATTTGTACACAATCTGTCTGACTGTGGATTGGTGGAGTCCAAACTCTTTAGAGATGGTTTTGGAACCTTTTCCAGCCTGATGAGCATCAACAACGCTTTTTCTGAGGTCCTCAGAAATCTCCTTTGTTCATGCCATGATACACTTCCACAAACATGTGTTGTGAAGATCAGGCTTTGATAGATCCCTGTTCTTTAAATAAAAAGGGTGCCCACTCACACCTGATTGCCATCCCATTGATTGAAAACACCTGACTTGAATTAACTGCTAATCCTAGAGGTTCACATACTTTTGCCCCTCACAGATATGTAATATTGGATCATTTTCCTCAATAAATAAATGACCAAGTATAATATTTTTGTCTCATTTGTTTAACTGGGTTCTCTTTATCTACTTTTAGGACTTGTGTGAAAATCTGATGATATATATATCGTGAGATACATACACACACAGCGGCACGGTGGTGTAGTGGTTAGCGCTGTCGCCTCACAGCAAGAAGGTCCTGGGTTCGAGCCCCATGGCCGGCGAGGGCCTTTCTGTGCGGAGTTTGCATGTTCTCCCCGTGTCGGCGTGGGTTTCCTCCGGGTGCTCCGGTTTCCCCCACAGTCCAAAGACATGCAGGTTAGGTTAACTGGTGACTCTAAATTGACTGTAGGTGTGAATGTGAGTGTGAATGGTTGTCTGTGTCTATGTGTCAGCCCTGTGATGACCTGGCGACTTGTCCAGGGTGTACCCCGCCTTTCGCCCGTAGTCAGCTGGGATAGGCTCCAGCTTGCCTGCGACCCTGTAGAAGGATAAAGCGGCTACAGATAATGAGATATGAGATGAGATGAGACATACACACACATACGCTTTTTTATTTATTTATTTTTTGCAACACAGTTTCTGTATGCACATCTAAAATACACTGGGTGACAGGTACAGGGCAGTGAAAATGTCCAGGAAAGGGATTAACTGCTTGATTAAAGCAGTTATTCAATAGTTATTCCATGAAATCGAGTCGTACATGTGCTGATAGCCGACGAGACGCGTAAGCCATGTACGACAAGATTGAGTGGAATAACTGTTTTATTCTCTCCACATTCACTGGATTTTGAGAAACAGAGCATTTTTATTTTTAAGATTTGCAAATTCAATTTAAAGAACTGTCATTTCCGCTTAGAATGTAAACAAACCGGAGAAATGACAGTAGCAATTTGTGAAAAATGCTCCAATAATCATTCCTGAAAAATAAAAAATAATACATTTTTACCATCAGATACTTTCATTCCATATTTTGTTGCTTTTTTGTATTTTTTGGTGTTTTGTTTTAGGAGTTCTTAATTCATCCTCAGTTGGTTCAGCAACATGCGCCGCCATTTTGTTTTTCACTATTCATGGTATGGACCCTTTTCACGTGACGTCACGACAAACGCGGCCGCCATTTTGGACATGTACTACCAGTAGTTTACCACAGCCAACATTGAGGAACGGCAGCAAAGAAGGTTTTTACTTTCAGCAAGACTTCCATCATGCCACTATATTGTTGTGTACCTGGATGTAGTAACCATCAGCAAACAAGGCAAGGTTTATCATTTTATCGGATCCCGACGGAGAAGATGGATAGCGGCCATTAACAGGAAAGATTGGCAGCCCTCGGCATACCAACGCTTGTGTAGTGACCACTTTGTTGGAGGTAAGACGAATAAAATTAGCCAGAAAAGGCATTACATTGCTGTTAACATTCTGTGGCGGCGAGTGTGTAACCAAATAGGCTAAAATAACCCATTGTAACCTCTTTGTTCTTCTGTAGTAGCTATTGTTGACTAGCTAATGTCAACAAGTAGCTGGTATGTTACTGTAGCAATGTTTACGTTCAGTCATTTGGATGACTGTTAAAACCTTTCAGTCTCAAGTTTTTCCTTTACTGTATTTACTAGTTTACTGTAATTATGATCCGGCAGCTATTTACACCGGATCCAGTGTAAATAGCTGCCAGAGCCGACGTCCGAGGTTCCGGAGCGCGCTCCGGCTTGCTCCCCCTCAAATTAAGCAGCGCGCGCCGGCTTGCTCCACCTCAAATTAAGCAGCGTGCTACGGCTTGCTCCCGGAGTGCTCCGGCCGAGGTTCCGGAGCGCGCTGCTTAATCTGAGGGGGAGCAAGCCGGAGCGCGCTCCGGAACCTCGGCCGGAGCACTCCTGGAGCAAGCCGGAGCGCGCTCCGGAACCTCGGACGTTGGCATGTATGTGTATGGCGATGGGTTTTTAACGACATACCGTAGGTATACAGATCATGTGGGCCGAAGTCAGGTAAAGACGAGGGCTTCGTGTACTTCCGTACGTCAGTGAACAATCCTGGTGGAAGCAGGTAAACGTCGTTCTCTAAGCCTGCTAACCTCAATTTTTGCAAATCCCTCTCCCTCTGCTCGCCCTGTAAATGCCCTACGTCGCTGGATAGTGAAGGTGTTTTCTGCATCTCGCTCCTTTTTCTTTTATGTTTTTCGTTTGTCGCCTTCCTCGCATTCAAACTGATTCGAGCCGAAGTCCACTCCATGTCCAAAATGGCGGTCGCGTTTACGAAGGTCACGTGACTGAAAAGGGTCTATACGAGCTGACAGCCTAGTAGTAGAGTAGCCAATCAGAGTGCACGATTGCTCATATCCAGTGAATGTGGATAGAATAAGTACTGTGCATCCTGCTTTTTCTTTGTAGCTTACAAAATCTTATTCTGTCCACATTCACTGGATATGAGCAATCACGCGCTCTGCTTGGCTACTCTGCTACTAGGCTATCAACTCATATATTGTGAGCAGCGAAAAACAAAATGGCGGAGCGTGTTGCTGAACCAACCGAGGACAAAATTAAAAACTCTACTCAAAAACAAAACTCCCCTAAATACAAAAGCAACAAAACATGGAATGAAAGTATTTGATGATAAGAATGTATCGTTTTATTTTTGTTTTTCAAGAATTATTATTATGGCATTTTTCACAAACTGTTCCTGTCATTTCGCCGGTTTGTTTAAGTTCTAAGCAGAAATGATTTTGTTGGACGTTTTATATAAAGTTTTTATTTATTGAATTTGCAAAAAATTAAAATGCTCCATTTCTCAAAATCCAGTGAATGTGGATAGAATAAAACAATTATTCCACTTAATCTCGTCGTACATACGATAGTTTATAGCCGATGAGGCACTATCAGCTCATGTACGACTCAATTTTGTGGAATACCTGTTAAGTATCTGAAGAAGGGCATTTTTCTTCACCTGGCATACGCTGCCTTTTACCAACTGGTCCCAGCCAGTACCTTTAAAGTGCTGATGACACGTTTTTGACATCTTTGGCGATGTTTTATAACATAAAAAGTAATTCCCAATGATCCATATATTAATTCACGAAGGCACCTATTTTACAAGTTATGATAAAAAACGCGGCTATTTGGGCAAATTTGACGGGGCTGCAGCACCCAGGAGACGAAAGAGGAGGAGGAGCTATATGACGTCAGCGAAAGAACCTTCCTCCTAACTTACCAGTTTGTTGTTGATGCGACAGGTGTTCAGTTTATCATTATTAGTATTTTTATTATACATTATTATACATTATTATATATAGTTATTATGCCTTCGCGTTGTGTTGCCGGCTTTTGCTCCAAAACCCACAAGGATGGGGTAAGTTTATTCAAGTTTCCCAGAGATCCCGAGCTGCATGCGAAGTGGGTGAAGCAAGTCAGGCGCACTCGTGACAAGTGGGAGCCCTCACCAACATCCGTCCTGTGCTCTGAACACTTCGATTTGGATTGTTTTGACACCCTTCCCAGCTTAAAAGAATCTCTTGGGTGTTCAGTTCAGCACAAACGTGTGTTACTGCCATCAGCAGTGCCTACACAGTGTTGCCAGATTGGGATTTTTTCCCGCCCAGTTGGGCGATTTCAAGTGCATTTTGGTGGGTTTTGAACATATTTTGGGCTGGAAAACATCAGCAGTATCTGTTGCCAAATACTGCTGAAGTTTTCCAGCCCAAAATATGTTCAAAACCCACCAAAATGCATTGAAACCGCCCAACTGGGCGGGAAAAATCCCAAACTGGCAACATTGCCAGTATTCCGGAGGGGGTCTACTAGTAGCTATGCCGGATCCAAAGACAGTCCTCCTGTCAGAACATGTGTTGTGAAACGACATAAGATAAAGGTACGTAGAGCTATAGATTCTACATGATAATCATAAATGTAATCATAAAGTCGGCGTGATATCAGTCATGTATTTGCTTGTGAAAGCTTGCGGCTTTCATGTAACTGCCGCCTAGCAACGAGAGGCAAAGGGTAAAGAGGGTAGGCTATCATAGAGTCTATTCGGAAGAGATCAACACAATTCTAGACTCCCAGAAGAGGAAGAGCTAGCACTAGAGAGTTCACCGGCGTTTTCATACGCCATTTCCATTGAGTAGAACCAGAGTAGAACAGCCAGTGAACCGCAGCGTGTTCTTCCGCTGATGTCACAACATGGCCGCGAGCCACGAACCCAGTTTTCTTGCGCTGTGCAATTAAAAGTTGGATATTCGCGTAACAACAGCTTCTTTTCACGTAATTATAACAGAAATCTAACATGTTTGCCATGTTGTATAGTTTATTTAAGAAATTGCATAGAGTCATGTTCGTGTCATCAGCACTTTAAATAACTTAAAGGTTTAGTCAGTGATTTTGGTGGACTGTACAAATGGGTGACGAAGGAAAAACTGGTGGCGCTGTTACAGTGTGGAACACGTTACTGGAATGGTTTGGGTCCACTTGTTTCTTTAGAGAGAAGCATCACTCCAAATCAGTACAGAATTATTCTGACTGATCACATTTACCCTATGATGATATACAGTATTTCTATACTCAGGAGCGGTCTCTTGCAGGATGACCCCACCCCCATCCACAGGGCATGAATACTTTGCTGAGTATGAAAATGATGGAAATCGTAGGCTTTGGCATTCACAGTCAGATCTCAACCCTATGGTAGCTTGTTTCTGTCACGTATCTGGAAAATATTACACAGAATTTTCTCACGATTCTGAATTACTATAATGCAGCTGTGACTTTGTCCACTTTTTGGAATACCTGTACACATTCATACAAATATTGAATCAGTCAATCATGTGACAGCAGCACAACGCATAAACTCGTGCAGATATAAGTCAAGAGCCTGGTCAAGGTTATGTTCACATCAAACATTAGAATAGGGGGAAACAAAATATGATCTCGGTCACTTTAACCGTGGCGTGGCTGGTGGCACCAGATGGATTAGTTTTCAGAAACTGCTGATCTATTGGGATTTTCACAAACAACTGTCAAAACAAAAAGCATCCTGTGTGCTGAAGGTCTGCAGGCTGAAACACCTTCTTGATGAGAGAGATCAGAGGAGAATGAACAGACTGATTTGAGATGACAGTAACTCCAAGCACTCTTTACAACCATGGTGAGCAGAAAAGCATCTCAGGAAGCACAACACAACAAACCTTGAGGCGGATGAGCTACAACAACAGAAGACCGCATCAGGTTCCACTCCTGCCAGCCAAAAACGAGAATCTGAGTCTATCAAGGGCACAGTCTCACCAAAATTCGGCAGCTGAAGACTGGGAAAAAAATCAGGCGATTTTTTTTTTTCCCTAATCTTCAACTGCCCAGTTTGGATGAGCCTGTGCATCAGTTGCCCCCTAAAAATGAAAAGTTCCTCCGATCATGATGCATTTTTGTTTTCATGTTCCTTTTGGTAAGAAAACACACTGGGTGAAATATTTTGACAAAATTCAAAAGTTTAATGGTGGCACCAGGAGCTCAAAGTTATGGAAAAAGCTGCTATTTTATGACAAACTTTCGATCACTTTTCATGAAACATTATGGCACCTTATAGAGTATACCAAATATCTTAGATACACATTTTTAGTACATATTCTAAATATATTATCAAGCACAGTTTGAGTTTTAGCTGTTCATTGAATCATTGTTCAACTACTTTTAAACAATACAACTGTATTATGAATCACATTAATGCTTCTCAATCCCTTGCAAAGGTTCTTAACATGATCTCTGGCTCACAAGAAATCAATAAATGGAGTCCAACATTGTGATTCAAACCTTACGTGAAAACATAACATAAGCGGTTTTTGGCAAAAAATGAACCTCATGGTGCCACCATTAGACTTTTGAATATGGTCAAAAAATTTTACAGGACGTCTTTATTGGTGAAAAGGAACACCCAGACAAAAATGCATCAGATTTTATGAAAGTGAGGGCAACTGATGCACCCTAGTGCCCAAGATAGCCTCAAATTCCTGTTCACAGATGTGTGCGTGTGTTAAACAACCTCACATTTTTTCGTGTTCAATTTTATGACCATATTACAACCCCAAATCAGAAAAAGTCGGGACGGTATGTTGAAATTAAAACTGAAAACAATGATTTGTAAATAATCTTTGACCTGTATTGCACTCAAAACAATAGAACAGCACATTCTTTTGTTTTACTTCATGAATTTTATTGTTTTGGTGTTTTGGGTTTTTTTTTTTTCAAAATAAACACATTACCATTCTGAGTCTTGCAACGCATTTCAAAAAAGTTGGGATGGTAAAGCATTTCGCACTTTATAATGTTGCCATTCTTTCTCACAACACTTAAAATATGTTTAGGGACTGAAGGCGCCAAGCGATGAAGCGTTTCAGGCGTTATTTTGCCCCATTCGTCCTGCAAACGTTTTAAGGTATGCGACAGTACGGGGTCGCCGTTGTCATGTTTTTCATTTCAAAATTCGCCACACATTCTTTACTGGGGACAGAGGGGACAGGCACCCTCTCCTTCTGCAGCCATGCCGCTGTAATGTGTGCAGTATATGGTTTTACCTTGTCTTGTTGAAATATCCCTGGAAGATATGTTGTCTTGAAGGCAGCATATGTTGCAAAATCTCAATGTACATTTTTGCATTAATGCTGTCATCACAGAAATGTAAGTTACCTTTGCCAAGGGCACTAACACAACTCCATACCATGACAGACACTGGCTTTTGGATACGTTGCTGGTAACAGTCTGGATGGTACTTTTCATCTTTGGCATCCATTTCTTAAAAAAAAAAAAAACAACAACCTGGAATGCCAAATGTCAGATCACAAAATCCAGATGCGTTCGTCTGTTTGCTTCGCGGTGTTTCAGCTCCTCTGCGATCTGTTTAGCTTGCTCCATATTCATTCCATAGTGAAATTACATGCCTGTATGCAGCTTAAGTAGCCACGAGCTCAGCTCGTATCATACAGCTGATTGGCGAAAAAAAAACAAAAGACTTAAATCGTCACGTGAATGGCCCATATGGTAATTTACCCACACCCCCCAGCAGGCTACAGTCCTGACAAAAACGAGACAATTTGCAACAAAAAATGTATGCTTTTCCAACAAAACAATCTATTATCTGAAATACTGATTGCATTCTTCAAGATCTCAACTTGCACATTATGGAAAAAAACGAAAATCACAAATTTCGAAAAAAAATGCTTCTTTTGCGATTTTCTTGGATTTGTTTGGGCCGACATGTGTCCCTGGATTCCGTGAAGTGACACGTCAGTACACATTCCCACTGTGTGGGATGGTCCATCTCAGATGCTCCTGAGCCCAGAGAGGTCGACAGCACTTCTGGACACAGTTAAAATAAGGATTCTTTTTTGCATAGTAAAGTTTTGACTGGCATGTATGGATGTAACGCTGTATTATCATGCTTGGCAAAGGTTTGCCAAAGTAATCCTGTGGTTATATTAGCTATAGATGAATGACGGTTCTTGATGCAGTGCCATCTGAGGGATCAGAGATCACGGGTGTTCAGCTTTGGCTTGTATCCTTGCCCTTTATGCACTGAAATGACTCCAGATTCCTTGAAACGTTTCATTTCACCGTAGAGGATGAAATATCCAAATCACTTCCTATATTCCTTTGAGGAACATTGTTTTTAAACATTTTGATTATTTTCTCATGCATTTGTTGACTAACTGGAGATCCTCGGCCCATCTTTGCTCCTCAAAGACTAGGCCTTTCCTGAATACTGCTTTTGTCCCAAATCATGATTACAATCACCTGTTGACCTCACCTCAAATCACATCACTATTTAATTGTTTTACCTCATTACTAGCCCTAAACTGCCCCATCCCAACTTTTTTTTTCTTTTGGAATGTGTTGCAGGCCTGAAATGCAGGAATGGATGTATATTAATAAATGAAATGAAGTCGACCAGACAAAACATGAAATATCTTGGGTTCAATGAAGTACAAGTCAAAGCAAATTTAGAAATAATTTCTTTCTTTTTTATATGCATTTTCCATAACATCCCAACTTTTTCTGCTTTGGGGTTGTACGTGTATGTAAACAGAGCTTTTGTAGTATCACTATATTATTCATTTTACACATGTATTCATCTTCAGAAACCGCTGTGTCCCGGTTAGGGCTACAGTGGATCTGAAGCCAGTCAAGCTTTCAAAATTGATGTTTAGCAACTTGTATAAAGAAGCCCTAGACTAAATGAAGTTTACTTTACCAAACCACATGTTTTCATTGAATATTTTTGATGAGCATATTTTATTGGAATATTTTGTGATGGTTGTAAAGTGTATTCAAACTTGTGACACAAGATTCCAAAGCAGGTGGTTGAAAAAGAGCATATAACAAGGTATGGGAAAGAGATAAATTAACTCCAGCAAGGATACTATATTCAGTGGTTTACTCAGAAAATCACACATATCTGGTTTATCGTCCTTGATTATGTGCGTTAAATATTTTTGCATCAGATACGGTCTACATCTGATTTTGGAACTCTATTGCAGTCATCTATATATTATCTATGACACTTTATAAAGACTACCTGTTTATACCCGTTTTACCAATTTAAACTAATGCACCAGTTCAAAACATAATTTAACTTTTGGGCACACCAGTAAAGACTGACAAAAAAAGGAATAAAAGAATGGCAAAGTACCTGCTGCAACTGGATGGTTATCTTGTGTCTCACAAGGCTCATTGCTGTCTGAGCAGGGCTCTCTGATTTCCCTGTCCTCCTTCTCTGCTGTGTTTGGAAGTTCCTGGGATGAAGGAAGGGACTGTCTATCGTCCCTCCCCAGCTCTTCAGCACTAGAAACAAAGGCCACCCCATAAAGTCCATCCCATGAGTCTGTGCTACGAAGGCTAAGGCGTCTCATGCGGGATACAGCGTCCACCTCTCTCATACGGGCAAGCCTCTCTTCAGAACCATGTCCAGGTGGGGCTATAAAACGATCTTGTAGGGCCTCAATTCGCTGAGAAAGCACTCTGCCCAATTTTCCTGAGCCTTGCACCTCCTTGATCCTTGGACTCCCTTCAGCACCTTGAATCTGTTCATCTACCAAATTATGTTTGTCCACCACTAAATCTTTATTAGACACATTATGACTTTGGTCTTCACTTTGATCCTGCCCTTGCTTAGGGTTCCATTTTTTAACATCTACAACCCTTCCTTTATCCCTTATGTTGTGGGTATCAGTGTCTAAATCCCAATCTGAATCATCTGAACCCTGCCTATCAATCCCACACCCACGCCATCCACCTAGGCCACGCTTTTCACCACTGGATTGTTGTCTATCACTTTCTAAACCCCACCTATCCTCACCTAAGTCCTGCCTCTCGGCATCAAGAGATCTCCTTTCTCTTGCCCAACCCCCTCCAAGGCTCCACCTAGCTCCTTCCCAGCCACTTCTTTCCCAATCCAACTCTAAAGATAATCTACGATTTGGATTAGCTAACACAGACAGGGGGAGGTGATCTGGAGGAAACTCTGGCAGAAGTCCTGGGTCTAGGCCTGAATGAGTCCACTTTGCAGCCTTGTTTGGCCTTGAAATCACACTTGGTTCCTTGTTGGGCTCATGCACTTCCACATCCTCTTGGGCTTGTAATTCTGTACCTTCAGTCACAGAGTCTTCCTGTTGCAAATTTTCTGGCTCTGACTTTGTCTCCTCTTCTTCTTTCCTTCTGTTATCATCATCAGTTCTTACTTCTAGAGTCAACTGATTTTCAGCCACTTGTTTAGTTTCGTGCTTCTCCACTTGGGTATCAATTTGTTCACAGGTTTCAAGGTTGTCTCCTTCTGGTGCCTTGTTTATTTGATCTTCTAACTTACTGGCAGGGATACCTTCGTTCCTCTTAATATCATTCATTTCATCTACAGCCTCAACTGACCCAGGCTTAGACCCTTCCCCAGTGATAAGTGTGGCAATATGCTTCTCAGCTAGAGACAGCTGCATCTGCCAGTCAGCTGGTACTTCCGGGTTCACCTCTAAACCTGCTTTGTCTCCTACTGGCTTGCCACCTGTAATACCACACGTCACACTCCTGTTACCAAGGAGTTTGTTACTCTGATTTGTTATTCTTCTAAAGCCGGAGGTTCTGTCTTCACTTAATAAAGTGATTGGCTCCTGTCTCAAATTATTTTCATTATCTAATGCTAATGAGCAGCCTGGTTGCTCTGAATCTACTGCAGATCCACTAGGCATGGCCACATGCTGCTGATTATCAATGCTCATAGCACTACCTGGTTTGGATTTTACAGAAGCCCCTCGGCTGATTGCCCCAGAATCACGGGCCATTTGGAGTGTTTGACAGATGTGCTCATAATCTGGGGGGCTGGTTAGTGTCGAGGCATCCTGCATGGGCTGCCTGTCTCCCCATGGGACCTCAGCTGACATGGATGAAGTGGAAGAGGTTTGTGCGGTCAAACTCTCATCTTTGATGAAGGTTTCCTTAGGAGTTGTGACATCCAGCTTCACTGATCTGCAGGCTTTGCGTTGAGTTATGTGGGCCATTACTGTTTTGTAATCTCTGAAACCTGTTTCTGGTGGAGGAGCTGCTGGACAAATCTCCTCCCTTAGTTGTTTGCTGAAGCTAACACTCTTCCCTGTTGATGGCCGGGAAAAGGCACTCTTAACCTCCCTGTATTCTGGGTCACTTCCTGGTACTAGGCTGGACCTAAGTGTTGTTGCAGGCATTCCTAATGGATCACTGGACAGTCTTGCTTTTATACGGTCAGGGATTTGGATGGAGGAACGGCTGGAAAGGTTATTGCTGGCAGTAGTAAGCTCCAGGATATCTTTGTAGGCCTCATTAAGATCCTCAATGCACTGGTCAACACTAGGACGCTTACCTGCTTGCTCTTGCAATTCCTTATTAATGGACTCTAGCTCCTCAATGGCATCCCAAGACCTTCGGCTCACTGGCTTCAACAGGAATTGACCAAAAGCCTCTGGGTTAGGGCCACCAATTGACTTTGAATCTTCAGCTTGATCCAAGGGGGGTGATTTGGGTGGAGGCTGTGTTGGGGGTGGTGGCGGTGGTTGGGATGGTGGCTGGGTTGGAGGTGGTGGTGGTGGATGTGGAGGAGGATGTAACGGAGGTCTGTGTGAACCTGTGCTCTTGAAAGTGCCTGTTCTTGAAAAGGCACTGTTGCTGGATGGTTTCAGACTTTTCTGACCTTTCATAGGATACCCAAAGGGAGTGCTGGGGTCTGAAGGCCCAGGGGCTGCTGCAGCCCCTGAAGATCCTGTAGGCCCTGGATTTCCTGTAGCCCCTGTAGTTCCTGAAGGCCCTGGATTTCCTGTAGCCCCTGTGCCTCCTGTAGGCCCAGAAGTACCTGGAACTCCTGACCCACTTTCAGCAGGGGCATCTACTTCTGGGACAGCAGGCAGTGTTTGTGCTTCCATTCTATCAGGACCTGGATGTTGAGCACTCTTTGCGAGTTCAGGACTAGTTTGGGTTTCCTGGTCACGATACTGGTCCCCTGGCCAAGCCCCAGAATATCGTCTTAGCTCATCATGGGGGTTTGGCTTAATTATTTTAGTGCGAGAGTTTCTCCTGCGATGAGCTCTTCTAGTGATTATGCTACTGGAAGCACTGCCAAGTGTAAGTGCCTGTAGTTCCAAATCAGTGGAGGTGGTGGATGTGCTTTTGAGGCTTTGGTTTGGCAAAGAACCAAGGGTGTTGCTGTTTTCACTTGAGGAACTTGGTGGTGGAGGTGGAGGAATACGAGGGGATTCAGGTTCTTTTTCTTCATTGTTGTTTTGATCTCTTGACTTTCCACTAGATTGTGAAAGGGGGACAGACACCAGGCAGAAAATTGTCTCACTTAATTTCTTTTTCACACTCTTTTTCTCAGGCTCATGTGCTACTTCTGTCTTTGTTGTGGAAACACTCTCTGAGGAACCCTTTTCAATAGATTTGTCTACCTTTGTCTGTTTGTCTGTGACTTTCTCAGCTTTTAACTGTTCTACACTTATGTCTGCTTTTGTCTGTTTCTCTGATTTAATGAGCTTGTCCGTTAATTTATCTGATTTGCTTTGTTTTTCTAACATCTTGTCTCCCTTAAGCTTTTCTGGAATTTTGTCTACTTTGATTTGCTTGTCAGGAACTCTCTCTGATTTACTGGGCTTGTCTAGAATTCTTTCACATTTTATTGGTTTGTCTGGAATCCTCTCTGCCAGTTTATCGAGTTTTGTTTGTTTTTCAGAGTATCTATCTGTTTTACCCTGGTCTGGATTTTTATCGATTTTTGTTTGGTCTGGCATTCTATCTGTTTTAATCTGTTTGTCTGTGAATCTTTCTGGCTTAACTTCTGCAACTTTGACTTGATCTGCAAGTCTTTCTGGCTTGACTTGGTCTGTAAGTTTGTCTACTTTGACCTGCTCTGCAGGTCTATCCACTTTAACCTGTTCTGTTCTCTCTACCTTGACTTGACCTTGGTCTGTAATTCTGTCTCCCTTAACTTGCTGATCTGCACTCCGCTCAACTTTTACAACTGATTGTGAGGGTCTTGTCTGAAATGTTGTGGAGTACTTGGAAAAGCTCTGGTCTGGTGCTGCACTCTCATTGCTTTTGTTCAACCCTCTATTCCATCTGTTAGCATTCTCCTGTTCACTGATAGCTGGTTTGTGAGTGTCCGTGCTTGGCCCCTGTGGAGGGAGGAAGGCACTATCATGTGTGGATTGTCCTAAAGTTGCAGTGCAGGGAAGCTCTTTGTTGACATGTCGGATCTTGTCTGCGTCTGTGAGTGAGTTTCCACTGGGCCCCCCTGAGATATGCCTAACACGTTGATCTTCAAAAGGGACATATTGAACAGGTCGATTTGGTAATACTGGCCCTGGATGCACTGGTCGTCTGGGAACAACTGCCATACTCCTGTCTTCCTGACGTTCTGACCATGACATTCCTGCTGTTCTTGAAAACCACTCACCCATCTCAGCACTTACTGGTTCTCGTTTCCATCGGACAAGGGCAGAGTCTGCACGGTAAATCTGTCCACTCCTGGGAGGCAGAAATCTCCTGTAAGAGGGAGGTGGGATGTAACCAGGGGGCTCCATACCAGTCAATTCTTGATAAAACAGATCTGCCCTATATGCCTCTGGTCTCAGTAGTTCTGCACTCTGTGAGTAACACATAGACCTGTCTCGAAGTAGTTCTGAGCTATAACAAAGTGATCTGTCCCTTAAAAGGTCAGCACTGTGAGAGTGGCTTAAAAAGCGGTCTCTTAACAGGTCTGCACTTTGTGAATGACTAACAAATCGTAGCGGTTCAGCACTTTGGGAATGGCTCAACATTCGATCTCTCAGTGGCTCTGCGCTCTGTGAAAAGCATAAGGACCGATCCCGTAATGGCTCCGCGCTCTGAGAATAGCATCCAGACCTGTCTCTTAATGGTTCAAAGCTCTGAGAATAGCAAATCGACCGGTCTCTGGGTTTAGAAACTGGTTCAGAGGAAAGCGTTTCCCAACTCCCCCTGTTCTGCTGGTGAGTCTCATAAGATGGGGGCTTTATGGGACGACTGAAACGTGGCTTTGGCACAAGTGCAGTATGACCTTGACTCTGACCACTCCACCGTTCTCCTAATGGCCATTCATTATGATAACGACTGTATGGTACAGAGCTGTTTCTTTGTGTGGGGGCCTGGCTTGAAGCACCCGTCTGGGGATGTTCTCCATACTGTGGATCTTCAGGAGAGAGAACTCGGGGCAGTGACTGAGACTTCATCCTGACTGTGGCAGGCACACTGCTCTCTGTGGGCCGCAAACGGTGCTGCTGTTCCTGAGACCAGCGTTCAGCTTCTCCATCAGATAACTGCCGGCCCAGACCTACTGCAGGACGCCACTCCTCCGTGCCCAGGCTTTGGCACTTCCTTTCTCCAGTCACTCGTAATGTCTCTGGGCCTGAGTCTATGGGCTCTCGCATCCACTGAACTTCTTCCCATCTCGCCAACGGCCTTTCTGTCCTTAACTCCTCAGGAGCCAGCACTGGGCCCCTCCAAGGCCCTCCAGACACACGCAACTCCCTAGGGTCACCAAAGTCCAATAGGGCACTGAAGTCTTGTCCTCTCCTTCTCCAGTAGGCAATATCTCGCTCATCTGTGTGTTCAGAGAATGTCAAGCTGGGAGCATCATAAAACCTGAGAACAAAAATCATGCAAATTATGACACAATTTATGAACAGACAATAAACTATTCTACATGCTAGCATGTTTGAGAGCGAAAAGTCATGTTAAAAGAAAATGCAGTAATTACACTAATGAGCCATTCCATGTCGTTCTTCATAAAGTAGGCTGTAGCACTACCATTCAAAGTAGCTGGATCTCACATTAAAATCGTCAGATTCAAGAGCCAATTATGCAGCTTCATGCCCAAAGTAAGTCTGATACCAATCATCCACTAAACGCAAAATGTAATGGATTTTTTTTAAATAGTCAATTAAAATTGTTATTCTGGAACTGTTTCTGATACATGGGTCCATGATTCATGGGAAATTGTCCCACGTATTTGACAGTGAATAACCTCAAGTATATTAGTATTACCATACATGACCCACTCACCCACTGTCAGTAGCAAGTGAGTCTCCTAGAGGCTGCAGATCACCAAGGAAACCGACAGGAACGTCCAGCCTCCTCTGTATTCGTTCAGGTCCCTCGTTGATATTGTTGTTGTTTTCAGGATATGCTTTTACAGACTGAGTCGGTCTGTAAGCCCCCGTCCCTGTTTCTGTCCGGCTGTCACCTCCACCTTCTGCTGTCCCAAACCCGTTCAAGGCCCCGCCACCCGCAGAGGGACGGTTCTCCACATTGTCACGCCGACAGTCAGTGTTCCGATTATCGTAAGGTGCAGAGGCTGAGGCGGGGCCACTCCTGGGCAGTTTGTATCCATGAGAGATCAGCAAGTCTTCCACACTGTACATGTTATCTGCTTGTATCTGTGTGTATGGACTTGAATCTAATACAGGTGTGCGCCTGTAAGTTTAAGTGTGTATGTAAGAATGTGTGTGTGTGTGTGTGTGTGTGTGTGTGTGTGTGTGTGTGTGTGTGGGGCCTAGGAGCAGTGCTGGTGAAAGCAGGAACACAGCTGCTCAGCAGAGGCCATCACTACAGACAGAGAGAGAGAGAGAGAGAGAACCATTTTATACCTTAATATACATGCTCTGGTAATCAAAGTATGTGAAGTATGATGTGACCAACATATAGACCATATAATGTTGATCAAAAGGCCAACCATTAAATAAAAGTTTAAAAAGTTAAAACAAACGATCCCTTACCTACTCGGTAGAAAAAGGTTAAACGTATAGCCTATGCACACTGCAATACATAAAATCATGCAGGCACAGGCAAAAGGCTTCAGTTAATGTTCATATTAAACATCATAATGGGGGGAAATGTGATCTCAGTGACTATGGCATGGTTGCTGGTGCCAGGCAGGTTGGCTTGAATACGTATTTCAGAAACTGCTGATCTCCTGAAATTTTCATGCACAACAGTCTCAAGCATTTACACAGAATGGTGTATAAAAACTCAAAACATCCAGCGTGCAACAGGCCTGTGGGCCGAAATGCTTTTTTGAGGAGAGACCAGAGCAAAAGTGCCAAACTTTACATCCGTGGTGAGCATCTCAGAATGCACAACATGACACCTTGGGTTGGATGGACTACAACAGCAGAAGACTACGTCATGTACACTGTTGCGTGTGAAAATCCCAGGAGATCATCAGTTTCTGAAACACTCAAACCTGCTGGCCTACCAACGACAACCATGCCATGCCATGAAGCTCTTGACCTGCATGATTTTATGCATGGTGCTGCTGCCACAAAAAAAAAAAAAAAGGCTCTTTTTTTGGACAAAAATAGCTTTTTAGGACATTTTATACAATAAATAGTAAATAATGAAAATACAATAAATAGCCCTATTCAACAACTGTAATAATCCATATTATGTCAAGAGCCGTGCAACTAAGTAAAGAGATACGACATCCATCGTTACTTGAAGACATGAAGTGTCTCTTAATTAATACAAAGTAAAGAAGAACCATTGAATTAGAAGATGTGTCCAAACTTTTAACTGGTACCATACGTCACGGTGGTGTAGTGGTTAGCGCTGTCGCCTCACAGCAAGAAGGTCCGGGTTCGAGCCCCGGGGCCGGCGAGGGCCTTTCTGTGTGGAGTTTGTATGTTCTCCCCATGTCTGTGTGGGTTTCCTCCGGGTGCTCCGGTTTCCCCCACAGTCCAAAGACATGCAGGTTAGGTTAACTGGTGACTCTAAATTGACCGTAGGTGTGAATGTGAGTGTGAATGGTTGTCTGTGTCTATGTGTCAGCCCTGTGATGACCTGGCGACTTGTCCAGGGTGTACCCCGCCTTTCGCCCGTAGTCAGCTGGGATAGGCTCCAGCTCGCCTGCGACCCTGTAGAAGGATAAAGCGGCTACAGATAATGAGATGAGATGAGATATATATATATATATATGACACCTACCGTATATACAGTATACACTAGGGTGCATCAGTTGCCCTCACTTTCATAAAATCTGATGCATTTTTGTTTGGGTGTTCCTTTTCACCAATAAAGACGTCCTGTAAAATTTTTTGACCATATTCAAAAGTCTAATGGTGGCACCATGAGGTTCATTTTTTTGCCAAAAAACGCTTATTTTATGTTTTCGTGTAAGGTTTGAATCACAATGTTGGACTCCATTTATTGATTTCTTGTGAGCCAGAGATCATGTTAAGAACCTTCGCAAGGGATTGAGAAGCATTAATGTGATTCATAATACATTTGTATTGTTTAAAAGTAGTTGAACAATGATTCAATGAACAGCTAAAACTCAAACTGTGCTTGATAATATATTTAGAATATGTACTAAAAATGTGGATCTAAGATATACTCTATAAGGTGCCATAATGTTTCATGAAAAGTGATCGAAATTTTGTCATAAAAGTCATAAAATAGCAGCTTTTTCCATAACTTTGAGCTCCTGGTGCCACCATTAAACTTTTGAAATTTGTCAAAATATTTCACCCAGTGTGTTTTCTTACCAAAAGGAACATAAAAACAAAAATGCATCATGATCGGAGGAACTTTTCATTTTAAAGGCCAATTTATGCTGACAACCCAGTCCTCGCAGATGACGTCGCAGATGGCGTCTGCGTAGCCCCCCCCTTCGCAGACGCTCTGCGCGCACCTCCCAAAAATTGTGACCACCGCAGAAGCCTCGCAGACAGCGTCGCAGACAAGAGGGCTCTGATTGGTCCACTCTACATCTGCTGTACACGCACTTCCGCTTCCCTACTTTCCCGGTTTGGTTTGTTTTCATGACCGCCATTTTTAAAAACACGAACGAAGATGGAGCAGCACGAAGAGCGGTTGATCGAGGAAGTGAGGAAGTACGTACATCTATACGACTCCAGTTCTAGTCATTATAAGTAACCGGAGGATAAACACTCCACTAACCACACCCACCAACTACTCCTAGCGATTTCGTGACTTCGCGCCCCCTTGCGTTGTGGCGGTGAATAACATCGCGCACGCCTATTACTCCCCGCTCAACGATAAATTACAACTGTCTGCGAAAAGCTCTCTGCGAAAGCCTTGTCGCAAGAGCATGCAGAGGCCCTTAGGGGGCAACTGATGCACCCTAGTATACACACAAATATCTATAGACCCTTCCCACGTGACGTCACGACAAATGTGGCCGCCATTTTGGACATGAACTACCAGTAGTCTACCACAGCCAACAACGAGGAACGACGGCGAAGCATCGAAAGGAATATAGCCATCAAAGAAAGTTTTTACTTTCAGCAAGACTTCCATCATGCCATTATATTGTTGTGCACCTGGATGTAGTAACCATCAACACACAAGGCAAGATTTATCATTTTATCGGATCCCGACAGATGCTGACCGACGGAGAAGATGGATGGTCTCTAAAATATTGGCAAAATGATGTTTATTGACATAGCAATCGTGTGTAACGGGAAGCATTTGCATATCCGAAGTGTTGTGTTTACATCAAAGATAAAATAAACCGATATGACAACGACTGCTGCTGCCAGGTTGGGGACACAAACTAGTAGAAAGGAAGTGTGCCAACAGACTTCCTTTGTGGTCGATTCTGCTTTAAGGTAAGATGCATTTAATTATTCGTCTGCTGTGGGTTTGGAATCGGTAGCCTGACCGATTCGTTCATGTTTGTGGTGCCATTTGTTTGTTGACGCGTGTTGAAATGGAAGATTGGTTGTTGACATGATTTCCAGTGATGCTTTGGTGCTGCTGTGGATCAGATGTGTTGAGTAGCCTGACTGTTTTTTTTTTTCTTGCGTGTGGTATCATTGTTGACGCGAGGTTGTTTTTTGAACATGCCAATGCGGACACGATTTCCCTGATGAGTTATGACTTCAGACGCGATGCGTGTGTGGAGGTGTGGAGTCCGTGTGATATGTGCGTAAGATAGGCTTCTCATGTGTTTGGAGATCCGCGCTCTGAGACAAGCGCACACGGGAAAAAAAGGGACCCCCCGAAAATATCGGCATAGTTCGAACACTGGGTTGGAGAAAGTAATGGCAAATAGCCAGTGCACAAACCATAGAAGGTAAACTGTACACAGCGCCAGAGCAGTGTGATGGTATGTCTACTTTTAGATTGTGTTAGCTTATCAATGAACACACTCGTCACTCGACGAGTTTCACGTCTTTACGACGGATACTTAAATGTGTGTTAGGTATTATTGTTGCAGTCTAAGCAGTCATTGTAGCAGCTAGATGAGCGAGAACCGAAAGGGTCTGTGCCATAAACCGTTATTTCTTCATGTCCAAAATGGTGGTCGCGTTTACGAAGGTCACGTGAGTGAAAAGGGTCTATACCTACATATACGTATACTACTTTACAACATGTTGATTTTCTCACACACATCCACCGTCTCCTACCTATGCAGTGGACATGCAACTGTAACAGTCTTTTTGCTTGCCTCACTGACCTGGCCTGGATACCACCATTAAACTCAAACTCTTGAAGACAAAGCTTCTTACCACCCCAGCTAGTCATGCAATCTATCACAACATCACCTTCAGGACTGGCTCCTCATCAATATCCTTTGCAAGGTCTTCTAGGAATCTTGGGGTATTGAATCGCAACTAGCCGGCTTTCACACACTACAATGCTGACTCTCCATGTCATTCATATTCACTTGGTATAAGAGGAAAATCAGGCCTTATCTGTCTGAGTATAGAGTAATCGCCTAATCCAATATGGTGTTTTATTCATGAGGGAAAAAAAAAAACTTACAATTTGGACACACTAGATTGATTACTGATTGATTTAGATATATATTTGCTTGTCTTATGGACATTCAGATAAGGCTTTATGGTTGAAATTTGTTTCTAACCTTTACATGCACACTAGCAAGTGACAAAGCATTCATTTTCTATGTTCCCCTGTGACAAATCCAAGCAACAAATCCGAATGACTGGATTGAATGATCCCTTAGGAGCAATCCTATATTATTCTATCCACATCCACTGGATATGACCAGTCGCGGGGGCGGCACGGTGGTGTAGTGGTTAGCGCTGTCGCCTCACAGCAAGAAGGTCCGGGTTCGAGCCCCGTGGCCGACGAGGGCCTTTCTGTGCGGAGTTTGCATGTTCTCCCCGTGTCCGCGTGGGTTTCTTCCGGGTGCTCCGGTTTCCCCCACAGTCCAAAGACATGCAGGTTAGGTTAACTGGTGACTCTAAATTGACCGTAGGTGTGAATGTGAGTGTGAATGGTTGTCTGTGTCTATGTGTCAGCCCTGTGATGACCTGGCGACTTGTCCAGGGTGTACCCCGCCTTTCGCCCGTAGTCAGCTGGGATAGGCTCCAGCTTGCCTGCGACCCTGTAGAACAGGATAAAGCGGCTAGAGATAATGAGATGAGATGAGATGACCAGCCGCGCACTCTGATTGGTTACTCTACTACTAGGCTATCAGCTCATACACGTTGAGTAGAGAAAAGCAAAATGGCGGCGCACGTTCCTGAACCAACCAAGGACGAAATAAAAACTCTACAGGAAAACAAAACCTCAAAAATAGTTATCAAGTATTTTAAAGAAACAGAAATAGCTAAAAGAATATAGTCCCCACCCCCAATATCTCCTGTTCCACACTCCAGCCCAGTCGGTGGCAGTAATGCACCTTTAAGTTGGTATTCCAACCGCCAAAAAACCCTAAAGAAGAAAACCCAAAAAAATACAAAAAAAAGCAAAAACGATGGAATAAAAGTATTTGATGGTAAGAACATGTCTTTTTTTATTTTTCAAGAATTATTATAGCATTTTTCACAAATTGCTACTGTCATTTCACCAGTTTGTTGACATTCTAAGCGGAAATGATTTTGTCGGACGTTTTGTACAAAGATTTTTTTTTTCAAATTTGCAAAAAATAAAACAAAAATGCTCTGTTTCTCAAAATCCAGTGAATGTGAATAGAATAAAACAGTTATTCCACTCAATCTCGTCGTATATGACTTATAGCTGACTCGACCCTATGTGCCTCGTCGGCTATCAGCTCATGTACGACTCGATTTCGTGGAATAACTATTAAGTATGTGTGTGGTCTAACATTAAATCAGTCCAGCAGTCACAACTTTAGTTCAGTTCTCTTTTATTATTTGACACTGTAAAAAAGGTAAGAAAAGCATGTACTGTAACGATGATTTCATATTAGCCTGCAATGTACAACCTTTCATTAAATGCATATAGTGACATTAGGAGGAAAAATAAAGCTTGAAAGGAAGTGAGTGTACACAGCTAATAAACATAGCTTGCTTTGCTAACCTGCTTATATGCTTAGCCTAGCGTGTAGCCTAAAACAATAAATCAAAACAAAATATATATATTTTTTTTCACACAGATTAGTGCATTATTTAAATTCCTGTTTCACTAGTTATAATTTAGGCTACTACAGTTTATTATCGGAACTAAAGAAAATGCTGGAGAGCGCATGCCAAAAAGCGATAACGGTTGCGACACACAAACAAACTACAAGCAACACAAGCAACTTGTTGGGTACTAGTGTGAACGCTGAGTAAGACAAATGTAAGTAGTGAAGTTAATGTCCATGTATACATACAACCCCGATTCCAAAAAAGTTGGGACAAAGTACAAATTGTAAATAAAAACGGAATGCAATAATTGACAAATCTCAAAAACTGATATTGTATTCGCAATAGAACATAGACAACATATCAAATGTCGAAAGTGAGACATTTTGAAATTTCATGCCAAATATTGGCTCATTTGAAATTTCATGACAGCAACACATCTCAAAAAAGTTGGGACAGGGGCAATAAGAGGCTGGAAAAGTTAAAGGTACAAAAAAGGAACAGCTGGAGGACCAAATTGCAACTCATTAGGTCAATTGGCAATAGGTCATTAACATGACTGGGTATAAAAAGAGCATCTTGGAGTGGCAGCGGCTCTCAGAAGTAAAGATGGGAAGAGGATCACCAATCCCCCTAATTCTGCACCGACAAATAGTGGAGCAATATCAGAAAGGAGTTCGACAGTGTAAAATTGCAAAGAGTTTGAACATATCATCATCTACAGTGCATAATATCATCAAAAGATTCAGAGAATCTGGAAGAATCTCTGTGCGTAAGGGTCAAGGCCGGAAAACCATACTGGGTGCCCGTGATCTTCGGGCCCTTAGACGGCACCGCATCACATACAGGCATGCTTCTGTATTGGAAATCACAAAATGGGCTCAGGAATATTTCCAGAGAACATTATCTGTGAACACAATTCACCGTGCCATCCGCCGTTGCCAGCTAAAACTCTATAGTTCAAAGAAGAAGCCGTATCTAAACATGATCCAGAAGCGCAGACGTCTTCTCTGGGCCAAGGCTCATTTAAAATGGACCGTGGCAAAGTGGAAAACTGTTCTGTAGTCAGACGAATCAAAATTTGAAGTTCTTTATGGAAATCAGGGACGCCGTGTCATTCGGACTAAAGAGGAGAAGGACGACCCAAGTTGTTATCAGCGCTCAGTTCAGAAGCCTGCATCTCTGATGGTATGGGGTTGCATTAGTGCGTGTGGCATGGGCAGCTTACACATCTGGAAAGACACCATCAATGCTGAAAGGTATATCCAGGTTCTAGAGCAACATATGCTCCCATCCAGACGACGTCTCTTTCAGGGAAGACCTTGCATTTTCCAACATGACAATGCCAAACCACATACTGCATCAATTACAGCATCATGGCTGCGTAGAAGAAGGGTCCGGGTACTGAACTGGCCAGCCTGCAGTCCAGATCTTTCACCCATAGAAAACATTTGGCGCATCATAAAACGGAAGATACGACAAAAAAGACCTAAGACAGTTGAGTAACTAGAATCCTACATTAGACAAGAATGGGTTAACATTCCTATCCCTAAACTTGAGCAACTTGTCTCCTCAGTCCCCAGACGTTTACAGACTGTTGTAAAGAGAAAAGGGGATGTCTCACAGTGGTAAACATGGCCTTGTCCCAACTTTTTTGAGTTGTGTTGTTGTCATGAAATTTAAACTCATCTAATTTTTCTCTTTAAATGATACATTTTCTCAGTTTAAACATTTGATATGCCATCTATGTTCTTTTCTGAATAAAATATGGAATTTTGAAACTTCCACATCATTGCATTCCGTTTTTATTTACAATTTGTACTTTGTCCCAACTTTTTTGGAATCGGGGTTGTACACACACACATATAAATTTCCGAATCAAAGTGTATTTTCAGTCAGTAGATTTTACTTAAATTAAGTAGATTTGCTTAAATTTTAACTGTTCCTTCAAACAAATAGGCCTAGTTTTAATTGAGAACTGTTAGAAGCTCCCTCATAAACAGGTCCGCCATTAGGACAATTCTAAGGGCCCAGCATTGACAGAGGGCCCTCAGAGGACAATCTTAACGTTATTACCATGTGTAAGTTAATTTAATTTTAAATAATAATAATTTTGTCTCTTAAAACAAGCAAATACAACAACCTTCTGGTTTGGTTTTCCATTTTCCACAAAATTATTAGAAGAGATACTCTTTATATTTCACCCTTCTCCCGATCCATCACATGGTACGGTCTTGTGTAGGTGGAGCCAGAGCGTGACACCGTGTTAGCTTTGTTGCTTTCCAATCCAGCACTCACGTTATTGGCACATGGTAGAAGCAGAATTCATGATGAACCATCAGGAGATTGACTTCATGAAGAAATCGGGTTACCAGAAACATAAAGGGGGAGGGGGCAATATTATATTCTTTCATAGGGCTCAAAATTTCTAGCAGCGCCCCTGCTCACAAAGCTAGTGGAGAAGATGTCGTGAGCTTCATAGGGTGTTAAAAATTGAAAATATTCATTCATGCATTTTCAGTAAACACTTTATCCTGGTCAGGACTGTGGTGAATCTAAAATCGATCCCGGTGTGAAGAAGAAGAAGGTGCACACTCTGGATGGGATACCATGCGCACACGCATTCACATCTAGGGGCAATTTAGTTTTACAATCCACCTACAATCATGTGTTTGCAAGGTGGGAGAAAAGCAGAGAACCTGGATGAAACCTGTGCAGAAACAGGGAGAGAAACTCCACACGGACAGTAACCTGAGCTCAGCATTGAACCAGAGACCCTGGAGCTTTGAGGCACCAACGTTACCCATTCCTCCCAATTTAAAATATAAAACAAACTAATTCTTTGGGTTCTTCCATATGGTTATTACCTTCATTAGGTTTTTTTTGTCTCTACTCTTTCTTACTTTCTGATTTTATGATGTGTAAAGATGCTTCTGGAGTTGTTGGGTTTTTTTTTTTCTTTCTGGGTGAGTCTTAGAATAAACAGCATACTTTGAATGTCTGTTGGTCGCCTGGGATTTAAAGCGAAATGTCTTCTGACTCTCAGCCATAGTCATTCAACCAACCCTGGCATTTTACAAAGCATGGATGAATGATCTCAACTGAGTGCTCAGCAGCAGATATGGAACTGAATCTAGCTACCTCTCTATTTGGTGGCATGGTGGTGCAATTCTGGGTTTGAGCCTGTGTGGAGTTTGCATGTTCTCCCCATGTCTAAGTGGATTTCCTCTGGGTGACATGCAGTTAGGTTAACTGGCTGCTCTACGGTAAATTGCCCGTGTGTGTGCGTGCGCAGAAAGGAACTGGCCAACCTACTGCTGCAATTCTGGCCAAGTCAGCCAAACAGTGAGGGAGCAGTTGGGGGTTAGGTACCTTGCTCAAGGGCAGCACCGACTAGTGGCCTAGTGGTAGCGTGTCCGCCTCTCGATCGGGAGATCGTGAGTTCTATTCACGGTCGGGTCATACCAAAGACCATCATAAAAATGGTACCCACTACCATCTGGCAAGGCACGCTGCAATACAGATGTGCATGGGGAGTTGAACTCTCGTGGTTACCAGAGGACTAGCCCCCCACTGTAACCCTAGCTATGTAATAGGCGAGAGGCCGAGGGCTACGGAAACGGAGATCAGTGCAGCCCGATGCGCCACCATCAGAGTTGGGCCTGGTTAGTACTTGAGTGGGAGACTGCCAAGGAATACCAGGTACTGGGCGTGGGAAGGACTTTAACTTTTTAACTTTTTAACCTTGCTCAAGGGCACTTCAGCCATTCCTGCTGGTCCAGGGAATCGAACAGGTGACCTTTTGGTCCCAAAGCTGCGTTTCTAACCATTAGGCTATGGCTTCCCCCTACGGTATGGCTATGTACTAACTAAGTCAGTGGCGGCTATTTTTGAACATGCCAACAATAGACTACTTACAGTATATAATATGAAATAATTAGCTAGCTGACTGGTACTTTCAGGACATGGCAACTTCAAGTGGAACTGCAGAAATCAAAGAAAATTCAGCTGTTTCCTTACAAAAACACCTTTTCACAAAGCGTTCAACGGAAGGAAAAGGACAAAGAAACTTGGACCGGACCAACCCGATTTACAAAAGGGGTGTTCACACGGCAACTTTTACTCCGGTGTAGCACCGGGGCTGCCCCGCTAGAGCGTTCACACAGTACAAGGTTATACCGGTGTAGCCCCTGAAAGCTGCTTAAACCGGTGTAAATCTAACCCTGCTCGGGAGGGGGTTTAAGAAATTTACTCAGGAGTAAATGCTAGTTTGCGGGGCAGCACCGATATAAAATGGGACGTCTGAACGCTACAGGGGTAGACTCGCTACGCGTGAGGAGAGTTGATTACATATGGGCATTGCATAATTTGCATCCTGGTATTTTGCGCTTCCAAAATGGCGAATATCAACAACAACAGAACTGCGTGTCTTCCAGTGTTGCCAGATTGGGCGGTTTTAAGTGCATTTTGGTGGATTTGAACATATTTTGGGCTGGAAAACGTCAGCAGTATCTGGCAACACTGGTGTCTTCATCCACGTTGTTTTCCCGGCGCTTGGTGATGCCATGACAACCGGGAAAAGGAAGTACATTTTCACGCATGCACATATTTCATTTCCGCATTATTACTATCGTATAGCACGGTCGCAAAAACTGCCGTGTGAACGCAAGTGTGGCTGCACCGGTGCCAAGACGCTTCTCTCTAGTAAGCAGGTTTGTGACATGTGAACGCTCCACAAAATTTACACCGGTGTAAGATATATCGCAGCAAAATACATCGGTGCAGCATCGATGCAAATATGTGCCGTGTGAACACCCCTAAATTCAGCAGCAGGTGAGTGATTGAGGATGAGCTTACTTCCACCCGGGGCTTCTCCTGCTCATGTTTACTATTTACTGTATGTTTTATCGATATAGGAGTTCAAAAACTTTTTGTGTTTTTTGCATAACATGTGACCCCTCCCCATAGAACTTATAATAGTTCAGTTATCCACTGTGATACATTAGAGTATCTTATTCAACCCCATGGTGTTAAAATCGTCTTACCTCAATTCATCCTGCATCCATTAATAATTTGAACATCAAACTCCTGCTTTGCAATTATGTCATCTTGTAGCTTTTAGCACTACATTGCAGTTCGCCCTTTTTCTTACACTGCTCTTGAAATGCCAACAGTTTCATTATGCTCTTGCATCAAAGTTGTCATCGCTGTATATTTGGATTAGACCTTGTATGTACTTATAGCAGCAATATTAGAGAGATGATCAAGGCCTTATTCAATTTGCAGCTGGTAAAATAACCTATACATAAAGCAACAAATCTTAACAAGTCTAACTTCCCTTTTTAGGGCGCCAAACCTTGTACTGTTAAAAACGTCGCATTTTGAAGTGCAGGGCATATTTGTCCAAGTTTGTCCTCGGAGTGATTAAAAAGCATGAGTATAAATACAGAGGTGATTATAGGAAATCGTGCGCTGACTGGTCGAGAAATCCGGACTATGTCTCGATAATCACCTCGAGCAACTTGGCAAAATGGCGTCCAATCGCTTCGTCACTGTAAGTGAGGAAGAATTACAAATTATGAAAGAAAATGCTGTTCCTGAAAGCACTAAAGATGCTACAAAGTTTGGTCGAAAGCTATTCAAAGGTAAGGTGGAATTGTGATTGATTTTATCTGTTTCAAAACAAAATATTTTATGTGACTCGCATTGAAAAGTGACACAATCCACTTTTGAAGATTGAAATAAATGATTTTTTTAAGATGATTTTTTTAATTATTTGAAATAATCACCAGGCGGCACGGTGGTGTAGTGGTTAGCGCTGTCGCCTCACAGCAAGAAGGTCCGGGTTCGAGCCCCGTGGCCGGCGAGGGCCTTTCTGTGCGGAGTTTGCATGTTCTCCCCGTGTCCGCGTGGGTTTCCTCCGGGTGCTCCGGTTTCCCCCACAGTCCAAAGACATGCAGGTTAGGTTAACTGGTGACTCTAAATTGACCGTAGGTGTGAATGTGAGTGTGAATGGTTGTCTGTGTCTATGTGTCAGCCCTGTGATGATTTGGCGACTTGTCCAGGGTGTACCCCGCCTTTCGCCCGTAGTCAGCTGGGATAGGCTCCAGCTTGCTCGCGACCCTGCACAGGACAAGCGGCTACAGATAATGGATGGATGGATGGAAATAATCACCTGTGTAGTGATACGAAAACAATTATCCACCTCAGGCCCAGTGAATATCGTGATTATTATACATACAGGGCACTTTTTCAATGAAATAAAAACATGCATCCTATTCCCTTCTAGCGGGTTTCATTCATGTGGGTCGATAGCATGCAATATTATCATATTGCTTATCCTACATGTACTGTATTACACCACTCTACCTAATGGAAAATGAGCATGCAATATTGTTACGATATTGCATGTTGTCAAGATAGCATAATGTCACACGTTGGATCGTGAATATCCCATGAGAAACTTTTCTGCTGCGCATGCGCACAATCATGTCTGTGTTCACCAGGAAAGAGAAAGACGCGTTGAACACCCGAAAGGCGACCAAAACTTCATTAGATGTTCTTCACGCATATTTACAAGAGAAAAACATACCAACAGACATTGAAAAACTGGAAAAGAGACACATCAGAGATGTAAAACTTCCACGCTAGCGAGCAACTGTGGAAATTTGTAAACAAACATGGCCGCCAGGTTTGCTTTGTTAAAAATGGAAGATTTTGAGAGAATTTTGGCTGCCAGGTCGCTCTGTTATGTGTAGTTATCGATGTTGATTTTAAAAGTAACTAAGTAAATTACACAGGGAAATTAATACTTGTGTGAGTGAAAAATACTGTAGCGAGCGTGCAGCGTAGAAGACGAGTCTGGAGACAGAAATCTTAGTTTCTCGGTCGTTAGCCTGTGCTACTTGCTCTCGATAGCACTGACTTGACCGCTTTATTAGCATTCGCTAACACTACTGATGAACGCTACACTGGCTGGAAGGTGACTGCACTGCCATGCTAAACAGCGCCAGCTCACGGGTAAGCTAGCATTGGTCTTTGAGAATGCTGGTGGAGGAATTGAGGAAGAATTACAAATTATGAAAGAAAATGCTGTTCCTACAAGCACTAAAGATGCTACGAAGTTTGGTCGAAAGCTATTCAAAGGTAAGGTGGAATTGTGACTGATTTTATCTGCTTCAAAACAAAATATTTTATGTGACTCGCATTGAAAAGTGAAACAATCCTGCATTTACATGCCAATTTTGAAGATTGAAATAAATTATTTTTTTAAGATGATTTTTAAATTATTTGAAATAATCACTGGGCGGCACGGTGGTGTAGTGGTTAGCACTGTCGCCTCACAGCAAGAAGGCTCTGGGTTCGAGCCCCGTGGCCGGCGAGGGCCTTTCTGTGTGGAGTTTGCATGTTCTCCCCGTGTTCGTGTGGGTTTCCTCCGGGTGCTCTGGTTTCCCCCAAAGACATGCAGGTTAGGTTAACTGGTGACTCTAAAGGCCAATTTATGCTGACAACCCAGTCCTCGCAGATGGCGTCGCAGATGGTGTCTGCGTAGCCCCCCCCTTTGCAGACGCTCTGCGCGCACCTCCCAAAAATTGTGACCACCACAGAAGCCTTGCAGACAGCGTCGCAGACAAGAGGGCTCTGATTGGTCCACTCTACATCCGCTGTACATGCACTTCCGCTTCCCTACTTTCCCGGTTTGGTTTGTTTTCACGACCGCCATTTTTAAAAACACGAGCGAAGATGGAGCAGCACGAAGAGCGGTTGATCGAGGAAGTGAGGAAGTACGTAGCCTGGGCCCGCCCATCCTAAGCGTGACGCAACACGAGGGCCTGTTGCGAGCTTAGTCTGGCCAGGCAAGCTATCTACAGCTCTTCCAAGTTCCGGAAGAATCGGGAGCCAATCAACTTTGAGCATCTCCAACGACCCTGGGTAGAGGCGTGTTCAAGGCAGTGACGTAGTAGAACTGCGACCGGAAGCCATAGATTGTTTACAGAATCATGCTGTATTGAAAGCATTCAACGGGAAGTTCTCATTGAAAACGGAGCAAAGAGCAGCCCTGGAGGTATTTATTGAAAGGAAGGATGTTTTCGCCTTGCTCCCGACCGGCTTTGGTAAGAGTTTAATCTACCAGTTAGCCCCGCTGGTAGCCAAATCAATGGGGCTCAGCGAGAATCCTATCGTCGCGTCACATACGTCAGAGGAAAGAGTGATGTGATTGGTTTAAGCTTCGTCACAGCCTTTTCTGGCTTCGTCCAGTAGCAAACTGAGGCATTTCAGGGAGGCGGGTCAACCACGGGCTCTGGGAAACAGTTGGGCTTAATATCTTTGCCAGACCAATAGCTCGCAGAGCTTTGAAGTCGCGTTAGCCAGACTAGGAAGTACGTACATCTATACGACTCCAGTTCTAGTCATTATAAGTAACCAGAGGATAAACACTCCACTAACCACACCCACCAACTACTCCTAGCGATTTCGCGACTTCGCGCCCCCTTGCGTTGTGGCGGTGAATAACATCGCGCACGCCTATTACTCCCCGCTTAACGATAAATTACAACTGTCTGCGAAAAGCTATCTGCGAAAGCCTTGTCGCAAGAGCATGCAGAGGCCCTAAGGCTACATCCACACGACAATGGCAACGAGATTTTATTTAAAAAAAAATCGCGTCCACATGGGCAACGGATAAGTAAAATATCAGGTCCATATGGCAACGCAACGCTTGCTGAAAACGATGCAATACACATGCCACACCTCTACGTGCGCTGTAAGATGGTCCCATCGGAGACACCAGAACAATAGAAGAAGTAGACGCATGCGCATAAACCCCTTCTTCTACCCGGCGTGAAGCACTCACAGGAACAAACACACAACAACAAGAAGAAGATAGCTGCGACTACGCGAGGAAATCGCGCCTTCTGTGTGTACAAATTAGTTTTATTAGTGTGCATAGTTTTATATAACTTCATTTTCTTATTGTGTGTGAACATTTTGAAAAGCATTTTTATATAATTTATATAACTTTTTATAGTGTGTGTGAACATTTTGAAAAGCAGTCTTATCCAATAAAAAAAGAAATTCAAGAAATGGTTCAGTTACTTGTTTATTTAAAAGAAAAGCTGTATACAAAAGTGAACGCAATGCAGTGGTTCATACAAAACAGCGAGAGTGCTGCTTGTTCTAGTCATGTGGTTGTGACGTCATCGTAAACAAATCCGTTCTACTCATCCAGACGACTTCGCAACGGCGCCGTTGCCAGATTTTTCCACTCTGGAACCCGTTCTCAGAAAATATCGTTTTGGGGCACCCAAAACGCCGGTGCCGTGTAGACGCCAGGCCGAAACGAGAAACAATTTTATCAGATTCACCTGAATCTGTTGCCGTGTGGACAGGGCGAAATTGACCGTAGGTGTGAATGTGAGTGTGAATGGTTGTCTGTGTCTATTGCCGCTTTTCCACTACAAACGCGGCTGAGCCGTGCCGTGCTGAGTCGAGCTGAGCGGGGCTATTGGCGTTGCATTTCGACTACAACCGCGCTGAACCGTGCTGGCTGGAAGTGGGTGGACACATTGGGTGGAGTTAGCGAAAGTGGGTGGACGTCAGGTGATGTCGTTAAGCAGCGCAAACAGTGACATCAGTGACCTTTTAAGCGGTAGTCTCACGACCCGAATAGTAAACAATAAACATGGAGGACATGGAGTCGTTAGTGTTGCTGGTCTTGGTGCTGTGGCTTGTTGTCACCGACAACGCGGACAGATACTGGCAAGAGCGTATAGATGAGGCGAGGCGCATAAGGCTTCAGAAATTCTCGTAATTCGTAATTATTCTCCTTCCGGGTTTGCGGTGTTTACAGATCCCAGCGCGCTCGCGGGGCGTGTGTGGGCATGTGAGGACACTCCTCCTCACCATTCAGTGCACAGGGGAGTGTCTCCTCACGCCCCCAGCCTCACTCGGCACGGTTTGGCTCGCTTCAGCCCCACTCCAAAACCGTGCGAGTTTTAGGGGCTAAGCAGGGCTGAAGCGAGCCGAGTCGTGCTGTTTTTTGGTAGTCGAAACGCGAGCCGTGTCGGGCTGAAGTGAGCTGAAGCGAGCTGAAAAAGGGTAGTGGAAAAGGGCCATATGTGTCAGCCCTGTGATGACCTGGCGACTTGTCCAGGGTGTACCCCGCCTCTCGCCCGTAGTCAGCTGGGATAGGCTCCAGCTTGCCTGTGACCCTGCACAGGATACGCGGTTACGGATGATGGATGGACTTTGTCTCAGTTATTATTCACCTCGCCTTCAGCGAATAATTGTTAATTGAGCTTCCACAAAACTGCGCTCTATTGTTTCTAAAAAATAATCAAGCTGAAAAAGGCTCGATGTTTTGCAAATAGTGCCGATGTAGCCAACAAAATTAATCAGTCAGCAGAAAGTGATTAAACACACACACACACACACAAAAAAAAAACATGGTAGTTTGTTCTATCTGATTCCACGGTTTCTGTCAACAGCAAAACCCCACCCTAATCACGGGTTTGTCCGGATCTTAACCTTTGACCTCAGTAATGACCTTAACATGACCTTGAACATTGTGTTAATTACAGTGACCTTGCTTCCCACCCTGCTTGTATATGAATGCTTATAAATGTCCATTTTGAACTACATATTGCCTTTTTTTTTTTTTTCCCTGAGCTATTCTGCGAGATTATTTGATGACTGGTGTGCAGCGAGGCTGAAATTGCAGTGTAGAGTGAAATACTGGAAGCTATGCTGGAAGCTTCAGCTAGGACTTGCATTAACTGAGCAGAATCCAGCACAATGTCTGCACATTGCAGTCTTTAAGCAAACACACCAAAGCCTACACATACTGTATGACCTCTGTATGACCTTTGCACATTCTCGTGCTGTGTTTGTGCACGTCTGAGAAAAACCTGCCGTTTATAATACGTAGCTCAGGTGTTTGGAAAGGACTGCTCTAGAAATCTGATTGTGAGTGGCTATGAAAAGCACATCTAATAGAAACCACAGTTGCGCTCATGGTAAAACTCGACCTGTGTGAAAGTACACAAACATCGTCTCAAAAGTTTCACAAGCATGCCTATTCACCCACAATCCGCATTCGTTTTCTGTCACAAGTGCTAGACCAGCATAATATCTATATAGTAAAAAGTTGTCAGCTTAAAACATGAACATTTTATCTTATCAACAACCGGGCCGAAGTCTCGAAGATAAACGGCGTTAGCCAAATCAATAAAAAACAAATCTATGCACTGTTTTCTTGTCGGTCGGGTGTGTAATCTGAAAAGTATCGTGTGCACGGTATGGATTTAAATAATAAAAGGCGAATCGATGTCTAAACTGCCGTGGCACTGCCCGAATAAAAATGCTGACGCCTTGTACAGTGATGCCTGAACGTTTCCACTGATTCCACTAGATGAGGTGGTACAGCATGCGGCTGGACCCCCAACCTCTCTGTGGCATTACCTTTTTAACGCTGACAGTCAGAGGGGAGACACAGCCATACTCCAAGTGTGATATGACCATGACAGCTGCTGTCAATGATATCACATTGGTGTTGCTAGGTAGAAAAAGGGGTGCTGCTGCCTCATTTTGATGGAGTATGAGAGTGCAACAGCATCGCCAGTGAAATAAAATGCTGCGATTTCTCCTGAGTGAATGCGGGGGGGGGGGGGGGGGGGGGGGGGGGGGGGGGCTACTCAAGCAACCAGTACTTCTTTGAATAACTTGGTTGCACAGGCTGACAAATGCATATTACCATATTATTACATAAACTAGCTAGTCATTTGTTTCGAAGCAGAACATTCAGGGCATATCTGTGTACTTTTGTTCCGTAAAAAACAAACAAACAACTTTTAATCTAGGTTACGCATCATGGCAGCATTAAAGGTGCGGCAGTGGGACACAATGTGTCAGAATAATTACTTGAACCACATGCAAAACCATATCACCTTTGGCAGCTCTACTGTACATACTAGGCAGGTTTAATGTGCAAAATTGTATAGCTTGTGCCCACTTGGCAACATGGCAACAGCTGCCCAGGCAGTCATTTTGAAACACACACACACACACTGAGAGAGAGAGAGACACACACACACACAGAGAGAGAGAAAGAGAGACACACACACACAGAGAAAGACAGAGAGAGAGACACACACACACAGAAAGAGAGAGAGAGAGAGAGAGAGAGAGAGAGAGAGACACACACACACACACACACACACACACACACACACAGAGAAAGACAGAGAGAGAGACAGAGAGAAAGAGAGAGAGAGAGACACACACACAGAGACGCACACACACATGCACGCCGGCCGAATACACAACCTCCTCTTAGCAGCCCTGTTCAGGTAGCTTGGAGAAAGAAAAAAATAATCGAAGCAGGTGAGGAGGAAACGCGCGCAAAAAAAAAAAATAAATAAAATGTGCTGCTGCGTGTCGCCATGGCAGCATCATCGCGCAACTTTGCGGCGAAACACCCCAACCGGACCCGCCGCTCCTCCTATGGAGTGTGCAGCTCTGTTATTAAAGCGCATGAAGCACATGCTCTTCTTGCTGTTCTTGCCTCCCACCCGGTGTCGCCTTCAAAATCCGCAAAATCGCACCTCCTCCCAAACACCGATCCGCAGCGCAGAGAAAACACGCGGCGCCTTTTCTTTTTTTTTTTTTTTTTTTCCGGCAATAGCGCGCCGCAAAGGTGCGCATGTGACCTCCAGGAGCGCGCTGAGCTGCCAGCCGTACCGCAGTGTGCTGTGGTGGACATAAAATAGGCCGCTCTTGACGAGCTAGAAAGGAGGAGAGAGAGAGAGAGAGAGAGAGAGAGGGGGAGAAAAAAAAAGTCGCACGTACCAAATAGCGCTATAACGCCGCGCTGCAGGTGCAAGCAAATCCGCATGCTCGCGCAAAATCCGCCAAACCCGCGCTCGAGCTCTCCGCCGGTCGGTCGGTCGGCCCCGATTCCCTGCTGCATTCGTGCATATTGCTTCTCTTCCACACCGAACATCAGCACGCGCTCATCCGGCCTAAGCGCGCGTCCCGCACGCGCACGGCACCGAACCGAACCGCATCCTTTTTTCCTCCCTTTTTGCCTCACCGGTGGCTGCGGGTTAAACGCGCTGTTCTGACATTTTTTTTTTTTTTTTGCAGATGCGCCTCTTGCTGTTGCCGGAGGTACGTGAGCGCGGCGTGCGTGCGTGCATGCGTGTGTGTGTGTGTGTGTGTTTATCAAAAAGAGCTGAAAATGCATTACCGCTCCCTAGGAAAAAAAAAAGAAGAAGAGAGGCACCCACAGCAGCAGCAGGCCGGGTGCGGAATCGGTGTAGTTCGTTCCCGCTTTCTGCAACAGCGGCCTGGTAACATGGTCTTTATCATTTCTGTATTTATTTATTTGCTCATCCTGAGAACACCTACCTGGTGCGGATGTTCCGTCGCCCATCTCACCTTCCGAGGCGGATTAGAGTCCGCATTTCTTCCAAACCGGCCGGGGAGCGGCGCGCCCGACAAGCGGGGCTCTCCTTACTGCGCTCCTCACAGTAGAGAAAACACACACACACACACACACACACACGCAGAGAGAGAGAGAGAGAGAGAGTGTGTGTGTGTGTGTGTGTGTTACAAAATGGTTTCTTCTGAAGTGTGTGTCAAGAAAAAGGAAAAAAAAAAGTTGATCTACTCACTTTGGTTTGGCATCGCTTGTCACTCAGGCTCTCTCACACCCCTCTCACTGCCCGTTATGCCAAATCAAAAGTTTGTCCTTTCCTGATGATTAGTGCAGTTGAAGTAAGCATGGCTAAGCAGGGGACTGGGCTAATCAGAATCGCTGACACCACTGAATCTACTGTGGGTGATTCTCTGCTAATGAGTCCTGCTAGGGTGGAACTAAAGAAGAAGAAGAAGAAGAAAAAAAACCAGTCAGGAAAGTCAGAGCACTCACTATGTTACATAATTTATAGTATATCGTACCGTAGGTGTTGCCTCTGCAGCCCAAATCACTGCACACTGATGCATCTAAACGTCTCATCTCTCATTATCTCTTTATCGAAAGGCGGGGTACACCCTGGACAAGTCGCCAGGTCATCACAGGGCTGACACACAACCATTCACACTCACATTCACACCTACGGTCAATTTAGAGCCACCAATTAGCCTAACCTGCATGTCTTTGGACTGTGGGGGAAACCGGAGCACCCGGAGGAAACCCACGCGGACACGGGGAGAACATGCAAACTCCGCACAGAAAGGCCCTCACCGGCCACGGGGCTCGAACCCGGACCTTCTTGCTGTGAGGCGACAGTGCGAACCACTACACCACCATGCCGCCCGCATTTAAACGTGCGTACTTTATTACGAACACCCATCCATCCACCCATCCATTATCTCTAGCCGCTTATCCTGTCCTACAGGGTCGCGGGCAAGCTGGAGCCTATCCCAGCTGACTACGGGCGAAAGGCGGGGTACACCCTGGACAAGTCGCCAGGTCATCACAGGGCTGACACATAGACACAGACAACCATTCACACTCACATTCACACCTATGCTCAATTTAGAGTCACCAGTTAACCTAACCTGCATGTCTTTTGGACTGTGGGGGAAACCGGAGCACCCGGAGGAAACCCACGCGGACACGGGGAGAACATGCAAACTCCGCACAGAAAGGCCCTCGCCGGCCACGGGGCTCGAACCCGGACCTTCTTGCTGTAAGGCGACAGCGCTAACCACTACACTACCATGCATTATATATATATATATATATATATATATATATATATATATATATAAAAAAAGTCTTTCCTGTCTCAGGACCTGGTCTTCCCAGGCAGTCTCCTGGCCCAGTACTAACCAGGCCCTTAAGGTGCACTGGGCGTCGCCAATGTCCACTTCTATAGCTCTCGGCCTCTCGCCTATACAGCTAGGGTTACAGTGTGGTAACCAGATGGTAGTAGGTACCATTTTTACGATGGTCCTTGATATGACCCGACCTCGAGTAGAACTCGTGATCTCTTGATCAGCAGGCGGACATGCTAACCACTAGGCCATGTCTGTGAAGATTCTCAATCATCCAGGTCATAGTAAACTGTGGGTGGTAGAAATGGGCAACTGGACTTGCTTGAAGATTCTTGAAAACGTTTCACCTCTCGTCCAAAAGGCTTCCTCAGTTCTGTCTGACTAATAGGGAGTATCAGATATTTATCCTCTCCTGGATCAGAATCAGAATCAGAATTCTGATGACCAGCTCATCTAAGGTGTCATTGAGGCATCATGTTGGTGTGGGTCGCTGGAGGCTGGGTGTGAACGGCGAGTCATTAGGGTGATCAAAGGATTGCCCGTTAGGGTGATCAATGGCAATCTGACTCTCTCTGTCCTCCTGTGAGTCCCCGAAAACAGCTGGGTCCTGGCGTACACCCAGCCATCTGGGAAGAGTGTCCAAGACCACCTTGTAGATGGTTGACAAATGATGTCTTAGACCCCCACCTCTGTTCAGTGATGGCCGTTCCAGGTTGACAAAAATGGCTTCTTTGACTCCTCACTCATACCAACAATCCTCTCTGGCTAAAATGCGTACGTCACAATCCCGAAATGAGTGTCCTTCGTTGTTAAGATGAATGTAGACAGCCGAGTCCTGGCCTGAGGAGCTGGCTCTCCTGTGTTGGGCCAAGCGCCTGTATTGAGGTATTTCACCTGACGTCACAGGGTCACGTGACGCCCCGGTGTCCGCCATTTTGAACGTCAAGCTAGCTAATGTCAACAACAGTAGCTGGTATGTTACTGTAGCAATGTTTACGTTCAGTCATTTGGATGACTGTTAAAACCTTTCAGTCTCAAGTTTTTCCTTTACTGGATTTACTAGTTTACTGAGCTAGCGCGCTCGGGCAAGCTGGGAGCTAGCGCGCGTGCCGGCCGGCCGGCAGGCTAGCACGCGCTAGCTCCCAGCTTGCCCGAGCGCGCTAGCTCAGTAAACTAGTAAATCCAGTAAAGGAAAAACTTGAGACTGAAAGGTTTTAACAGTCATCCAAATGACTGAACGTAAACATTGCTACAGTAACATACTAGCTATGATGTTGTTGACATTAGCTAGTGCTAACAGCTAGTTGCTAATACACTGCTACAACTACACCGACCCTAATAATGCAGTTCTTCATCATTGCCTGGTAACAGCAAATTTATAACGGGCCATGTCTCAACAGACTAAGAAGTTATTTCAATGACATTTAATAACATTTTGTTTATCCTGAGGACCGAAAGTAAATGAAAATGTGAACAAACCTTAGCTGTAATAAGATGGCGACCACCGGCTCCAGGGACGACCCGCTGATGTAGGCATGTTACCCAGCCTGACACAAAATATCTGTAGGTATCCAAACTCTTATACGCTTTCAGATCAATACCTGTGTATTGCGATGGGTTTTTAACGACATAGGTATACAGATCATGTGGGCCGAAGTCAGGTAAAGACGAGGGCTTCGTGTACTTCCGTACGTCAGTGAACAATCCTGGTGGAAGCAGGTAAACGTCGTTCTCTAAGCCTGCTAACCTCAATTTTTGCAAATACCTCTCCCTCTGCTCGCCCTGTAAATGCCCTACATCGCTGGATAGTGAAGGTGTTTTCTGCATCTCGCTCCTTTTTCTTTTATGTTTTTCGTTTGTCGCCTTCCTCGCATTCAAACTGATTCGAGCCGTGCCGTCCAAAATGGCAGCATCACATGACTTGGTCACGTGAGTGAAATACCTCAGTAGCGGTTGTTTCGTCTCCCCAATATACAAATTTGTGCAATTCTCACTGCACTGAATTGCATACACTACGTTGTCCTGTTTGTGTCTGGGTATTCCGTCCTTAGGGTGGACCAGTTTCTGCTTCAGGGTGTTATTGGGTCTGAAATGTACCGGAATGTTGTGTTTGTAGAAGATCCTCCTGAGTTTCTCAGATAGACCAGAAATGTAGGGAATGACAATGTTCTAGACCAGCTCGTGGCAATGCATAAAATCACGCGGATACAAATCAAGAGCCTCGGTTAATGTTCGTTTGAAACATCAGAATGGGAAAAATTGTGATCTCAAAGTGACTTTCACTGTCGCATGGGTGTTGGTTTGAGTAGAGTTTCGCACAGAATGGTGCGAAAAACAAAAAACATCGACTGAGCGACAGTTCTACGGGTGGAAACGCCTTGTTGGTAAGAGAAGTCAGAGGAAAATGGACAGACTGGTTCGAGCTGCCAGGAAGGATATAGCAACTCAGAGCAACTTTTTACAACCGTGGTGAGCAGAAAAGCATCTCAGTATGCAACAGCAGAAGAACACATTGGGTTCCACTCCTGCCAGCCAAGAACAGGAATCTTAGGCTCAAGAACAGGTTCCGATTCAAGTGGCCAGGGAGTGTATAGGGCAATACAGTATATCTAGACTGTAGGCTTACATTAGTGGACTGCACGGTGTTTTGTTTTTTTTCCTTTAGACTAAACAATGCTGCATGTTTAGAAAATGATACCTCTCGAAAACTACATCACAGTGCTGAGATTCTTTTCCAGCCATTCGAGTCGAAAATTCTCATCTCATCTCATTATCTCTAGCCGCTTTATCCTTCTACAGGGTCGCAGGCAAGCTGGAGCCTATCCCAGCTGACTACGGGCGAAAGGCGGGGTACACCCTGGACAAGTCGCCAGGTCATCACAGGGCTGACACATAGACACAGACAACCATTCACACTCACATTCACACCTACGGTCAATTTAGAGTCACCAGTTAACCTAACCTGCATGTCTTTGGACTGTGGGGGAAACCGGAGCACCCGGAGGAAACCCACGCGGACACGGGGAGAACATGCAAACTCCACACAGAAAGGCCCTCGCCGGCCACGGGGCTCGAACCCAGGACCTTCTTGTTGTGAGGCGACAGCGCTAACCACTACACCACCATGCCGCCCAAGTCGAAAATTGATTCCACAATCAGAATGTGGAATCTGACAGTAACGTATTGCCTATATATACACAGTAGTTCCTAATATCCAATGGGATTTGCCAAAAGATTTTGCAACAATAATGATTTACAATAAAATGAGCAAGATATGGGCGGCACGGTGGTGTAGTGCTTAGCGCTGTCGCCTCACAGCAAGAAGGTCCTGGGTTCGAGCCCCGTGGCTGGCGAGGGCCTTTCTGTGCGGAGTTTGCATGTTCTCCCTGTGTCCGCGTGGGTTTCCTCCGGGTGCTCCGGTTTCCCCCACAGTCCAAAGACATGCAGGTTAGGCTAACTGGTGACTCTAAATTGACTGTAGGTGTGAATGTGAGTGTGAATGGTTGTCTGTGTCTATGTGTCAGCCCTGTGATGACCTGGCGACTTGTCCAGGGTGTACCCCGCCTTTCGCCCGTAGTCAGCTGGGATAGGCTCCAGCTTGCCTGAGACCCTGTAGAAGGATAAAGCGGCTACAGATAATGAGATGAGATGAGATGAGCAAGATATGCTGACATCATAAACCGATCCGGGATGTGATTTGAGGTCGTAATTGGAGTGGCGAGGTTTATTTCAAGGATGGCCACGCCTCTCAATTTAGACTGCTTTGAGTGTGCAAGCCTTATTTGAAGAAAGATTGGGATTAGACATATACATAACTCCCTTATCAGCACGATTCTAATTCTTAAAAAAAAAAAGTCCTGTACGTATATACACATAAAGGATAGAGGGAAAACACATAACACACCTCACCATAGTGACCCAGACTTCATGGTACTCTCAGTTGGATCACAATTGCAGTCTTATGTGCTGTGGCATTCTTTACAGATCCACCAGAGAGAGAGAGAGAGAGAGAGAGAGAACGCAATACACCTCTTCTTTTACACTTTACACACATTACCGGAAAAAAAAATTAAAATCAGAAATACTAATCTATTCAGCGGTGCAGTGCATGGATGCATACATGCATCAGTGTAGTATTTGTGTCCACTTGACTTGATCACGGTTATTGCTGATTGAACAAACCCAGAAAAGCTGTTTTTATTTCTTTTCCTGAGCTCACAGACCACTATTCAGCTTCACCATCTAACACGTCATGCATCCTTCCTTCTGTGTATTGCCATCTTTCTATACATTTCACCAGGATTTTGTGAAATGCATGAGATCTTGTTCCTTTAAGTTGAGAGATACTCTGCTGATGAGTGGACCTGCAGAGCCCTATGACCTGTATCTGTTACTAGGTAAAACAGGAGAGCAGTGACTAAGCCACAAAACACTGCCCTCTAGTGTCTTGCTACAGTATTACTATATTAGTGCTGTATCAGTGAAAATACAGCATCCAGGAGCCATAGAGTTTATCCAGCTTGCACACACAATAACAAAAGAGGTCATCTATCCAGGCACTTAAAAATATGTTCATATGGTTGTCAGGGAAGAAACAACATCACAATTTAAATATGAAATGGAAGACAAGAAATATTGCACTCCTGTATATCCTGTAATGTCACATTTACAGAAGGAAAAATCAACAAAGGTTGAAGAAAAAGATTTAAAAAACCATTCAGACGACAGAAAGAGAAAAATATGATAATAAGATAGATGAATGGCATGTCGGAACCAGAACGGGGTAAAGGGGAAATGAGGCAGAAAAAAACCCCCAGCAATGTGTAAGTCGTTGTATTATATATAATTTTCACATACGGCACATTCTCCATAACTACTCACACCACCTATATACCTGTCAGAAATAAAACATAGGAAAATAATAAATAGCAGAACACAACACAACATGGAGCTACTCTTACCACCTCGATGATGAGTTTCCAATAACAGCTCCCTGAATTTTTTATTCCTCTTATACCACAGCACTTGATAATATTTATTCTCAAATTTAAAATAATTATACATACAGAACACTTTTTCCATGGAATAAAATTCCATGTTATCATGTTGCTTATCCTACGTGTATTACGCCACTCTACCCAATGGAGGATGAGCGCCGGATATGGCTTACAATATTGCACGTTGTTAAGACAATATGACGTCACGAGTTGGAGCTGATGCGAATATCCAATGAGAAAGTTTTCTGCTGTGCATGTGTTCGCCAGGAAAGAGAAAGACGCGTTGAACACCCAAAAGGCTGCCAAAACTTCATTAGATATTCTTCACACAGATTTACAAGAGAAAAACATATCAACGGACATCGAAAAACTGGAAAAGAGACACATCAGAGATGTAAAAATTCCACGCTAGTAAGCAACTGTGGAAATTTGTAAACAAACATGGCCGCCAGGTTTGCGTCGTTAAAAATGGAAGATTTTGAGGGAATTTTGGCTGTCGATGTCGATTTTAAAAGTAACTAAGTAAATTACACAGGGAAATGAATACTTAAAGGAGATATGCAGAACCTTTATTTTTAAATACATTTCTGAGTGGAGGCGGCACAGTGGCGTCGTGGTTAGCGCTGTTGCCTCACAGCAAGAAGGTCCGGGTTCGAGCCCCGTGGCCGGCGAGGGCCTTTCTGTGCGGAGTTTGCATGTTCTCCCCGTGTCCGCATGGGTTTCCTCCGGGTGCTCCGGTTTCCCCCACAGTCCAAAGACATGCAGGTTAGGTTAACTGGTGACTCTAAATTGACCGTAGGTGTGAATGTGAGTGTGAATGGTTGTCTGTGTCTATGTGTCAGCCCTGTGATGACCTGGCGACTTGTCCAGGGTGTACCCTGCCTTTCGCCCATAGTCAGCTGGGATAGGCTCCAGCTTGCCTGCGACCCTGTAGAACAGGATAAAGTAGCTAGAGATAATGAGATGAGATAAGATTTCTGAGTGGATAGTATCTCCATTCTTGACTCTTGTATGCTGCATAAATGGGAATAATATATATATATATATTTTTTGAGAGTTAAAATCAACCTCAAAGTTGGCATTCGAGCTGCCCCGCTGAGCCAGCCGGCCCTGAGTGAGTGACGTCACAGCGGTAACCGGTTTTAAGGCCGAGGCCTTTGACAGCTATAGACCAAAGCCAGACTCGGCAGGCGAGAGTGGTTGCAATGGCCTCTTCGTTCGGATTTACTGGAGATTCTTCAGATTCCTCAGATAGTAATACATCTGACTGTGATAGTCCTGAAATTGGAGTGTGTGTACATGCTACTGCTATACATGTAGAACCGTATCAGTTTGAACCATCGGAAAGTAAAGCCGATAGTAACACATCGGCCACGGAGGCCCTCACCTTACGAAATAAAGCCAGAGAACAAATCTGTCTAGAGAATTGGATGGAATTGAACTGACAGTCTCATGTGACTCTCATTAAAACAGGATGGGTGTTATAACTTATGCAACATACATGTCCATGCCTGCATTTTCACTGATTAAACGTAAAAGGCTCATTAAATAATCAGATGAACTGAGACAATCACATTCTGAAGCAAATTAAATAATCTTATACTGGTAACTTAAACACACAATACAAGTTACATGTGACCGACTAGTGGCCTAGTGGTAGCGTGTCCGCCTCTCGATCGGGAGATCGTGAGTTCTATTCATGGTCGGGTCATACCAAAGACCATCATACAAATGGTACCTACTGGCAAGGCACGCTGCAATACAGATGTGCATGGGGAGTTAAACTTTCGTGGTTACCAGAGGACTAGCCCCCCACTGTAACCCTAGCTATGTGAGAGGCCGAGGGCTATGGAAATGGAGATCGGCGCCGCCCGATGCGCCACATACAGGTTGGGCCTGGTTAGTACTTGAGTGGGAGACTGCCTAGGAATACCAGGTACTGTAAGGCGTGGGAAGGACTTTGACTTGACTTTGACAAGTTACATGTATTAATCTAAATGCAGGTAAACAACAAGTGTTGTTGTTGTTGTGATGTAACCAAATGAGAGTTGCATCTTGCCCGTCTGTGTTCTCACTTCCTGAAGGCCGATCTTGTGGCCGATTGTTTTGAAACAATCTGAAGTTCAGTTCTCCGTTCATTTGCTTCTTCCACATAAGGGTGAGATATTGTTGCTGACGCAAGCATATCCAGCAGAGAAATCTGACGACTGGTTCACTCATTCTCCATTTTCTCCATACTGAGTACTCTGCCATTACTGCTCGGCTCATGCTCCGGGAGAACTGGTGCAACTGAACTTACTTTCCTTTTCTTGTAGTTTTCTTTTCCTTTAATTGTTGGTACTGCACCCTCTTTCAATACGGGCTTATAGCCAACGCTCCAACAGATCAGAGGTTTCGTACGAGTCATCAGTAAAATGTACCTGTGAATTTCTCGCAAAACACGTCCAGATCTTTGCAGTTTGAACATTCTTGGGCCATGAATGCAACATAAATTCACCTTCTGTCATGTTGCTGCACTGGCCAAAAACACATCTACGTGGCATGGCGATAAATTAGCTCAAAATGGAGGATCTGAGTTGCAGTCAGCTCTGTGTTTTAGTATAGCAGAAACAGCGATGAGACCAATAACCTTCCCGCTGTGACGTTACAGATGTCAAGGTCATTCACTCGGACCGCTACCTATATGAATCATTTTAATCGTAAAAATTACTATATTATATTTATTGTTAACACTTAAAACTATTCCTGTGCCATTCTTGAGGTCTCAAGGCATCTATAAACAAAAAGTGAGGCCATGGTTCTGCGTATCTCCTTTAAGTCTGAGTGAAAAATACTGTAGCGAGCGTGTAGCGTGGAAGAAGAGTCTGGAGACAGAAATCTTAGTTTCTCAGTCGTTAGCCTGTGCTACTTGCTCTCGATAGCACTGGCTTGACTACTTTATTAGCATTCACTAACATTACTGATGAACGCTACACCGGCTGGAAGGTGACTGTACCGCCATGCTAACAGCACTGAGTCGCGGGTAAGCTAGCGTTTGCCTTTGAGAATGCTGATATGCTAATATGAAGAGCATGTGTATGTATAATAATAATAATAATAATAATAATAATAATGGCTTTTTTGTGGTATATCAGATATACCACATGGGACATTCCACCAAATGGGTGCCATTTGCTTGTTGTACCACCCCCAAATTAAGCTTAATTTGTTATATCTTTTCAACACTGATTATAATAACACACATATTTAACTATTCAAAAGGTGTATTGGTCAACCTCAGGCTACGTTATTTATTTTTTTTACAAGGTTTGGAAGTCAAAGATGGCTGCATACTCTTTATATGAGGAACAGGACTGAAAGTAACAGGACTGAGTTTTTAGCCTAGGATTAGCTAATACATGGAATTAAGCCACACGGCGTCATCGCTTATAGCATGACCACACTTAGCACATTCTAGTGATTTACCAAAAATATGTATTTTTAAAATAAACAAATATCATCTAAGAAATAATTTAAGTAACAGGACAGTATGTTGACATTGACCTTATCAGTCAAAGTTAAAAAAATCATCAAATATACAGAAAAGTAAATGAGAGAACTAACTTTTGGTCTTCCCATGGCCTTCAGAAGACACAACTGATGTAACTTCCTGTTGAGCATGTGATTTATGGAATGTTCCAAATTTGTTAGATGGGGTAATATGTTTGGGTAACAGGACTGAGTGAAAACCCAGGGACACGACTAAAATGTGTATTTTAACTAAGATATTGTGGATTTCTTATGAAAAAATATATTTAAACCATGGATAGGATATGGAGTCACACAACAGTGCAAAAGAATTACTGTTTCTGAAGGATTTTAATCATAATATTTCATAGTTAAGTATAAAGTTAAAGTGTGGGGACAGGTAACACATGCTATTTTTCAGTGTTTTAGGTAGTTTTTATTAATCCTTACAATTATATATCTTAAATTTGAAATCAGATCAATGTGCAGGACATTCTGTGTAATAAGGAAATGTATTTTAAAGTACATTTTTATGTGCATTTATACATATAATTTTCTAGGGACAGAAATGGCACCGATTCGGTGGAATGGCTCACATATAGTGTTATATCTGTTATATATAACTTGTCTTTGACTTGTTCAATATCATGCTACCATAGCTGAATGGAATATATCTGATAGACCACTCAACGCCACCCAATAGTATTTATATATGTCACGCTTTTAACTGTGTACATTGCATCTAATCTTACAATTAATCTGGAACATCTGCAGGACAGGGCGGCATGGTGGTGTAGTGGTTAGCGCTGTCGCCTCACAGCAAGAAGGTCCGGGTTCGAGCCCCGTGGCTGGCGAGGGCCTTTCTGTGCGGAGTTTGCATGTTCTCCCCGTGTCCGCGTGGGTTTCCTCCGGGTGCTCCGGTTTCCCCCACAGTCCAAAGACATGCAGGTTAGGTTAACTGGTGACTCTAAATTGACCGTAGGTGTGAATGTGAGTGTGAATGGTTGTCTGTGTCTATGTGTCAGCCCTGTGATGACCTGGCGACTTGTCCAGGGTGTACCCTGCCTTTCGCCCGTAGTCAGCTGGGATAGGCTCCAGCTTGCCTGCGACCCTGTAGAACAGGATAAAGCGGCTAGAGATAATGAGATGAGATCTGCAGGACAAATGTAGAAGCCTTTGCTGTAATGCACATATACATTACAGCAAAGTGAAATTCTTTTCTTCACATATCCCAGCTTGTTAGGGATTTGGAGGCAGAGTATAGGGTCAGCCATGATATGGCACCCCTGGAGCAGAGACGGTTAAGCACACATGCAAACTCCTCACCTTTCGGCGAAATTCGCCGTTTTGGTCCCAAAATAGGTCACTAGTGTGAATCGTGTAGATCCGAAGAGTTTTTTTTTGGGGGGGGTGTTAGGCAGGCTACAACATTATTGTTACCAAACATTTCACTTACAAGGTTACAGCCAATCGAGATAAACAGTTACTAACACGTGCTTCTTTTCCACTGGAGTTCTGATCAGCTGGTGCGCAACCCACTGCTGGTTGCCAGTCCTTGCTTATGAATATTCCACAGATTCAGACCACAAAGTCACCTTTTTATAGAGAGATCTGGCAACCTCATCTCGCGACTGGATCTGAACATACCAATGGAACAGTTTCCAGCGCGCTCGGGGGTGAATAAGCATGGGCGGATCTACCGGGGTGGCATAGGGTGGCAAATGGCACTCTAAAAGAAAGCCTTGCCACCCCAGTTGGCAGCGACGAATTCAAAGAAAAATTACGGCCAATTTGACATTTACGTGCGCGAATTTCCAATGTCCGACTGCGGCGAATGCAGCACGAGATAACGCCCGAGATTGGTTGTTTTGGAAAATTGAGAGGCGCAAAGCGAGGGAGCCAGGAGTCGTGAGGAAAAGAGACACGGGAGGACAGAGGTAAAAGCTGATTAACTATCTATCAAGAAATGAAATTATAATGAATGAACAGTGCTAGCATAGTTGGGATGCTGATTTTGAGAGGATAAAAATCAGGTTGGAGAACGTTATTTAGCTAACTATACATGTAAGGCCAAAAAAAGTGTGTTTCCGGTAACCCGACCAATCGAGAATTTCCGTGTCGAAATTGCCGACCGTAAAGTTTTTATTACAAATTTCCCTCGATATTTTAGTGTAAGCGGCGTTAGTTTGTCATAATTTTTTGTTTCAACGCATTCAAGTTGTGAAAGAAACGATAAAAAGTAAAATGTTTCGCCACTTCTATCAGCCCTCCTGCACAAACATGGAAGCGCACTTGTATACTGAAGGAGGAAGGCAAAACTGAGCCGAGCCGCCATTTTGAATCCTCATTCAAGGCTGTAATTTAAATTGCTTCCTCTTCAGTATACAAGTGCACTTCCATGGCAGGAAAAACACTATGTTTTGCCGCCTATGTAGTCCCCTATTTATACAAATAGGAATCATTCAGGATTCAGCCATGTTTTTGCTCTGTGTTTTTGCTCGATCCAAGTTCTACAGTAGGCTAGGCTAGGCCGTCTGCTTTTAATGAAAGTAGCCTAGCCTAGGATGTTAAACCATATTTTCACGTTATTTCTTGATAAGGTGTTTTCACATTATTACATGAAAATATCATGAAAAACGTAATAATTTCATCTCATCTCATCTCATTATCTCTAGCCGCTTTATCCTGTTCGACAGGGTCGCAGGCAAGCTGGAGCCTATCCCAGCTGACTACGGGCGAAAGGCGGGGTACACCCTGGACAAGTCGCCAGGTCATCACAGGGCTGACACATAGACACAGACAACCATTCACACTCACATTCACACCTACGGTCAATTTAGAGTCACCAGTTAACCTAACCTGCATGTCTTTGGACTGTGGGGGAAACCGGAGCACCCGGAGGAAACCCACGCGGACACGGGGAGAACATGCAAACTCCGCACAGAAAGGCCCTCGCTGGCCCCGGGGCTCGAACCCAGGACCTTCTTGCTGTGAGGCGACAGCGCTAACCACTACACCACCGTGCCGCCCCCGTAATAATTTTGTATCATGAAATTACATGATGTTATATTACATGATAGATGTATTGTAAAAACGTGATAACTTTGTTAAAACCAATACTACGTTAAAACATTAGCTGAAATTTTAGTTCTAACAGCCACAGAAAACCTAGCACAGCGGGGTCACAGGGAGTCTCTTGACTCTGGAAAAAAGGGTGTTTTTCTTTCTATGTTAGACTTGCTGGGTAATCATGTTGTTGTTTTTTAGTGGCTGTTCTTTTGCATATACGGTATAAAACTGTCCAGAAATGGTATAGACCTCATCTGAGAATGTGTGTTCTTCGTGAACAATAAAAGCATGAGATTAAGTTTGTCTGTATGAGTTTGTAAATGGCAGCCCGTGCCCTTTTGTAGTGTGTACATACTATTTGTCGTCAAACTGTGATAACTGTGATTAAATTCAGTATATATACACGTCTGTAATACGTTGCCACCCCTCAAAAATTCCTGCCCCCCTCTTGCCACCCCATAAGTATTTTTCTAGATCCGCCCCTGATTTCACATAGGTGAGGTCTTTAAGAAAATTGACAGACAGGGATTGACCAGGTGTGTCCTCTGGGGTAGGTCTGTTAGATAGCACAGGCAGCAATATATACCTTTTTGTAAATAGCCCACTGTGTTGTACACAGGGGTGAAAATTAACTTCACAAAATATCAAACTTTACCGGCCACTGACAAATAAATGGTACAATTTACCGGCCACTCAACAGTAATTTATTAAGACATGTTTATGGAAAGTTACCTCATCTCATCTCATTATCTGTAGCCGCTTTATCCTTCTACAGGGTTGTAGGCAAGCTGGAGCCTATCCCAGCTGACTACGGGTGAAAGGCGGGGTACACCCTGGACAAGTTGCCAGGTCATCACAGGGCTGACACATAGACACAGACAACCATTCACACTCACATTCACACCTACGGTCAATTTAGAGTCAGCAGTTAACCTAACCTGCATGTCTTTGGACTGTGGGGGAAACTGGAGCACCCAGAGGAAACCCACGCGGACACGGGGAGAACATGCAAACTCCACACAGAAAGGCCCTCGCCAGCCACGGGGCTTGAACCCGGACCTTCTTGCTGTGAGGCGATGGCGCTAACCACTACACCACCGTGCCGCCCGGAAAGTTATTTTGTATTCTGTTAAATTCAAGATGTCACTGGTTGCAATTTTTTTTGTAACGTAGACTACGAAATGTACTTTTGTGCGCGTGCCGTGTGTCCGTGCACCCTTCTCACCTTTTTCACCCCTGACCAGTTTGCATGCCTGGTTAAGGCCCTTGCTTAAGGGCCCAACAAACAGTGGCAGTTTGACCTTCTGATCAGTAACTGAGAGCCTTAACCATTAAGTAGCAACTACCCTAGATATCACACACTTATTTGCACACTCCTTCACACCTACACTGTCAGAAATAGGGGATCAGTAGGAGTCCATTTCTGTCCCCCAAGGTACAAGCTACACTAATCTACCCCCTAGGGCTCATTATTGGACTTCAAGGTAACAATGTGTACCCTTTTCGGGTCAAAAAGGTCCATATATGTTCCCAATCAGTATATAAATGGTACAAATAAGTACCTTAGAAGGTACTGCCCCAGGAACAAGCCACTGTACCCCCAAAGGTACAATAATGTACTTTGTTTTCTGAGAATGTAAGGGCAATTTAGACTAGATAAACCACCAAGCAGCAATTTCTTTGGGAAGTGGCTCATGCATAGTGTTTCTTTGTTGTTATTGTTGCTGCTAATTTTATACTGATTAAATCTGCACTATCATTGGGTGATGGAAATTCCAGTATTTTGCTTATTACTATTGTTGCCATGGTTGACTGTGTCCTTAAAACAAACAGGTGGCTTATTGTGTGTGTCAGTGTGCAGCATGATGGCCACTGCACACAGAGATACTTAAAATTTGCGATTAATTTGTCGTTAATCTTTTGTATCCTCTTGCATTGCAGGACAGGATAATGAGCTGCTTGCCCAGATCGACCCCAGTGGAGTTGCGTGATGGCCAATACCCAAATTGTTTGGAACCAATGCATCATGGATAAGCACTCAGAGAACCTTGCTCTCCTTTAATGAAGAGTTATAACATCAACGAAACTGACTTCATGTTAAAACTGTTAATGTTATAGTCATGTTGTCTGTTGTTGTCCAGGTGAGGATGGGTGCCCTTTTGGGTCTGGTTCCTCTCGAGGTTTCTTCCTCGTGTCGTCTGGGGGAGTTTTTCCTTGCCACCGTCGCCACGGGCTTGCTCATTGGGGATAGATTAGGGATAAAATTGGCTCATGTCTTGGGTCATTCAGATTCTGGAAAGCTGCTTTGGGACAATGTTTATTGTTAAAAGCGCTATACAGACAAACTTGACCTGACTTGCTCTAAGTGCAGTATAATGCTGATAGTGATGTGTGAAGATTGCAGAAAATGTGAAGACCATTGACTATTATTCGATCCACATTCACTAGATATGAGCAATCGTGCACTCTGATTGGCTACTCTACTACCAGGATATCAGCTCATATACCATGAGTAGAGTAAAACAAAATGGCGGAGCGTGTTGCTGAACCAACCGAGGACAAAAAAAATGGAATAAAAGTATTTGATGGTAAAAACGTATCTTTTTTATTTTTCAAGAATTATTATTATAGCATTTTTCACAAATTGCTACTGCCATTTCACCTATTTGTTTATATTCTAAGCGGAAATGATTTTGTCGGATATTTTGTATAAAGTTTTTATTTATCAAATTTGCAAAAACATAAAAATAAAAATTCTCTGTTTCTCAAAATCCAGGGTATGTGGATAGAATAAAACAGTTATTCCACTCAATCTCGTTGTACATGGCTTATAGCCCAGTCGGTGCTACACGCCTCGTCGGCTATCAGCTCATATACGACTCGATTTCATGGGATAACTATTAATTATATATTACCTTCCTCTGACATGTTTGTGAAGCAAATGGCAGACGCAGCTGCTGAGCCCTCCAGGAAGAAAAGGTAAGCTCCTTTGCTGTATTGTTGCAGCAGGAAAAGAAACAGGGCAGAAGGCTCAGCCTTCTAGACGGGGAACAGTGAGTGCCTTTAAGAAGATTCTCTGGTCAGATGAGACTAAAATTGATCTTTTTGGCCATCGTGGGAAATGCCATGTACGTATGGCGCAAACCCAACACCCTGAGAACACCATTCCTACAGTGAAGCATGATGGTGGTAGCACCATGCTGTGGGGACAGAAAAGCTGGTCAGGACTGAAGGAAAGATGGATGGCACTAAATACAGAGCAAGTCTGGAGGAAAACTTATTTGAATCAGTCAGAGGTTTGAGACTGGGACGAAGGTTCACATTCCAGCAGGACAATGACCCTAAACATACTGCTAAAGCTCCACTGGAGTGGTTTAAAGGGAAACATTTAAATGTCTTGGAATGGCCTAATCAAAGCCCAGACCTCAATCCAACTGAGAATCTGTGGCATAACTTGAAGATTGCTGTACACCAACACAACCCATCTAACTTGGAGTTGGAGCAGTTTTGCCTTGAGGAATGGGCAAAAATCCCAGTGCCTAGATGTGCTAAGCGAATAGAGACCACAGCCCAAGAGACTTGCAGCTGTAACTGCAGCAAAAGGTGGCTCTACAAAGGTTTGGCCTTTGGGGGGGGATACCTATGCACACTCCAGATTTCTGTTTTTCCATCTTAATTATCGTTTGTGTCACAATAAAACAACAATTTTCACCTTTAAAGTGGTAGGCATGTTGTGCAAATCAAATGGTGCTCACCCCACAAAAATCCATTTTAATTCCAGCTTGTAACGCGACAAAACAGGACAAACACCAAGGGCGATGAATACTTTTGCAAGACACTGTAGCTTCGGCATGAGGTCAGATGTCACCCTATAGCCCCCCCGTAAACCTTCAAAAACTTAAACCCTCACATTTTAATACAAAAGACTTTTGCATATGAGTGATTCCACGCTTATGGGTACTGAAATGGGGGCATGAACTTATTTTTAAAAATTCACCTAAAACCATTTCTTTTTTTTTACCATCAGGTCACAAAACATGTAATCTTTAATGAATGATATGTTAAAAGATAACTTTAATTTTCTGAGATGTAATAAAAACATATTTATATGCCAAAGTCAGAACGTAACAGAAGTGTTGTGGACATATAGATTCTCAATTTTAACAATGTAGAATTACTTTTTGAAACATAGGAAGGTGATGTTTTAGCAAATATAATTAATAAACGTGTGTAGTAGAATAAACATACACATTCTTTCAATAAGATTAACATGGTATATAGCTAGATTGTAATTAATTTGTAACAGACGCGAGATGGACAATCGTAACAGAAGTAATGTAACAGACATCATTTTGGAACTCATAGGCTTGACTTTGGCATATAAATATGTTTTTATTACATCTCAGAAAATTAAAGTTATCTTTTAACATATCATTCATTAAAGATTACATGTTTTGTGACCTGATGGTAAAAAAAGAAATGGTTTTAGGTGAATTTTTAAAAATAAGTTCATGCCCCCATTTCAGTACCCATAAGCGTGGAATCACTCATATACCTCTAAATTCTCATCTGCATCACCCACTCCTACACATGTATTTCAAGGGAGCACCAACATTCAGTGGGAGATTCTATTACATTAATTGCATTTTTATTTTTTAAAACAAGGCTTAAATCTCATCTCATTATCTGTAGCCGCTTTATCCTTCTACAGGGTCACAGGCAAGCTGGAGCCTATCCCAGCTGACTACGGGCGAAAGGCGGGGTACACCCTGGACAAGTCGCCAGGTCATCACAGGGCTGACACATAGACACAGACAACCATTCACACTCACATTCACACCTACGGTCAATTTAGAGTCACCAGTTAACCTAACCTGCATGTCTTTTGACTGTGGGGGAAACCAGAGCACCCGGAGGAAACCCACGCGGACACGGGGAGAACATGCAAACTCCACACAGAAAGGCCCTCGCCGGCCACGGGGCTCGAACCCGGACCTTCTTGCTGTGAGGCGACAGCGCTAACCACTACACCACCGTGCCGCCAGGCTTAAATCTCTTACACTTAATTCTGCTATGTATTTTTGCAAAATGCATAGAGCACACCATGTCATATTCCTCCACAGAAACGGATGGAGTGCGGTAACAATGCATCTGTTCATGTATGCGTAGCTGGAAACTTTACAGAACATATTAACTGCTAGATCATGCAGTGTATTCCCATAACATACACAAACAGCACAGAGATATGTGCGATATTTCAGCCTATAGCTCTACAGAGGGCAGGCGTGAATAAAAACGCTCAGCCATCCAAAATGAAAATCACTTCTTAACAGTCACTTCTTGTAGAAAATGGGTTTAACAGCTCTCATCTTTTTCAATCGAGAAAAAAAAGATGCCCATTCTGGACATGAAAAAAACCTGCCTGGTGGAAGAAAAAGCCATTTCACTTGAATATAAGAGTATGGAGTATGCAATAAAAGGGATTTGCTTATGGTAGCAGTTAATTTTGCATCCGCCTCCAGTTTCGCTTCAGATTCATTTTAATCCCATGAATCCACCAACCTCCGAAGTGTGGGCCAATCAAAAACCAGTAAGAGGCTGGGGTAATGCATTCTGAAAATCTCAACATTACAGGCGTTTAGCAGACGTTCTTATCCAGAGCAACATGCAACATACCCAGAGCAGCCTGAGGGGGTTAGGTGCCTTCAGGGCACTTCAGCCATTCCTGCTGGTCCAGGGACTCAAACCGGCAACCTTTTGGTCCCAAAGCTGCTTTTTTAAACACTAAGTCTCAGCTTCCCCCATGTAGAAGAAGCTTCATGGTCAAAAGGCTACCTCATTACTCGCATACCACACACGATGACTTTTTTTTGTTTGTTTGTTTCCCCACCTGGCTTATTTTATTCTCATCCAGTCTTTTGGCTGCTTAATAACTAACAATAGCAGCGTTTTTGGCTGTTCACATGTGAATGTTTTCTTTGTCACCTGCGGACTCGCACCTACACAAGCGCTTTATTAAGAGTGCTATATACTGTACATCACTTTATGCTAGGGCAGTATTCACCACTTTACTCTTTTTACAGATCCTACGTAATTTTAATGTGACTGTGCAATGTGTTGGAGGATGAGTTGTGGCCAGAGATATCTCCTTCAGTTTGGAAAGGTGCCATTTGATGGTCCCAGACGTACAGGAGGTAGCAGGATCGTCTCTGCATGGGGTTCTGGTGAATGGTTTGCCATTGAAAGTACGAAGAACTAGTTAAAACTTTTCTTAAAGGAGATACGCAGAACCATGGCCTCACTTTTCGTTTATAAACGCCTTGAGACCTCAAGAACGGCACAGGAATAGTTTTAAGCGTTAACAATAAATCTAATATAGTAATTTTTACAATTAAAATGATTCATAGAGGTAGCGGTCCGAGTGAATGACCTTGACATCTGTGACGTCACTGGAGGAAGGCTATCGGTCTCATCGCCATTTCCGCTATACTAAAACACAGAGCCGACTGCAACTTCGAGCTTCCATTTTTAGCTAATTTATCGCCGTGCCCCGTAGATGTGTTGCTGGTGGGTGCAGCAACACAATAGAAGGTGGATTTATGTTGCATTCATGGCTCAAGAATGTTCAAACTGCAAAGATTTGGACGTATTTTGCGAGAAATTCATGGTTTTGGGTGCCTCCGAAGACATATCACTCGGGCAGTGACCTCCCCGTGTTTGTTGCTAAAACCGGTGACATCCTGTCCCGTCCCAGGTTTTAGTAATTGCCTGAGCCGAGCAGTAATGGCGGAGTACTCAGTATGGAGAAAATGAAGAATGAGTATTTAAAAATAAAGGTTCTGCATATCTCCTTTAAGAACATGGAATGTCTGCAATCTCCACACAACATGATGGGCCTGCTGTTGGACCTTGGTGCTAAGCAACAGATGTTGAGCTAAAAGTTCTCACACTTTCTTGCTGACTACTGATCGCTATGGGTAGTACCTCACTGGGCTGCGACAGCCTGCGACTAGTTGGAGACGCAACAATTGCAATAAAATATGCGAATTAGTGACAATTTTCACTTGGAATCACACTGAATTGATATTCGCATATTTTATCGCAATTGTTGTGTCTCCAACTAGTTGCAGGCTGTCGCAGCCCAGTGAAATACACTCGCACTTCCTGTCTACCTTGAGAAGGGTTCGTGACGGCTTTGCGACACCAGCTACGCGTTTGCGGCTATTTTGAGAGAAATTTTGTCGCACTAATTTTTTTAATGTTCAAAATTTCAGCGACGAAGGAGTGACACTTTGCGATTCATGCGAGGAAATTGAGAAGCCCCGCGAATGTTTCAAGACACTTTTGAAACACTCTCGCGAATGACGTTTGCAATTTGTTCGCAAGCTGTCGCAGCCCAGTGAGATACTGGCTTAAAGGAACAGTCCACCGTACTTCCATAATGAAATATGCTCTTATCTGAATTGAGACGAGCTGCTCCGTACCTGTCCGAGCTTTGCGCGACCTCCCAGTCAGTCAGACGCGCTGTCACTCCTGTTAGCAATGTAGCTAGGCTCAGCATGGCCAATGGTATTTTTTGGGGCTGTAGTTAGATGCGACCAAACTCTTCCGCGTTTTTCCTGTTTACATAGGTTTATATGACCAGTGATATGAAACAAGTTCAGTTACACAAATTGAAACGTAGCGATTTTCTATGCTATGGAAAGTCCGCACTATAATGACAGGCGTACTAACACCTTCTGCGCGCTTTAGCAGCGCATTGATATCTGAGCTCCGTATCAATGCGCTGCCGAAGCGCGCAGAAGGTGTTAGTACGCCTGTCATTATAGTGCGGACTTTCCATAGCATAGAAAATCGCTACGTTTCAATTTGTGTAACTGAACTTGTTTCATATCACTGGTCATATAAAGCTATGTAAACAGGAAAAACGCGGAAGAGTTTGGTCGCATCTAACTACAGCCCCAAAAAATACCATTGGCCATACTGAGCCTAGCTACATTGCTAACAGGAGTGACAGCGCGTCTGACTGCGTCTGACTGACTGGGAGGTCGCGCAAAGCTCGGAGAGGTACCGAGCAGCTCGTCTCAATTCAGATAAGAGCATATTTCATTATGGAAGTACGGTGGACTGTTCCTTTAAGGCTAGACGAGTCAGTGAATTGCCTGTGTTATTAGTCAGCATGAAGTATCTGCAATGATGACGAGAGTTCGAACATGTTCGGCTGTAGCAATACCGTCAAAGCTATTGCTGCTACAGCATATTAATAAAAGTATTTGCTCTCACAGATGAGAGTGTGCCCACGCCAGCCCTGTGCCCTGTGTAGTGAGGACTCTCAAACATTCCATGCCAGGCCAATGACCAGCTACTTGTGTGCTTTGGGGAGTACCATAAAGGAGCTCTGCTACGGTATGTAAGACAGGTTAGCCCACTGGGTAAAGGAAGTGATGTACCGGTATTATGCATGTATTGTTGGACACAGGTCAAAAGGCCCCTTTTACCCAATTAAATTCAACCTTGTAAGGGTGCTTTTACAGATGCAATGTTTAGCGGACTCTTTGAACACCAAGTGTGTTGTGGTTAGGCAGGTGTCAATGTACAGTGCCCAACATGATTATTGGCACCCTTTGTAAAGATGAGTAAAAAGGGTTGGAAAAAAATCCACCTTTTGGTGAAGTCACTTCATCTCAAACTGAAAAAAAGAGAAAAATCCAACCTTTAATTGAAATAATTTTATTCAGAGAAAAAATTCCATCACCAAGAAATAATCATTTTCAACAAAAGCCACATGTGCCACTATTATTGGTACACCTGGAAATTATAGTGAACACAATGTAACTGAAGCACGTTTCCCATTTACTGTAAATTGTACAGTATGTTTGAGTTGATTGGCGTGTGTAGGAACTTTCAAACTGTAATCCATGACTTCCTGATTAATCGGGGTACAAATATGAGGTGACACAGAGGCCAAATTCCCTTAGTCATCCATCAATGTGGGAAAGATAAGAGAGAACACAAACTAAATGAGGGAGAAGTGTGTTGACCTTCATAAGTCAGGGAATGGTGATAAAAAAAATGCTACTCGCCTGAAAATGTCCATTTCTACTGTTAGGGCAATAATAAAAAAGTGGACACCAACTGGAACTGTTACAAACTCGCCTGGAAGAGGACTCAAGGTTATTTTGTCCCAACGTACAGTGAGGAGGAGGGTAAGAGAGGCAAAAAATAAAATAAAATAAAAAATCCTCAAAGATCACTGTTGGTGAATTACAAGAAAAAGTCAAATCTTGGGGTTTCCAAGTCTCCAAACCCACCATCAGATGCCACCTCTATGCCAACAGATTACTGGAAGGTTTGCCAGAAAAAAAGCCTTTTCTGTCAGTTAAGCACAAACATAAGCACCTGAAGTTTGTGAAACGCTACGACAACTTTGACTGGAACCGTGTTCTCTGGTCTAATGGAGCAAAAATACAGCTTTTGGGCGATAAACACTCAAGGTGGGTTTGGCGTCAGAAGAAGGATGGCTAGAATGAAAAGAACCCAATCCTAACTGTAAAATATGGTTGAAGTTCTGTGATGTTTGGGGGCTGTTTTTCCTCCAAAGGCCTGGAAACCTTGTTAGGGGACATGACATCATGGACTCCATGAAATACCAGGACATTGTAAATCAAAATCTGGCTACCTCTGCCAGGAAACTAAAACTGGGTCGGCATTGGATCTTCCAGCAGGACAGTGATCCGAAGCATATGTCCAAATCAAGACAAAAATGGTTCACTGAGCACAGAATCAAGCTTCTGCCCTGGCCATCTCAGTCCCCTGACCTGAACCCCACCAAAAACCTGTGGGCTGAGATGAAGAAGAGAAGAGAGGGCCCAGGACCCTGGATGATCTGGAGAGATTGTGTAAAGAGGAATGGTCTAGGATGTCCTGTTCTGTATCTCCAACCTTATAAAATGTTATACAAGAAGACTTAGTGCTGTTTTACTGGCAAAGGGAGGTTGTACAATGTATTACAGTCCTGTCCAAAAGTCTGAGGCACATGTAAAGAAATCCTGGAGACCAAAAATGGCTTAAAAAATAATGAAATGAAATGTTTCAACATTTAAAAAAAATACGATAAACAGTAATCAGTAAGCCATAATAAATGAAACAAAGTCAATATTTGGTGTGAGACGACCCTTTTGGATTAAAAAATAATAGCAGTCTGGGGGCGTCGTGGCTCAGGTGGATAAGGTGCCATACCATAAATCCAGGGACCCAGGTTCGATTCCGACCCAAGGTCATTTCCCGATCCCTCCCCGTCTCTCTCTCCCGCTCATTTCCTGTCTCTACACTGTCCTATCCAATAATAAAGGTGAAAAAAAAGCCCCCAAAAATATATCTTTAAAAAAAATAATAGTAGGGTGGCACGGTGGTGTAGTGGTTAGCGCTGTCGCCTCACAGCAAGAAGGTCCGGGTTCGAGCCCCGTGGCCGGCGAGGGCCTTTCTGTGCGGAGTTTGCATGTTCTCCCCGTGTCCGCGTGGGTTTCCTCCGGGTGCTCCGGTTTCCCCCACAGTCCAAAGACATGCAGGTTAGGTTAACTGGTGACTCTAAATTGACCGTAGGTGTGAATGTGAGTGTGAATGGTTGTCTGTGTCTATGTGTCAGCCCTGTGATGACCTGGCGACTTGTCCAGGGTGTACCCCGCCTTTCACCCGTAGTCGGCTGGGATAGGCTCCAGCTTGCCTGCGACCCTGTAGAAGGATAAAGTGGCTAGAGATAATGAGATGAGATGAAAAATAATAATAATCTGAGGTACAATAAGGAAATGAGCTGTAGGTTTTACTAAGCATCTTGCAGAACCAGTTACAGTTCTTCTGGACACTTTGTCTGTCACACTCGCTTCTTCATTTTGCACCAAAACCCAGCAGCCTTCATTATGTTTTCTTTTTTCATCTGAAAAGTGCTCTCTTGTGTAATATGCCGCTCAGATGCAAACTTTTTTTTTCTTTAACATTTAATTTTGTGCTGGAAAACTAATGTTTGGGACTCTAAAATGTTTTTGTACTGACTCGATAATGTAGAAATCATAAAATAGAAATCTATAACAAAAGTTTGCCAAAGACATTTGCACAGTACTGTAAATGCAGGGGTGCCAATAATAGTTGTACACGTTTTTGTTCTAAATCATTATTTCTTGCTGAGGGATTTGTTTTCTTTAAATACATTTATTTCAATTAAAGGTTCTTTTGGTTTGTTTAATTATATAATAACCGTGTATGATATTATTGTTTAATTTCATTGTAGTGAAACCAAAAGTAATACGAAATGGCAAATGAACCAAAAGTATCAGTTCGATTGTGAAAACACCCGAACAGGATTGTCACCTCAAGACATTTGTAAAGCAAAGATACATGACGTTCACGATCTCCCATCACCAGATGTAACCGCTTCAGTGTTGCGTCATTTGCAGTTTATGTGGTGTGTGCTGAGTTTGTGAGGTTCTCATGTACAAAACTGTATAGTATCACCTCGAACTATTTCTGTCGTCAGTGAAGAACAATATCACAGTTTGAAATGAAAAAGTATCAGAGCCTTGAGCGATTCTTATAGTAGAGAACAAAATCACAGAACTAAATGCTTCTCATCTTTAGTAGAGAGCAGAATGAGCACTTTGAGCAATCGCCATCCTCAATGAAGAATGATATCAGCATTGTTTATGTCTGGTGGAGCTATCAGGATTTATTCTATCCACATTCACTGGATATGAGAAATCGCATGTTCTGATTGGCTACTCTACTACTAGGCTATCAGCTCATATACCGTGAATAGAGGGGAAAAAAAGGCGGAGTGCATTAAATCACACACATATATATATATATATATATATATATATATATATATATATATATATATATATATATATATATAAATAAAAGTTTGGGGTCACCCAGACAATTTTGTGTTTTCCATGAAAAGTCACACTTTTATTTACCACCATGATTTACCACCATTGAGCATTTAATCGACCCCACAAATGTGATGCTCCAGAAACTCAATCTGCTCAAAGGAAGGTCAGTTTTATAGCTTCTCTAAAGAGCTCAACTGTTTTCAGCTGTGCTAACATGATTGTACAAGGGTTTTCTAATCATCCATTAGCCTTCTGAGGCAATGAGCAAACACATTGTACCATTAGAACACTGGAGTGAGAGTTGCTGGAAATGGGCCTCTATACACCTATGGAGATATTGCACCAAAAACCAGACATTTGCAGCTAGAATAGTCATTTACCACATTAGCAATGTATAGAGTGGATTTCTGATTAGTTTAAAGTGATCTTCATTGAAAAGAACAGTGCTTTTCTTTCAAAAATAAGGACATTTCAAAGTGACCCCAAACTTTTGAACGGTAGTGTCTCATCTCATCTCATTATCTCTAGCCGCTTTATCCTGTTCTACAGGGTCGCAGGCAAGCTGGAGCCTATCCCAGCTGACTACGGGCGAAAGGCGGGGTACACCCTGGACAAGTCGCCAGGTCATCACAGGGCTGACACATAGACACAGACAACCATTCACACTCACATTCACACCTACGGTCAATTTAGAGTCACCAGTTAACCTAACCTGCATGTCTTTGGACTGTGGGGGAAACCGGAGCACCCGGAGGAAACCCACGCGGACACGGGGAGAACATGCAAACTCCGCACAGAAAGGCCCTCGCCGGCCACGGGGCTCGAACCCGGACCTTCTTGCTGTGAGGCGACAGCGCTAACCACTACACCACCGTGCCGCCCGAACGGTAGTGTATATATAAAAAAATTTACCAGTTTAAAGTCGGTCCGTATTGTGAAATACCGTGACCTTGGCCTTGAAAATACCGACCGAGGCCCAGAGGTCGGTATTTTCAATTTGATGCCATCAATTTGATGCCAGCAACATGTTTCAGAAAGCTGGGACAGGGGCATGTTCACCACTGTGTTGCAGCATGTCTACTTTTAACAACACTCTGTAAACGTTTGGGAACTGAGGAGACCAATTGCTGTAGTTTTGAAAGAGAAGTGTTGCCCCATTCTTGCCTGATATACAATTTCAGTTCCTCAACAGTTCAGGGTCTCCTTTGTCATATTTTGCGCTTCATAATGCGCCAAATGTTTTAAATGGAAGACAGGTCTGACTGCAGACAGGCCAGTTTAGCACCTGGACTCTTTTACTACAGAGCCATGTGGTTTTAATATGTGCAGAAAGCGGTTTGGCATTGTCTTGCTGAAAGAAGGAAGGCCTTCCCTGAAAAATATTTTGTCTGGACGGCAGCATATTGCTCTGAAACGTGTTTATATCATTCAGCGTTAATGATGCCTTCCCAGATGTACAAGCTACCCATGTCATTTGTACTAATGCACCCTCGTACCATCACAGATGCTGGCTTTTGAACTGTGCACTGATAACAAGCCGGATGGTCGCTCTCCTCTTTAGCCTGGAGGACGTGGTGTCCATGATTTCGAAAAAGAATTTCTACTTTTGATTCGTCAGACCTCGGGACAATTTTCTACTTTGCCTCAGTCCATCGTAAAAGGGCTCAGGCCCAGAGAAGGTGGCGGTGTTTCTGGATATTGTTTATATCTGGTTTTAACTTGCATTTGTGGATGCAGTAATAGACACTTTTTTTTCACAAACAATGGTTTTCTGAAGTGTTCCTGAGCCCATACAGTGATTTCCACTACAGATACGTGTCTGCTTTTAATGCAGTGTCTCCTGAGGGCCTGAAGATCACAGGCATCCAGTGTCAGTTTTCAGCCTTGTCTCTTGCATACAGAGATTTCCCCAGATTCTCTGAATCTTTTAATGATATTATGTACCATAAATGACGTGATCCCCAAAATCTTTGCAATTTTACATTGAGGAATGTTATTCTTAAATTGTTGCACTGTTTGCCCACGCAGTCTTTCACAGAGCGGTGAACCCCTCCCCGTCTTTACTTCTGAGAGACTCCGCCTCTCTGGGATGCTCTTTTTATACCCAATCATGTTGCTGACCTGTAGCCAATTAACCAAATGAGGTTTTTTTGGCTTTTTTTTTTAGCATTACACAACTTTTTCAGTCTTTTGTTGCCCCGTCCCAACTTTTTTGAAATGTGTTGCTGACATCAAATTTAAAATGAGCATATATTTTTCAAAAAACAAAATTTCTCAGTTTCAACATTTGATATATTGTCTTTGTACTATTTTCAATGAAATATAGGGTTTCTGTGATTCACAGATCTTCACATTCTGTTTTTGTTTACAGTTTGCACAGCGTCCCAACTTTTTTGGAATTGGGGTTGTATATTTATTTTTTTTCTTTACCAAATTCGAACAGAAAACGAGAGCGCCAGAAAGGGAAACCATATTTAGAACAAACCTGCTACTCGGCTTTCTCCTGAAATGTTTTATTTTATTTCGTCTTCTTCAGGGTAGTAAAACTCGCTTTCGCTGTGAACACTGTCGTTATCGCTATCCATGCTGTAAAATTAATGCTATTCTCCTGAGAAATGCGAAAATAAATGTTGACAAAAAATTGCTCCTATGTTTGTTGTCGTTGTGAACGCCCGAGTCGCCAAAGGTCCGTAACCGGGGTCCGGATCATAGGATTCCAGACCGCTTGCGAGCCAAATCAGAGCGCACGATTTGATGGAAACCGGACCGCGATAAAAATAAATTATCATCAAGTATTTAAAAGAAACAGAAAAAGAATACTAGCTCCACACTCCAGCCTAGTCGTTGGCAGTAATGCAGCTTTTAAGTTGGTTTGCCAACCGCCATAAAACCCTAAAGAAGAAGAAGAAAATGGCGGAGCGTGTTACTGAACCAACCGAGGATGAAATAAAAACTACTCGAAAACAAAAACCCAAAAAAGCAACAAAACATGGAATGAAAGTGTTTCATGGCAAGAATGCATCTTTTTTATTTTTCAAGAATTATTATAGCATTTTTCACAAATTGCTCCTGTCATTTCGCCGGTTTGTTTACATTCTAAGCGGAAATGATTTTGACGGACGTTTCGTAGAAAGTTTTTATTTCCCGAATTTGCAAAAAATAAAAATGCTTGGTTTCTCAAAACCCAGTGAATGTGGATGTAATAAAACAGTTGTTCCACTCAATCTCGTCGTACACGGCTGATAGCCACGAGCTCATGTACGACTCGATTTTGTGGAACAACTGTTCAGTGTACCAAGACCTTGTCATTACATCGCGTCAACAATCTGCTAACTAAGTGAACTGCCTCAAAGCCTATCCATCCATCATCTTATCCTGTTCTACAGGGTCGCAGGCAAGCTGGAGCCTATACCAGCTGACTACGGGCGAAAGGCGGGGTACACCCTGGACAAGTCGCCAGGTCATCACAGGGCTGACACATAGACACAGACAACCATTCACACTCACATTCACACCTACGGTCAATTTAGAGTCACCAGTTAACCTAACCTGCATGTCTTTGGACTGTGGGGGAAACCGGAGCACCCGGAGGAAACCCACGCGGACACGGGGAGAACATGCAAACTCCACACAGAAAGGCCCTCGCCGGCCACGGGGCTCGAACCCGGACCTTCTTGCTGTGAGGCGACGGCGCTAACCACTACACCACCGTGCCACCCCTCAAAGTCTATTAAATAGATAGATAGATAAATAAATAAATGGCCTCCAAAGAAAGAAGGAAGGATGATGTAATCGGAGGCACAAGTACGCTGAAATAGCACGAAATGAAAGAAGCATGCATGGAGGAGGAGGAAAAGGAAAGTCATGGGGGGGTTGACAGAGTAGTCAGAAGGTCAGTGAGCAGTCAATACTTTAACATTTACCCATAATCCCCCTACAGGATCAGAGCAGGACACACTGGTGCATATGAAGTATCCAGGATTCCCTTGGCTTTGACACAGGATGCAATGTTGAATATGAATTTACACACACGGATTCTGCTTTCGATCGTGTCAACTCGAACATCAAAAATGATGTCTTATATGCAGAACAGGGTGAAAATCGTCATATTTCTTTACACTGAACAGGACAGAAAAGAATCCTAAAAGACCAAACGTCAACATCACAAAATGTCTGCATTTGTTTGTACATAGAAAGCATTTCACATAATAATGTTGAGTATAGTTTTTATTATTTTTTATCATTTCTAATACAGGTAATCATACAGATTAAAAACAGAGATTTAATTAATAATAATAATAATAATAATAATTTAAAAAAATGTCTAGAGCAGCAAAAGCAAGAAGGGAGGGGAAAAAAAAAGTTCCAGGAACAGATGGTTTGTGCTTTTCAATACTTTATGTGCAAGAAATATTTGCGTGTGCTACCTACTGCTTACAAGACATTACACAGCAAGATTTCTGACAGAGAAAGAGAGAGAGAAAATCGTGGGCTTTTCTTATCAATACACTGTGTCTCTCGACAGGACGTTGGCAAAATCTCCTAATTCCGGTTGGCACATGACATATAAAGCCATATCGAAAGATTATATTAATTACAACTTCGACAGTTCGGTAAACACAAAAGCTCAGAGATTTCATACACGTCACCCAAAATGTTGCCTATAGGCAACAAAAGTAACACAAAGGAAGGAAGGTTATTCGGTGTTGCTGCAGAGTAGAGGATTTTCTAAAATGTAAGAACGCTGCTGGACTTTGCTCATGGCTTTCTGATATAATGTTTAGTTATTATGTACTGTAGTTATAAAGGGAACCTTTGTTACTTAGACTTAATACGTCCTGAAAGGGATCAAGAATTTAAATATTATCTCGGGGTTGAACAGAAACTTTTACCTGCCGCTATTCTAATTCATACTAATACAGCCACTGATGTGATCGGTCGAACAGCGTTCCGTGAGTGCTTATATTTCATATCGCCACACTGGGACGTTGCATCTTGTGTCTGAAATGTCATTTCTTGATTACAGGATTGTCGTCCAGAAGCAATATCGCACTCTTGCTTGAGCAATATTGCTTAAAGGAACAGTCCACCGTACTTCCATAATGAAATATGATGTTCTCTGAATTGAGACGAGCTGCTCCGTATCTCTCCGAGCTTTGCGCGACCTCCCAGTCAGTCAGATGCGCTGTCACTCCTGTTAGCAATGTAGCTAGGCTCAGTATGGCCAATGGTATTTTTTGGGGCTGTAGTTAGATGCGACCAAACTCTTCCGCGTTTTTCCTGTTTACATAGCTTTATATGACCAGTGATATGAAACAAGTTCAGTTACACAAATTGAAACGTAGCGATTTTCTATGCTATGGAAAGTCCGCACTATAATGACAGGCGTACTAACACCTTCTGCGCGCTTCGGCAGCACATTGGTACGGAGCTCGGATATCAATGCGCTGTCGAAGCGCGCACAAGGTGTTAGTACGCCTGTCATTATAGTGCGGACTTTCCATAGCATAGAAAATCGCTACGTTTCAATTTGTGTAACTGAACTTGTTTCATATCACTGGTCATATAAACCTATGTAAACAGGAAAAACGCGGAAGAGTTTGGTCGCATCTAACTACAGCCCCAAAAAATACCATTGGCCATGCTGAGCCTAGCTACATTGCTAACAGGAGTGACAGCGCGTCTGACTGACTGGGAGGTCGCGCAAAGCTCGGAGAGGTACGGAGCAGCTCGTCTCAATTCAGAGAGCATCATATTTCATTATGGAAGTACAGTGGACTGTTCCTTTAAATGAAGCACTGTCATGGTATTCAACATAGATTACACATAGCGTGTCCGAAATCACTCACTCGTTCACTACTCCCAACTCACTATATAGGGAATTACAATATAGAGGGTCTTGACCGCGAGTTGGCCTAGTGGCTAGCGTGTCCGCCTCTCGATCGGGACAGTCATACCAAAGACCATCATAAAAATAGTACCTACTGCCGTCTGGCAAGGCACGCTGCCAGGGCCGGATTAACATGGCCAGGGGCCCCTAGGCTACAAGTTGCTGTAGCCCCCCCTGGCCACCACCATCTTATCCCATCTACCTGTAAAGAACTGTCTATTTTCTACATTTTAAAGTATTTTTTGTTTGTTTTCATTATTAAACTTTTATTAAAAGTTATTAAAAAGGAAACTATCATGCATGTCAATGTCATCGGAGTGTGTGCGTGTGTGCGCGCGCATTTGTGAAACTAGTGGCAGTGGCACATTCATCCACAAATGGGACGGGGTCTGAAAGGGATGGTCCTTCACCCTCACCAGAGCTAGTAGTACTACTGGCTGCAGCTAACATAACGTTTGCTACGCTAGTGTCATGATGACTTGCACTTGCCAGTTGGGTTTCATTAGGTTTAAAAAACCCTGTTAGTTTTGGTATATTGCTCAGTAGAGCTTTGTCAAGTTGGGCTTTTTGCCGTTGCGCCTTGCGCTTTTGAGCACCGCTCTCATATTTTCTGTCACACATGTTCACTGTTCAACTGTGGAGTGACGTCGTGCGTGACGTCTAACGTTTATATATGGAAGGCGGATTTGCCTCACCCAATCAGCGTCCGTTTATTTAAATATTCATTTTGAGTCAATGAATATGAAGGGTTTTTTTTTTTCTTTTGACCAATTGGGGGCCCCCCTGCGAGGGGGGGGGGGCGTGGGGGCCCCTAGGCTGAAGCCATATGAAGCCTGTGCGGTGATCCGGGCGTGCACGCTGCAATACAGACGCGAGTGGGGAGTCAAACTCTTGCGGTTACCAGAGGACCCGCCCCCCACTGTAACCCTAGCTATGTAATAGGCGAGAGGCCGAGGGCTACGGAAACAGGGATCGGCGCCGCCCTGTGCGCCACGTGGCGTGAGAAAGACTTTGATTTGATTGACTTTGAATATAGAGGACTATATATAGTGAGCTCATTGGTGAAACGGAAAAAAAAAAAAAGTTTTCGGACACTGCTACGCCGTGTCGTTATTTACGTCATTACTGTCGCACAATTAAAACGTGCCAGATCAGTCGGCTGGTGGGTTTTCAAAATAATAAATGCACGCATGTATTTTTGTGATATTATACTGAGCGCATTTCCGACATTAATTGATACAAAAGTGCCAGTGTTGTAGTCGAGTCACTAAACCTCGAGGCCGAGTCCAGTCTCGAGTCCCCAGTGTTCAAGTCCTAGTCTCCCTCATCTCATTATCTCTAGCCGCTTTATCCTGTTCTACAGGGTCGCAGGCGAGCTGGAGCCTATCCCAGCTGACTACGGGTGAAAGGCGGGGTACACCCTGGACAAGTCGCCAGGTCATCACAGGGCTGACACATAGACACAGACAACCATTCACACTCACATTCACACCTACGGTCAATTTAGAGTCACTAGTTAACCTAACCTGCATGTCTTTGGACTGTGGGGGAAACCGGAGCACCCGGAGGAAATCCACACGGACACGGGGAGAACATGCACAGAAAGGCCCTTGTCGGCCACGGGGCTCGAACCCAGGACCTTCTTGCTGTGAGGCGACAGCGCTAACCACTACACCACCGTGCCGCCCCCTCAATAGAAATATCTTATGCCAAATTATTATGGCATGTTGCAAAAAAAATTAAGAAGAAAATCAGAGTCCTCGTCTCCAATTTACGAGTCCGAGTCATCAGTGCTCAAATCCAAGTCAAGTCACAAGTCCTTAAAATTATGGCACGAGTCAGACTCGAGTGCAAAGTACTTTGTGTCTGCTGCATCTTTCAGTTCTTTTAAATCAAGGCTGAATACTTTCTTTCTTCTTCATCGCTGCCTTTTATTAAACCAAATTTGAGTCTTTTGATTAATTCCTCGCTCTGCACTGCAACTTTTATTCTTGTATTTTATCCGTCTTATTCTATTTTAGAGGCGGCACGGTGGTGTAGTGGTTAGCGCTGTCGCCTCACAGCAAGAAGGTCCTGGGTTCGAGCCCCGTGGCCGGCGAGGGCCTTTCTGTGTGGAGTTTGCATGTTCTCCCCGTGTCCGCGTGGGTTTCCTCCGGGTGCTCCGGTTTCCCCCACAGTCCAAAGACATGCAGGTTAGGTTAACTGGTGACTCTAAATTGACCGTAGGTGTGAATGTGAGTGTGAATGGTTGTCTGTGTCTATGTGTCAGCCCTGTGATGACCTGGCGACTTGTTCAGGGTGTACCCCGCCTTTCGCCCGTAGTCAGCTGGGATAGGCTCCAGCTTGCCTGCGACCCTGTAGAACAGGATAAAGCGGCTACAGATAATGAGATGAGATTCTATTTTAGCTTATTTTCTATTCTCTTACTATTTTTAATTGTGCCTGAATGTCCGTTTATAATGTATTTCTTCCTCCATCCGTTCACCCCAACACAGTTTTTTTTTTCAGCCCGACCGCAATGAATGATGGGATATATTGCTTGGTTAGTGGCTGTTGGTTGTAAACTACTTTTCATGATGCATTGTGGGATACTACGAGTCCACTATATACGGTGTAATAATTCTCACGATACATTCGGACGGCACTACAAAATGGTGAATTCACCATATAGTCCACTACATAGTGAGTGAGTTCGGACACAGGGATAGACTCGCAAAATCATTCACGAAGCTCTTCATTACCTGAAGGGAAATCAGGATCACCCAGGATTACACTACCGTTCAAAAGTTTGGGGTCAGCCAGACAATTTTGTGTTTTCCATGAAAAGTCACACTTTTATTTACCACCATAAGTTGTAAAATGAATAGAAAATATAGTCAAGACATTTTTCTGGCCATTTTGAGCATTTAATCGACCCCACAAATGTGATGCTCCAGAAACTCAATCTGCTCAAAGGAAGGTCAGTTTTATAGCTTCTCTAAAGAGCTCAACTGTTTTCAGCTGTGCTAACATGATTGTACAAGGGTTTTCTAATCATCCATTAGCCTTCTGAGGCAATGAGCAAACACATTGTACCATTAGAACACTGGAGTGAGAGTTGCTGGAAATGGGCCTCTATACACCTATGGAGATATTGCACCAAAAACCAGACATTTGCAGCTAGAATAGTCATTTAGCACATTAGCAATGTATAGAGTGGATTTCTGATTAGTTTAAAGTGATCTTCATTGAAAAGAACAGTGCTTTTCTTTCAAAAATAAGGACATTTCAAAGTGACCCCAAACTTTTGAACGGTAGTGTATCGAGATCACGCACTTGCATCACATGGTACTGTACAATACAGTGGTGCTTGAAAGTTTGTGAACCCTTTAGAATTTTCTATATTACTGCATAAATATGACCTAAAACAACATCAGATTTTCACACAAGTCCTAAAAGTAGATAAAGAGAACCCAGTTAAACAAATGAGACAAAAATATTATACTTGGTCATTTATTTATTGAGGAAAATGATCCAGTATTACATATCTGTGAGTGGCAAAAGTATGTGAAGCTTAAGTATTAACAGTTAATTTGAAGGTGAAATTAGAGTCAGGTGTTTTCAATCAATGGGATGACAATCAGGTGTGAGTGGGCACCCTGTTTTATTTAAAGAGCAGGGATCTATCAAAGTCTGATCTTCACAACACATGTTTGTGGAAGTGTATCATGGCACAAACAAAGGAGATTTCTGAGGAGCTCAGAAAAAGTGTTGTTGATGCTCATCAGGCTGGAAAAGGTTACAAAACCATCTCTAAAGAGTTTGGACTCCACCAATCCACAGTCAGACAGATTGTGTACAAATGGAGGAAATTCAAGACCAATATTACCCTCCCCAGGAGTGGCCGACCAACAAAGATCACTCCAAGAGCAAGGCGTGTAATAGTCGGCAAGGTCACAAAGGACCCCAGGGTAACTTCTAAGCAACTGAAGGCCTCTCTCACATTGGCTAATGTTAATGTTAATGAGTCCACCATCAGGAGAACACTGAACAACAATGGTGTGCATGGCAGGGTTTCAAGGAGAAAGCCACTGCTCTCCAAAAAGAACATTGCTGCTTGTCTGTAGTTTGCTAAAGATCACGTGGACAAGCCAGAAGGCTATTGGAAAAATGTTTTGTGGAAGGATGAGACCAAAATAGAACTTTTTGGTTTAAATGAGAAGCATTATGTTTGGAGAAAGGAAAACACTGCATTCCACCATAAGAACCTTATCCCTTCTGTGAAGCATGGTGGTGGCAGTATCATGGTTTGGGCCTGTTTTGCTGCATCTGGGCCAGGACGGCTTGCCATCATTGATGGAACAATGAATTCTGAATTATACCAGCGAATTCTAAAGGAAAATGTCAGGACATCTGTCCATGAACTGAATCTCAAGAGAAGGTGGGTCATGCAGCAAGACAACGACCCTAAGCACACAAGTCGTTCTACCAAAGAATGGCTAAAGAAGAAGAAAGTTAATGTTTTGGAATGGCCAAGTCAAAGTCCTGACCTTAATCCAATCAAACTGTTGTGGAAGGACCTGAAGCGAGCAGTTCATGTAAGGAAACCCACCAAGATCCCAGAGTTGAAGCTGTTCTGTACGGAGGAATGGGCTAAAATTCCTCCAAGCCGGTGTGCAGGACTGAGCAACAGTTACCGGAAACGTTTGGTTGCAGTTATTGCTGCACAAGGGGGTCACACCAGATACTGAAAGCAAAGGTTCACATACTTTTGCCACTCGCAGATATGTAATTTTGGATCATTTTCCTCAATAAATAAATGACGAAATCTAATATTTTTGTCTCATTTGTTTAACTGGGTTCTCTTCATCTACTTTTAGGACTTGTGTGAAAATCTGATTATATTTTAGGTCATATTTATGCAGCAATATAGAAAATGTTAAAGGGTTCACAAACTTTCAGGCACCACTGTAATTCTTAAGATACTCTTGAAAAACAAAACGATTTCAAATAAGGTTTCTTTATTTCAGGCTGTTGTTTACATTTCTTATTGCCCAGAAATTAGTGCGCCCCCAGCCGAAACGTCGCTACTCATCTCCAGTCCTTTTCCTTAAAAGACGACTCGTGAGTTTTAACAGTGCAGACTGGGTCGGTCGGTGAAAGGGGACAATTTTTCAGTGGAATTTCCCTCGTAGGCAAGAGACGACTCAAATAAACAATGCTTTGTGAAATGCGTAATCAAGAATTACCAAGGTAGTGTCAAGAACATCTCCGACCAAAGTAAATGTACCAAGCAGCTCGTTAACCTTGAGCTTGAAGAATGGATGTGCTAAAGATGAACTCTTACTCTACTTACTCTAGTCTAAATCACTGTTTCAGGGCTCTTAAACCTAAATAACTTTAGCTCTGAATCAGTTAGCATTTTCCATGCTCGGAGGCTTGGCTTTTCAGTTTTTAAATTCACTGAAATATGGCGCACTAGAGCAGGGAAACCACTAAACACTGACCCTGTCTAGTCAGTGTTCTTACTACATTACTAAACATCCCAATTACTAGATCACATGCAATAGTAAGACTTCTTAATTGGTATTAATTTTGAGTGTTTTTACAATTTCATATATATTATATATACACAGAGTGATTGTCTATGATTTATAAGCTACTGTTACAGTACCCCAGAGACCGTGTGCATTCCCAAAATGCACTGTGAAATGGCTACAAGCAGTGAACTGCTTTACAACTAGAACAAATGATTGTGCAATTACATAATCATACGTTTCGCTATGATATATGTAACATATGACTAAGAGCCATTTGGAGTCATCGGTCCATGACTATTGTCCGTCTCTTTTCTACAAACTCCTACGATGCTCTTTCCATTTTTCTTGACAACTTCTACTTTGTCATGCGTAATTGGACTAGGCGTTCTTTTCTCAAACGCTAGAACTAGGATTAGACCCAGTACCAAGCTCTAGGTGCCAAGCTCTAGGACTTCTACGGATTTGATGTCAAGGACAGAGCTCGAAGTCTTTGCTAAGAATTTAAGGAATCGTATAGCATGTTTTAAATTCTCAGAGAAGAGTTTTTTTCCTGGTACTTGATAGTCTGGCAGTATGATATTTCCTGACAAAAGGTTTTTAAGTTAGAGAAACTGATAAATTGTACATTGGGATGTCATGTTCGGAAACTGGAATGTCATGTGCCTGTATTAACACCCTACCTGATGCGAGTGTAGGTGTAAAAAGATACCGCAGATCCACCAGTACATCAATGTTTAGAACTGGTCCAAATTTTGGGCCATATTCAGATTTACAGTCCACCTTAAAGTTCAATAGATATGTTGAAAATTCGCATAACAAATGTCGACGGGAGGTGAACTCAGGTTACTGAAATTACTTGTGCATGTCTGAGCTTACCGGATTTTCTGAGAGGCCTAGACGAGCCCCTTTTCAGCAACTGCTTGCCTTCAAGCAGAAAAAGGTTAGGGGAAGGATAATTACGATACGATGAAGAAGAATAGCAATCAAATATGTTGAGGCTGATTGTCATGAATATTTCTACTTTATGTGCTCTCGGTGTGCCGTTCACTTTAAGCAGCAGTTCACGAGTTCATCAAAAATAATCAAATTGCTGTTCTCAAGAGACGGTTTCTCTCCAATTAAGATGGCATTCAAGCTCCTGGTCTTTGGTAACCACTGCTGTCTGAGTACTATTTACACATGTAGATCGTTCTGAGATATTAACTCCTTACTACATGTGCTTAACCCAGAATACGACATGAAATTTAAAGAAAAAGAAAAAAAAAAAAAACACCAAGAGTGCTCTGAGAGCACAATATCCCCCGCTGGCAATTCTGCCATAACTCTGGTAAAACGTGACTGAATTGAACGAAATTGCACTATGCGTATTACGGACATATATCAAAGAATCCTGCCAAGTTTCGTGAAATTCATCCAAAAATTGAGAGAGGAGCTGATTTCAGAAGGTGAGCACCCTTCCCAGGACGGATGAACGGACGGACGTCGCCACGACATAATCCCCCTTCGGGCCTTTCAGCCAGCAGGGGATCAAAATTGTGAGGGACGTCGATTTCAGAAAGCAAGCACACCTTGATGAAATTACCAAAGTACAAGTTTGTTAATAATCGAGGGCATAACTCTGGTAAAACTTGCCCAAATTAAACGAAATTTCAATAAGCGTATAACTGTCATATAACAAAGCCTTTTGCCAAGTTTGGTGAAATTCCTTCACAAATTGTGAGAGGAGGTGATTTCAGAAGAACGTACACCCGCATGAAATTGTCAAAGTACAAGTTATTTACTCAAGGGTCGAAACTCTGGGAAAATTTTCACAAACGGAATTAAATCGCAATATGCGTATTAGCGTCGTATAACAAGGCCTTTTGCCAAGCTTCGAGAAATTCGTCCGAAAATCGTGGGAGTTGTTGATGTCAGAAGGCGAGCACACCTTCATGAAATTGTGAAAGTACAAGGTTGTTAATCGAGGGCTGTAACTCTGGGAAAACGCGACCGAATTGAACAAAATAACAATATTGCCCCTTTTCCACCAAAGCAGTTCCAGGGCTGGTTCGGGGCCAGTGCTTAGTTTGGAACCGGGTTTTCTGTTTCCACTGACAAAGAACTGGCTCTGGGGCCAGAAAAACCGGTTCCAGGCTAGCACCAACTCTCTGCTGGGCCAGAGGAAAGAACCGCTTAGTTGTGAAGACCAACAACAATAGTAAGACCGTGAAAGATCGCCATTTTTAAGCGACGAGAAGCAGCAGCTGTACAAACGTGAAGTCATACATTATTATTATTGTTGTTGTTGCTGCTGCTTCTTCCGTGTTGTTTTTGCTTCGATGTTCGTGCCAAGGTTTATGCAAACGCAGCGACGTAACTGACGCATACAGCGACGTAACTGACGTGGCTCCGCTTAGCACCGCGAGCTATGGAAAAGCAAACTGGTTCTCAGCTGGCTCGCAAGTTGAACGAGTTGTGAACCAGCACCAGCACCGGCCCCGAACCAGCCCTGGAACTGATTTGGTGGAAACGGGGTATTAGTGTACTACCGACATATAACAAGGCCTTTCCCCAAATTTTGTGAAATTCCTCCAAAAATTCTGAGAGGAGTTGATTTCAGAAGGAAAACACACTCTCGTGAAATTGTCAAATTATAATTTTGTTAATCAAGGGCTGTAACTCTGGGGAAATGTGACCTAATTGAACGTAATTGCACTATGCGTATTACCGACATACAACAAGGAATTCTGCCAAGTTTCGTGAAATTCCTCCAAAAATTGTGAGAGGAGTTGATTTCAGAAGGTGAGCACCGTTCCCGGGACGGGACATCGCCACGACATAATCTCTCTTCGGGCCTTTCAGCCAGTGGGGGATTTAAATTTTTTTTTTTTTTAAATCACTAACACACCACGTTTTAGATCTTCAACAGAACTAAAAATGACAATATAGTCAACGTTAACCAAACACCATATGAACAGATTGAGAGCAGATACATATTGCATGTCAACACAAACTTTAGATTTAATATTCAGTCTTCTTAATACGACAGAAAAACTGCACCAAAATCAGACATTACTGTAGACCGATGCGATCCTCAGTTTTTCCGACTTAGATTATAAATCTGAATCCACTTCCAAGAAGCAACCATTTTAAACTAGGCTATCTCAGATTATTATTAGACTGTAAGACTGTGCAACACTGTCCATGTCAGATTATACAACGCAGATTCTCTAATATGGAGATAACGATACGGAGGTAATTCCATAATTCTATGCTGTCCACCTCTCGGTGGCATTTATAAATTGTCAAAGTATAATTTTGTTCATCAAGGGCTGTAACTCTGGTAAAATGCGACCGAATTGAACAAAATAACAATATACGTACTACCGACGTATAACAAAGAATCCTGCCAAGTTTCGTGAAATTCCTCCAAAAATTGTGAGAGGAGTTGATTTCAGAAGCGGAGTACCCTTCACGGTACAGATGGACGGACATCGAAACGACATTCAGGCGTTTCAGCCAGCGGGGGATTTAAAAAAAATTTAAAAAAAAACAGCCTGAATATGACATTCATCTCAAAATAAGAGGGCTTATCACAATCTAGTTCCATACCAGTTTATTAGAATGTAAGTGGTCTCTGTATTCATTTCCTTCCATCTATATGTTACTGACTAATACACTAAGTAACTTTAAAAACGCACATTGATAAAACTTGCTGAATTCGTGCTGAGTTTATCTCAAGAAGAAAAGAAATACATCACAATGGAAAAATAACTTCGTTCCGCCCGAATAAGTTCCAAATCTGTGCTCAAATCAGAATTTAAGGGAGTTGTACTCAATAACGTACAATATGACTCGGGTAGTCAATGACATGGACAGGCTTTCATTTTCAAACAAATTTTGCATACACTGTACACACACAATCTTGCCTATAAATAGCCGGGGGAAATGATGGGAAAATTGTCATTATTGAAGATGCCACGCCTAAGCCAAAATCAACGTGAACAGGCCATCGGGATGTTGCGTGCCGGAAGTACACAGACAGAGGTCGCCCGGCACTTCGGTGTTCATCATTCGACCATTTCCCGTTTGAGTCAGCGTTACAGACAGACAGGGAGCACCAGGGATCGTCCACGCCCTGGTCAGCCTCGAGTCACGACGCCAGTTCAGGATCAGCACATCAGGCTAGCTCACCTCCGTGACAGATTCCTGACACCCTCAGTCACTGCTGCTGAGACCCCTGGACGACACAGACCCAGAATCTCCAGCATGACGGGCCGAACATGGACCAACTGTCACTTTGAATTTTTTTATTGTGAATTAATTCTTGAGTTTGACAATAAATGTCCTTTATCGATGTTTCAAGATGTGTGTGCATTACATACAATAACAAATTTCAAATATATGCATGGATCTAAAGTGATATCGTGTTGAATTCCATTGTGCGTTTTTAAAGTTACTTAGTATAGAATTCATGAATCGGAATGTCGGCTTTGTCATATTCTTTCTCCATAGATCCACCCATCCATTCCCAATCCTGTGTACTATGACTGAGCTGATGCTGATTTATCATGATTGGTAATATTTTATGGCTATATCATAGTATTACACAGAAATCGAATTCCTTCTAAGGTCCAGCAACATCAGAAAAGGCACCAGCAGGCTTCCCTCCCATTGGACATTACAGGAATAATTAAACTGTGCATTAGACGTGCTTCGGTTCTGGGCAGCTTCCAAGAACGGGATGGACTGGAATATTAGTGGAATATGCTCCGTCAGAGTAGCCTGCGCTCACCAGGGTAATTCATCATAAATTTATTGGCAGCTCTGAAGACAAGAGCGCAGCCATGAAATGAATAGTAGGAGCAAAAATGCTGACATGGCTTAGTATAAATGAAAGCAAGTAGCCATTAATTAACGTGATGTGTGTGGCATAGGGCCAATTGATGGCTACGAGCTTTCCGTAGAGCTCTGCTACCGTTTTTTTTTTTTTTTTGATGAGGCTGTTCCTTTAATCATGAATATTTGACCCTATTTGAGCACTTCCTCTGAAATGTTTAAGATGTGTGAACCGTGGAACATATGTACAGAAGAGTTTTAGAGAATAGTTAAGTAACAAACCCCTGTTACATTGAAGGAAAAAAAAAACAACACGTCAACTCTGTGCAAGATATGTTTGTAAGGCCGACTGTGACTTTAAAATAACGCACACACACATACACACCACAAATACTGTACGATTTATGGTTTTAAACACGAGGGGCATTTCGCATGCCCATTCGATCCAGTTCCTGCATGTACCGAAAAACAGACAGAAAGAAATACCGATAAATTCCTGGCACAAAGAATCCTGTTAAATGCTGATGAAGAGAACCCCAGGGATTACAGTGACGTACCTAGTTGCATGGCACTTCCATCAAGTGTAATATAGCTAGCGTATCTGTCCAGCTAGCCGTGCATCAAAATGGATATATTACTGTACGTGTAGTGAAAGCAAACATACTGTACCCTGCGTAATTTTTGTGAATTCTGGGGAATGAATGGTCTCAGGAAACCTAATGTCAGCCGTGAAAACACCGTGCCAGATTTTAAAAGCAGGACGGTTTCAGATGTCTGCTTTTTACACCAACAAACCACGTGACTAAGAGTTCCCCGTTGGGGAAAGGTATTCTATGCTATACATTAGCGGCTAAATGGTTAAGATTTGAAGAAGAAGGCATGGATTGTTTCACAATCAAATCTAAGATAATATTCACTTCCTAACCCTAAAAATACTTGCGCTCTTACTTTCTTTCTCTTAGGCCTCAGTTTCTGATTGGTCTGTAGTGACACTGCCATTCTGTTCCCCTACAACTGGCTGTTCCTGGGTATCTGCGACTCCACCCACAATGAATGTCGGTCCGCCTCCATCTTTTCCACTGACAGGTTCAGAATCGCCAGGGGTTTTTGACTGCTCGTTCAGGTTAGGCACCTCCCACTTCTCTTCATCCAGCCGGCTGGAGATCGACCAATAGAGGTGGGCTTCCAGGCGAGCAGCGGCTAATGCAAGCTCTCGAGCTGAACAAGAAGGTGTGTCCACCTGTGGGTGAAAGGTGAGATGAGGCTTCAGTAAAAATTTTTTTTTTTTTGCTATGATGGTTGCTACATTGTCACATTACTTACCAAAACATCAGCGAAAATGTAATCGATTTTTGTACAGTGGCGCTTGAAAGTTTGTGAACCCTTTAGATTTTCAATATTTCTGCATAAATATGACCTAAAACATCATCGGATTTTCACACAAGTCCTAAAAGTAGATAAAGAGAACTCAGTTAAACAAATGAGACAAAAATATTATACTTGGTCATTTATTTATTGAGGAAAATGATCCAATATTACATATCTGTGAGTGGCAAAAGTATGTGAACCTTTGCTTTCAGTATCTGGTGTGACCCCCTTGTGCAGCAATAACTGCAACTAAGGCTACGTTTACATTACGTCGAATCAGCGGATCATCAGATTAAAGTTCTTAAAACGATTCGCGTTTACACTAAAACCGTTAGCCGTGCACACAGCAACGCCAATACGCGGATACGCTCGGCTCCGCAGGCATCCTGCGCTCCAAATCACTCCGCCCTGAACAGCGAGTGCCCTCTGGAGGGTGCGCACTCCGGCCCTGCGCAGCTCACACAGCGCGCGAGTGAAGTGCACAAGCCACGATTCGGGACTGAGCCGCTGTGTGTGAGATCCCAGCGCATATCACTTACTACTTGCAAGTGGAAGGATGGCAAGCCTAAAGACAATCATAACTACACAATGGGCAGTATTTGCATCAGTATTTGCAGTATTTTCATACTTTTATACTCTTTAATGAAAGGTGATACAAGGCGGAAGTCCGCGCCGTTTTTCAGCAGTCGCGTCACATGACCAACGCCAACGAATCAGGAAGGTGGATGTCACAGTGATGTTGTCCAATGAGACGCCAGCTAGAGCTCAGCACAGCGTATCCGCGTATTCTGAATGTTTACACAGCACCGGAGCTGACACGATCTGGATTGAATACGTGGACGCTGGCGGATTCCCGTTTCCAGGCGGTTTAATGTAAACGGACAGTGCATCCGCGAAGAAAACGAGATAGATACGGTCTAGTGTAAACGTAGCCTAAATGTTTGCGGTAACTGTTGATCAGTCCTGCACACCGGCTTGGAGGAATTTTAGCCCGTTCCTCCGTACAGAACAGCTTCATCTCTGGGATCTTGGTGGGTTTCCTCACATGAACTGCTCGCTTCAGGTCCTTCCACAACATTTCGGTTGGATTAAGGTCAGGACTTTGACTTGGCCATTCCAAACCATTAACTTTATTCTTCTTTAACCATTCTTTGGTAGAACGACTTGTGTGCTTAGGGTCGTTGTCTTGCTGCATGACCCACCTTCTCTTGAGATTCAGTTCATGGACAGGTGTCCTGACATTTTCCTTTAGAATTTGCTGGTATAATTCAGAATTCATTGTTCCATCAATGATGGCAAGCCGTCCTGGCCCAGATGCAGCAAAACAGGCCCAAACCATGATACTACCACCACCATGTTTCACAGATAGGATAAGGTTCTTATGCTGGAATGCAGTGTTTTCCTTTCTCCAAACATAACGCTTCTCATTTAAACCAAAAAGTTCTATTTTGGTCTCATCCGTCCACAAACCATTTTCCCAATAGCCTTCTGGCTTGTCCACATGATCTTTAACAAACTGCAGACGAACAGCAATGTTCTTTTTGGAGAGCAGTGGCTTTCTCCTTGCAACCCTGCCATGCACACCATTGTTGTTCAGTGTTCTCCTGATGGTGGACTCATGAACATTAGCCAATGTGAGAGAGGCCTTCAGTTGCTTAGAAGTTACCCTGGGGTCCTTTGTGACCTCGCTGACTATTACATGCCTTGCTCTTGGAGTGATCTTTGTTGGTCAGCCACTCCTGGGGAGGGTAACAATGGTCTTGAATTTCCTCCATTTGTACACAATCTGTCTGACTGTGGATTGGTGGAGTCCAAACTCTTTAGAGATGGCTTTGTAACCTTTTCCAGCCTGATGAGCATCAACAACGCTTTTTCTGAGGTCCTCAGAAATCTCCTTTGTACATGACATGATACACTTCCACAAACATGTGTTGTGAAGATCAGACTTTGATAGATCCCTGTTCTTTAAATAAAACAAGGTGCCCACTCACACCTGATTGTCATCCCATTGATTGAAAACACCTGACTCTAATTTCACCTTCAAATTAACTGCTAATCCTAGAGGTTCACATACTTTTGCCACTCACAGATATGTAATATTGGATCATTTTCCTCAATAAATAAATGACCGAGTATAATATTTTTGTCTCATTAGTTTAACTGGGTTCTCTTTATCTACTTTTAGGACTTGTGTGAAAATCTGATGATGTTTTAGGTCATATTTATGCAGAAATATAGAAAATTCTAAAGGGTTCGCAAACTTTCAAGCACCACTGTATGGACCCACACAAAAAGACCTCGGTCTGATATTTTCCCGTAAAGCTCGAGCAAGTGAGATTCATTAGGAGTTTATTATATGGCTTCTTTTATTTCTAAGATTAAAATAGACGGTCATTATAATGAGGCGTGACGCTGCTTTCAGTCACGTCATATTTGTCACGTAGTCACGCAGAAAAAAGGGCTAGCGGTTTCAAAACTGAATTTCTGTTAGCGGTTAGCCGTTTCTGAATGCTCTTCATTGCTCATTTCTTGAATAACTCGGTGACTCTTGTTTGTCTTTTGGCTGTTCTTGATTCTGTTTTGATTTCCAGTTAATCTTTTTTTTTTTGCAACACTGAAAGCCGGTGCCTTGGAAAGTCAGTCCATAATCGTCCACGGGCATTACGGGAAAATACTGCCTGCCAAGAAACCAATCAGAGCGCACGATTTTACCGGCAGTAGCTCGTGCCATATGATCACCGATATTCAGTGAGCCTGAGGTGGATAATTGTTTTAGTATAAATACACAGGTGATTATTAAAAAAAATTAAAAATTGTATTTAAAAAAATTATTTACTTCAATCTTCAAAAGCGGCATGCAAACGTAATAAAGGCACGGCGCAGGCTTGTGTCAGTTATCTATGCCGAGTCACAGAAAATACTTTGTTTTGAAATAGATAAAAGAAATCACAATTCCACTTTATCTTTGAATAGTTTTAGACCAAACTTTGTAGCATCTTTAGTGCTTTTAGGAACAGCATTTTCTTACATAATTTGTAATTTTTCCTCACTTACGGTGTCGGTGCGCTTGGCCGCCATTTTGGCGAATTGCTCAAGATAATTATCGAGAAATAGACCAAATTTCTCAACCAATCAGCGCAGGCGACTTCCTATAAATCACCTGTGTATTTATACTAATTGTGCAATACTATTTCTACTTGTTACCTAACTGCTTTTTTTTTCCTGGCTGTTTTTAATTTTGTGCTTTTTATGCTTTGGTTATGCACTTCAAAATGCCCATCCCTGCTGTGCACCTTAATAGAGACCAGCTATTTAACCTTTACTGAATGTCTAACTCAAATAAATACTGTGTACCACGGAGTCTAAAGAGGTGTTCACACGGCACATATTTGCATCGATGCTGCACCGATGTATTTTGTTGCGATATATCTTACACCGGTGTAAATTTTGTGCAGCGTTCACACGTCACAAACCTGCTTACTAGAGAGAAGCGTGTTGGCACCGGTGCAGCCCCACTTGCGTTCACACGGCAGTTTTTGCGACCGTGCTATACGATAGTAATAATGCGGAAATGAAATATGTGCATGCGTGAAAATGTACTTCCTTTTCCCGGTTGTCATGGCATCACCAAGCGCCGGGAAAACAACGTGGATCAAGGCACCAGTGTTGCCAGATACTGCTGACGTTTTCCAGCCCAAAATATGTTCAAATCCGCCAAAATGCACTTAAAACCGCCCAATCTGGCAACACTGGAAGACACGCAGTTCTGTTGTTGTTGATATTCGCCATTTTGGAAGCGCAAAATACCAGGATGCAAATTATGCAATGCCCGTATATAATCGACTCTCCTCACGCGTAGCGAGTCTACCCCTGTAGCGTTCAGACGTCCCATTTTATATCGGTGCTGCCCCGCAAACTAGCATTTACTCCGGAGTAAATTTCTTAAACCACCTCCCGAGCAGGGTTAGATTTGCATCGGTTTAAGCAGCTTTCAGGGGCTACACCGGTATAACTTTGTACCGTGTGAACGCTCTACCGGGGCAGCCCCGGTGCTACACCGGAGTAAAAGTTGCCATGTGAACACCCCTTAAAAGTCCAAAATGTGCTGGATATAGGAAGTGGGTGTACGGGACAGTAGGCTTTCTGATGTATTCTTTTTGCACCTCAAAGGTATGATGAAATGCTCCGTAGTCCACATCAAAGAATCCTTCGGCCAGGGACATCATCGGGCTGAACCTGTGACCCCACATCACCTCCTCGGCCAAATAGGAGCTCCGTGCTTGACAAGTCATACCTGGCAACCACGTATGGACACGGATGATAAACAGATAAGTATTAAAAGGGAACTGAAGGCAATTTTTTTGTTATCTCATTTTATTAAATATAGGAATGCATTTTTGATCGCGATTTTGTCACTGCTATAGCAAGTTATGAGTGTTTGAAATACACTCTGTAATATATCAGTCCATATGTCAAAGCGATGGCCGTAAACAAGATTCGTTGAGACCTGTGCGAGACATCGTAGGACGGAAGTAAAACGTACAGTGGAAATCAAAGCGACCGACATCTGCCGATGTTGTCAAAAGACACGCGCGCCCTCTTTCGGATGCTGACGTAATCAAGCCGGAAGTTTTCCCTGTGATTTCCCGAAATCGCTCCCTAATCACTATATAGGGCACTATATACACTACCGTTCAAAAGTTTGGGGTCACTTTGAAATGTCCTTATTTTTGAAAGAAAAGCACTGTTCTTTTCAATGAAGATCACTTTAAACGAATCAGAAATCCACTCTATACATTGCTAATGTGCTAAATGACTATTCTAGCTGCAAATGTCTGGTTTTTGGTGCAATATCTCCATAGGTGTATAGAGGCCCATTTCCAGCAACTCTCACTCCAGTGTTCTAATGGTACAATGTGTTTGCTCATTGCCTCAGAAGGCTAATGGATGATTAGAAAACCCTTGTACAATCATGTTAGCACAGCTGAAAACAGTTGAGCTCTTTAGAGAAGCTATAAAACTGACCTTCCTTTGAGCAGATTGAGTTTCTGGAGCATCACATTTGTGGGGTCGATTAAATGCTCAAAATGGCCAGAAAAATGTCTTGACTATATTTTCTATTCATTTTACAACTTATGGTGGTAAATAAAAGTGTGACTTTTTATGGAAAACACAAAATTGTCTGGGTGACCCCAAACTTTTGAACGGTAGTGTAGTCGGGACGCCATTTTGTAGTGCTGTCCGAAACCTCAGTGAAGATTATTTACACCCTGTATAGTGCACTCAAAGTATCCCACAACGCATCACGAAAAGTAGTGTACAGTCGACGGTGACTAACCAAGCAATATATCCCATCATGCATTGCGGTCACACTGAAAGAAATCAAATTAAAAGTCTCAAATTTGATTTAATAAAAGGCGGCGGCAAAGAAGAAAGTCTTCAGCCTTGATTTTAAAAAAAACAAAACTGAAAGAAAGATGCAGCTACTTTGTATTGATTAATGTGGGAAATGCGCTCGGTATAATATGGATTTATCACAAAAACACACGCATGTATTTATTATTTTGAAAACCCACCAGCCGCCTGATCTGACACGCTTTAATTCTGCGACAGTAATGACGTAAATACCAGCGCGACGGAGTAGTGTCCGGAAGCGGGTTTTTTACATTTAACCATTGGTTTGAAGTCGTATGGAGTAATCTCCATCACTGATGAAGCTGGCAAATCTCGAAATGAATCTAAATTGGAACGATATGGCGATCTCGCCGCTGTGTAAACAGTTTTCGAAATGACGGCGCTGACACGTCACGTTTGAAGTCTCGCACGAGTCTCGTGAAGATCACACGGATAAGCGACGCCTGCTGTGGACCAAACGAACCACCTTCAACATGGCTAAAAAACGAAAAAACCGATAAGTGTAATATAATCCGCCAATACGAGTCACGATATAAGGTTACTAAAACCGAAAACGTAATTGAATAACATGTTAATTAAGAAATAAAGCAAGTTTAAAAATGACTTCAGCTCCCCTTTAAGTATACATCAGATAAGAAAAAGAGCGACACTCCAAAAAGTCTGACACACATATTTAGAGTCCTCTTCCTGCTTTTAATCATGTCTGGTTTTCCTGAAATAATTAAAGCAAATAACTTTCAACACACAAGAGGCAGCTGGGTGGTGACTTGCATGAATCAGGAAACGGATATAAAACAGTATAAGTAGAGTTAGGGCCGTAACAAAAAGTTTTACGTGTCTGAAACGGTTCCCTTGGCAGCGCTTTGGAAGCAGTACAAAAAAGAAGTTCCTACCGCTCACAAAATTCACTTCAACAAACATTTACAACTGCCGTTGTGTGCTGTGATCAGATGAGACCATAATTAAACATTTTTGTTCACGCACCATCAGCATGTTTGGTGACAAAGAAAATGCATAAACGCTGTAACGCAACGCAAATGTACAATGCCGTGATGGATCACTGATACTTTAGCTCTGGGACTCGTGGGAACACTATCATCATGAATTCAGCCCCAAACCTGTTTGGCTCTGCCAGGAGGTTCAGACATGGCCATAGACAGACGGTACAGAGAACGAAATGAACATTGCAGTTTCTGTATTTAAACCCGACTGGAAAACCTGCGCTCTGAATTGAAGAGGGAAATCCGGATGTCCTGCTTGACTGTTAAAGTCAAAGGGTTTTGATGTGATTGTGTCGGTCTCACCTGTAGCTTCCACCATGCCCTCCAGGATCACGACAATCTCAAAGTCTTCCTTCTCTAACTGAGCCTGCGACATGTCCCAGAACGGTGAGCGGGAGTCGATCTCATGAGAGATGACCAACGGAGACACTAGGAACAAGCGGTCATCCCCGGTCTCAAAGCCCACACTGATATCTGTCTGATCCAGCGGAATAAATTCACCTAAAAATGAAAAAAGGACAAGAGATGAAAAAAAAAAACAAACAAGAGTGCTCTGAGAGCACAATATCCCCCGCTGATAACTCTGCCATAACTCTGGTAAAATGTGACTGAATTGAACAAAATTGCACTATGCGTATTCCTGATATATAACAAAGAATCCTGGCACGTTTCGTGAAATTCCTCCAAAAATTGTGAGAGGAGTTGACTTCAGAAGGTGAGTCCCCTTCCCAGGACGGACATCGCCACGATATAATCCCCCTTCGGCAGGCTTTTAGGCAGGATTTTTTTTTAGGGAGTCTAACTTTTTTGCAGGTGTCACTGTATGTGGCGAGGTGTAGCGGCGCGTTGAGCGCCGCTGGCACGAGTGTTTTAGGGGGTTCCGGGGGTACTCCCCCGGAAAATTTTGAAATTTCTAATGCTCTCAAATGCTATTTTTTGAGCTGGAGTTGCATATTAAGCATGACAAATTAGCTATAAAGCTTTCTGATCGCAGAATACTACATAAATAAAGCTTGTTGTAGCTGTGTTTGTCTCAGTCAGTAGTGCACCTATTGCAATTGCATTACATGTGACAACCAACCCCGAACACAGTGTGACAACCAACCCCGGCTGACCAGTTTTGCTTTCAAAGCCGCTAGCGTCCAAAGATTTAGTATAACAAAGAAAAAAACACACAGGAAATATGGCTAAGTCTTCAAACATTATAATGGTATTCGTTTTTTCAATAGAAACCCATTAATTACAAAGCTAGAAGGTAAAAACCAAGGTACTAAAAATTTACAGAAGAAAAAAAAAAACTTACATGAGTTCTCTTCTGAAAGAAGTTGGAAATCGTTGTTTGCCTTCCTCTTTTCTTCATTTTCTTCCTGTCATGCCCAAAAAACTCAGAAAAATCTATCTTCTATCTTCCTTACCAAATATCCCACGTGTTCGTCCTTTTCACGTGCGTTCTTTGGAATCCCAGCATCCTTTAGAACGTGTCGTATTTGATTATTGTTTAGCCTACTAGAAATACTACCCGCCGGCTCGACTACCACACTCTCCACTACGTAGCCTGTAATGTTGGGAAAATCTGCATGAAAATGTGTTATTTACTGTTAAAAGGATTTATTCGGGATAAATAACATGTCAGGTAAGGCCGGTTTTCTATAGACTACATTCCACATTTAGCTGCGGCAATATAGTCTACGGCTATATTGTCTGGATATTTATGCCAGTGTCTCCTAGGCATACATCTTTTCCCCCTCTGCTCTGGGAACGCATATTACAAGTGCTTTGTACACCAAATTTATTTAATAACCCATTTATTTATAACGAGGGCTCTCACAACTTTGAAATTAGTGCAGCCATAGAAACGCGTGTTTCTGTAGCTCTGCGGCGGGTGCCTATATTTTGTACTCTGGGCTCGTGCTGTTGCTATGGTAACCCTGGGCGTCTTCGGGAAAGACAGCTGTCAAAGCGAGACTTCTGAAATTTCCAAAATGGCGGTGTCAACAAAGCTTGTAGATCCTCGGAAAGCTCAGACTCGGCGATTTTTTAACATATTCAGCTAAGTTACCGGACATAACACGGGCGGAAATATTAGGGCGTCTTTAGGGCGTCGTACTAAAAAGTAGGGCGTCCAATTTCTTGTTTTTTTCAGTACAGGGCGTCGAAAAGACGCCCAGACGCCCCTCTATCTAAAAGCCTGCCCTTCGGGCCTTTCAGCCAGCGGGGGATAATAAAACTTGTAAGGGACGTTGATTTCAGAAAGCAAGCACACCTTGATGAAATTGCCAGAGTACAAGTTTGTTAATAATCGAGGGCATAACTCTGGTAAAACTTGCCCAAATTAAACGAAATTTCAATAAGCGTATAACTGTCATATAACAAAGCCTTTTGTCAAGTTTGGTGAAATTCCTCCACAAATTGTGAGAGGAGGTGATTTCAGAAGAACGTACACCCGCATGAAATTGTCAAAGTTATTTACTCAAGGGTCAAAACTCTGGGAAAACTTTCACAAACGGAATTAAATCGCAATATGCGTATTAGCGTCGTATAACAAGGCCTTTTGCCAAGCTTCGAGAAATTCATCCGAAAATCGTGGGAGTTGTTGATGTCAGAAGGCGAGCACACCTTCATGAAATTGTGAAAGTACAAGGTTGTTAATCGAGGGCTGTAACTCTGGGAAAACGCGACCGAATTGAACAAAATAACAATATTGCCCCTTTTCCACCAAAGCAGTTCCAGGGCTGGTTCGGGGCCAGTGCTTAGTTTGGAACCGGGTTTTCTGTTTCCACTGACAAAGAACTGGCTCTGGGGCCAGAAAAACCGGTTCCAGGCTAGCACCAACTCTCTGCTGGGCCAGAGGAAAGAACCGCTTAGTTGTGAAGACCAACAACAAGAGTAAGACCGCGAAAGATCGCCATTTTTAAGCGACGAGAAGCAGCAGCTGTACAAATGCGAAGTCATCCATTATTGTTGTTGCTGCTTCTTCTCCGTGTTGTTGTTGCTTTGATGTTCGTGCCAAGGTTTATGCAAACGCAGCGACGTAACTGACGTATACAGCGACGTAATGACGTGGCTCCGCTTAGGACCCCGAGCTATGGAAAAGCAAACTGGTTCTCAGCTGGCTCGCAAGTTGAACGAGTTGTGAACCAGCACCAGCACCGGCCCCAAACCAGCCCTGGAACTCATTTGGTGGAAAAGGGGTATTAGTGTACTACCGACATATAACAAGGCCTTTTCCCAAATTTTGTGAAATTCCTCCAAAAATTCTGAGAGGAGTTGATTTCAGAAGGAAAACACACTCTCGTGAAATTGTCAAATTATAATTTTGTTAATCAAGGGCTGTAACTCTGGGGAAATGTGACCTAATTGAACGAAATTGCACTATGCGTATTACCGACATATAACAAAGAATTCTGCCAAGTTTCGTGAAATTCCTCCAAAAAATGTGAAAGGAGTTGATTTCAGAAGGTGAGCACCGTTCCCGGGACGGGACATCGCCACGACATAATCTCTCTTCCGGCCTTTCAGCCAGTGGGGGATTTAAAAATTTTTTTTTTTTTTAAATCACTAACACACCACATTTTAGATCATCAACAGACCAACAAGTAGAACTAAACACGACAATATAGTCAACGTTAACCAAACACCATATGAACAGATTGAGAGCGGATACATATTGCATGTCAACACAAACTTTCGAATTAATATTCAGTCTTCTTAATACGACAGAAAAACTGCACCAAAATCAGACATTACTGTAGACCGATGCGATCCTCAGTTTTTCCGACTTAGATTATAAATTTGAATCCACTACCAAGAAGCAACCATTTTAAACTATGCTGTCTCAGATTATTATTAGACTGTAAGACTGTGCAACAACATACGCTACCGTTCAAAAGTTTGGGGTCACTTTGAAATGTCCTTATTTTTGAAAGAAAAGCACTGTTCTTTTCAATGAAGATCACTTTAAACTAATCAGAAATGCACTCTATACATTGCTAATGTGGTAAATGACTATTCTAGCTGCAAATGTCTGGTTTTTGGTGCAATATCTCCATAGGTGTATAGAGGCCCATTTCCAGCAACTCTCACTCCAGTGTTCTAATGGTACAATGTGTTTGCTCATTGCCTCAGAAGGCTAATGGATGATTAGAAAACCCTTGTACAATCATGTTAGCACAGCTGAAAACAGTTGAGCTCTTTAGAGAAGCTATAAAACTGACCTTCCTTTGAGCAGATTGAGTTTCTGGAGCATCACATTTGTGGGGTCGATTAAATGCTCAAAATGGCCAGAAAAATGTCTTGACTATATTTTCTATTCATTTTACAACTTATGGTGGGAAATAAAAAAGTGTGACTTTTCATGGAAAACACAAAATTGTCTGGGTGACCCCAAACTTTTGAACGGTAGTGTATGCTGTCCATGTCAGATTATACAACGCAGATTCTCTAATGATATGGAGATAACGATATGGAGGTAATTCCATAATTCTATGCTGTCCACCTCTCGGTGGCATTTATACATGTCTCCTCACAGTGGTCAGGCACTGAGGTGTCCAAACATCAAAAACCAACAGTTTCTGACACTACTAAAGGTCCGTTGTCGACTGTCTTTGGTCACTGTGGCACAAAATCGTCCAAATTATCCGTTCTACGATTGCCAAGCTGTTAAGCTCGAAGGGCATGACTGAGGAATGCTTTAACGATGCATGACTGCTATCTGTGACAAGTTCATAAAAAGTCAACTCTAACTTTAGCACGATGTTTTAAGAGAATTCAGATTTTTAGTATTTCGAAAAAGCATGGCATCGCAAGAGTTTTCTAATTTGCATTTTAAAGACTTGTTGTTTTACATAATGGAGTTTTAAACAGTGTCTTTATGAATATGAACGGAGTTTAATTTTTAATGAACTCATAATAGAAAAACAAAAGTTCTTATTAGTAGACTTCCATTAATAACATTACCATTGGACTTTTCTGACATTAAATAATATTTGCTGGCTTTTTTCGTGGTATATCAGATACAGTGGGGCAAAAATGTATTTAGTCAGTCGCCAATTGTGCAAGTTCTCCCACTTAAAAAGATGAGAGAGGCCTGTAATTTTCATCATAGGTACACTTCAACTATGAGAGACAGAATGGGGGGAAAGAATCCAGGAAATCACATTGTAGGATTTTTAATGAATTAATTGGTAAATTCCTCGGTAAAATAAGTATTTGGTCACCTACAAACAAGCAAGATTTCTGGCTCTCACAGACCTGTAACTTCTTCTTTAAGAGGCTCCTCTGTCCTCTACTCGTTACCTGGATTAATGGCACCTGTTTGAACTCGTTATCAGTATAAAAGACACCTGTCCACAACCTCAAACAGTCACACTCCAAACTCCACTATGGCCAAGACCAAAGAGCTGTCAAAGGACACCAGAAACAAAATTGTAGACCTGCACCAGGCTGGGAAGACTGAATCTGCAATAGGTAAGCAGCTTGGTGTGAAGAAATCAACTGTGGGAGCAATTATTAGAAAATGGAAGACATACAAGACCACTGATAATCTCCCTCGATCTGGGGCTCCACGCAAGATCTCACCCCGTGGGGTCAAAATGATCACAAGAACGGTGAGCAAAAATCCCAGAACCACACGGGGGGACCTAGTGAATGACCTGCAGAGAGCTGGGACCAAAGTAACAAAGGCTACCATCAGTAACACACTACGCCGCCAGGGACTCAAATCCTGCAGTGCCAGACGTGTCCCCCTGCTTAAGCCAGTACATGTCCAGGCCCGTCTGAAGTTTGCTAGAGAGCATTTGGATGATCCAGAAGAGGATTGGGAGAATGTCATATGGTCAGATGAAACCAAAATAGAACTTTTTGGTAAAAACTCAACTTGTCGTGTTTGGAGGAGAAAGAATGCTGAGTTGCATCCAAAGAACACCATACCTACTGTGAAGCATGGGGGTGGAAACATCATGCTTTGGGGCTGTTTTTCTGCAAAGGGACCAGGACGACTGATCCGTGTAAAGGAAAGAATGAATGGGGCCATGTATCCTGAGATTTTGAGTGAAAACCTCCTTCCATCAGCAAGGGCATTGAAGATGAAACGTGGCTGGGTCTTTCAGCATGACAATGATCCCAAACACACCGCCCGGGCAACGAAGGAGTGGCTTCGTAAGAAGCATTTCAAGGTCCTGGAGTGGCCTAGCCAGTCTCCAGATCTCAACCCCATAGAAAATCTTTGGAGGGAGTTGAAAGTCCGTGTTGCCCAGCGACAGCCCCAAAACATCACTGCTCTAGAGGAGATCTGCATGGAGGAATGGGCCAAAATACCAGCAACAGTGTGTGAAAACCTTGTGAAGACTTACAGAAAACGTTTGACCTCTGTCATTGCCAACAAAGGGTATATAACAAAGTATTGAGAAACTTTCGTTGTTGACCAAATACTTATTTTCCACCATAATTTGCAAATAAATTCTTTAAAAATCAGAATGTGATCTTCTGGATTTTTTTTTCTCATTCTGTCTCTCATAGTTGAAGTGTACCTATGATGAAAATTACAGGCCTCTCTCATCTTTTTAAGTGGGAGAACTTGCACAATTGGTGACTGACTAAATACTTTTTTGCCCCACTGTATATTCCGTTCAGCTAGCATGATCTTGACCGAGTCGAAGACGAGTGCTAGCTGAACGGAATACATCTGATATACCATGGACAAAAAGCCGGCTGATATTATTATGATTAGACATATACATTCCTTTCGGGTGTTCAATGCTAGCCTGGGCCCGCCCATCCTAAGCGTGACGCAACATGAGGGCCTGTTGCGAGCTTAGTCTGGCCAGGCAAGCTATCTACAGCTCTTCCAAGCTCCCAAAAAAATCGGGAACCAATCAACTTTGTGCATCTCCAACGGCCCTGGGTAGAGGCGTGTTCAAGGCAGTGACGTAGTAGAACTGCGACCGGAAGCCATAGATTGTTTACAGAATCTATGCCGGAAGCGCTTCATTCACTAGAAACATTACAAACATGGAGCAAGTTCTCATTGAAAACGGAGCAAAGAGCAGCCCTGGAGGTATTTATTGAAAGGAAGGACGTTTTCGCCTTGCTCCCGACCGGCTTCGGTAAGAGTTTAATCTACCAGTTAGCCCCGTCGCGTCGCATACGTCAGAGGAAAGAGTGATGTGATTGGTTTAAGCTTCGTCACAGCCTTTTCTGGCTTCGACCAGTAGCAAACTGAGGCATTTCAGGGAGGCGGGTCAACCACGGGCTCTGGGAAACGGTTGGGCTTAATATCTTGGCCAGACCAATAGCTCGTAGAGCTTTGCAGTCGCGTTAGCCAGACTAGTTCAATGCATCTTTCTCTTTCAAAATGCTCTCAAAATCTTCTGCATTAAATGAAGCAAACCTGGCGGCCATGTTTGTTTACAAATTATCACAGTTGCTCGCTAGCGCGGAAGTTTTACGTCTCCGATGCGTGACGTCATGTTGTCTTGACAACCATGCAATATCGTAAACCATATTCAATACTCGTTCTCCATTGATAACAAAACTGCATGCTGTCAAACCAAATGAATGAAACCCACTAGAAGGGAATGTTTTTATTCCATCAAAAAAAGCGTCCTGCATGTATATAATCATTTCTATTATTTTTTTCGCGGTGCAGTTTCCATCAAATCCTGCACTCTGATTGGCTGGCGAGCGCCTCCGTATCCTACGGTACGGACCCCGGTTACGGACCTCTGGCGGCTCGCTTGTTCACAGCAACAACAAACATAGTAGCATTTTTTGTCAACATTTATCTTTTTTTAATAAGATTTATTTATAAGATGATCAAAAATCTTATAAATTTTTGCCAGCATTTCTCAGGAGAATAGCATTAATTTTACAGCATGGATAGCGATAACGACAGTGTTCACAGCGAAAGCGAGTTTTACTACCCTGAGGAAGAAGAAATAAATGAAAACATTTCAGGAGAAAGCTAAAAACCTCTAACTGTTGCTAACGCCAAGCAAAAACATGGCTGAATACCTGAATGACTCAATTTTGTATAAATAGGGGACTAGATAGGCAAAATGCAGTTTTTCCTGCCATGGAAGTGCACTTATATACCGAGGAGGAAGCAATTTGCATTACAGTTGTGAATGAGGATTCAAAATGACGGCTCGGCTCAGTTTTCCCTTTCGGGCGCTCTCGTTTTCTGTTAGAATTTGGTAAGCTGGTAAAAAGCTGGTAAAAATAAATATATTATTTACCAGCTTAAGGTCGGTCCGTATGGTGAAATACCATGACCTCGGCCTTGAATACTGACCTTGGCCCAGAGGGCCTCGCTCAGTACTTTCAAGACCTCAGTCACCATATGGACCTCCCAGCTGGTAAATAACACATAATTTTTGCAGTATTTTGAATGTGAAACCCAGCAGTGGTGTTTTTTTTCCCTCCAAAATGCTAAATGAACCACTGCAGCTCTTGATTACAAAGGATTTTTCTTTTGTCCACCACCAGATGGCACTGCTGTATTCAACCCTAATTTTGCTGATGTCGAGTGCTTTGACTGCCAAATTTTGTCGTCTTGATCATTTAAGAAGCTGCAGCTGGAGTCTCACCCTCTTGGGTCTGTTTGGATTTGATGAGCTTTGCTCTCATGTTGGCTCCCACGATGTGCGAGGATCTCAGATCGCCAACTCGGAACATCAGACACAGCTTATCGTCTCGCAGAGAAATGACCGCGTTCCGGGAGAACACCAGTGTCTCTGCACGCTTGTTTGGCTGAGAGATCTTCACAAACATACAGCCAACCTGAGGAAGTTGGAAAGCAGAAGATTATTACAGGGTAACAATGGAATTTAGAGGGCAACAAAGGAATTTTGGCAAAAGCAGATTTCTCCAGGTCAGAGCTGTACCCAGAATGGGAAATTTATTGCTGGCAAAATCAGATATGAGGTTTAGATCAGCGTATTCCTTCATAAAAGTGCCATTCAGCTGTATCTTACAGTTTCACGTTAATTAGGAAGTGCGAGTCATGGATTATTCTTAAATCTTGGTCCAGTATATGAGCAGTTACCAATCAACCTGTTTCTTTATACAGGAAGAGAGTTACAGGGCGTTCCAGAATCATCCTAAAGATGAGCCAAAATTGTAATGTAAAAGAAATATTTATAAGCAATAATTAAAATCTTCCACTCAAAGAACAGAAGCAACTATTTCTCTTACTTTACAATTATTCGCCGAAGGCGAGGTTATTATCTGTGAATAAAAACCGAGACAAAGTTGAGGTTATTATTCACCGATGTTCACTGAGCCTGAGCTGGAGAAGTGTTTTCGTATAAAGACACCAGTGAGTATTTTTTTTTCATCTTATTAAAGAATTATTCATTTCAATTTTCAAAAGTGACATGCAAATGGAATGTGTGCAGACTTGTAGCATGTGCACGGGCTCGTGTTACTTATCCATGCCGAGTCAGAAAATACTTTGTTTTGAAATGGATAAAATAAATCGCAATTTCACCTTACCTTTGAATAGTTTTAGACCAAACTCTGTAGCATGTTTAGTGCTTTTAGGAAGAGCATTTTCTTACATAATGTCTAATTCTTCTTTACGTATGCTGACAAAGCGCTTCTTTTTTTAACTATATATATATATATATATATATATATATATATATATATATATATATACACACACACACACACACACACACACACACACACACGCGCGCGCATACAACCCCGATTCCAAAAAAGTTGGGACAAAGTACAAATTGTAAATAAAAACGGAATGCAATAATTTACAAAATCTCAGAAACTGATATTGTATTCACAATAGAACATAGACAACATATCAAATGTCAAAAGTGAGGCATTTTGAAATTTCATGCCAAATATTGGCTCATTTGAAATTTCATGACAGCAACACATCTCAAAAAAGTTGGGACAGGGGCAATAAGAGGCTGGAAAAGTTAAAGGTACAAAAAAGGAACAGCTGGAGGACCAAACTGCAACTCATTAGGTCAATTGGCAATAGGTCATTAACATGACTGGGTATAAAAAGAGCATCTTGGAGTGGCAGCGGCTCTCAGAAGTAAAGATGGGAAGAGGATCACCAATCCCCCTAATTCTGCACCGACAAATAGTGGAGCAATATCAGAAAGGAGTTCGACAGTGTAAAATTGCAGAGTTTGAACATATCATCATCTACAGTGCATAATATCATCAAAAGATTCAGAGAATCTGGAAGAATCTCTGTGCGTAAGGGTCAAGGCCGGAAAACCATACTGGGTGCCCGTGATCTTCGGGCCCTTAGACGGCACCGCATCACATACAGGCATGCTTCTGTATTGGAAATCACAAAATGGGCTCAGGAATATTTCCAGAGAACATTATCTGTGAACACAATTCACCGTGCCATCCGCCGTTGCCAGCTAAAACTCTATAGTTCAAAGAAGAAGCCGTATCTAAACATGATCCAGAAGCGCAGACGTCTTCTCTGGGCCAAGGCTCATTTAAAATGGACTGTGGCAAAGTGGAAAACTGTTCTGTGGTCAGACGAATCAAAATTTGAAGTTCTTTATGGAAATCAGGGATGCCGTGTCATTCAGACTAAAGAGGAGAAGGACGACCCAAGTTGTTATCAGCGCTCAGTTCAGAAGCCTGCATCTCTGATGGTATGGGGTTGCATTAGTGCGTGTGGCATGGGCAGCTTACACATCTGGAAAGACACCATCAATGCTGAAAGGTATATCCAGGTTCTAGAGCAACATATGCTCCCATCCAGACGACGTCTCTTTCAGGGAAGACCTTGCATTTTCCAACATGACAATGCCAAACCACATACTGCATCAATTACAGCATCATGGCTGCGTAGAAGAAGGGTCCGGGTACTGAACTGGCCAGCCTGCAGTCCAGATCTTTCACCCATAGAAAACATTTGGCGCATCATAAAACGGAAGATACGACAAAAAAGACCTAAGACAGTTGAGCAACTAGAATCCTACATTAGACAAGAATGGGTTAACATTCCTATCCCTAAACTTGAGCAACTTGTCTCCTCAGTCCCCAGACGTTTACAGACTGTTGTAAAGAGAAAAGGGGATGTCTCACAGTTGTAAACATGGCCTTGTCCCAACTTTTTTTGAGATGTGTTGTTGTCATGAAATTTAAAATCACCTAATTTTTCTCTTTAAATGATACATTTTCTCAGTTTAAACAGTTGATATGTCATCTATGTTCTTTTCTGAATAAAATATGGAATTCTGAAACTTCCACATCATTGCATTCCGTTTTTATTTACAATTTGTACTTTGTCCCAACTTTTTTGGAACCGGGGTTGTAAATAAATAAATAAATAAATAAATAAATAAATTCTGGAATTTATATAATAAAAATGGCAGATTTAGGTATAGCCACTGCATTAATTAGCTGCATTAACAATTATGTCAATGCAGGGTCCTTACAAGCAAAGGAAGACGCGCGCACACACGCGCGTGTACATGTGTCCCCAAAATATATGGGTGAAACACAGCCTAAGGACGAGACGTTAAATTAGGACACTCCCAGCAAGATAAATGAACACGCAGACGCACGCAAAACTCGTGTCCTCATTACCAACACCATCTTGTTACAACGCGAAGATAAAATCAGTTTTAGAGATAATTTGAGTGATGAAGAAAGGAAGTAAATTAACTTCGCAGGATAGAGGGAATGAAACACAGAAAGACAAAGACTGTGAAATCAGGTGAGATGAAAACAGAGAGAGGAAGAGAGGAAGAGTGAGCAATATCCACTCTTTAAAAAGCATGACTCATTTGGCTCTGTCGGAAATCATGCGCACGCACAGTTTGGAGGCGCTGCAGAGGAACGAGTACTGCGTGCAACGAAAGCCAGAATCCATTTGCACAAAACCTAATTGCACATGACAGACTGCTGCTGCAAAGTGCCTTAAATCTGGAGAAAATCACGAGAGAACGACAGGTAGAGCAAAGAAACAGAGGCACGTACAGGGCCTAGGAGGTAAAACGCGAACTGTCAAAATTAATCGTACCCCTCAGTGCTAATTTTAAACCATTAAATACATGTTTGTTGATTTTAATGCCCAATAAACTACTGATGCGTGATATGCGAACAAGAAACGCTGTCATGGTTACACAATGCTATTAGCTATGGCCAAAGCTGAATGTCTGAATCTCACACGGACTCCGAGGTTGAATGGTTTCAACACTGAGGAACTGTTCAGACTGTAAATGTACTTGTTAACCTGCATTCGTTCATGTTGCTCGCCGCAGCAACACTTTGTAGGGCGGCACGGTGGTGTAGTGGTTAGCACAGTCGCCTCACAGCAAGAAGGTTCCAGGTTCGAACCCAACGGCCGGCGAGGGCCTTTCTGTGTGGAGTTTGCATGTTCTCCCCGTGTCTGCGTGGGTTTCCCCCACAATCCAAAGACATGCAGGTTAGGTTGATGTGGGGCGGCCTTGGGCTGAGGTGCCCTTGAGCAAGGTACCTGACCCCTGACTGCTCGCCGGGCGCTCTGGTGTGGCTGCCCACTGCTCTGAGTACGTGTGTGTGTTCACTGCTTCAGATGGGTTACATGCAGAGAATGAATTTCACTGTGCTTGAAGTGTGCATGTGACGAATAAAGGTTTCTTCTTCTTCTTCGTAATTAATGCTCTCATATACAGTAGGCCAGATCTCATCAGACTCTGGACTTGTCCTGCCATACTGTTACTGAGTAATATCATGAGCCAACACTTCTATTCCAGGTAATACGTCTACCTTTAAATAACTTGCATATCGGACCAACACGGATCAGCCGTAACTGACAGGTGAAGTGAAGAACATTGATTTTTTTTTTCACAACAATGGCACCTGTCAAGGGGTGGGATTTACGGGTATTACACAACAAGTGAACAGTCAGTTCTTGAAGTTGATGTGTTGGAAGTAGGAAAAATGGGCAAGTGGAAGGATCTGATACCCCTTTTCCACCAAATCAGTTCAAGGGCTGGTACAGGGCCAGGGCTGGTGCTGGTTCACAACTCGTTCAACTTGCGAGCCAGCTGAGAACCACTGCTACTGTTGCTCAAGGTGTGCCTCAAGGTTCTGTCCTTGGTCCCCTTCTTTTTAATATTATATGTTTCTCCTATAGGCCAGATTATTTGTAACCATGGCCTTAACTTTCATTGTTATGCTGATGATATTCAAATCTACATCACTATCACCCCTTCCATAGCCTCTGTTCAGCTGCTAAGGACTTGCATCACTGACCTTAAGCAATGGCTGCATAAGAACTGCCTTAAACTTAATGCTAGCAAAACAGAGGTTCTATTAGTAGGTACCAAAAGACAGGTTCAGAATTTCTCCAGTTTTACTATTGATGTAGATGGTGTGCCTATTCATCCTTCCCAAGTTATAAAAAACCTTGGAGTTATCTTTGACTCCACCCTTATGTTTGAACCCCATCTTAAACTAATTACTAAGAATGCTTTCTTTCACCTCCGCAATATTGCACGTCTCCGCCCTTTTCTCTTGGAAACTGATGCCAATATGTTGGTCAATGCATTTATTTTTTCTCGTCTTGACTATTGCAATCCTCTCTTTTATGGTCTCCCTGCCACATTGCTCAATCGCCTGCAGTACATCCAAAACTCAGCAGCAAGAGTCCTCACACTCACCAAGCGCACTGCTCGCATCACTCCTGTTTTACAGCAACTGCACTGGTTGCCAGTTATCTCTCGGATCAAATACAAAATCCTGCTTTTAACCTATAAAGCTCTTCATGGTTTTGCCCCTTCCTGTCTCTGTGAGCTCATTCATTTGTACTGTCCCTCCCGCTCCCTCAGATCTTCTGTCTGTGGACTTCTGACTGTCCCACGTTTTAAACTGGCATCTATGGGTGGCAGATCATTCAGTGTTGCTGCTCCTAAACTTTGGAACTCGTTACCACAATCGCTTCGTGACTGTTCCACTCTCTCTTCCTTCAAAGCTCACTTGAAAACTTCTCTTTACCTCACACTATTCTTCCTAGTTTTTTTTTTTTGGCGGTAACTCTTTTGTAAAGCGTCCTTGGGTTTGTGAAAGGCGCTATATAAATTGAACTTATTATTATTATTATTATTATTATTATTTGAGAACCAGTTTGCTTTTCCATAGCTCACGGTGCTAAGGGAAGCCACGTCATTACGTCGCTGTATACGTCAGTTACGTCGTTGTATATGTCAGTTACGTCGCTGTATACGTCAGTTACGTCGCTACGTTTGCATAAACCTTGGCGCGAATATCGAAGCAAAAACACGGAAGAAGCAGCAACAACAACAACAATAAGAATAATGGATGACTTCGCGTTTGTACAGCTGCTGCTTCTCGTCGCTTAAAAATGGCGATCTTTCGCGGTCTTGTTATTGTTGTTGGTCTTAACAACTCCGCCCCCCCGCTGACGTAAGCGGTTCTTTCCTCTGGCCCAGCAGAGAGTTGGTGCTAGCCTGGAACCGGTTTTTCTGGCCCCAGAGCCAGTTCTTTGTCAGTGGAAACAGAAAACCCGGTTCCAAACTAAGCACTGGCCCCGAACCAGCCCTGGAACTGCTTTGGTGGAAAAGGGGCATGAGTGACTCTGACAAGGGCCAAATTGGGATGGCGAGACGACTGGGTTAGCGTATCTCCAAAACAGAAGGTCTTGTGGGGTGTTTCTGGTCTGCAGTGGTTAGTCCCTACAAAAAGTGGTCCAAAGAGGGACAACCGGTGAACTGGCAACAAGGCACATGATGCACATGGGGAGCAAAGTCTAGCCTGTTTCTTCTTCTTTTTTCTGGGTCCTTTGTTATTTATTATGTATGCTTCTCGGTTGTTTCATGTTGTGAAAAATCACCTGCCTTCCGTTCAAGGATATGCAGACGACACTCGGCTTTATTTTTCGTTTCGTCCCACGTCGTCACTTGCCCGAGATCAAGCCATCCGGGCCATGGAGGAATGTATTGCTGACGTTCGCGCTTGGATGAGCCATAACATGTTGATGCTCAACGATGGTAAAACTGAGTTTCTTATTATTGGTTCCCGTCAACAACTTGAGAAAGTTAACATTGACTTTGTGCATGTCGGTGCCTCCGAGATTAAGCCAGTCTCTTTTGTACGCGACACAAGACGCCACCAAGACCCTTGTTTATGCTTTCGTGATGTCTCATCTCGACTACTGCAATTCTCTGCTCTACGGTGTCTCTCAATACCAACTTAACCGCTTACAGCACAGGGATCGAAACAGGCGGTCGCCCACTTGCCAATGCGAGTTGGAAAGGGTACGGGCGACTAGTGACAACATGTACTCGACCGAGTGGGCGACTGGCTCGCCACGCTATATATATCAAACTACTCACTGCCTCGATGGTTTCTATCAATGATTCTCTCCCATTTTAAGCAGAACTTGGTCTAGTTTACCGTTTTTTACGATAATTTCAATAGATTTTGTGAGACATTTGTCAAGTTGGCATAGACACGGGCGCCGCCATATTGTTTGCGTGCGCAGTATACACCGCTACATGCAGCATGGCTGCGCGAAGTTTCGCTTCTTCCCGTTCATTTTCGTTGCTGCCCGTGAAGACAAATGTAACTTGAACCGCTATTGGTCAGATAGATTAGACCCCCGCGAAGTTTAAAAGTCCTTGGCTTGACATTTCTGACAGCTATCAAAACAAACGGATATCGCTCAACAAGTACGTGGCCCTTATTCAAGTGCCTGCAGGTGATGAGAGGGAGTATGGGGCAGGAGATGTCGAGCCCCAGGAGAGACAGAATGAGGAGGTGGAAGATGAAGATGACGAGGAGGTGCAGCATGATGTGGTGTATGACCCGATAGATGATGATGATCTGGATGAGGGTTTCGAAGATTGTGATGATAATGAGATGACTGAGGAAGAAGTTTATAGACAGTTGAAATTGATCACTCATTTATAATATGGTTGTATTACAGGGGCTTCAAAGTTTGGGAGAATAGCAGGGTACAAATAATTTACAGCAGGGTGCAAAATGGTAAAATGTCTGCCAGCGGCAGACATAATGCACGCAAAGCGTGGATGGATGGATGGATGGATGGATGGATGGATGTATGAATTTTTCATGGGGCGGGATGGTTTGGAACAGGCCATCTAAAATTGGGATAACATTTACCCGGGACAGGTATTTGAGGCGGGTCGTCTAGCTTAAGCTTGATTAGCGTTGTTACGCACGCCAGTGTTTCCCACAGAAATTTTGGAGACTATGGGGGCAAGCCATGGGGGAGGTGCGTGGGTTGTTTAAAATTGAGTGATATGTTAAATATTAAAGTTATTACTGAAAAACTATTGATTAAAAAACAGACACTGAGAAATGGTCCTATAAACAACTTTACCAATATAAAAGATTACCAGGACTACAAAAATGCAGAAAAATAGGCTTTACTTATCCAAATGCTCCTGTTGGTTCAAAAGTTAAAGTGCAGAGAACCTCACAGCACAACATGAAGTTACCTTAAAATATAATATAAATGCCTCAGCTTTCATGTAAGAAAAAAAACTATTAATACTAGTGCTGTGTGCAGGCAGTCTCTCCTGAAGACTAAATTAAACAATAATTATAAACTAATAAAATAAATGGCTCAGGATTCATAGAAGAAAAAAAACAATTTGAACAGAATCTCACAGTATGATGCTGAAGCTGCCTAAACAATGGAAAATAAAATACCATTTTGGCAAAAACGTTGGCATCCATTAATTTCTTGTATTAAGTAAAAAAATATGTCGCCAGATACTGCTGACGTTTTACAGCCCAAAATATGTTCAAAACCCGCCAAAATACACTTAAAACCGCCCAAATTAGGCGGGAAACCGCCCAATCTGGCAACACAGGTGGCAGTAATGGCTGCACTCATGTCGAGGATGTAAACACAATCTGGCAACACAGGGCAGTAATGGCTGCACTCGTGTCGAGGATGTAAACACAGTTGACGCGGCAACGGACATACATGACATAGTGGATGTAATTTACGTTCACAACTTTTTTTGCTGTCAGAAATATTTAATATTAAATTTTGTGACTCGACTGACAATAGCCGGCGGCATAACAAGCCATAGCCGGCGATTTGCCGCTGGTGACCGGCTACTTTTGAGACCGCTGGTATTATATGAATAAATATATAAAATCGGCTTGAAATTTGTAATTATAAATACGGACCAGTGCTACTCCATTCGGACCAGTACCTCTGAGAGGCACTGGTCCAAATGGACCAGTGCTCCCAAATTCCCGTTTTGATCCCTGCAGCATGTCCTAAATGCTGCAGCGCGGGTGACTTGTCTTCTCCCACAGCATGCCCACATAACCCCAGCGCTCTTCCAACTCCACTGGCTCCCTGTGGTTTCACGGATCAAGTTCAAGATCGCACTGATTGTTTTCAAAGCTCTTCAAGGCTCTGCTCCATCCTACATATGTGGAATGTTGGAAAGGAAGCGAGCTAACCGCTATGAACTGCAGAGTGATGGACAACATCTTCTCACTGTTCCTTGAACCAAGTGTAAAATATTTGGTGATCGATCTTTTGCGGTTGCTGGCCCAAAAGTGTGGAACAGCCTTCCCCTTGAGATAAGGAATACAGGCGACGTGAACATCTCATCTCATCTCATTATCTCTAGCCGCTTTATCCTGTTCTACAGGGTCGCAGGCAAGCTGGAGCCTATCCCAGCTGACTACGGGCGAAAGGCGGGGTACACCCTGGACAAGTCGCCAGGTCATCACAGGGCTGACACATAGACACAGACAACCATTCACACTCACATTTACACCTACGCTCAATTTAGAGTCACCAGTTAACCTAACCTGCATGTCTTTGGACTGTGGGGGAAACCGTAGTACCCGGAGGAAACCCACGCGGACACGGGGAGAACATGCAAACTCCGCACAGAAAGGCCCTCGCTGGCCACGGGGCTCGAACCTGGACCTTCTTGCTGTGAGGCGACAGCGCTAACCACTACACCACCGTGCCGCCTAAATTAAACATATACTCAAAAAAAAAAAACAGCAAATGAGGTGGTCTTCTTCCCTTCTACAATGCTACACGCTACATGATCGGTTCCTTGGTTTAAAGTGATGTTCATTGAAAAGAACAGTGCTTTTCTTTCAAAATATAAGGACATTTCAAAGTGACCCCAAACTTTTGAACGGTAGTGTATTGCTTTGGTTAGTCACCATTGGTGTACACTACGTTTCGTGATGCATTGTGAGATACTTTGAGCGCACTATATAGGGTGTAAATAATCCTCACTAAGGTTTCGGACAGCACTACAAAATGGCGTCCTCACTATGTAGTGCCCTATATAGTGAGTAGGGAGCGATTTCGGACACAGGGCATGTATACACCTTCATGTCAACGGCATGCCGTAATGGCAGTGGTTCCTTTCATCAGGATAACGCACCCTGCCACAGGAACATGACAAAGAGTTCGAGGTGTTGACTTGGCCTCCAAAATCCCCAGATCTCAATCTGATCGAGCATCCGTGGGATGTGCTGGACGAACAAGTCCGATCCATGGAGGCCCCACCTCGCAACTTACAGGAAGGAGTTAAATGACCTGCTGCTCACGTCTTGGTGCCGGATACCACAGCACACCTTCAGAGGTCTTGTGGAGTTCGTGCCTCAAAGGATCAGAGCTGTTTCGGTGGCACAAACGGGACCTACCCAGTATTATACAGGTGGCTTTAATGTTATACCTGATCTGTGTATATCAGGGTCATTGATTTTAGCTAAATGAGCTCAGTTTTTGCAACAAATCCTGTTATGGCTTATCCAATCCCATGTTTAAAATGTATGGAAATGATTTACCGAAAGGCAGCTTATGAGGTCTGGAAGGACGTTTTCACAGACTCATCCAATTTTCTCCTCTCTGGTCTGATTAGCGACATGACAACATGGTTTATTTAAAAAAAAAGTCAACAACAAAAAAACCCCACAGTGTTTAAAGATGAGTTGAGTACTATGTGTTTATTCTCCCTGTACCAAACTCCTGAGAGGATGCGTCTCAACTGTGAAAAATTTAACTACATTACGTCAAACCTTCAAAACCTTTTTTTTAGCAGACAGAATCTATAATATGACAAAATGCATACAGAGATATCCTGCGCACACATTATGATTTCATGTGCTTAGTATCTTGTGGCTACTGGATCAAGCGCTGGATCAAGGGCTATTTTTAGACTGCTGAGTAATGAGGGTGGAAGCCATATTGTTAAATTAAACCTAATTTGCAGTGATTAATATGTGATAATTACAGCTATGAATAAGGCTGTTCGTGCAGCAATATATTGGACTTCTATTAAAGGGGAGCTGAAGTCATTTTTAAACTTGCTTTATTTCTTCATTAACGTGTTATTCCATTACGTTTTCGGTTTTAGTAACCTTATATCGTGACTCGTATTGGCGGATTATATTACACTTATCGGCTTTTTCGGTTTTTAGCCATGTTGAAGGTGGTTCGTTTGGTCCATGGCAGGCGTCGCTTGTCCGTGCGATCTTCACGAGACTCGTGCGAGACTTCAAACGTGAAGTGTCAGCGCTGCCATTTTGAAAACTGTTTACACAGCGGCCAGATCACCATATCGTTCCAATTTAGATTCATTTTGAGATTTGCCAGCTTCATCAGTGATGGAGATTACTCCATACGACTCCGAACCAACGTGGAGTAGAGAAGAGTTGGAAAGACGACGGGATAAGGACGAGTCCGTCGCGCTGGGATTTACCGTACGTCATTACTGTAGCACAATTAAAACGTGCCAGATCAGTCGGCTGGTGGGTTTTCAAAATAATAAATACATGCATGTGTTTTTGTGATAAATACATATTATACCGAGCGCATTTCCCACATAATCCTCACTAAGGTTTTGGACAGCACGACAAAATGGCGTCCCTACTATATAGTGATTAGGGAGCGGTTTCGGACACGGGGAAAACTTCCGGTTTGATGACGTCAGCATCCGAAAGAGGGCGCGTGCATCTTTTGACAACGTTGGCAGATGTCGGTCACTTTGATTTCTGCTGTACGTTTTACTTCCGTCCTACGATGTCTCGCACAGGTCTCAGCGAATCTCGTTTACGGCCATCGCTTTGACATATGGACTGATATATTACAGAGCGTATTTCAAACACTCATAACTTGCTATAGCAGCGACACAATAGCTGTCAAAAATGCATTCCGATATTTAATAAAATGAGAGAAAAAATTTGCCTTCAGTTCTCCTTTAAATGTTTATTTCAGTGCTTGGCAACTTCATATCTTTCTGTTGGTCTTGTTATTCACATTTATATTTTCCATTGCTTTTAGGCTACAATGAATTACATTTGACAGCAAAGGAAAAAAATGCCATTTGCTTCTTTATTAGTCCATATTTTCTATCCCCTAATTTTTTTTTAAGCTTAAAAAGTGTGTGCTTCTGTTTAAAGATGATGGTCGACTCAAGAAAAATATGGCAACCTCAGAAGTACAAATTTCGACATTCAGAAGCAGCTGACTTGCACGTGTGTAACCTGACTCTGAAAACTCTCTCAGCATATACACTGACATACAACCCCGATTCCAAAAAAGTTGGGACAAAGTACAAATTGTAAATAAAAACGGAATGCAATGATGTGGAAGTTTCAGAATTCCATATTTTATTCAGAATAGAACATAGATGACATATCAAATGTTTAAACTGAGAAAATGTATCATTTAAAGAGAAAAATTAGGTGATTTTAAATTTCATGACAACAACACATCTCAAAAAAGTTGGGACAAGGCCATGTTTACCACTGTGAGACATCCCCTTTTCTCTTTACAACAGTCTGTAAACGTCTGGGGACTGAGGAGACAAGTTGCTCAAGTTTAGGGATAGGAATGTTAACCCATTCTTGTCTAATGTAGGATTCTAGTTGCTCAACTGTCTAGGGCCTTTTTTGTCGTATCTTCCGTTTTATGATGTGCCAAATGTTTTCTATGGGTGAAAGATCTGGACTGCAGGCTGGCCAGTTCAGTACCCGGACCCTTCTTCTACGCAGCCATGATGCTGTAATTGATGCAGTATGTGGTTTGGCATTGTCATGTTGGAAAATGCAAGGTCTTCCCTGAAAGAGATGTCGTCTGGATGGGAGCATATGTTGCTCTAGAACCTGGATATACCTTTCAGCACTGATGGTGTCTTTCCAGATGTGTAAGCTGCTCATGCCACACGCACTAATGCAACCCCATACCATCAGAGATGCAGGCTTCTGAACTGAGCGCTGATAACAACTTGGGTCGTCCTTCTCCTCTTTAGTCCGAATGACACGGCGTCCCTGATTTCCATAAAGAACTTCAAATTTTGATTCGTCTGACCACAGAACAGTTTTCCACTTTGCCACAGTCCATTTTAAATGAGCCTTGGCCCAGAGAAGACGTCTGCGCTTCTGGATCATGTTTAGATACGGCTTCTTCTTTGAACTATAGAGTTTTAGCTGGCAACGGCGGATGGCACGGTGAATTGTGTTCACAGATAATGTTCTCTGGAAATATTCCTGAGCCCATTTTGTGATTTCCAATACAGAAGCATGCCTGTATGTGATGCAGTGCCGTCTAAGGGCCCGAAGATCACGGGCACCCAGTATGGTTTTCCGGCCTTGACCCTTACGCACAGAGATTCTTCCAGATTCTCTGAATCTTTTGATGATATTATGCACTGTAGATGATGATATGTTCAAACTCTTTGCAATTTTACACTGTCGAACTCCTTTCTGATATTGCTCCACTATTTGTCGGTGCAGAATTAGGGGGATTGGTGATCCTCTTCCCGTCTTTACTTCTGAGAGCCGCTTCCACTCCAAGATGCTCTTTTTATACCCAGTCATGTTAATGACCTATTGCCAATTGACCTAATGAGTTGCAATTTGGTCCTCCAGCTGTTCCTTTTTTGTACCTTTAACTTTTCCAGCCTCTTATTGCCCCTGTCCCAACTTTTTTGAGATGTGTTGCTGTCATGAAATTTCAAATGAGCCAATATTTGGCATGAAATTTCAAAATGCCTCACTTTCGACATTTGATATGTTGTCTATGTTCTATTGTGAATACAATATCAGTTTTTGAGATTTGTAAATTATTGCATTCCGTTTTTATTTACAATTTGTACTTTGTCCCAATTTTTTTTGGAATCGGGGTTGTACTTTACTGGTCAAAAGTTTGGACACCCCTACTCATTCATAGTTTTTTTCTGTATTTTGACTATTGTCTACGGTGTCGAACAATACTGAAGACATCAAAACTATGAAGTAACATCCAGAACAGATATGGAATTATGTGGTAAACAAAAAACAAAATGGAGCGGCGGCTACAATTATCGACAGTCCATAATTATCGACACCTTTTCAGATTTACTGATAAAAACAATTTTGCAAAGGCCGAGTTTCAGTTACAACAGTTATTATTGGTTAATCAATCAACCGGAAGACCCGCCTCGCCCTTTAATCTTGTCGTCTGGTGGCACAGCTCGTTACCTGAGATGGAATTTTTTTCAGCATGATCAGCAATTTGAGGAAAACCCGGACGTTATCATCGTAGGTAAGCATTAGGGTGCATCAGTTGCCCCCTAAAAATGAAAAGTTCCTCCGATCATGATGCATTTTTGTTTTAATGTTCCTTTTGGTAAGAAAGCACACTGGGTGAAATATTTTGACAAAATTCAAAAGTTTAATGGTGGCACCAGGAGCTCAAAGTTATGGAAAATGCTGATATTTTATGACAAACTTTCGATCACTTTTCATGAAACATTATGGCACCTTATAGAGTATACCAAATATCTTAGATCCACATTTTTAGTACATATTCTAAATATATTATCAAGCACAGTTTGAGTTTTAGCTGTTCATTGAATCATTGTTCAACTACTTTTAAACAATACAAATGTATTATGAATCACATTAATGCTTCTCAATCCCTTGCAAAGGTTCTTAACATGATCTCTGGCTCACAAGAAATCAATAAATGGAGTCCAACATTGTGATTCAAACCTTACGCGAAAACATAAAATAAGCGTTTTTTGGCCAAAAATGAACCTCATGGTGCCACCATTAGACTTTTGAATATGCTCAAAACATTTTACAGGATGTCGTTATTGGTGAAAAGGAACACCCAGACAAAAATGCATCAGATTTTATGAAAGTGAGGGCAACTGATGCACCCTAGTAAGCGTGGTGGAAAGATCATGGACGTGGTTTTACTGATCAAATTCACCAATATTTCATGATCTCCTTGTCGAAACCTACTTTGTTTCTGACTCCTTCATTTGACAGCCGCCATTTTGTATCGAAACGCGCGTTTGAGAAGTCACGTGAGGTGTCGACAATAGTGATCACTTTCACCGGTGTCCACCATTATCGACACGCTGTGGAATTAAGTGGCGTTTACAGCTGTTATGGAGCCATCTTTGTGGAACACTGTTGAAGTAGATCTCATCTCATTATCTCTAGCCGCTTTATCCTGTTCTACAGGGTCGCAGGCAAGCTGGAGCCTATCCCAGCTGACTACGGGCGAAAGGCGGGGTACACCCTGGACAAGTCGCCAAGTCATCACAGGGCTGACACATAGACACAGACAACCATTCACACTCACATTCACACCTACGGTCAATTTAGAGTCACCAGTTAACCTAACCTGCATGTCTTTGGACTGTGGGGGAAACCGGAGCACCCGGAGGAAACCCACACGGACACGGGGAGAACATGCAAACTCTGCACAGAAAGGCCCTCGCCGGCCCCAGGGCTCGAACCCAGGACCTTCTTGCTGTGAGGCGACAGCGCTAACCACACCACCGTGCCGCCTCAATATGTAACCACCTTTAAAAAAAAAAGTGTGGGTGTGTTCCTACCATGAAAGCATTGACCATTGAGCCCAGTATGGCTTGCAAAAGCAGAAGCATGGTGCCCACAGGACACTGGTCGGTGATGACACGATGGCCATATCCGATGGTGGTCTCCGTCTCGATGGAGAAAAGGAAAGCGGAGATGAAACCGTTCACGTTGTTCACGCACGGAGTCCACGTCTCGTCCTCCAAATGATCCAGATCTCCCCTAAAAAAAAAGAAAGACAAAAAGACAGATTGACAAATAGAAGATTTGCGCTTTAAGCTATTTTTGACCCACTGGTATACGTGGTTGTCGTGCTTTTTCGAGCTGAAACAAATTTACTGAAATTGGAGCCGTGTGAGAACAGTAAACAAGATAGTATGGACGCAAGAAGGAAATTCATTAACCCCTTCGGTGCCCTCGGACGAGTCATGTACGTCATGAAATCTTTTACCGCTGTGCCTTATGACGTACGCTACTCGTCATAAACAACTCCTTTTATGTACCTTACATGGCACATCACTGCGAGTTGGCCTAGTGGTTAGTGTGTCTGCCTCTCGATCGGGAGATCGCGAGTTCTATTCACGGTAGGCTCGTACCAAAGACCATCATAAAACTGGTACCCAGTTACTTGGAATACATGGACCCTTGCTGTCCATTGTGCTTTCAAGTACTAGTAATTCATGTTTATGGACAGGTTCTCATTGACAAGATCTGTTGTTGGGGTTTTTTTGGATGTTTTTGATTAGTAAAGTTATTTTTACTCTACAACAGTGTTTTTTTGTGATTTTTCTATACAGATATTAAAAATATAAAGTTCTGAACAAGTTAGAGAAAGATGATCAAAATATCCCAATTTTGACCCATTTTTGTCCAATATGCCCGGCCCGGCCCATCACAATTAATTATGGGTGGCAGCTGAAGGGTTAATTACAATTGAGCACAGCATTTACTAATGCAGGGTGGCACGGTGGTGTAGTGGTTAGCGCTGTCGCCTCACAACAAGAAGGTCCGGGTTCGAGCCCCGTGGCCCTTTCTGTGTGGAGTTTGCATGTTCTCCCCGTGTCCGCGTGGGTTTCCTCCGGGTGCTCCGGTTTCCCCCACAGTCCAAAGACATGCAGGTTAGGTTAACTGGTGACTCTAAATTGACCGTAGGTGTGAATGTGAGTGTGAATGGTTGTCTGTGTCTATGTGTCAGCCCTGTGATGACCTGGCGACTTGTCCAGGGTGTACCCCGCCTTTCGCCCGTAGTCAGCTGGGATAGGCTCCAGCTTGCCTGCGACCCTGTAGAACAGGATAAAGTGGCTACAGATAATGAGATGAGATGAGATGTTCACGTCGCCTGTATTCCTTATCTCAAGGGGAAGGCTGTTCCACACTTTTGGGCCAGCAACCGCAAAAGATCCATCACCAAATATTTTACACTTGGTTCGAGGAACACTGAGATGTTGTCCATCACTCCGCAGTTCATAGCGGTTAGCTCGCTTCCTTTCCAACATTCCACATATGTAGGATGGAGCAGAGCCTTGAAGAGCTTTGAAAACAATCAGTGCGATCTTGAACTTGATCCGTGAAACCACAGGGAGCCAGTGGAGTTGGAAGAGCACCGGGGTTATGTGGGCATACCGTGGGAGAAGACAAGTCACCCGCGCTGCAGCATTTAGGACATGCTGCAGGGATTGAAACGGGAATTTGGGAGCACTGGTCCATTTGGACCAGTGCCTCTCAGAGGTACTGGTCCGAATGGAGTAGCACTGGTCCGTATTTATAATTACAGGGTGTACCCTGCCTTTCGCCCGTAGTCAGCTGGGATAGGCTCCAGCTTGCCTGCGACCCTGTAGAACAGGATAAAGCGGCTACAGATAATGAGATGAGATGATGAGGTGTGAATGAACATGAACAAGTTGGATTATCAACTACTATCCCTTAAAATATCTTTGGAGAAGAAGCTAAAAGTAGCTAGGCCAAGCGCACACTGTTCAATCAAATCACAAATTACACAAAGGACAGAACTGTACGTTAAGTCGTGTTTTTGGTTTGAACAAATGGGTTAAAACAGTTCTGTTTACAATATTTGGTATCCAGAGGAAACATGGCAGGAAGCCAGCGGAGCATTACAGACTTGAAGCACTTACATAAAATTAGAAATCATGACTGCAGTTGCCTATCTGTCTTTATGTGGGTGTACAATAGTTTGTTCCAGATCATTCTCATTTTAGACCTTTGATGCAACATCACTGTTAAATCCTAAGAGTTCACTGTCGATGTTCGGCCTTGGATTGGATACCGTGACCATCCGTTATTGGGTTTAACCCTTGCACGTGTTTGTCATTCGGAAATGTACGCTTATACTTACCTTTTGGAGAGTCGTATCTCCTTGGAGACGAGTCTCTGGTGTTACCAAGAGTCATTAAAGCAGAGCCTGGACTCTGAACTCATGCAGGATTTATTGCAGCAACAAGTCTCATTTTATTTACACTACCGTTCAAAAGTTTGGGGTCAGCCAGACAATTTTGTGTTTTCCATGAAAAGTCACACTTTTATTTCCCACCATAAGTTGTAAAATGAATAGAAAATATAGTCGAGACGTTTTTCTGGCCATTTTGAGCATTTAATCGACCCCACAAATGTGATGCTCCAGAAACTCAATCTGCTCAAAGGAAGGTCAGTTTTATAGCTTCTCTAAAGAGCTCAACTGTTTTCAGCTGTGCTAACATGATTGTACAAGGGTTTTCTAATCATCCATTAGCCTTCTGAGGCAATGAGCAAACACATTGTACCATTAGAACACTGGAGTGAGAGTTGCTGGAAATGGGCCTCTATAGAGATCTTGCATGTGACGTCACAGCCGATCCAGATTGTAACAGACGCCATCTTGTCAGTCAAACGCCATATTTCCGCCTTCTACTTCTACTTCTGCTTCTGGAAAACCCTACTATATACAATTCTACTGCAACGGCTGCGGCTACAAGCTCTCCCTACCTGTGCACGGTTTTTATGCTTTTTGTGTGTATTTTTGCGTGCTGTTCGTCTGTACCGGACTTCAATATCCACTACAACTGTATGGACTTACTGGACATGGGTTTCCAGCAGAAAAGGACGGTTTGTAGCGATTTCCATCGCATGCACAACATTCCGGACGAGATAGCGAGACCAGCGTGGTCTCCGTGGATTGTTATCGGGTCTGGCAGGTGAAGGAGGCGGCGTCAGGAGAGGAAGCAAAAGCGAGGCTGCAGGCAGAGCCGGCCTGTTGACTAAGCTCAGAAAACAGCCACTCAAATTTCCACTGCCAAGCCTCTACCTCTCCAACGCCAGATCCATGTAAACAAGACGGACGATTTGGAATTACAGCTGGAATTACCTTATTCTATTCTATAATCGGCTGGTCAGTGCTATACTAGATACTACTGATATATCTAGTATCAGTACTAGTAATACTTAAGTGACTTACCCGTCCAATGAGGATTGTTATTTTCTTGTTTACAAGATGCCACATCTGAGGGCGGCTGACAAATCCTGAATTTCTGTAAAGATAACTGTCCAGAGATTTATAAGCACGCAGTGCTTCACCACTGAACAGCGAGGGAAAGTTAATGAGGTAATTATACACGTCTGGGTATTCCACCTCTGGCAGTTCAATATCCACTGACACGGTCGTGAAAACTCCGTCCGGTAAGCCATAAGGGTCACTAATCTGTAGGTCATTTATTTTAGACATATATCTAGTTATCTGTTCATTAGAAAAATGAGCCGTGTAGTCCGTCGGTTGAAATTGATCCATTTTGTACACGAGTGCAGCAGTATTCAGCTGTGTTTTTTACTGACAAGATGGCGGCTGTGTACTTTCCAGTCACGTGACTGCAAGATCTCTATAGACCCCTTCGCAGTAAACGTCATTCATACGTAAGCGGAAATTGCGCGCGCAGCCTGGACTCAAAAAAGACTCAGAAATGCCTAGTTGTTGTGTTGTCGGGTGTCAGAATCGTAGCAGTGATGGGGTTAAAATGTACAGAATTCCAGCAGGATCTCACCCATTCCAAAAAAATCGCCGACGTCTATGGCTACAAGCCATCAAACGTGTAGACTGGGATGAAAGCACTATCAAAAATGCGCGGGTTTGCAGCGCCCACTTCATCACAGGTAAGATCAGGCTATTTATTAAATCTTTCTTTTTTATTCTTTCTAGTCTTCGTTTATTGATGTAGCAAAATACTTTGGTAACGTTTGTCTGATTAGCTGGGTCATAGTTACACAATGTAATGAATATTGTTAGCATGTTAACTTAGCTTTGCATGCAATTGTGTTTGTAGGAGAGGTCTCGCTCGACTCAAGCAGTCCAGATTTTGTGCCATCATTATTTGTGTATGCCGAAAATCACAATTTTAAAGCAAGGATGGAAAGGTAAAATTGTGTGCCCTCACTCTAAATGCCAACTTACGTTGACTGCTCTAACCTAGCTCCCGCCCCGTTCAGTTTCATTTCTGCTCTCTGCCTCTCGCTTTTTACGCAGCTCTGATTTCTCTTAGCTGCACTCTTTACACTATCATTCCTTTCATGCCATTCCCTCCTGCAAATTGCTGTTTAGTGTTGGTATTTGCTGTTGTAGCTAAAGCCACACTGCCATCACATCACTGGCATAATTTGATTAAAACAAAATGAATATGAATGGCCCATTGTTAATCAAGTTGTACATGCCCGCACATAACAATCATATGCGTCTAAAGACTTGTAGGCACGAAGTTTTTCGTGGGTGTACACTGAAGTCTTGTCAATAAGGTACGAGTATATATCTGGCCATTGTATACCAGGGAACTTACTAACATCGTCCGTCCACTCTTTAATTAAATGCGGATCCGGTAGGCGATGTCCACTTGTTAGAGTTAACTTATTTATGTAGCATTCTCGATCTTGTAACGACAATTGTTTGGCATAATCTGACAGCTCATAATGCCGGTCTATGGGCAGCGCCATTGTTTCTGGGTCCAGGCTGCGCGCGCATCCTAGCAACGGTTGGTTTGTTTCCAAACATGCGAAGGGGTCTATACACCTACGTAGATATTGCACCAAAAACCAGACATTTGCAGCTAGAATAGTCATTTACCACATTAGCAATGTATAGAGTGTATTTCTGATTAGTTTAAAGTGATCTTCATTGAAAAGAACAGTGCTTTTCTTTCAAAAATAAGGACATTTCAAAGTGATCCCAAACTTTTGAACGGTAGTGTAAGTCAACGAGTCCAACGTTTCCGACAGCAAAGGTGGGAAGTAACTCGGGACAAATACTTTGTTACTGAACTTAAGTAATGTTTTCAGGTATCTGTAATTTACCTTCGGACAACTTTTTACTTTTACTCCCTTCATTTTAACACAAATACCTGCACTTTCTACTCCTGTCATTTTCAAACCAGTTACTTGAGTTTTAATGCATCTGAGGTGAACTGTCAATTTTCTTTTATCTCATCTCATTATCTCTAGCCGCTTTATCCTGTTCTACAGGGTCGCAGGCAAGCTGGAGCCTATCCCAGCTGACTACGGGCGAAAGGCGGGGTACACCCTGGACAAGTCGCCAGGTCATCACAGGGCTGACACATAGACACAGACAACCATTCACACTCACATTCACACCTACGCTCAATTTAGAGTCACCAGTTAACCTAACCTGCATGTCTTTGGACTGTGGGGGAAACCGAAGCACCCGGAGGAAACCCACACGGACACGGGGAGAACATGCAAACTCCGCACAGAAAGGCCCTCGCTGGGCACGGGGCTCAAACCCGGACCTTCTTGCTGTGAGGCGACAGCGCTAACCACTCCCAATTTTCTTTTATTTTGCACAAATTGCACACCTTCTCAACATCAAGACTGATTTCAACGGAAATGGAATAGAAAACAACGCACAGAACTGTTAGCACTGATTAAACTATTCCAATCTGGCGACCCGGACTGTGATTTGACATGAGCTGCATTCAAATTAGGCAAATGGGTTTTCTTCGAGCTTTTAATTTGAACATTTTTGTGTAAATTGTTCAACTGAAATATCTAACACTTTACCAGTATATGATGCATGGTCTTCCAGCTCTTCATATATACAGGATATTACACTGTTGCGCAAAAATATGAAGTTTATCTTCGAGTGGTGAATATATTCACGAGTGAGCGAAGCAAACGAGTGATGTATTTTTCAACACGAGAAGATAATTCATATTTTCCCACCACCATGGAATGTTCTTTATATTATATGGACCCATCCATAAAAGTATATATATGCAAAGTCAATCAAAATAATGTTAAGCCTCGCTCACAACCCGCCGTAAGTGTTTTGGACACGCACGGGTCTCAGGGTTTGGTAGCTCGCAGCCGTGCCGCAGTGAACCCAGGGGAAAGTTTGGGGGAGGAGTACAGGGAAAGTACTCGTCAAGTACAGGTTGCACACCTGACTTCCTCGAGGCGTGGGAAAAATTGCTCCGTTAGCCCATGGAAAGCGTATATCTGACGCGTGTGGAGTGTGTGAGGCTTGCATTTGACCAGTTTCCTGCGCTATGAGTTCGGGCCGCAACTGTGTGTGACGCATGTGATTAGCACGTTACAATCACTCATACGTAACTTGCGTGTGACGGGAGCCAGGAGTGGGTATAAAACCAGCGGGTCTGCAGCATTCTGCATCTGTCTTTCCACTGAAGAACATTGTGGGAAAAATGTAAAAATTTTCAGTTTAAAGTTGAGAAAATGGGACCCAAGAAGAAGTGAGCAAAAGTGAAGTAACCCAGCCTGAAACAGCAGAGCGGGAGGAGGAGGAGGAATTTGATGATGATGGTAGCAGCACCGGCGAGCCCTGCACGGACAGGAAGTAGTTTGCCTTCAAGCCGGCAGAAGGCCCAGCACCCCGCCAGAGGGATTTTCACAGGTAAATACACATGCTTTAAACATTCATTTCAGTATCTATATGCTTATTTAATTAATATTATATATGCTCATTTTCATGTATGTTTCAGCTAACGACGTCCAGAAGTGAGGACACTGCAATCCCATCATCGCTGTCAGGCCATTGTGCCATGCTCAGTGATGAGGACAAGGACATCCCGACACCCCGTCCCACCACTCAGCAGGAGCAGGACAGCAGCTCGGAGTGTTTCAGGGCTCAAACTGTTGGGCTGTTTAGTTGGGATTTTTTACAATGTAATAAATATGTGTGTTATTTACCAGCTGGGAGGTCTGTATGGTGAAATACCGTGACCGAGGTCTTGAAAGTACTGAGCGAGGCCCTCTGGGCCGAGGTCAGTATTCCCGATATTTCACCATACAGACTGACCTTAAGCTGGTAAATAATATATTTATTTTTTTCTTTACCAAATTCTAACAGAAAACGAGAGCGCCTGAAAGGGAAAACCGAGCCAAGCTGCCATTTTGAATCCTCATTCACAGCTGTAATGCAAATGGCTTCCTCCTCGGTATGCAAGTGCACTTCCATGGCAGGAAAAAAAAACTACATTTTGCCACCTATGTAGTCCCCTATTTATACAAATAGGAGTCATTCAGGATTCAGCCATGTTTTTGCTCGGCGTTAGCAACAGTTAGAGGTTTTTAGCTTTCTCCTGAAATGTTTTCTTTTATTTCTTCTTCCTCAGGGTAGTAAAACTCGCTTTCGCTGTGAACACTGTTGTTATCGCTATCCATGCTGTAAAATTAATGCTATTCTCCTGAGAAATGCTGGCAAAAATTTATAAGATTTTTGAAAATCTTATAAATAAATCTTATGAAAAAGATAAATGTTGACAAAAAATGCTACTATGTTTGTTGTTGTTGTGAACAAGCGAGTTGCCAGAGGTCCACAACCGGGGTCCGTACCGTAGGATACAGAGGCACTCGCCAGCCAATCAGAGCACAGGATATGGACCGTGAAAAAAAAAAAAAAAAGTTATTTACCAGCTGGGAGGTCCGTATGGTGAAATACCATGACCGAGGTCTTGAAAGTACTGAGCGAGGCCCTCTGGGCCGAGGTCATGGTATTTCACCGGACTGACCTTAAGCTGGTAAATAATATATTTATTTTTTTCTTTACCAAATTCTAACAGAAAACGAGAGCGTAGGATACAGACCCGCTCGCCAGCCAATCAGAGCGCAGGATTTGATGGAAACCGCACCGTGAAAAAAAATAAAATGCGTTATTCCCTTATACTCGTTTTATTATTTGACGTTTGCATGGTAAATTAAACATATACTCAAATAAAAGCAGCAAATGAGGTGGTCTTCTTCCTTTCAAATCAATGCTATACGCTACATGATCGGTTCCTTGGTTCCTCCCCAGTATATATACCCAGAGTCTTGCCCCTCGTGTCGCGTGCAGGTCGCGTGCCCTGCGTGCACACAACACATGGGGTAGAAAGTGAGATGCACTTCTGTCTTGAGCGCCGCACAAATAGCAAGTGTGGAATACTTGTGTAGTATTTCTGAGGCACGTCACTCATACAATGACCGTGCGCCACTCCTGAGTCTTACTGTCATCGCAAAAAGCCTCTACTAGCCGCTCTGCTGACTTGGTTCAGGCGTACAAAAAGAGTACGGGTCCCGTACGTACTGTATGTGTTCTTGATTTGTCGCAAGACCCGTAGAATTTGCATGTGCAGGACCAAAAGTCTTCACAGGCAGTCTGCGACCTTCTACGGCACTCAACACTCGCAAGTCTCGAGCACGGTTTTGCCAATTTTTTTTTTTTTACCGTAGACCGCCCGTAGCAGCACGTACAGCGGGTTGTGAGTGAGGCTTTAATTTTGAACCGGTTCGCCATTTTGACAACGCATATCTAGACAGCGGGAAAACACTGGGCGTGACGATACAAAAAAAAATAATAATAATAAAATAAATAAATAAAATGTTTTTTTTTTTTTTTAAAAAAGGATTTTGTTATATACATAGCTGTACTTCTACTTAAGTTTAAAAAAATTGTGTATTTTTGGACTCCAGTTTACAGTGCGTCTTAGGCTTATACTTGAAAATATCTCAACGAAAGGGCAAGAGAAAATGCACATAAATCTTGAGGGAAAATTAACTCTGTTCATGAACATGTTCAGTTAAGTGCTCGAAGAGTGGGGAAAGTGAATTTAATGTCTCATCTCATTATCTGTAGCCGCTTTATCCTGTTCTACAGGGTCGCAGGCAAGCTGGAGCCTATCCCAGCTGACTACGGGTGAAAGGCGGGGTACACCCTGGACAAGTCGCCAGGTCATCACAGGGCTGACACATAGACACAGACAACCATTCACACTCACATTCACACCTACGGTCAATTTAGAGTCACCAGTTAACCTAACCTGCATGTCTTTGGACTGTGGGGGAAACCGGAGCACCCGGAGGAAACCCACGCGGACACGGGGAGAACATGCAAACTCCGCACAGAAAGGCCCTTGCCGGCCACGGGGCTCGAACCCGGACCTTCTTGCTGTGAGGCGACAGCGTTAGCCATTACACCACCATGCCGCCCCCTGAATTTAATGTGACATAATCAAATATAACTTTCTCCTGCAATTCAATGTTTCTCCTGGTAACGTACTGGAAATACTGACAAATTTATGGCTTATTTATCGGTAATTATTTTGATTTTATCATCCCCTGATATGTTACTGTTTGTATGATATTATTTGGAAATGAAAAACTACTCAAATTTAAAGAATAAAATACTGAAATAATTACTTCTTTAGTCAGAATCTTTGATCCTGGAATGCAGTGGTAGCATCTAGATTTATTCAGAAAGGTTAAGAGTATGAGAGAGCGAGAGAAAGTGGGTGTTTGCTGTTTTTATGTTCTCTAGTACCCACCCACTCAGATGACTGCAGGTTAATCTCGGGTGGGTATGTGTGTATGCCTGTATTTGTGTACATTTGAGTGGGTACCTGGAACAGTTCCTGAGGAATATAATCCGATAAAATACGAAAATGTTTTAGTGCATGTTAGCTCCATAGAAATGCACCATCTTTCCATTTTAAAAATTAAACCAATATCAAAGCTCTTCGATACGACCGTAACCCTAGTTCTTGGATACCATGAGTGGGGTCTCTCCCTGCGGGGTGCTTTTCTTGGCATAGTTCTCTGAAGCCCTTGTTTCAGTACAGGCCAAAAACTGGTCTGCACACCACATCATTCAGTCACCCCTGCACTTAACATACAACCCCGATTCCAAAAAAGTTGGGACAAAGTACAAATTGCAAATAAAAACGGAATGCAATAATTTACAAATCTCAAAAACTGATATTGTATTCACAATAGAACATAGACAACATATCAAATGTCAAAAGTGAGACATTTTGAAATTTCATGCCAAATATTGGCTCATTTGAAATTTCATGACAGCAACACATCTCAAAAAAGTTGGGACAGGGGCAATAAGAGGCTGGAAAAGTTAAAGGTACAAAAAAGGAACAGCTGGAGGACCAAATTGCAGCTCATTAGGTCAATTGGCAATAGGTCATTAACATGACTGGGTATAAAAAGAGCATCTTGGAGTGGCAGCGGCTCTCAGAAGTAAAGATGGGAAGAGGATCACCAATCCCCCTAATTCTGCGCCGACAAATAGTGGAGCAATATCAGAAAGGAGTTCAACAGTGTAAAATTGCAAAGAGTTTGAACATATCATCATCTACAGTGCATAATATCATCAAAAGATTCAGAGAATCTGGAAGAACCTCTGTGCGTAAGGGTCAAGGCCGGAAAACCATACTGGGTGCCCGTGATCTTCAGGCCCTTAGACGGCACTGCATCACATACAGGCATGCTTCTGTATTGGAAATCACAAAATGGGCTCAGGAATATTTCCAGAGAACATTATCTGTGAACACAATTCACCGTGCCATCCGCCGTTGCCAGCTAAAACTCTATAGTTCAAAGAAGAAGCCGTATCTAAACATGATCCAGAAGCGCAGACATCTTCTCTGGGCCAAGGCTCATTTAAAATGGACTGCGGCAAAGTGGAAAACTGTTCTGTGGTCAGACGAATCAAAATTTGAAGTTCTTTATGGAAATCAGGGACGCCGTGTCATTCGGACTAAAGAGGAGAAGGACGACCCAAGTTGTTATCAGCGCTCAGTTCAGAAGCCTGCATCTCTGATGGTATGGGGTTGCATTAGTGCGTGTGGCATGGGCAGCTTACACATCTGGAAAGACACCATCAATGCTGAAAGGTATATCCAGGTTCTAGAGCAACATATGCTCCCATCCAGACGACGTCTCTTTCAGGGAAGACCTTGCATTTTCCAACATGACAATGCCAAACCACATACTGCATCAATTACAGCATCATGGCTGCGTAGAAGAAGGGTCCGGGTACTGAACTGGCCAGCCTGCAGTCCAGATCTTTCACCCATAGAAAACATTTGGCGCATCATAAAACGGAAGATACGACAAAAAAGACCTAAGACAGTTGAGCAACTAGAATCCTACATTAGACAAGAATGGGTTAACATTCCTATCCCTAAACTTGAGCAACTTGTCTCCTCAGTCCCCAGACGTTTACAGACTGTTGTAAAGAGAAAAGGGGATGTCTCACAGTGGTAAACATGGCCTTGTCCCAACTTTTTTGAGATGTGTTGTTGTCATGAAATTTAAAATCACCTATTTTTTTCTCTTTAAATGATACATTTTCTCAGTTTAAACATTTGATATGTCATCTATGTTCTATTCTGAATAAAATATGGAATTTTGAAACTTCCACATCATTGCATTCCGTTTTTATTTACAATTTGTACTTTGTCCCAACTTTTTTGGAATCGGGGTTGTATAGTAATGACCCATGATGGGTGCAATCACAGCCAGTCTGTAGAATCTTACAAAAGTATGTGATTCACCATTGCACAAATGTCCCCAATAAAAACACCTGAAAGCATGGCCTAAGATGTTGCTGCTCATCTAGTAGTGTGCACACGTAAACCTGCTGTGGGTGAATTAAAGGCCTTCAAGGTAAAAGTTGGGTTAGGTTTTAGGGTAACTCTGCTATCCCCTGGTGCAAATCGAGTGCATGTTATTGCCCTGGTGCAGGCTGTTGCCAATAGCGGCGTTTTGAGATCTACCTCCCGAAGTGGCTCAAACAGAGGACATGACAGAGGGTCTAAATCCAAATGGTAAGTCCCATGAGGGAGTCAGCAGTTTCGATACAGGATAGAGACAGCATGCTCCCTTTATAAAAACGCCAATCTCCGAATTCCACAAGGCAAGCAGAAATTGAGGTCAAGTACACCTTAAGGGTGGAAAACGTCTTGCCCTTATTAAGAAAGCTCTACAGAAACGCCAAAATTGGTGGGAACAAGAACGGAAGACACCACCTGCAATTTTCCACACCATTTATTTCCACTAGCGTTCTGAACGGTAGCTATGACATTACTGGGGACTCCGGCAGTGATCAGGATGAACCTCTCACAAGCCAAGTCGAGAGTGCCAGGCGTTCTAGATGTGATATAAAATTTCCCTGTGTGCTTGAGACAGTGAACCCCTGCATAGCGGAAGGGGCCTAGGCTGCCCGCACGACAATTGGATTATCTCTGCCGGAGTGCTTCTCCGGCCAACTCGGGGCTATCAGTGTCTCACCCTAGCCAACTTTGGAGAGATCAGGGCCATCAGTGGGAACATGTACACTGCAAAAAATGATGTCTTAGCAAGTGAAAATATCTTGAATATAGCTGAAACAATCTAGCATTTCCTATTAGAAGAATACAAGACACCAATTCTGACATTATTAAACCTAGTTCTAGATTGCAACCTTATACTTTCACTAGTATTAAGTAATTTTCTCCTCAAATTCAGTTTCAATTTTTTTTGCAGCGTACAGTGTTTTGCAAAAGTATTCATCCCCCTTGGTGTTCATCCTGTTTTGTCACATTGCAAGCTGGAATTAAAAAGGAAGGGGGGGGGGGGGGGGTAGCGCAATTTGATTTATACAACATGCCTACCACTTTCAAAGTGAAAATTATTGTTTTATTGTGACACAAACAATAATTAAGATGAAAAAAACAGAAATCTGGAATGTGTACAGGTATTCACCCCCTCCCCAGGTCAATATTTTGTAGAGCCATCTTTTGCTGCAATTACAGCTGCAAGTCTCTTGGGGTTTGTCTCTATTAGCTTAGCACATCTAGCCACTGGGAATTTTGCCCATTCCTCGAGGCAAAACTGCTCCAACTCCTTCAAGTTAGATGGGTTGCGTTGGTGGACAGCAATTTTCAAGTTATGCCACAGAGTCTCAATTGGATTGAGGTCTGGGCTTTGACTAAGCTATTCCAAGACATTTAAATGTTTCCCTTTAAACCACTCCAGTGTAGCTTTAGCAGTATGTTTAGGGTCACTGTCCTGCTGGAATGTGAACCTTCGTCCCAGTCTCAAACCTGTGGCCAACTCAAACAGGTTTGCCTCCAGAACTGCCCTGTATTTAGTGCCATCCATCTTTCCTTCAGTCCTGACCAGCTTTCCTATCCCTGCAGATGAAAAATATCCCCACAGCATGATGCTGCCACCACCATGCTTCACTGTAGGAATGGTGTTCTCAGGGACTTGGGTTTGCGCCACACATGGCATTTCCCATGATGGCCAAAAAGGTCAATTTTAGACTCATCTGACCAGAGACTCTTCTTCCATGTGTATGGGGAGTCTGCCACATGCTGTTGGGCAAACTCCAAAAAAGTGTTTTCTTAAGCAATTACTTTTTTTGGCCACTCTTCCATAAAGCCCAGCTCTGTGGACCGTACGGCTTAAAGTGGTCCCATGGACAGATGCTCCCATCTCCGCTGTGGATCTTTGCAGCTCCTTCAGTGTTATCTTTAGTGTCTTTGTTGCATCTCTGATTAATGCCCTCTTTGCCCGGTCTGTGAGTTTTGGTGGGCGGCCTTCTGTTGTCAGGTTTGTAGTGGTGCCATATTCTTTCCATTTTGCTATAATGGATTTAATGGTGCTCTGTGGGATATTCACAGTTTGGGATATTTTTTATAACCCAACCCTGATCTATACTTCTTCACAACTTTGTCTCTGACCTGTTTGGAGGCTCCTTGGTTTTCCTGTTGCTTGCTTAGTAGTGTTGCAGAGTCAGGGTCCTTCCAGAACAGGTTGATTTATACAGACACCATGTGACAGATCATGTGACACTTTGATTGCACACAGGTGGATCTTAATCAACTAATTATGTGACTTATGAAGTGAATTGGTCGGACCAGCTCTTATTTAGGGGTTTCATACGAAAGGGGGTGAATACTAGGGGTGGGTATTGGCAAAGAAGTCACGATTCAATTCGAATCACGATTCACATGCTACGATGCGATACTATCACGATGCATCACGATTCTTGAATTATTGCGATGCATTGCGATATATTCAACATACTTCAGTGAAAATGTAAAAAAAAAAATAGAGCATAATTACCAGTGGCTGTGTACGATCTGGATAGTGTCTCCAATTGATGCATAACTTAGAGCAACTCAGTTCATAACTGAATTTAATGAAACGACTTTGGAGGTAGTTGCCATTAAAACAAATACTGTTTCCATACTTAACGAGTGGACACACTAATGACAAAAATTGCATAGGATTTATAAAACTAAAAATAATAAAAGAAAACTAATAGCAGCAGTTTTCAATTTCTTTGCAGCACCTGCAGTATGGGAGGACAAGGCAATAATAAATATCAAAATATATATACTATATTACTCAGTACATTAAATTATCATCATCATCATCATCATCATCATCATCATTATATTATTTGTTACATTACTTTACATTATATTTAAATGCCTTATGCATTTATAGTTTGTGGAGCATCCTCAAATTAGGAAACAATACACTCATTTAGCATATTTCTTTTAGCATGTTGTAGTACCGCAGCAGTTATGTCAGACTCGGTGAGTGTGCAGATGTCCTTCTCAGATTTACGTATTTCTGCAGACAGGAGTGTAGCGTGGATGGCGGGCTGTTGCTCTAAAAAGCGCTCAAGCATGTCGTGCGCGCTGTTCCAGCGAGATTTGTAAACAGAGTCGCAGTCGCATATGATGTCTATGCAGAATGTCTAGGTCGCAGTAGCCCGCCGCCGGAAATGCCACTGGCATGAAGGCAGCGGGCGTCAAAGACTCCACGGCGACATCTACAGGACTGGAAGTTGTATTCTACTTGTTTTTGGCTGATGTTCGCCAACCATTCATACAATTTTATTTATTCATTTTTTAAAATTAATAATCGATATTTGGCGTCAAGAATCGATGCAGTATATCGTGAAAGTTAGTATCGCAATGCATTGTCATGACGATTATTTTGCACACCCCTAGTGAATACCTATGCACACTCCAGATTTCTGTTTGTTTTTTATCTTCATTATTGTTTGTGTCACAATAAAATAAAAAAAATAAAAAAAACTAGATAGAACTCGACGCCAACGGCGTCGATGGGGATGCCTCCGCCTGGTAGACTACACGGCTTATTAAGTTGTGATTTGGGGATGGACATTTGACCTCACAGTAATCTTGACCTGTGACCTTTTAACCTCACAATCTAATCAGTTCATGTTCGTCCCAAAGTGCACAAATGGTGAAAGTTTGGTGAAATTCCTTTCATTAGTCTTTGAGATATGGCGTTCACAATGTTTCGGGACAGACGCACGCACGCACGGACGCACGCACGCACGGACAGACGGACAACCCGAAAACATAATGCCTCCTGCACCTTAAGGTGGCGGAGGCATAAATTAAAAAAACAATTTGCACCTTTAAAGTGGTAGGAATGCTCATCTCATCTCATTATCTCTAGCCGCTTTATCCTTCTACAGGGTCGCAGGCAAGCTGGAGCCTATCCCAACTGACTATGGGCGAAAGGCGGGGTACACCCTGGACAAGTCGCCAGGTCATCACAGGGCTGACACATAGACACAGACAACCATTCACACTCACATTCACACCTACGGTCAATTTAGAGTCACCAGTTAACCTAACCTGCATGTCTTTGGACTGTGGGGGAAACCGGAGCACCCGGAGGAAACCCACGCGGACACGGGGAGAACATGCAAACTCCACACAGAAAGGCCCTCGCCGGCCCCGGGGCTCGAACCCAGGACCTTCTTGCTGTGAGGCGACAGCGCTAACCACTACACCACCGTGCCGCCGGTAGGAATGCTGTGTAAATCAAATGGTGCTCACCCTCCAAAAATCCATTTTAATTCCATCTTGTAATGCCACGAAACAAAACAAACACCAAGGGGGATGAATACTTTTGCAAGACACTGTACAGGAGAACCCGTGGCCAAGGGTGAGCTAGTGCATTCACCCTTGTCAGTGCTTCCTGACTGATGAGGGACCAATACAGAGGGCACTGAGCATTTTCCTTCGTGGCAAGATGATGTATGGCTGCTTTCCAAAACCACATCCATATCTGATCCACCACCTATGGGGAGCGGTTTCCATTCCCCATAATGAGCACCACTCCTCAACAATAGGGTGCACCCAGAATTTAAAATTCCAGGCACATGAGGTACCTTCAGAGATAGACAATGCACTTCAGTTTGTGTGCCAGCATGTGTAAGTGACGGGAACATATTCTTCCTTGGCAGTTGATATAAGCCACCAGTGTGATGATGTCCATCTGGACAAGAACATGATGCCCTCTCAAGAAGGGTGGAAAACGCTTTAGTGCTAAGAGAATCACCAAGAGTTCCAAATAATTTTTGTGAGCAGCCTGCAGGAATGAATCTCACATTCTACTCACTCTTCTGCCCTTGTGAGTGGCTCCCCAAGCCTGAAGAGCTGCAGCTGATGTGATCACCTTCCTGGAGAATATGGTGCCCATCAGAACTCCCTGTGTCAGAAATGCTGGTTGCCTCCATGGATACAGTGCCCTGTGGCTATGGTATGTTTGGTCTAATCTAAGGAAGAGCACCCATTGCTGGAATTCTCTCATGTGCCAGCAAGCCAAGTTGCCATAAGAGTCAATTCCATCAAGTCCCCTAGCCTGAGGCACCTTTTCTGAGGTGCATGTTCAGAGTGGAAAGGTCTCGAATCAGCTATAAATCCCCCTGCCTTTATTAGCACAAGGAAATACCTTGAGTAGAAACCTAATTGGCTCTGCTCAGGAGATACCACTCTGATTGCCCTTTTGTCCAGTAAGGAGATTTCCTCCCATTATTCCTTTGAATTGGGATGGAGTAAGACCAAACTGCAGTCTGTATCCCATGTCTGTTGTAGGGATGTTAACCGATGACCGTTTGACCGGTGGTTGGCCGAATCAACGTCAACCGGTTAATTTTTTTTTTTGGTTGTCGGTTAAAAAAAAAAAAATCAATCGTTTTGAAGCTGACGATTTTGGAGCGGAGAACCTGGAATTCTGTGTTGTAAACGCTTGGGGCATGCCATGCAGTGTAAGGACGACAGCTGACAAATCAGAAACACCCATTCAGTCATGTCCCGCCCTCCCGCCTCAGTTAAAAAGACAGCTGACAAATCAGAAACACCCATTCAGTCATGTCCCGCCCTCCCGCTGCCACTCGGCGAAAGAAAAGTGTAGACACAGGCTTTTTAGCTTACAAATTACTATTCTGTTTTTTTTTTTAATTATTATTATTATTATTATTATTATTAGAAGGCACATGGAGTTTAGTCCTGCCTTGGCCAGTGCATTCTGAAAGTATGTTTCGGTCTGTAGCCAACAATGCATGTTATTGCAGATCATATCTCTCCACACAAACTAAAGGCGCAGATGCCGACTTTTTCACGGCTGAATCGCGCAGATCCGATTTTTTTTTTTTAGGGGGGGGCGTTGGAGTGTCTGAATAATTTAATCAGAGTAAATTCTGTATTAAAATTACTAAATAAGCAAATGCTGTTACAGTCCATGAAACATAGGAAGTATGAGAAGAAAACAGTAAATCAGAAAGCTGCGCACATTTGTGCAGCTTCCGCGAAAACGTTTGCATCCCTGTAAACTCATAGATTAACCGACTTTAACCGGCTAATGAGGCTCGGTGGTCGGTCAAGATTTTTTTTTAGTTTTCGCCATCCCTAGTCTGTTGCTCTCAATACCCACTTATGTTATGCACATGCACCATGCCTACATCCTTTCAGTAAGGCATGTTAGGCTCTGCACCGATGACACGCACCACCTGGGCACAGCGCCACTGCATGCGTGACATGAAAGGCCTGCATCATGCAGGTGCTTATGGGACTTTTTACTCAGCCATTCACAAAATTTTTACCTCGCCTGGGACGGAGTCCACCAGATGGCGAGGTATTGTTTTCAATGGGGTTTTTTTGTTGTTGTTCCTTTCTTTCTGTGTTAGCAACATTACGGGAAAACGGCTAGACCAAGCTTCATGAAACTTTCAGGATAGATGGGCATTGGTCTCAAATAGAATCTCCAACATTTTGAGGGTCATCCGATCAAGGTCACCAAAAAGGTCAAAATAATTTTTTTTGTGATATCTTCCTTCGTATTCATCATATTTACTTCAAACCAATTCCAAAATGTTTATCTTTCAATTCTGCTTCTATTTATATGCTACATGATGAGGGATCTCTCATAGTTTTCTTAGCGGTTGGGGGTCAAATGTCAGGGGGGTCAAGGTCATTGCTAAAATTTGCATATTTTCCAGTATAACTCGAAAACGGTTAGAGATAGAGAGATGTTTAGCATTATCAACATACAGGAAGTCATATATGAGCTTTCATTTGGCACCATGACCTTTGACCTTGTTTATTGGTTTGTTTGTCTGTTAACAATCTAGCGTCTCGACGGTTGTACCGATTGACTTCAAATTTTCAGGGTAGGTGGGCAATGGTCCGTAGATTACCTGATTAAATTTTGGGGGTAATCGGGTCAAGGTGAAGGTCACCGGAAAGGTCAAGCTTTCGGTCAAGATAACATTTTCCATTATAACTCAAAAACGGTTGCCGACAGACAAATGTTTACTATTATGCACGTATAGGAACTCCCATATGGCCTTTCATTTGGCACCATGATCTTTGACCTTGAGTGAGCCTGAAAGGTCAAACTCAAGGTCATGGATTTTCAGAGGGCTGTAACTTGAAAACGGTTGATGGTAGACAGATGTTTACCATTATCAACTTATAGGAAGTGCCATATGGGCTTTCAGTTGCCACCATGATCTTTGACCTTGAATGACTTTGAAATGTCAAACTCAAGGTCATGGATTTTCATAGGACTATAACCTGACGGCTGATGATTGAGAAATATTACCATTATCAACATATAGGTATAAAATAAGTGCTGCCGGGCGAGGTTTGTTTTGCCTGGCAACACTTGTTTGTGTTTGAAATGTTTTGCAATTTGTTGTAAATTATTATTTTTTTTTTTGCATGAACTCGGTAACAGAGCCCTCGGCTTCCTGGCCTGTATGCACTGGGTGAGGCACATTTATTAAAGAACACCAGCAGAGAACAAACTCTTTCTTTCTGCAAGGTGGTACACACTGTCTCCTACAAGGGCTCTGCATACAGGAACAGGTTCAGGATCAGAGAACTTTGTGGGGAAGACAGCGTCAGTAGCCCCTTTCACATACAAAATCCATTAACGTATCAAGTAAAAACAACACGGAATAGATACATTTTCATTCCCATTCAGTCTTTTCCCATCTAACTGTATTCCCACTCAGTGCTATGGAGCACCAACCATGCAAGACTGGATCTGACGTATAATTCACGAGGTGACAAGTCCACTGATGTGAAAAGCCCAAGCCAGAAGCTGAGACGTTAGCTAGTTAGCACCAGAGCAGAAGTCGAGCTGCATCATGTCTCTGTTGACATGTTTTCCTGTTTCATAATGTTGAACATTTGTTCAAGCAAAAGCTATTTATAACATTTTTGCTTATACAGTGGGAATGGCATATCTGCTGACTCACTCAAGCATACAACCATTACTCCTTGAACTACACACCATGCACCATCATGTAGTTGCCCATTCTCTATAGACAGCATCATTTTTTTTTTTTAATTTATTGCCTTATTTTAACCCCGGCTTCTGTTAGTTACTCTTACATTTGTTTTTATTTTCCATGCTGATATGCACTGTGTTCATTTCTACTGTCGTGTTTTCATGCCTGGTGTTTGTTGTTGCTTAGATTATCGCGTGTAAATAAACACCCGTCTCCCTGCCTCGGCCATGATAAAAATATTAAATGGAAATGTCAGAATCCTGAGAGAGAGAGAGAGAGAGAGAGAGAGAGAGAGAGAGAGAGAGCGCATATTCACATCACTTTTATTACAGTATATTGTTTTGATTTATTATTGTGTGTAGATAAAACTTTATCAGAGGTTTGCATGTACACGAAAAGCTTTATATATGGTTCACGCCTATCTGCAGTTTCGGCTATCTGCTTTCGATCTTGGAACGTATTCCCCGCGGATACAATGATGCTTTTCTTTGTCTGTTATTTTGAGTTCGCTGCTGGTTGCTTTACGTTGAGGCAGTAGGAGTAGTGCCATCACAATATCACGACATCATTTACATCACCGCCAGCAATGTCATTACCAGTCACTACAGGTAAATCTGACGGTTCCGATTCCCACTGGAGCTGGAACAAAAGATATAAATACATGTTACGAGGGCGACAGGGGACAGAATAATATTTCAACGTTGCGGTGTTGCTCCAATTCCCACGTGACATGATTACTGCATAATAACGGAAAATCTATGGATTGGGAATGGGGTAAGTGCAGAGGCTCCAACTCTCCCGCCGTGGGTGGGAGATCTCCCGCTTTAGGGAACATGTAGAAAATCCTCCTGACCTCCCGCTGACAACATAAAAATCTCCCGCCCGCCCTTACTACACATGATTAGTTAAAAAAAAATATAACTTGATACGTTTATGTTGACGAAAATTAATAATTGACTTTCCGCTTTTCATGTGTCTGACATTGTATGGGTGGACTCAAGTGTGTACCCCGCGGTATCCCTGGTCGGTACACCGATCGGCGTAACGGGGGGATTGGAGTGAATGCCGGAGGCATGCGTGCGCAGATCAAGCACGCATATGAATGGAGCGGAATTCGGTACGCCGCGGGGTCACACTGAGCCACCGAATGTCTTAGCAGTTACCGATAAAGCATACAGATGGCGCTATTAACGATACGCGCGAGAGAACGAGAAAACCCGCGACACTCAACCATATTGTTTGTTTTTTTGCGTCTACATTTATCGCCTGCTCGTCTTTAACTTTATGTTCTCTTGAATGAGATAATGAAACGAAGTTCCGTTGGTGGAAACGGCGAAAGCCAAACTACGAAGAAAAAATATCAGAAAATCGCCAAGATAAAGTTCGGATCGCCCATCGTGATGGTCGCCAGGGACGAATGGCGGACTATTTTGGACGGCAGCAAGACGACCCTATATCTGACAGGGTTAGATCACCAGACCAGACGTTAGATTCTAACAAACTTGTCTGACTTTTTGTCTGACTTTTACTAACTTAGAAATAGAATATTATTAGAAGAACATTATCATCAGAGGGTCGACCATTGGCAATTTATAATAGTCATTATTGACATTAACATTAGGCATATTAAAGTTTGGTCTATAGTCACTGGATTTATCTAGAGCTGTTACTATTAATAAGATTTAATTGACACGAAAATGTAGTGAATCATTCATATATATTATATACACACACACACACACACACAGTGGGGCAAAAAAGTATTTAGTCAGCCACCAATTGTGCAAGTTCTCCCACTTAAAAAGATGAGAGAGGCCTGTAATTTTCATCATAGGTACACTTCAACTATGAGAGACAGAATGGGGGGAAAGAATCCAGGAAATCACATTGTAGGATTTTTAATGAATTAATTGGTAAATTCCTCGGTAAAATAAGTATTTGGTCACCTACAAACAAGCAAGATTTCTGGCTCTCACAGACCTGTAACTACTTCTTTAAGAGGCTCCTCTGTCCTCCACTCGTTACCTGGATTAATGGCACCTGTTTGAACTCGTTATCAGTATAAAAGACACCTGTCCACAACCTCAAACAGTCACACTCCAAACTCCACTATGGCCAAGACCAAAGAGCTGTCAAAGGACACCAGAAACAAAATTGTAGACCTGCACCAGGCTGGGAAGACTGAATCTGCAATAGGTAAGCAGCTTGGTGTGAAGAAATCAACTGTGGGAGCAATTATTAGAAAATGGAAGACATACAAGACCACTGATAATCTCCCTCGATCTGGGGCTCCACGCAAGATCTCACCCCGTGGGGTCAAAATGATCACAAGAACGGTGAGCAAAAATCCCAGAACCACACGGGGGGACCTAGTGAATGACCTGCAGAGAGCTGGGACCAAAGTAACAAAGGCTACCATCAGTAACACACTACGCTGCCAGGGACTCAAATCCTGCAGTGCCAGACGTGTCCCCCTGCTTAAGCCAGTGCATGTCCAGGCCCGTCTGAAGTTTGCTAGAGAGCATTTGGATGATCCAGAAGAGGATTGGGAGAATGTCATATGGTCAGATGAAACCAAAATAGAACTTTTTGGTAAAAACTCAACTTGTCGTGTTTGGAGGAGAAAGAATGCTGAGTTGCATCCAAAGAACACCATACCTACTGTGAAGCATGGGGGTGGAAACATCATGCTTTGGGGCTGTTTTTCTGCAAAGGGACCAGGACGACTGATCCGTGTAAAGGAAAGAATGAATGGGGCCATGTATCGTGAGATTTTGAGTGAAAACCTCCTTCCATCAGCAAGGGCATTGAAGATGGAACGCGGCTGGGTCTTTCAGCATGACAATGATCCCAAACACACCGCCCGGGCAACGAAGGAGTGGCTTCGTAAGAAGCATTTCAAGGTCCTGGAGTGGCCTAGCCAGTCTCCAGATCTCAACCCCATAGAAAATCTTTGGAGGGAGTTGAAAGTCCGTGTTGCCCAGCGACAGCCCCAAAACATCACTGCTCTAGAGGAGATCTGCATGGAGGAATGGGCCAAAATACCAGCAACACTGTGTGAAAACCTTGTGAAGACTTACAGAAAACGTTTGACCTCTGTCATTGCCAACAAAGGGTATATAACAAAGTATTGAGATGAACTTTCGTTGTTGACCAAATACTTATTTTCCACCATAATTTGCAAATAAATTATTTAAAAATCAGACAGACAATGTGATTTTCTGGATTTTTTTTTTCCTCATTCTGTCTCTCATAGTTGAAGTGTACCTATGATGAAAATTACAGGTCTCTCTCATCTTTTTAAGTGGGAGAACTTGCACAATTGGTGACTGACTAAATACTTTTTTGCCCCACTGTGTGTGTGTGTGTGTGTGTGTATATATATATATATATATATATATATATATATATATATATATATATATATATAAAAACTCACCTTCGCGCCTACGGCGCTCAAACTTGTCTCCCTCCGAGCTACTCGCAGAGAGGGAGAATCTCCCTCTTTGCAATTTCCCAAGTTGGAGCCTCTGTACTGTAAGTGTCTGGCCAGACTCACATTTTCACTCCCCACTGCGGCGTGCTGGGGTGATTATGTGGCCAGAGGTGTCCAGAAGTGTTGGTGACCGGCAGTTTTCTCTGCCTACACAGACGGTTCTGCGCCCAGAAAAAATAAAAACTTGCCTTTCAACGTTCAAGCGATTTATATCGTCTCTGCTGCCCATAATTTTCTGAAAATCCAATTATTCCACCACGAAATTATCTTCGATTCGGGTCATGACCGGAAACGACGCCATATTTGTTGATCGATTCTCGCGCTCTGATTGGCTGAGCTGGACCACGTGACCACACCGTAGTGTATGTAGTTATGTTACAGAGCCAGGCAGCGTACTACAGAGGGCAAGTTAGAAAGCCAAGCACACATACATCTTCCCCCGAGAGAAGGCCTGGGCAGCCTGGCCCTTCTACGCTGGGACAGATGAGGGGTGTTCCTTAGCTATGCCATTCTGGCCTCTTGAGGTTTAGGCTGTCCTGGGGGTCCAGTCTGTGTTGCCATGGGGTGTTTTGGGATCCTAAAAGCTGAGGATTGGTGGACTGACACCGGTGCAAAGGTCTGGCAAGAGCAAGTGGACAGGGCAGGCCCTTAGGATCCACCAAAACATCTAGGAGCTGGACTTTCTCTTTGTAAGAAAGGCTAGAGGGGTTGAGTCACTGTGCTTTTTTTTGATGAGAACGGTATAGGAGCATGTAGGTTGTGTAGGTATAGATGCATCCCTGTGTGTGTGTGTGTGTGTGTGTGTGTGTGTGTGGTGTAAATACCTGCAGTATGCAATAAGGTACCATATAGCACCAAAGAAAAGCCAGGTGACGGCATAGGCCATGACGAAAACAAAGAGTGAGCAGCGCCAATTCAGGTCCACCAGAGTGGTAAAGATGTCCGTCAAGTAGCGGTAAGTTTCCCGCATGTTACCATGCTGGACGTTACAGCGGCCGTTTTTCTCCACATATCGTTGCCTCTTACGCTTACTGCGTGCTGGAGAGAAGATATCGAGGAAGTAAAAGAGGGACAAAGAAGGAAAAAAAAGCGAGTGAAGACGGATGGACAAAGCAAGGGAGGGAGACAGATCGAGACAGGACCCCCAAAGGATAAGACAGAGACAAAACAGGGAGATGAGTGAGAGAGAAAGAGAGTCAGACACACAGAAGGAGAGTAAGAGAAAGTGCAAAGAAAAAAGGAGAAAACATGAAAAACGAGCCAAGATAACGTGGATAAATAGATTAACGTGGCTGAACAAAAGCAGAATTCAATATTACACCAAACTATTTTTCTTTGCAAACCCGCACGTGCGAACGTACAGTATGCACACATCGTCATCAAGTAGTTCAAAAGAAAGCATAAAACCTTGTGTCTGTTTTTGCTGGTGCGAATGCAGGCACCTTTTTTTTTTTTTTTAAATCAAAGAACGCCGAAAGATAAAACACTATTCAACGTGTTTCACAGTTTTAAAAAGCTGCTGAAATCTCTTACCCCAGCCAAACCTTCCCCGCTCCTGCCCTGCCCCTTGCGGCTTCTTTCGGTGCTGATTGGCTTGTGCTTCCCGGGCAGCCATCTTGTCCTGGAATGACAGGGTGTTATTAGAGGGCACTTGTGGGGGCGGTGATGTCTCTGTGGTTACCACGTGCCCAAGTTCCTCCGAGACGTTAAATACACCCGTGGCAGGAACATCTTCTTTGGTCTCCTCAGCAGGCACCTCCCCTTTCTCTGGGACCGGCAGAGAGAGGGACTCTGGCCGAGAAGAGAACGTGGAGTTTTCCAGTGCCATCTGCGCGTGCGTGCGTGCGTGTGTGCGTTTGTGAGAGTGCGTCAGTGGGTGGATGGCTATGTGAGTGTCCCAATGTGTTAATGATCTTTCTTGGTGTGTTATTCTCAGTTGCGGTAGCTCATCTGTGCCAACTTGCTTCCTACACGAAAACAGGAGACAGAAACATAAGAGCGCTCTGATTAGTAAGATACAGAGATTCCACAAAGCACCGGCCGGTCATGTTCAAAGATTGGACACAGGTATTTAAATTTAGAACAGGTCAGAGCTTCAGAATACAGCTGAAAGCCCGGATAGTATAATCTCTCTCAAAAGGGCAAAAATTCTTTGTTACCTAATCATCCATAGTAAACGAGGACCCAAAGCCTTAAATCCACTAACAAGACTTCAGTTTTTTCTTTCTATTCTTTTGGAATATCCAGTCTTTGCGTAATGAAGAACAGGGTTTTTTCTAGAAAAATTTAGTATGAGGGCGCTCACCATGGCGAGGGAGCGAAGCGGGGGGGGGAGGATGGTGCCGGTTGTCCGCCACCCCCTCCGCCGTGCGAAGCCTTTGAAAAATTGAGGCTCCAATGGGACATTCTGAGGCTATCTGAGAGGGAAATTGTAACGAATTGTCTGTCAACATTGAAAAAGAAAGAAGTAATCTTCTTCTGCCCCGGACAGTCTTCGGCTTTCTTCCGTTTCGTGCCGCGGGATGACGTCTTTAAATGCCCAAGTGTCGACAAAAACAACTCGCGAACTACTTCTGTCAAAAGCTCCTGCGCCGGTGGGTGAAAGGTCATTCAGTCTCGAGAAATCTCGCTCTACAAGTCAGCTGACCTTGTATGTAATCCATGTCAAATCTCGCGAGAGCAGCCGCGACAACTAAACAACATGGCGCCTCCGTCTGGAAAACGCCAATTCGGATTGTTTTTGCACCGTCTGGCGGTGTATCTACTATGATTGGAATATTTTTGGAGCAATTATAACGTATTTGATGATCAGACACATTGTCACGTGGTGTTGCTGGGATGTTTTCACGGAGAAAAAGATCGTTTTGAGAAAGACTGCATGTTGTGCAGTAGCATATAAGTGCATGGCCTAAGTGTGACTTGGGGTTCAATCGGCATTTCGGTAAGAGGGCGCACGCCGAGAGTAAGAGGGCGCAGCGCCCCTGTTCCCCGGTTTAGACGAAAGCCTGAAGAAGACACAACAGGGAATGCCCCTATAGAAAAATAATCCATGAACTAGATACAGACTGTGACTAAAGTCACGGTAATTTGTAGGGCTGTGCTCACAGCTCGCGATACTCGATCATGCACGATTTTCGGGGGTACGATACGATATCGTTTACTCACTTGAAAATCGAAAATCCCATACATGACATATTTCATGCATATCTCCCGGTTCTGTACCAGGTTGTCATCAATTTTCACTTGATTTAAAGCATGTTTCATGCCAGAAATCGACGGAAATTCATGCTTGCAACCTGTTCCGACCAAAAACGTTTTTATTTACAAATGGCGTTTCCAGTTACTCCAGGCATGGCATGCGCACTAGAAATTAGGCGCTCTGCTTCAATGCGCTCTGCTACAGACGCCGCTAATTACGTCCCCCATGTCTCCATGGCCTCGTCTCGAGACTCCTTGATTGAATAATTTTGCCACCAAACGTATTCGCGCCCTCTGCTTACAATATATTAAAGACATTGTTTAACTCGATATATCGCAATATATATGGTACGATATCGTGAGCAACTAATGGCAAACGAATAATACAGCCCTAGTAATTTGCGCTAGCTGGTACAAACCGGTACGTCTGGTCACTGTACACTATAGATCCGGAACGGTAAGAGATAGAGAATGACACTTAGTGAGGAAAAGTTGCGCCCTGAACAAATTTAAAAAAAAAAAAAACTGATTCAAAGAATCATGAAAATTGACAGAGTTATAAGCGACTGAAAAAAATCCTGCTTTCATGGATCGTTCCGGATCAGTGATCCAGATCGGCACCAAAAGTCAAAGCAACGTAATTCAGACAAGACGTATTCTTCGTGTGAAATTTGGTGATGATTGTTTGAAAACCGAGGGAGAAATAGTGCCCTAAAAAAAAAAAAATAGGAGAAGAAGAAAGTACAAAGATCCTGAGTGAGTGTAACTCAGCGCTGCTAGCGCAAATGAATTAGAGAGATCTAGAATGGATCATCTGCCTCAAAGCATTTTATAATATATCAAATCACAGAGATTTTTTAATGATTACAATTTTTTTGGTGTGGAACAGGGTGGCACGGTGGTGTAGTGGTTAGCGCTGTCGCCTCACAGCAAGAAGGTCTGGGTTTGAGCCCCGTGGCCGGCGAGGGCCTTTCTGTGCGGAGTTTGCATGTTCTCCCCGTGTCCGCGTGGGTTTCCTCCGGGTGCTCCGGTTTCCCCCACAGTCCAAAGACATGCAGGTTAGGTTAACTGGTGACTCTAAATTGACCGTAGGTGTGAATGTGAGTGTGAATGGTTGTCTGTGTGTCAGCCCTGTGATGACCTGGCGACTTGTCCAGGGTGTCTCTCACCCATAGTCAGCTGGGATAGGCTCCAGCTTGCCTGTGATAAGGATAAGCAGCTACAGATAACGGATGGAGGGTGTGGAACGTCTGTGAGGTCCTGTTATCACTTACATTATACTGTAGCACCTATAAACAAACAGTTCCCTCACTAATCTCTCCATTTTTAACAGGAAAAACCATCCGGCTTCTCACGTTACCAAAAAAAAAAGGATCATTGCGCACACACCGTCTCCATATCAATGAAAATACATTTGCCTTTGTTCAATAACAACACCTTTTTTTAATCTGTTTGTACTCTGATTATGTGACGCATCCACCATACTAATCCCTGTGAATGAGCTGTTACTATAGAAACAATAACGTCGGTACAAGCGCATTAATATAAACCTGTGATTTGAATTCCAGTGGACACTATTATCAGAACTCGGGTTGTACAAAAGTAGTCAACTAATCAGATTTGAGAATTCAGCAGTGCTGAGGTTTTGATACGAGAAACGTATTTCGGTTCGGGAAAACCTATACGACAGCAGAATGCCAAACGTTCGTGGACTCCTGTCCATCACACTCGTATGTGCTGTATCTCCCCCCCCCCCCCCCAAGTTCTTATAATAACCTGTAAGAGCTACAAGTACAATAACAGTGAGGTGGCACGGTGGTTAGCATTGTTGCCTCACAGCAAGAAAGTTCTGGGTTCGAACCTTTCTGTGTGGCATTTGCGTATTCTCTGTTGCTGTGAGGGTTAGGCCATCCTTAAAAAAAAAATTCTTTTCCTGTCCACCGGGTGAGCAAAAAAAATTTTCAGTCGGGAGGGAGGGATTTTTTTTTTTATATTATATATATGGATGGATAAGAAATCGCAATGCTGTTTGCTTTTTCTTTCAGTACTTTATTACAAAAGCAGACACATTTAATAAAATATGACGGTTTAATCAACTGAAACTTGTACAAAAACTTTAAGTTAGCATTTTAAATGCTGACTGCAACATTTGCAAAACTTTTCCAAAAGGTAATTAAAATGTCCGACACACGGACTTTTTGTAGTTCTAAATCGAGCGTTAGGCCTAGTTCGGATGAAATTACACTATTAAAATGATCACTGAATGATTTGTTTTTCTGAATCTTTACTATTTTGTTGTTCGCTAGAATACCATTTTGTGATTTCACACTTGAGCAAATGTTTGAAAACTCCGGATCTCCTTCCTTCATGGTGGCTGCTATTTTTTTGTGCCGCACGGCGCATGCGCAGAGCTGATTCAATTCTATATTCTGCGCGGAATGCAGGGCTTTCCACAAGCGCCGGCTGCCGGCCACACAATTAAGTCCAGCCGGCTACTTTAATGACTATTATTTTTGTAGCCCACAGGCTCTAAATATTAATTTTTGATTTTAATAAAATTAAATGTTTATCTAACGGACCGACAATAATGTCAAACTGAACCGCACTCATTTAGGCCCACTTTACACGGGGACGGTCTGAAACAAAAACGCAAAAGTCCGTTTTCGTTCTCACTTTTTTCCGCGTCTACACGACCGTTTTCAAGGAGGAAATCTGCGTCTATACGGTGATGCATAAATGTGTGGAATTCAACTGGATGTGCATGCCAGGCGGCTAGGTGGTGCTGTGAAAGACCTCCGCTACGTCTGCACGCATGCGCAACGTCTTCCGTCTTGTCTGATCTGCACATCTGCGCCGCGAAAACTTTGACTACTCTGGCTATGGTAAGTAAGAAAGTAAGTAAAAAAGTAAGAGCATACTATACCCGCCTCTGTTCATTAACGGTATATGTGCAGATTCGGTATAGATGTTCGAAGGACTCCTGGACGTTTATTAAAGCTGCCAGAGCAGCTTGAAGGTCCGTTGGATCGATGTAATCAGACATGCTCTTACTTTTTTACTTACTTTCTTACTTCCCGGGCTGGCATGTGCAGTATATGACATATGTATGACATAAACGTGTACCCGACGTGAGCAGATCCGAGCAGAGTTTGGCGTATTGGGTAGTTTAGACGGATATGCAACAGGGGCTGTTTTTAACTTATCCACTTTGGAAGGCGTTTTCAATTTTTTCCGTTTTTCAGCCTCAGAAACGCCGTCCCCGTGTAGACGAAAGGCACTTACGATAAAATATTTAGTCGTTTTTACCCGACAGCGTCCTTTGTGTAAACGGGCCCTTAATCCTGGGAACTGCGTGCACAGGAGTTTATTTTGTGTTTCCTCCCCCCCGGCTGGCTACTTATTTGTCATGGCTGGCTAGTATGAGCCTTAGTGGAAAGCCCTGGGAATGCGTAAAATGTCAAGTTCGATTTTAGATTTACGAACCCGAAAAAAAACCCGGCCGGTGGACTGGAAACAGAACATTTTTTAATAATGGCCTTACATCTGAGTGCTCTGGTTTCCTCAGTTCAAAAAGACATGCAGATTAGATTCAACTGACTAGTCTAAACTGCTGGGTTTAAAAAAAAAAAGAAAAAGTCACGTGACTTTTAATAGCGGTTTTCCTGGAAGTGAAATAGCTGGTGGTCTAAACCTGGCCATGCCGCATTTGTGGTCATCAGGGCTCCTTCTCTGTGATCTAATTTGATCTATATGATATGATCTTCTTGAACAATATTCACAAAAGGCTCCTTGAATGGTGGCTACTGGACATTTGACAGGAAGTTGACTTCACTTACATGATTCCTCACATTAAGCATAATATACAGAACAATGGTGTTCCGTTCATTTTCGTGGCATGCGAAGCGAAGCTCCAGACTTAAAGGAGATACGCAGAACCATGGCCTTATTTTTTGTTTATAAATGCCTTGAGACCTCAAGAATGGCACAGGAATAGTTTTAAGCGTTAACTCTAAATCTAATATAGTCATTTTTACGATTAAAATGATTCATAGAGGTAGCGGTCTGAGTGAATGACCTTGACATCTGTGACGTCACAGCAGGAAGGCTATCGGTCTCATCGCCATTTCCGCTATACTAAAACACAGAGCTGACTGCAACTCCGATCCTCCATTTTGAGCTAATTTATCGCCATGCCACGTAGATGTGTTTTTGGCCGGTGCAGCAACACGACAGAAGGTGGATTCATGTTGCATTCATGGCCCAAGAATGTTCAAACTGCAAAGATCTGGACACATTTTGTGAGAAGTTCACGGGCGCCTATGAAGTGGTCTCTCCTCTGCTCTGCACAGTTTACTGAAGACTCGTACGAGACCTCTGATCTGTTGGAGCATTGGTGCAGTACCAACAATTAAAGGAAAAAAAAAACTACAAGAAAAGGAAAGTAAGTTCAGTTGCACCAGTGTGGGCTGAGGGTTGTTGCTAAAACCCAGGATGGAAAGGGACGGGACATTATCGCTCGGACAGTGACCTCCCCGCGGTTGTTGCTAAAACCGGTGACGTCCCGTCCTAGGTTTTAGTAATTGCCTGAGCCGAGCAGTAATGGCGGAGTACTCAATATGGAGAAAATGGAGAATGAGTGGAGCAGCTGTCTGATTTCTCTGCTGGATATGCTCGCCTCAGCAGCAATATCTCGCCCTTACATGGAAGAAGCGAATGAACAGAGAACTGAACGAACAACTGAAAGTCAGATTGTTCCAAAACAATTGGCCACAAGGTCGGCCTTCAAGAAGCGAGAACGCAGATGGGTAAGCTCCGACTCTCATTTGGATACAAAACAACACTCGTTGTTTACCTGCATTTCAATTAATACATGTAACTTGTATTGTGTGTTTAAGGGTGTATTCAGACCAGGATAGTTCGATAGTTCACTTGCTTTGGTCCGAACCAAATGTTTTTTTTCATTTTGGTGCGGTTCGCTTTCACACTGTACATTTTAGTAAGCGGACCAAAATCTGTCAACAAAGCCACGTGCCCTGAGGTCGTTCAGCTATTGGTCAGAGACGACACGCGCACAAAGCGTTAAGTTCAAAAGTAGTCATGGAGGCTTTCCGTGCTGTTATTATTTTTAACGTCATCAAAGCTATATGTTTTTTCCAGTTTTTACTGTTTTCACAATTGTGCGATTACTATGCTGCTATGCTGTTGTACAAGTAATTTGTCAACGACGACTTCAAAGGGCAAGGCGGCTACGGAGGATAGCGCTGATGAGCGCGCATCATGTTGTGACAGTTCTGGCTCTTCACGCAAGACGGAGGAGGTATGTGTCGGGATATTCGCCTTATCCATCGTAATAGATGAATTTCTTTTTTGCGTCGCTAGTACCGCCACTTTTTAAAAGAATGCCCCTGATTTTAATGTAGGTCTGACGGAGTTTCTTCACTTTTAGCCGACATTGTTCTGGGGAGCGCGTGAACCCCTTCTCCTTCATTTTCTCACTGAATACAGCAAACACGTCGGCATTTTTGTGTGTTGTCTCCAAAAGCTCAGATATGTGGACATCTGCCATATATCCACAAGGGTACGCGTTTCTTCCTCGGCCCACGTTTGCCCCCTACTCATTTTTTGTACTCTGTAGTCTAGCCTACCACTGGTCTGAATGACTGAATGACTGTCGGAAGGTTCCCTTGACAACCGAAACAGTGTTTGCACTTTGCGGTGGAGTGTCAAGACTCTGTTTCCCATAATGCTCGACAAACGACGGAAGCTCCCGAGGTACAAAAAAGCAAAACTATCGGATTAGGTCCGGTCTGCTTTCACACCTCCAAAAGGTCTGCACCAGGGTTCCTTTGGTCCGGACCAGAGTTCGGTGGTTTGTATTCAGACCAACCCAAAAGGTCCGGACCAAGGGAAATTTGGTTCGTTTGGTCCGGACCAAACAATGTAGGTGTGAATACGCCCTAAGTTTGCGGTATAAGATTATTTAATTTGCTTCAGAATGTGATTGTCTCAGTTCATCTGATTATTTAATTAGCCTTTTACGTTTTATCAGTGAAAATGCATGCATGTACATGTACGTTGCATAAGTTATAACACCTATCCTGTTTTAATGAGAGTCAACCCACAATCAGTGAAGTCAAATCAGTCTTAGTTGAGCAAGTCGGTAACGGGATTTCTTACTTTCACCATAAACTTTAATTTATATGACTTTAGTCTGTAGCTGTCAAAGGCCTCGGCCTTAAAACCGGTTCCTGCTGTGACGTCACACGCTCAGGGCTGGCTGGCTCAGCGGGGCAGCTCGAATGCCAACTTTGCGGTCGATTTTAACTCTCAAAAATATATTTTTTATTCCCATTTATGCAGCATACAAGAGTCAAGGATGGCGGTACTATCCACTCAGAAATATATTTAAAAATAAAGGTTCTGCGACTCCCCTTTAAAGGTCATAGGCAATGGTCGGAGGTGAAACGTAGAATATCAACTTTATTGTCTAGAACAGGGTTTCCCAAAGTGTGGTGCGCGCACCCCCGGGGGTGCGCCAGCTGCCACTAGGAGGTGCGCAAGATAAAAATTGTAATGGCGATTTTTAACTCTTCTTCTACGCTGTAACGGTTCTGCAGTAGTTTGTGGCTTCATTCATTCACTCATTAGCGATGCTCAACTTGGGGGGAAATGACGTGGGCCTGGGCGAACACGTGAAAAACCTGATATGTGAACACCTCAACCATCTCACCGAGCAGCTACGGAAATACTTCCCACCTATGGATGCATCCAGGGTGCGATTTGTCAAAAAACCAGAAGGGGGGGGGGGGGATGTTTTTTTTTTTTTAATCATGAAACGTCACAAAATTAAGGTAACAGTAGGTTAACAGCTCAATAACATCCGATGATATCAAATGAATAACACTAAATGAAAACGAACACTAAACCAGAGATAGTAAATTCATCTTCCTATCTCTCTGACTAAATACACGAACACTAACACACAACAAAGTTCGCATTGCTTGTCGCGTTGCTGTGATGTTTCTCTCCCTCCGGATTAAATGGACAGTGACTCGAAAATCACTAAAATACATGAATACTAAATGAACAGTTTGCTCTGATGGCGCAGTTCACATTGTGCGCAGCTTTCCAATTTAAACTGTTTTTTTCTCATCCTTATACTTCCTGTTTCATGGACTGTAACGGATTTGCTTATTTAGTAATTTTAATACAGAATTTACTTTGAAATTATAATCAGACACTCCAACGTCCCCCCTAAAAAAAAAAAAAAAAAATCGGCCGTGAAAAAGGTGGCATCCGCCAAAAGGCGCGCTGTTTGCATCCCTGCGATAGAACGCAAAGATATTGTTATTATCTACAATGTATCTATTTGCTGGGGACATTCGTGAACATCAAAGCTGCCACTTCAGGTCATTTTGAAAGTGAGTGAAATGTAGACCATAGGCATGTCACAACATGCCTGTCATGTCAACTTTTTTTTTTGGTTTGTTTGTGTGTTTGTTTTATTGACGGGGTTGTCCCCGAGGATTTTTTTTCAGCAGAGATAAAAACCAGAGGGGGGGGGGATGATCCCCCCCCCCCCATCCCCCCCAGCAAATCGCACCCAGGATGCATCTGAGCAATTCCAGCGTTATGGACGTGACACTTGAACTCAAAATGGCAACAAATGACCCAGTGCATGTTTTATTGTCTCCCAGTATTTAAACAGGTGTTGCATATTTTAAGGCTGTACCATACTGGAGAAGTGATAGAACAAGAACAATTCCCATAGTACATCTCGGGCATGCCAGAAAATGCCAATAAAAGATGCGTTATGGATGTGACAGAAAAAGTGTCACTTTTCTTGGGTGACTGTACATTTTTATCAAACTCTGTGAAATTGTAAACCTAATGTCGAGATGGAGATATCCGTTTGATAGAGGGGTCCAAGGTGAATATTAAAAAATCTTTGTTTAAAATATTGTGTATTTCATGCAGAGTTTCGGAAGGAAAAGTCAGCGTTATGGATGTGACCAAATTCCGTTATGGATGTGACGCGTCTGAAATAGACATGGCATATGTTTAGAAAATCAGCAATTTAACCACCATAACCCTTTGAAAAACTCTCTAAATATCAGCTAAAACTATCAAAGTTCTTCAATAATATTTAGGATGGCTATTGTTTTGCTGTTTTGTGGATTTTAGCATACATTTCTGTGGCTTGTGGCAATAATATAGAATTGTACATGATCAAAGTTGATTTTAGCTTGGGGTTTACATTATAAGAAAGAAAGACTGACAGTGACATATTAGGTTGGTTACAAATTGGTTCAACTTATTCACATCTGTAAAATACAGGCCTAGGTGAGATCTCTGGGAGTGGTTTTGATGTATTACATGTTGCTTTATTTTTGCATGGTGAGGTTGACATTTACATGGAATTGCCCATCTCAAGCTTGGATTCGTAACCCCTTTGAAGTTTCCCTCCCTGTCCCGCAGCTGACGTTTCACCAGCAGGAACAGCTGATTGAACTGCCAACAGATGGAGCGCTACAGTTGCAGTTCAAGCGAAAGGCACTTGTGGATTTCTGGACTGCGTCGATGCCGTCATACACAGTCCTGGCAAAACAGGCCTTGAGAGTTTTGATGCCCTTCGCAACAACTTATCTGTGCGAAGCTGGGTTCTCCGTTTTGGCAGCAATTAAAACTAAACATCGGCAAAGACTGGGAGATGTTGAGAAAGATTTGAGGCTGAGACTGTCTTCAATTACCCCAAACATCGGAGAGCTCTGTGCCAAGATGCAGGCCCATCCGTCGCATTAACATTGGTATGTATTTGGCCAAATGGCATTGATCTTGCTAAAAATATATACTGCTACTGAAAATAGGACCTATATAGCCTACTGACCCACCCACCGTCTGTCTGTCTGTCTGTCTCTCTCTCTCGCTGCAGACTGAGCCGCCAGCGCTGCACTTCACAATCAGATGGATCCTCTTCTTTATCTGTTCCTGATATGCTCCTTAATTGTTGTATCTCTTTAAAATGCATATGTTCATAATTATCGTTGCTATTTTTACTGTTATTATATGTTAACTTTTTTGCAAATTAAATTCATTCTCAATTCATTTTCATAACCTTGTAATGACAGGGTTGTGTTGCGAGTGTTTTAAACGCGGATGAAAATCATATATTTTCCCCATATCTGGCTGGTAGACTACATGCCTCGATGTGATCTCCCTTTGGAATGAATTTGCGCATTTACCGTGTTGCAACGTTTTAAAACTGTTACATTTCAATCAAATTCTATCTAATTCAAATACGAGAGCGCATAATATATTAATGTGATTCGATGTTCTCATTCGAGCACGACGTGCTGCCTTAAGAAAGCTTTGATGTTTTGTTTTTTCACTTTTGTGGTTTCCTGCAGGTGTGGCAAACGATGTTTGTTATCATTTGAGCACGATTAAAGATGCTGCCTTTATAAGAAAGCGTGTGTTTTTTGAAACTGGGGAACTGGGTGGGCGTCAACTAGGGGTGTGCAAAAATATCGATACGGCGATATATCGCGATACTTTGTCTTCCGATTCAATATTGATACTCAAAATTTGAATATCGACATTTTTTCAAATAATAAAATCATGACGGGTTGTAAATCCAGTACGACTTCCGCACCTCCGCTCCGCGAGGTGTCGCTGTGCCGCTACCTCACTACAAGGCACTCTTCGTCTTCTCTTTTTTCCCCGGCGGTTGCAGTGAGGAAAAAAAACAGGCAAGCGTGGCTGTTAACATAAACCTAGAGACGCCGCCGAACTTTAAGGCAGATGTTTGGAGGCACTTTGGATTCCAAAGGAAAGGAGAAAAAAAAAAAAACAGTGAGCTGGACAAAGAGAATGCACTTTGCAAAACCTGTTTCGCTCCAATTAAATTAAGATGCTCCAATTAAGATGCCCACTGCACTTTTCAATGTGTTTCAGACAGTGTGCTGTTCCTGCAAAATAAGCACAAGTTAAATGTTCTCAGGTATATGTTCTCAAGTTTACAATGAACAAATTGATATTAGTGTTAGCACTGAAATGTATGTGCAGTCTGCAATGCAAGTTTTAAGTTTTCATAAAACAATTTGGCTACGTTCACACTGCAGGCTGAAGTGACTCAAATCCGATCTTTTCGCCCATATGTGACCTGTATCCGATCTTTTATTGACAATATGAACGACACAGATCCGATTTTTTCAAATCCGACCCAGGCCGGTTGGATATGTGGTCCTAATTCCGATCCCTATCCGCTCTTTTCATATGCGACTTCAGTCTGAACCGCCAGGTCGCATTCATCCGACTTACACGTCATCAACAAGCCACAAACGTCACTATTCTGCGCTGAAGTAGGCGGCGGGTCTCTCAAAAAAAGTTACAACAACATGGCGCATAATCACGGGTGCAGATAGAGGGTGGGACTCGTCCCACCCAGATTTAAATTCACTTCGTTCGGTCCCCCCCACTTTGCATAAGGCAAACCTCACGGAAAAATCAAAAGACTAATTACCATTCGGTTTATTGAGGTGCACAGCAGTGTATACATAGTTGCAACAACTCACATAAAACAAAACAAAGACTGATATTCGGTTGGTTGAGCTGCGCAGACTGCACAGGTTGCGAGCTCGAGCTTGGTTGCTATGGTAACCCACAACAAGTTTGACAGGCATATCGGGGTTGGGGTTGGTTTGCTGGCAGCTTTGTCCCTCCCAGTTCAAAAAACGTATCTGCGCCCCTGCGCATGACATCAATGCGAGGGACGCTTCGGGCTGTGAAGGTTCTGAATCTTCTCAATGGAAGGACGCAGAGGTTAGGGAGCTGATTTCCATTTGGGGGGATGCAGCTATTCAAGCTAGATTGGATGGGTCATACCGCAACCGGGCGGTTTTACTTCCGTAAACACTGGCCATGCTCACTGCGTGTGACGTCGTCGTATCCTGCAATGCGCATGCGGAACACTTTTAGGTCGCTTTTCGTTCATACTGAGGATCACATACAAGTCGCATATATTTGTTAATGTGAACGACCTCACAAAAAAATCGGATTTCACAAAAAAATCGGAATTGAGCATTAAGCCTTGCAGTGTGAACGTAGCGTTTGATTCTGCTTGTTAAGCAGCACTGATGTGTCCATGCTTACAGAAAAGTTGAGAATACTAGCACAGAAATGGGAATTTTCTGTATGTTGTAGTGAAGCAACTCTTGGTTTTGCCAGCAGTAGAATAGAGACAAATATATGTCTGGCAAGAGTGTGTAGTTATGTATGTGAAATGTAATTTTACAGTGGTCAATAAATTCTGATTTTCTTCAGTGACACAGATATTGTGATGTGGTTGAAATTTCTTGCAATATATCGATTATCGCAGAATCGCTGTACCGTGATATTATCGTTATCGTGGGCAAAATATCGCCATAGTATCGTATTGTGAGGTATCTGGTGATACCCAGCCCTAGCGTCAACCTGGTTGGAGTATAGAAGGGGGTGCGCGGCCAAAAAAGTTTGGGAACCGCTGGTCTAGAAGAACGACCCAAAAAGCGATTTCAATCTTTCTAGTGTCTAATTTGCACCCTAAAATTGAATAAAATGCTTAAAATATATACCGTTTTGCCCAATTTCCGAAGGTTTGTTGACATCTCACTTATGTGCACTTTTACCGCCAGGTGACTGTCGCCGTGACGTCATTTAAGCCAAACAGACCGGGAGCAGCTCTGTGTTTACTTGCGACCCGAGCACACGTGTACGGACTTTGGTCGTGAGAGGTTGTGTAAAATGTCAGAGCGATTTTGAAGTAGGAACTCTCCAAATTAAATATCGAGAGGTGAAACCAGATATGTATGAACCTATGGCTGTTGCGAAGCAATCGGTGAATGTGGCTCACTGGTTTGACCGTGTGGCCTCGGAATCAGACGGCGACTCGGCCGACTCTGATCGCGGTGACCCCGGACCTCAACAAGACTTGCGCCCAAACGATTTATCCGGGTAGTTATGATAAATTCTTACTTTCGTTGTAATACTAAAGAGCCCTTTTGAAGAATAATTAAACCGCCCTCCCTAGTGGATATACTGTAGGTAACGATTACTTGACAGTGTGCCGGTAGGCCACATTAGCCTGCCATCCGCGGCATTATACTATTTATAGCCGACTCTAAGCGAGGAAATATCCCTTTGTCTCATTTCCACAATGATTGTACAGGATCCCTCAGGGTTCTTGACTTGTCAATTGCAAGCAAAAGTAAAAATGTTTACCTCCAATCTTCTTTTTGCTTGAGCGTTGCTGCTCTGTTTCTTCTTTGACTGCTTGATTTTGTTTCACGCGCATAATCCGCTCTCTCCGCCTCGTCTCCTCTTCCGGAAAAAAACCCACCCTCTGGCTTCACGCACACAATCCACTCTCTCCGCCTCGTCTCCTCTTCCGGAAAAAGCCAACCCTCTCGCTCCGCCTCTTCTCCTTTTTCAGAAAAAGCCAACCCTCTCACTCCGCCTCTTCTCCTCTTCCAGAAAAAGCCAACCCTCTCGCTCCGCCTCTTCTCCTCTTCCAGAAAAAGCCAATCCTCTCGTTCCGCCTCTTCTCCTCTTCCAGAAAAACCCAATCCACTCTCTCTGCCTCTTCTCCTCTCTCGGAAAAAGGTAAAACATCTTCCTGAACCGGTCCCGTTGTTACAGTTCACTGCACAACAATAAGGCATGGGGTTTTTCTTTGGAAATTCCTGAACGCACGTCCGCACTCAAGCCGAACGGCAATGCAAGTAAATGGAAGTGGACTCAACTCACGTGGTTTGTCTTAAATGACGTCACGCGCCGAGTGGTCACAAAAATAGCCAAACGGAAATTCGCCGCAATCCGCGCTAACTTATTTTAATTGTTACTTATAAACAATACTTCTTGGGACCAGAAGAAAATTACAGAGGATTTTTTAACATATAAAGTTTCAAATGTGCATAAACTGAAAACCGTTGCCTATGAGCTTTAAGGCAGATTCTACCATAACAGAGGCCAGTTAAGTCCCATCTCCTTAAATTGCTGAATTGATTATTTTTGATCATTCTATTAAGTTTTTCTAGTAGCATTTGGGGTCTTGGACATTCACAGTAAATTTTAGGACAGTAGTCCTGGTAACTAATTAATAAAAGCCTGATGTGACAGACATGCTAAATGACAATAGAAACACATCGGTTTCTATCATCAAAATCTGACAGACAAACTAACGTCTACCATCATATTCTGACAGACACTCGAGATGACAATAGCAACAAAACTGTTTCTTACATTATTAATCTGACAAATTTAGTAATAATATTAAATACCTCATCACTAGAACCAAATAATAAAATAAAATATTGAAATAAAAAAGATAACATTTATTTTCAAAATTGAAATAATCAACAATAATTGTCAGAACAGTGACGACAGACACAACTGGGTCACTTTCGCGGGGAAATAACACATTGAAATGGCCTGTCGGCTGAAAGGGTCGCAAGTGGCTCTGATTTATCTCAACTTACGATAGTTTTCCTCCAGAAAAATTTTAATATGAATGCAAAAATATATTCTCAATGTTTCTATCGTCAAAAATTTCTATCGTCAGGATAGCTGACTGAAAATCTTACCTTGATTTATTTGATGAAATCTAGCTGTCAGAACTCCAAGTCTTGCTAGAAGCTAGAAGAAGCTAGAAGAATGGTTAAAGAAGAATAAAGTTAATGTTTTGGAATGGCCTAGTCAAAGTCCTGACCTTAATCCAAAATCTAGCTGTCAGAACTCCAAGTCTTGCCCGGAAGTAACGCTACGTTCACACTGCAAGGCTTAATGCTCAATTCCGATTTTTTTGTGAAATCCGATTTTTTTGTGAGGTCGTTCACATTAACAAATATATGCGACTTGTATGTGATCCTCAGTATGAACGAAAAGCGACCTAAAAGTGTTCCACATGCGCATTGCAGGATACGACGACGTCACACGCAGTGAGCATGGCCAGAGTTTACGGAAGTAAAACCGCCCGGTTGCGGTATGACCCATCCAATCTAGCTTGAATAGCTGCATCCCCCCAAATGGAAATCAGCTCCCTAACCTCTGCGTCCTTCCATTGAGAAGATTCAGAACCTTCACAGCCCGAAGCGTCCCTCGCATTGATGTCATGCGCAGGGGCGCAGATACGTTTTTTGAACTGGGGGGGACAAAAAACTGGGGGGGACAAAGCTGCCAGCAAACCAACCCCAACCCCGATATGCCTGTCAAACTTGTTGTGGGTTACCATAGCAACCAAGCTCGAGCTCGCAACCTGTGCAGTCTGCGCAGCTCAACCAACCGAATATCAGTCTTTGTTTTGTTTTATGTGAGTTGTTGCAACTATGTATACACTGCTGTGCACCTCAATAAACCGAATGGTAATTAGTCTTTTGATTTTTCCGTGAGGTTTGCCTTATGCAAAGAAAGACAGCATAGACGTTTTTTCCTCCCTATAAGTGGGGGGGACCAAGCGAGGTGAATTTAAATCTGGGTGGGACGAGTCCCACCCTCTATCTGCGCCCGTGATTATGCGCCATGTTGTTGTAACTTTTTTTGAGAGACCCGCCGCCTACTTCAGCGCAGAATAGTGACGTTTGTGGCTTGTTGATGACGTGTAAGTCGGATGAATGCGACCTGGAGGTTCAGACTGAAGTCGCATATGAAAAGAGCGGATAGGAATCGGAATTAGGACCACATATCCAAACGGCCTGGGTCGGATTTGAAAAAAAATCAGATCTGTGTCGTTCATATTGTCAATAAAAGATCGGATACAGGTCACATATGGGCGAAAAGATCGGATTTGAGTCACTTCAGCCTGCAGTGTGAACGTAGCCTAAATGTCTGCTGTCACAAAAATCATGCGCATTAGAATTTCCTCTTTGCGTCAGTCAACATGTGCGTGGTGAGGGTTTGAATTTTGCTATCGTCAGGTGCATTTCACTACGTTCACACTGCAGGCTGAAGTGACTCAAATCCGATCTTTTCGCCCATATGTGACCTGTATCCCATCTTTTATTGACAATATGAACGACACAGATCCGATTTTTTCAAATCCGACCCAGGCCGTTTGGATATGTGGTGCTAATTCCGATTCCTATCCGCTCTTTTCATATGCGACTTCAGTCTGAACCGCCAGGTCGCATTCATCCGACTTACACGTCATCAACAAGCCACAAACGTCACTATTCTGCGCTGAAGTAGGCGGCGGGTCTCTCAAAAAAAGTTACAGCAACATGGCTTTGATGTTCCTTTGAACGGAGGTTGCAGTCACTACCCCGCAGAACGCCTGAGCCAAAACCCTTGCCCTCTTCCTTCTCAACCTCCTCCTTAACATCAGGCTATTGTGCATGTTCTGGCTCCGTCGCAACAACAACTGCATCATCCCCAGGTACTCCATGCTGGCTACTGTCATACACAGGAAACTTTAGGTTACTTCCGTAAACACTGGCCATGCTCACTGCGTGTGACGTCGTCGTATCCTGCAATGCGCATGCGGAACACTTTTAGGTCGCTTTTCGTTCATACTGAGGATCACATACAAGTCGCATATATTTGTTAATGTGAACGACCTCACAAAAAAATCGGATTTCACAAAAAAATCGGAATTGAGCATTAAGCCTTGCAGTGTGAACGTAGCGTTTGACTGACAGACTGACGATAGCATTTTTTAAAAATAACTGTGGGCTTCTCTCGTGAACGAAATAGTTTTTTCGCTGTTAATCTATTTCAGCTCTATCTGTTGACACCCAAAAATGATAAAGCCTGCTTCCACACGATAACTACCAAAGATCCATAACGGCCAAGTCTATCGTCAGGTCATCTGGCAGAAATTCACTGACGATAGCAACAGGGATAATGAAAGGGATTTTTAAAATGGGAGTTATGTCTGTCAGATATGTCAAAGAAATAGAACTGTATTCTTTAAAAATCTTTTATTGATATACTCGGTGTATTTTTAAATGACGTACTGTTTTAGAAGACCAAATACCATATTTTCAATCTTGAAAATATTACCTCACTGAAAAAAGGACAAGAAAAATTTCTTATTTTGTGGGCAAGTGGTTAATGGATCCAGTTACGGTAGAATCTCACTCAAGCGAATATAGTAATGCACCAACCTGATTTTTGATGGCTTTTGCAACCGTGCGACGTCCGTACGTACAAAGGACATACGTGCACCACCACAGGCAACCCGATTGTAAAGTGCAAAGCAATGTATCTCATGAACACTCGACCACCAGACAACGAAATTTATGTACATAACATAGATGGGTTTTTATCTCGTGCTTATTTTTAATTTGATTTTGAAAATCAACATGGGATTACTTCTTAACACATTTTACAGAAAATATTTACAACAGTTTCATATAAAACTAGTTAAAACAGTTATTAATCCACTAGCTTGTTGGACAATTGACAGATGTAACCAGACAACTGTTTGACATATCGCGTTTGATATTCGATCGTAACTATATCGTAATGCTGTAAAGTGAAAGCTCTGGTGCCCTGCTGTCCACCAGGCACCCAGCAGAGTCGCACCATAATAAATGTCGTGGTGTTGTTTCTGACTCATGCCCTGCGGTGTCAAAGAAAGGAATAAATATGCATTCGTAACTGCAATGCGCAGCTCATTATTGGGGTCACTGTCACAATACAATGCAGCGAGTTACTGACGTGAAATACCGTAAAATACCAAATAATAGCCGAGTTCCAATTAACCGCCGAGTTCCCTTTAACGGCCGGGTGTACGCGTGTGTTGTGACAAATAAAGGCCGGTTCCGAATACTCGCCGGGGTCTAAAAAAAAAAAGCGTCCGAACGTTCTATCTAGAATCTTGAGGCCCAGCACTTTTCTGGTTTTCTGGTGTTTAAACGATTTTGCATTGCATAGTTTTCTACCGAAACAATATGAATGAATGAATGAATGAATGAATGAATGAAATTATTTCTATAATACTGTTTACAACATTTTGTTACGTGATAATAAACATGCCATTTCAATGTTATAATCTTGGTCTACCGTAATATTTCTTGAGGAATGCAACTCCGTAACTTTTGACAGATGTCTTAGCCACCCCTTTGGGTATACCCAACGAAAGCCAGCGTGTGTGGTGACATTGAGGACTGCGGGTTTCCAAGGTTGGACTGCTGCTTCTGTTAAACGACCTAAATTGCCGAATGCATGCGTCAAAGCACACACTGAGTTTTATTAAAGACCTTATACCATTTCACTTGCCCTTACCCATTCGGATCTGGAAGACGCTTTACAAAAAAGGTGAGAGCGTTCTAACATGCATTTCAGTCTGCTCGCGGCCAATCTAATCCAAGGGGCCTTTTCAACAAGTAATCTGTCGTGCAAGTTGGGCAGAAGCACGCGTCAGGCAGGCAACATGTAGGCCTACAAGTCAGTAACCTATTCAACTAACTTTCATCCGAACTTTAAGTTTTCTACGGGGTCGAGCCACCGTACCAACTCACTCGGGGAATAGGCTCATATCGGCCAAATAGGGAGACGTCTTGGAGAGAAACGTGATGCAAGATGACAGTATGTAGCCACTGCAGGTCACTTATTTTTCAGCATAAGAAAAAACCCTTTGGTTTGACACTTCGCACCCTAATTATGTTGCTTCAACGTCGCGCCCTCCATGCAATTTCA